>NC_071620.1:29910512-30540304 GCF_014839835.1 Dryobates pubescens | reverse complement strand
CACAGCTCTTACACAGTTACAAGGCCATCCAAACCCCTAATGCAGTTATCACCGTGCTTCCTTTTCTGCCTCCTGCTTTTTTTTTTCCCCCATGACTGTTTCCAGTTTGATATTATTTACTTCCATCAGTGCCCATGGTAACATCCATAGAAATAGCAGGCTAGACAGTGGCCACATACCACTCCCTAAACATGGAAACCTACCAACATTTATCACTAATATAATCAAATGTGTCAAGGAAGCAAAAAGCATAACAGCACTTCTTACAGTCTCTTGCATGTCCTTGACACATCGTGATAGCCAGAGCAATTTGTGAACATTGTGAGCCACCTCTCTGGCCTTTTTACATTCATAAGCATATGGATGCACCTTAATGGCATGCTCAAAGAATCTAGGACTATAAATACAACTAAACAGATACCTTCACACTAACCATCAAACACCTGAGTCACTGTGCTGTCAAAGATGCTACTATGATAAAGACATGCAACACATGGTCTGCCTCATGATGAAAGAAAAACTTTTACACTGGAAAATATTTAGGTATCAGAAATTAGGAATATGGCTTTGGGGCATGAGGGGTTGGTTGGATTTAAGTAACTTGTGATGGAAGTGATACCATCCCAAAGAATTGCCAACAATAGCCTGAAATCCTGCTGCGATTTCTTTTCTAATAAGCACCAGTTGCCTCCCAGAGTGTCTGTTTACTGAGAACATCAAATAATTAAATTTGCAATAGTGAATCAGAATGAGCAACAGACCCAGGCTTATTTGGAAAGCAACTGAGCTATATTTAGACTGGAAGATGATGAAGGTAATAAAACACAGATAGACAAACTGTTAGGAGGTTCCACACAGGGACTGGAACTTTCAGTATGCAGCAGCAAAGTGACCCATCTAGATCTGCTTGAGAACAAAGTCCAGATCTACATGCACTTCAAAGAGAAGCACAAAGAAGCCCATGCTTCACTGTCACATGACACTCAACTACTCAATTTTCTTCTCCTATTATTTCAAGATAGTTTGTGCTCTCAAGCAGAGTTTCATATCCCTTATCCAACAATCAAGTTCCTCAGTCACTGTTTAACAGGCCTTGCCTTGAAGTTACATTTTTTCATTTGAATGCTTTCCACTATTACTTGGAATGCTTAGCCACCTGTAAAAATGCTTCTCCTTTTTAAATCCCTGTCAATTTACAAGTTATAAAAGTCTGTGAATGCATCAAGCCTGGTACACACAAAAAAGTTTCTAATATGGAGACTTGCTAATTGTTGTATGTTAGCATTTCAGTATACAGGACTGCCACCTAGACATTACTGTCTAAGAAACTGCTGTAGAGTCGGTAATATCAAGAGAACTGTATAGTTAGTCTCTCCATAGTTTCTAGCACTTCACTAATTGGGTAAAGGAGCTGAACTTTTTCATACAGCTTGATATTACTGCAGAAATTTACCTGATGTAGTCTAAAGACTCAAGAACACTGCATTTCCTTAGGAGCTAAAGAAAGGTTAATATCAATGCTCAATGTAAAGAATTTTATTTTTTCAATTTAACTTTCATTGTTTTCTAATCTCTTAGGATTTTGAAGATCAAAACCTAGCCAGGCAGATGAGAGAACTTCACTAAGTAACAAAGCTGGAACATCAAGACAGAGTAATTCAGTACACTACCATCCTCAAGAACAGAAAACAGCAATAAATGGAAAACAAGTCATTGTAGGGCTTGAAGAAGAAGGGTTTATGAGCATTTTAAACTAGCAATGGAATCGTAAATTATCATAGTGATTTAAATATCAGTTATACACAGTCATAAATGTCAGTTATACACAGTCTCAAGCTGCACGAGGGGAAGTTTAGGCTCGACGTGAGGAGAAAGTTTTTCACAGAGAGAATTGTTAGCCATTGGAATGGGCTGCCCAGGGAGGTGGTGGAGTCACCGTCCCTGGGGGTGTTCAAGAAGGGATTGGACGTGGCACTTGCTGCCATGGTCTAGTCATGAGGTCTATGGTGACAGGTTGGACTTGATGATCTTTGAGGTCTCTTCCAACCTTGGTGATACTGTGATACTGTGATATACAAAAAAAGCACTGTTCCCTGGACTTCTGTAAAAAGAGCATCCTCAGAATGTGACTCAGTGGTTATGGAAGATTCCTCCTCAACATTCCCTTTCAAAAGCAGTTGGAAATTCATTACAACTCCCAAAACATTTCATATAGATACATGTATAAAAGCAAACACAAACTGCATAGCACTTTTTGACCATCTGGGCTTGGTTTTTATGTATTAGTTTATGTAAAGCAATTAAATTGCCAATTCCTGATACATGTGTGCAGCCTGCAACCTGTCACCAGGCTTCAGCTGCATGCATTTGTTTCAATTTTAAGAAAGATGTCACCTTAACCTTGAACCCAGGGAGCAGCTATCACATGGGTAATTGATGTTGGTTACTTTCTTCACTTGTTTTTTCAGTGAACACATCAGGGCCACATGCCCCTTTACTTTTCTTTTCCCCAAATTAACAACCTTCCTTTCCTTTTAACACCCTTTCCATTAAAAGTATGTTTGGCAGAAACAGTCAGGGGTTGAAGCTGACTCAAGAACACACAAGGCTGATTAATGACCAAGAACACAGAGGCTACCAGCACAAGTGACTTTGATGGAGGACACACACACACTTCTTAAAATGCAGCAAAGCATGCTGCAAACTGTAAGGGATAGAGACAGCATGATTTTTGCTACAGAGGGAGTAGTAATGTATGAGACAAAGCTTAATCCTAGTCCCAAAGGATTTTCCATGATCTTTGGAATAGCATTCTATTCTGAAGGACATGTAGCATCTACTATCATCACATCCATCACTTGGTTTTGGCATCTTGTACTCCAAAGGCATCCCAGCTTTAGAACACCTACACATCCACAAAAGCAGTGCCTTACACTTCCTTTACTGATGAAAACTACATTGTCACTTCACTTTTAGAGCTTGTCTCTTAAAGTCTTCTTCAGTGATAGAGGCAGAGCACTGCCAGATGGTGAAGCCAACATTGATTTTTAAAAAGGGCATAGCTCTGTAGCTATGAGAAACCATGGCTTTTGACAGGACTAGCAGGGGATTTGTTCAAGGTCTGCTTCCAAGTTTCATTTATGTTGTTCTAGACATAACTCAAAGAAACAATGCAAAGTACAATTCCTTGCCCCACAGGGGCTGCATGCAAGAGATCATGGAATGCTCTCAGAACATCATCGTTCCTTCTCCAGGTCCTCTGAGCCCCAAAAATCTCTTATGTTATGCAGTGAAGCTGCATGCAACTTCCATTTCTTGCACTAGAGACTTCCAAGCTCAAAACTGGAAGCCTACAGATTTAAGTTTCATGACAAAGCCTGCCCAACCTCACTGGAAGGAGATGCACAGACACTGCAGGAAGTAGAGACATTTGGAAGAAATCCTCTCCCCAAATAGAATATGTACTTACAAGAAATCAGTACAAGGAAGGAATTGAATTCAACATCTGTCGTGTGAAGATCTGAGAAAAACAGCAGAAGCCTTGCTAGCTAGCTTCAGCTTCCCCTTAAGCCCTCTCACCACAGCAAACAGTTTGCAGAATTTCAAACCATTCACTCTGATTTGGAAACAAGTAAATCTGATGCAGAGGGGCTGGGAGGGTTGGCAAGCTTAACATAGAGGTGTTGAGCAAGTTGTACATATGTACCAACATGCAGAAGGTACATGGTATTAGGAGGGCATCAGTGATGTTGATTATAGCTGTTATGAGACAATGAAAGAACAAGAGAAGCAAAGGTCATAAGCTCTATTACCATGCCTGACTATCAATCAACTCAAGAAGACCTCTGCAGTGAGGAAAAAAAAATTGCCTCACTGCAGGAGAGGTGTTTCTACGAGCCAACTATCCAAAGTAGGATCATCATCTTATAGTAAAATGGGCATTTCCAAAGCCAGCTGGGTTTGAATAGGAGTTGTAGTATCCTTGACAGAACTTCTAGTAGCCACTTTGAGGAGCACATGAGAAAAATATTTTCAAAAGGCACCTATGATGTGTTAAGAGTCAATGGATGTTAACTTTCATACATAGCATGGTTTATATGTCAGTTCATGCTAGTATATGGGACTGAGGACCTCATATCAGACATATCTTGGCACCCATACCACAGGAAAAAGTGTCTGAGGATGTGGGGGTGGACCTCAAAGAGCTAGAACAGCCTGTTGAGATATTCAGTACTTAATGAATTCCATTTTCAGAAAAATAGGAACAATTTATACTCCTATGCAGAATTCTGCAGGCATTGTTTTTAAATGATGGGAGGCCTCATATTCAGATTTCTCAGGGGGATTTTTAGTATTTCAATTCCATTATCAAGTAGGCACTTTCACAGATCAGCACCTCAGCATGTAATTCAGATTTCCAAGCATGCCTTTCTCCAATTGGCTCCTACAGGAGTTAGTCATTAAAATATATGTATATATAGGACAGGACTAATTATAGAGAAAACTTCATAGGGATGTTCTATCTTGAGGAATTTCTTTGGAATAACATTTAAGAACAACTATATTTAACCATATAGCTGAATTCACAGTTAAAAAGTTATCCTATTATTTGAGACAAACTCTTCCTGTGCAGCATGTCTTGTTCTCTGCAGCTGATTATCCCTATTTTTGTAGCAGTCTTGAAATCTTATGCCCCCACTTTAGTTACTTTTTTAAATGAGAACACGATTATGGAATTGTAGAATTACCAATGTTGGAAAAGACCTGTAAGATAATCAAGTCCAAACATCAACCCAACTCTGCTATTCCCCACTAAACCATGTCATAGAATGGCTTAGATTGGAAGGGGTCTTAGAGATCATCTACTTCAGCCTCACTGCCATTAGACTGAGACACCTCTCAACTAGACATGATTGCTCAGTGCCTCATCCAAGCTCACCTTGAACACCCCCAAAGAGCAGGCACCCACAACTGCTTTGAGCAACCTATTCCAGAGTCTCACCACCCTCATACTGAGGAACTTCTTCCTAAAATCCAGTCTAAATCTGCACTCCCTCAGCTTAAAACCATTCCTCCTTGTCGTATCACTAGACACCTTTATGAAAAATCCCTCTCCAGTTTTCCTCTAGGCTCCCTTCAGGTATCCAAAGGCATCTATAAGGTCCCCCTGGAGTCTTTTCTCCAGGCTGAACAACCCCAGCTCCCTCAGCTCATCCCCATAGCAGAGGTGCTCCAGCCCTTCAATCATCCTTGTGGGCCTCCTCTGGACTCATTTCAACAGTTCTACATCCTTCTTATGATTGGAATACCAGAACTGGAAGCAGTATTTGAGGTGGAGTCTCTCTCACAAAAAGTAAAAAAAAAGAGTAAAGGGCAAGAACCACGTCTCTTGACCTGCTAGACACTCCTCTTGATGCAGCTCAGGATACAGCTTGCCTTCTGGGCCTCATGAGCACACTGCTGGCTCATGTTGAGCTTCTCATCAATCAATACCCCCAAGTCTTTTTCTTCAGGGCTACTCAGTGCATTCTGCGTCTAGCCTGTATTTGTGCCTGGGATTGGCCCAACCAAGATGCAGGACCTTGCACTTTGAATTGCTGAACTTCATGCAGTTTGCACTGGCCTACTTTTCAAGCCTGTCAAGACCCTTCTGGATGGCATCCCTTCCCTCAAGTGAGTCCACTACACCACACTTCTTGGTGTCATCTGCAAACTTGCACTCAATGCCAATGTCCATGTCACTGACAAAAAATGGACCCACAACAGCCCCTTGAAGAACTCCACTTGTCACTGGTCTCCACTTGTCCATCAAGCTACTGATTGAACTCAACATGTTGCAATCATCTATCCAGCTCCTTATCTACTTGGTCCATCCATCAAGTCCATGTCTCCACATCTTAGAGACAAGGATGGAATGTGGGAGAGTGTAAAATGCCTTGCACAAATCTAGGTAGATGACATCAGTTGCTCTTTCCATGTCTACCAGAGCTGTAACTTGGTCTTGGTCATGTGGTCTGTAGCAGATTCCCACTGCAATGTCTCTTACCCTTCCTTTCATCCTTACCCATAAGCACTTGGTCTTCTTGTCAGGCGACACATCCCTTCCATGCCTGAGCCAAAGAGCACTGCTTAGACCAGAGTTACACAATGGTAGATCCCACAGTGCAATCCCAAGATGTGATGGCAAATCATACAGATACGTTCAGGGCAGACTTAACACTGGTTATGTGGCTCAGTTTCCGTGGTCATACCAAGCCACCACATTCTCACAAAAGCTCACTGGCACCTGCTTAATAGCTCTGAAACTAGGAATTAAGAGACCACAGCTATGCATTCATCCTAATGTACAAACACTGCAATATTTAGCTGCTAGATTCTCTAGCAGGTATCTCCTGAACCACTGGAAACAGAATCTTACATGTTTGCTTAGGTGAGATCTGTAGTAATGCCCAAACACCACAAAACATGAATAGGAGGTGTACAAGTCCGGTGTTTATATATTCTCCCTTAATGTGCATAGGGGAAATAGTTAAACAAGACAGTTAGGTGTTTTCAAAGGAACCCCACATTTGTTTCACATCATAGGATTCATAATATGCCTGTAGGTATTTGTCCACATTCCTGAAAATTCAAGTGCACAGAATCTGAGGACAGAGACCAAAGAAAGCAAAGCAATGAGAAATGTTGTATTATGACCTTACCACCTGAGGAAGGTGTTAATGCCTAAATGGAAGACATCTCTGGTAATCCAGTTAGCTCTTAAAGTTATTTGGTCCAGGCTACTGTAGAGTTATAATTCACAGCTTCAGTACTTCAAGGATTCTGGCAGAATCTTGGTGCAATCAAGCAACTTATTTCTTGATTAGCAATGAATTTAACAAGCACATTTGACATGGAAGAAAATATGAAAGTGTAGGCTTTTGAAAAAGTGAGTCAATTAAGGAGTTTATTAATTTACATAGTGAGTCGTGCTCAGCTCTGCTGAGTCAGACCACAGACTCTTTGCAAGTAACTTAAGGAGGAAAAAATTATCCTCTCTGTACAACTGGCAAAAGAAGTTTAACGTGCAAAGGCTTCAGGCGACCGAAAAATCATCCTCTGGCTACATTATAGCAAATACTTCAAACAAAATAAATTTGGAGCACGTCAAGCCTTCTTCCAGTACACCCTGACCACAAGGGCTATTTTCTTCAGCCACAGCTGGTTGATAAGCTCTTTTGGGCTCAGAGCTGAGAGAAAATTAAGGTCATTCTAACTCAGACAAATGATCTGCATGCGAACGCAGGAGCAGCAGAAGGAGGTTCCCCACAGCAAAGTCCTGGCCAAGCTGTCAGCCTGTAGCTTGGACAGCAGCATTCTGTGCTGGGTTAGGAACTGGCTGGAGGGCCGTGCCCAGAGAGTGGTGGTGAATGGTGCCACATCCAGCTGGCAGCCAGTCACTAGTGGTGGCCCCCCAGGGATCAGTGTTGGGCCCCATCCTGTTCAATATCTTTATTGATGATCTGGATGAGGGGGTTGAGTCAGTCATCAGTAAATTTGCAGATGACACCAAGTTGTGAGCAGATGTTAGAGGGTTGAAGGGCTCTCCAGAGGGACTTTGACAGACTGGACAGATGGGCAGAGTCCAAGTGCCAGGTGCTGCACTTCGGCCACAACCCCATGCAGCACTACAGGCTGGGGTCAGAGTGGCTGGAGAGCAGCCAGACAGAAAGGGACCTGGGGATACTGGTTGACAGCCAGCTGAACATGAGCCAGGAGTGTGCCCAGGTGGCCAAGAAGGCCAATGGCATCCTGGCCTGCATCAAGAATAGTGGGGCCAGCAGAAGCAGGGAAATCATTGTGCCCCTCTATTCAGCACTGGTTAGGCCACATCTTGAGTACTGTGTCCAGTTCTGGGCCCCTCAATTTAAGAAGTACATTGAGACACTTGAATGTGTCCAGAGAAGAGCAACGAGGCTGGTGAGAGGCCTTGAGCACAAGCCCTATGAGGAGAGGCTGAGGGAGCTGGGATTGTTTAGGCTGGAGAAGAGGAGGCTCAGGGAAGACCTTATTGCTGTCTACAACTATCTGAAGGGTGGTTGTAGTCAGCAGGGGGTTGGTCTCTTCTCCCAGGCAACCAGCATCAGAACAAGGGGACACAGTCTCAAGCTGCACCAGGGGAAGTTTAGGCTTGAGGTGAGGAGAAAGTTCTTCGCCGAGAGAGTCATTAGTGATTTGAATGGGCTGCCCAGGGAGGTGGTGGAGTCACCATCCCTCGAGGTCTTCAAGAGGGGATTGGACGTGGCACTTGGTGCCATGGTCTAGTCATGAGGTCTGTGGTGACAGGTTGGACTCGATGATCCTCGAGGTCTCTTCCAACCTTGGCGATACTGTGATACTGTGATACTATGACTTATGCAATTTATCTGTTATGTTTAAAAAGCAGTTCTACTGTACATGTTTTAAGATCTCATGGTTGCATTTTTGTATTAGTAAGGATATTCTCTTCCATGATATATAGGCACCTTGTGAAAGAGGAAACTGCTTACACTGTGTAATGAATTGCACAAAAATTGCTCTCAAATATTAGTGAAGGTAATTTCTTATTTGTGATTTAAGAGTACCAAGCAAGCTACAAAGACAATGATGTCTCAAAACCTAAGATATTTCTAGGCAAATGAAAGAAAGAATTCAATTCCAGAATCTTTGTAGTGAACTCTTACAAACATTTTGTTTTATGGATGTGTTATCAGGGAGGACTCAAAGTACCAACTGGCATCATATCCTTCTAGAGTAAATTGATACAGCTTAGTGTTTGTAACATGGATTAATTTAATCTCCTGGGACCCATGGCCATAAAACCAGAAACTATTTGAAGTTTGAACCACACTGCAATACTCTTTATCGTGTGTTTCAAGATGACTAGATCCTGAATATTGCTTCAGGAAAGTGTCTCAAGCCAGTGGCTGGCTGTTGGACTGCACTGGAATTGTTTCTTGACACAGTTACAGGAAACAGCTGTGAATGACCTCTAGTTTAACAGAATTGTCAGCACACAGTGTTGATGCTGAGCAGAGTATGGGATAGTCCCTTGTGTGGAGTGCTCAAAGCAAGAAGCCTTTGCCAGGGAAAGATCAAAATGATCCAGAGAAGATGCTTTTGGTATAAGACCTACCTAAAATTGGGTAGAGTGTGACAATACAGAGCTACATATTTAGCTACTGGTTTGTTCTTGTTCCAGCTGAGTACCCATGTTGGAAAGTTTCCCAGACTTCTTGTAGAAGTCATCTCCTCTTCTCATATCAAGTAAAATACAGTTTTCTTTTGTTCACTGTTGGAATACTTCAGGGAGTATGGAGCTGGTGATTAGCAATGCTGCTTGGGTGATGGGGCTCATCACAAACAATGCATCGCTTTGTTCTGTATGAGGAATGAGGCCTGAGATTTTTTTACTTCTTCTTTCTGTGTCCTCTGGTTAAGTTGCTATTTTGGGGAAGTGCCTTTCCTATCTGCTGACTCATCCATGTAAAAGATAGAAATGTTAGGCTTTTTTTAGCCCAAGGAAATGGCTCTCATTTTTATAGTACTTGGCATCTCTTGGAAACAGAAGCAATTGGCCCTGCAGTTACCAGTATTTGTATAAGGTACATGTCTCAGTAACTAAAATAGGTCAAGTCCTTTACTGTGGTCTTGAGGGCAGCTTGACCTGTCATGGCTTCTGTCTGTAGGGCTCTACACATCTGTCTCCACTTTTCCTGCCATGGATTCTGCATATGAGAAGCATGCTTTGTGACCATGTGTCGCATTGTCTGGATGACATGAACCAAAATGGAGTCAAGCAGCCTTACAGGTGTTAACACAAGACAGTGATCGTGCCTGTGCCCTGGCTGGTTCACACAAAATTCCAAGTTCATGCTATAGAGTCACTTGTTCATAGAATCATAGAATAAGTAAGGTTGGAAGAGACCTCAAAGATCACCAAGTCCAACCTGTCACCACAGACCTCATGACTACTAAACCATGGCACCAAGCGCCACCTCCAATCCCCTCTTGAACACCTCGAGGGATGGTGACTCCACCATCTCCCTAGGCAGCCCATTCCAATGGCCAACAACTCTCTCTGTGAAGAATTTTCTCCTCACCTCGAGCCTAAACTTCTCCTGGTGCAGTTTGAAAACAAAAATCTTGACATATTCATATGGATTTCAAGAGGATCTGAGCCTTCCATTTTGGCCATTGCTTCTCATGCCTTCAGGATAATGTTTGCATCAAAGGAAGTGATAGAAACTGTTCTCAGACCAAAAGTCAAGAACAAGATTCTCACACCCCCCACCACCCCACCCCTCAAGGTTATAGAGCACAGAGCCCAGTATCTCTTGCAAAATGCATTTAAAGCCTGTTGAGTAAAAGATACAAATCAACAGGTAATGTACTAGAGACAGAAGACACCAGGAATCTATAAAATACCTGGTCCAATTAAACAAAAACTGATAGCAAAATCCAATTTGTCTTAGCACTAATGGATTTCAGTACCATTTATTCCAAGTTTCCAAGATCAGGGTCAGAAAGAAACATGCATAAAGTATAAGAGAAAAATACCTACACATTTCTAAAGGTTAGCCTTTCCAGACCAACCTTTTCCTTATCAATAAGAGCACAGCACAAATGTAATTAATATACAAGGAGAATAAGAGTCAAAACAAACTAGATGAGGAGAGGATAACATAGCAGCAGTAAACATTAAAGATGCTGGCAAGACCCACTTCTCTGGCACTGCTGAAAAAATATTTATTCAGAGTTAAAAATACATAGTTAATGGTCAACTTACAATGGAAGCATTCTCCTGAATGGTAGCATTGTTAAGTGTACAAACTCAGTGAAGAAGTACATGACATTACAGCCAACTCATGTGACTAGTGAATGAGCTTTCTTCCATTCAGCACTCTCAGGGACCAAACTTCTTCATGAAGTAACTTTTATTACGCAACATATGATTTAAGCCAAGGCTTGATAAACTAATTAGTAGTCACTATACACACACACACACCAAAGAATGAAGAATGGAAAGAAATGGTGCCAACTGTCTCACACTCACCACTTCAGATTCTACAGCCCTTCTATTGACTTTACCAGGAAAGCAGGTAAACTTTTCTTCCCACATACTATGTTTTTGACTCAGCAACCCCCACAAAATTCCCCCACATTGCCCTCTGTAAACCATGTGAATAATCAGTGTGTGCTCTCCTCAGTTTGGTTTTGTTCCTTCTAAATATATGTTTAAGGTTTCAGAGAGCCTTGTAGCAACACAGGCACTGTCTTTGGGTTGCAATTGCATACAGATTTGCTTGAAAATAAATATATAGTTGGTTGCAAAAGCTGAGAAGGAACTAATCTAATCCTTCTCACGACTTTCAGGGAAATAATTGTTTGGAGACTTTCAGCGCTAAAATCCTGCAACATTTTCTAAACAAGAAATATAGATTAACAGACAGTCAATGACAGCTTGGGAATTAGCACTTGATATAGCAGCTAATTACATTACAAATGCAGCGTCATTATGCTGTTCCAGACAACAAAAATAGCTCCGTGAACCAGAAGATGCCTTTTCACAGCGGTTCATACAGTGTCCTCCAGACAATGTGGTTCCTGTCTAATAACAGCCACTTGCACACACTGCCAGTATACAGAGGCAATAAAAACATCACAGTGTCATCCTTCCCATCTTTGGCCCTATTAATAAAAAAATGCTTTTGAAAACTCTCTTAACACTGATCACTCTGCTGTGCCATCAAAGCTTGGAGTATATAAAAAGGTATATGAAAGACCAGCCACAGAGTAAATGCATTAAAAACTTACCATGACTGCTTTATAAAACCCATTCTGTATCTCAAGAGCTGATAGGAAGCAGTGTAATGACTTCTGGGCTAGTAATCATCTAGATAAAACATCAAGAGTCCAAGGCATTTGGAGAGCAGTTATTAATGTTACCTCATGACCCTCAACATTCCCAACAGCCATCAAGTTTTCAGATGACCCCATTTCCACGGGGGCTCCAAAACAGAAGAACTTGGCACATGGCATGTGGAGCATTTTTAGCAACCTCACCTATGGGAACCGAAAGTACATGCATGCAAGAGTTACCAAAAGATGCTTTGGTTCACAAATTTCCCTCACAAGTGCAGGAGGCAGGAGTACAGCAGAGAGAGAAACTCATCTGATGTAGCATAACCAACTCCAGAACAGTGACATGTGCTCATGATAGCCACAGCTCAGCACACCAAGAATTTCAGCCCCTGGCTGGTTGTCCCACTGAGCGCTGAGCATTCTTGAAAGTCTTCTTGTGACAGGGGTGTTCAGCACTTTGAATTTACCTTAAACCACATCTGCTCTCAAGAAAACAGAATTCCTTAGACTGATTCTGGATAGTTTCCACCCCCACCTGCCCATGGCTTTGAATTACACTTCCCTTAAGAACCCAAATTCTATAAATTAATCCAAGCTCCTAGGCACTGGGTCTTCCCAGGCAGTATATTTTAAAACAACACAGCCGTCTAGCGGTAATAATAGCTGCTGCAAATAAAACACTGTTGCACACATTTGCTGTCCAACACTTTGCAAAAATGATAGGTTTGATATTTTGGCATTTCATCTAGATCTAAATTAGGGCTTTTTGCCTACAGACCCTTTAGAGACACTGTATCTGTTGGAATGGGTCCAAAGGAGGGCCACAAAAATTATCAGAGGGCTGGAACACTTCTCCTGTGAGGACATGCTAAGAGAGTTGGGGCTGTGCAGCCTGGAGAAATAAAGGCTCTGGAGATACCTTATTGTGACCTTTCAGTATTAAAAGCGGCCTATAAGAAAGATAGGGAGAATTTTCTTAGAAGGGTTTGTTGTGACAACACAAGGGGTAATGGTTGAAACTAAAAGAGGGTAGATTTAGACTAAGATAAGGAAGAAATTTTTTACAATGAGGATGAGGAAACATTGGCACATTGCCCACAGAGCTGGTAGATGCTCTAACCCTAGGAATATTCCAGCTCAGGTTTGATGCGGCTCTGAGCAGCCTGATCTAGTTGAAGATGTCTCTGCTCACTGCAAGAAGTCCCCTTCCAACCCAAAACATTCTATGATTCTGTGATCTGCAACAATGTCCTGGGTTAACAAAACCCACTGTCACAAGACTCCCCCTCCCCCCATACAGATGAGAGGAAAAGTAACACAACAAAGTCTGGATTGAGATAAGGAATTGAGATAAAGAATTTAATGAGATGACATGATGCACGATTGCCTTAGCCTATTTGCAGAAAACTGCAGCAAAATGCAGAAGCAGCAGCAGTCAAGGCCTCCAGGTGAAGATGAACCATGCACTGAGAAGGGAAGGAGAGGCAACAGTGTCAATTATGTCATTAAAGCAGAACTATTTAGTCCATGCCTTTCTGTCACATGTTAAACAGAAGAGCCTTTGGAAGCATGCCCTTGACGATAAGCAAACAGGGGCAGACAACCGCAACTCAGTGAACATGAGTGTCATACCAATTGCTGCATTTTGCTACAAGAGAAATGTGTTTTCCAGGACCTGCAATTTCTTGTATTCAGCACAGGCTCTTGGAAGCTAACTAAGCTACATTCACCAAACTGGGTGAAATACTCACTTCACCTCTCAGTAAGAGAAGCCTGTAAATTTCTGTGGCAACCAACTCCACCATATACAGAAGTTCTTGGCAATGCAGGATTTTTTTTTCCTTGGCATACTCATTCTGTCAATCATACACATTTAGTACAGCAAGTAGAAGATAAGGAAAGCACTAGGTTGGGTGGAATGGGCTGCCCAGGGAGGTGGTGGAGTCACCATCATTGGAGGTGTTCAGAAGGAGACTTGATGGGGTGCTTGGTACCATGGCTTAGTTGTTTAGGTGGGTTGGATTGGTTGATAGGTTGGATGCAATGATCTTGAAGGTCTCTTCCAACCTGCTTTATTCTATTCTATTCTATTCTCTCTGCACAAGGGGGGAAAAAAGTCAAAATAACAACAAGTACAGCTCGAAGTGGAATATTATACATGCTCCTTATGCCACTCCCAGCTGAAGACTTCAGGATAAAATCAAGGTAAATTTTGTAAAAGCTGAAAACTGAGAAAAAAAACCTTAAATTTGGAAATTCTGTCATATATCAGCAGCTCACATCCTGAGACATACAATGACCTATAGGCTCTGGCATTCAAAAGTATCTTTGCATTGATGTTACCAATTTTAAGACTAAACAAGACATCTACACTCTTCTGTTTGACACCTCTCATAACCAAGCTCAGCTATACTTCAAGAACAGCTCTGATTTCAGACTGAACTTACAGCTTCCCTGAAGCACTAAAAGTGCCCTAAAAGCAACTTCTGAGATCATCAATAGTTAACCTTTAGGGTTGCTAATTCAGAGTTCACAGACCATTTGCATTACTGCAAATATCCTCATTGCTTCAATACTAATTTATCCTGGTTTGCTGAGCTGACACTATTGTGTAAGGGGGGAAAAAATGTACTGGGCCAGCACAGGTATTTCATATTCCTTTTATTTATTCTCTTTGTCAGTAGGTAAGTAATCAAAATAAGCTATCTTTGTGAACAGAGAGAGAGCAGCTCATATAGATTAATTGTATTCTCTACAGCAGACATCTTCCTGATCTGGGATAAAGAAGCATTCGGTCCTCACTGTGATACTACACATAAACCAAGTGTTAGTCTTACAGGACAATCAATGAGGAAATCTCTTTTAAGATTGATACTCCAACCTGTTTTTTACTCATTTATCACTTGACTGTATTTTCCACGATTTTCACCAATAATTGTCAGCTCATTACTTTGTTAGTTGTGATGGACTGGGGTATGCCAGCACTGCTCACTGAACAGCACTCTGCTGTGGAATTGGCTCTGCTTAGGTCAGGGAAAACACTTTTGGCATTACTCATTACTTGAAACAAGAAAAGCATAAGAGCTTTGGAAGGACAGTATGAAATCCACTGAAATCAGCATTTCTTCCTCCAAATGCAATTCCTTAGTTGCTCTTTTTCAGCTGTTTTTATGATTTGCAATTGCCCATCACATGCATGGTTTTTTTCCAAGGAGCTTGTGCATTGCTGTAAATGAAACCACCATTAATCTCACCTTCTTTATGTACTATGCTTATTTAAGCACTTTTAAAATGCCTTGTTTTTCTTTTGGCTAATAATTATCTATTTTGCTTTAAAGCACTTCTTTCTTTTTTTACCCCTGTATGAAATGATACTATTTCTGTGCATATTTCAGTACACAGCATTGAAATTCCTATCAGTTTTGCCCTTTATGTTGTCATTTTTTTCAGAGGAATTCCATATTGCCTCTCTTTGGGATACATTTCAGCAAGTTCAGCTCTTAGTGCCCTTCTCTAACTCTTCCCTCACTGGCTTCCTTAATCCTTGAATTTACCTATTTTTCCAATGAACAACCAACCTGTTGTTACCAGGGCAGACCCAAGACACTCATGTTTAGCTCTCAGCCTCACTCTGTTTCTCTTAAAAATCCAGGTATGTCTCCTGGTAGACTGATTTATTTCCTCATCCCCCAGATCTCAGTGCCTTATTCTTTGTAGGTCATGTCACATTATTGTGATGTCTGTACACTTAACATTCTATTAAATTGCTGGAGTGTGTCTAGAGAAGGACAACGAAGGTGGTGAAGGGGCAGGTCTCGTTAAGGAGCAGTTGAGGGAGCTAGGGTTGTTTAGTCTGGAGGAATCTGAGGGGAGACCTTCTCACTCCACAACTCCTTGAACGGAGGTTGTAGTGACACAGTGTTGGTCTCTTCTCCCTAGTGTCAAGTGATAGAATGAGATGAAATGACCTCAAATTGCACCAGAGGAGGTTTATATTTGATGCTGGAAACAATTCCTTTAAGAGTGGTCAGGCACTGCAACAGGCTACCCAGGGAGATGACGCAGTCACTGTCCCTGGAAGTGTTCAACCATGTGGACATGGCACTTCGAGCACTTCACGTGGTTTAATGGTAATGGTGGTGTTGGGTTGATGATTGCACTTGATCTTAGATGTCTTTTCTGACCAAATAAATTCTATGAATGACAGAACATTGAGTCTCCAAATTATTTAGCGCCGATTAAAGGGAGAAGAGAGGTGATTACAGACTTAGCCCCAAGGTCCCTCCTACTCCCACCACCCAGGGAGGACACCCCGGTGACCTTGGTGGAACAGAGGCATCCGCTCCGTGCCACCTGCCGACCGGCACGTTCCCGGGAACGGGCCCGCCGATGCCGCGGTCGGAGGGACCCTCCTCAAGGCAGCGGGCTGCGGGGAAGAGCCAGACATCCCTTCGTGTATCCCCTACTCAGCCCAAGCCACCGCCCCGGAGGAGCTGGCAGGGAGGGCGCAGACAGGCGCCCCTAGGCGCCCGGCGGCGGCAGCAGCGGCGGCGGCTCAGTGCGCAGGCACGGCGCGGGAGCGAGCAGCGCTCCGGGCCGTACATAATACGTGGTGTCTGGGGCTGTACGCGGCGCAGAGAGGAGATGGGACCAGGGTGGGAGAGCCGCAGCTAGCGCCGCTGCGGTTGCTCAGCCGGCTGAGGGGAGCGCCAGAAGGGACAGGTAACCCTGGCGCCGCCGCTCCTGGCCTCTCGGAAAACTTGGGCTCGGCGGTTTGGCAGGGACGGTAGTGACTCTTGTGACAGTCGGCGTCCTCACGGGGGGGAATACAGCGCCGAGGTTCCCGCAGGGAAGGTGGCGGAGAAGAGCCGGGCGCCAAGCCGCGGGGTGGGGTGACGGGTACGGCAGGGTCCCCGGACTTCGCCTCCCGGCTCGAGGAAGGAAGCGATCTTCCGGGGGAAGGCTGGTGCCGCGCTGACCCGCCGCCGGGAGGGGGCTTGCATCGCCGCCCCGCGCTGCAGGGCAAGGGCAGGGCAGGGCGACGGCCCGGCCAGGCTCTCCTCTGCCCTCGTCGTCTGGGTACGCGGGGCTGCTGGCGCCGGGCCAGGAGAGGTTAAGGTCGGCAGTCAGTCACGGGAGACGAGATCGCAGCCGAGGTGCCGGCGCTGCGGAGTTCTTCCGCTCCGCCCGGGAAGCGGACTGTCGAGTGTCTCCTGTTGTGCGGGCGGAGCAGCCCGCGCCTGCCTGTCGCAGGGGTCGCGACCTGGCGGGGTCGCCGCCACCCGCTTGGGAGGCCCCGGCCTATACCCCCGCGGGGCCCTGCGCACTCCCCGGTGCATGGCAAGGGCGCTGAGCACCTCAGACGTCCTCAGGGAACGGCGGCGGCTGCTCTTGCCGGTCCCCCTGCCCAAAGGCCGGGCACTGAGCCAGAGCCGCGGTGCCATGAGGGCTCGGCTGGGTTCTGGTGGGCTGGGTCAGGCCAAGGACAGCTTGTCTCAGCCTCTGAACTGGGAAAGTGCTGGACAATGGCATGACAGGTAGCTGAGGCATCAAAAAGCCCATTTTGGAAACTGCCGTTAAAGCCAGGTGAGTTATTCCAGTATTTGCCCTTCACAGGCTCTTGCTTTGTGCAGGTAAAAACTGGAAATGTGGCCTCTGAACAGAAGGATCAAAGTGTGTACATCTGGGAGAGGGGGGCTTCACCTGTGCAAACCCATGGGTATTAGAGGCTGTGTGGTGTGGAGGAGCAGTGGTGCATCCTTATTGGCTTTTCCTTGCGTTTCAGATGCTGATTCCTTACACTTCTTTAAATGTGTCAAATCTGTCAGTAAGAAGGCAAAGGAGTTGGAAAATTTATTGGGTAATTTTTCTTGGAGCTTGCTCATCTTTTCATCTTCCTGTTCACCAATCCAGTCACACCTCCCTAGATCAGTGGAGAATAGTAAACAGGACAGCTTTTGCCATGGAAACAAAAGTTGCTAGGGGATAGATTGCTACTATGCAGTGTGTGAAGCTGTGATCATACATCCCACATGCTCCTAGGCACCTCGGGTTTAGGTACTGGAAAAGTTTCAATGATTGAACCACTTTTGTGGCGTGGATGCATGTTCTGAGCTTGTGCATAACAGATTCGGGTAATTGACCTTCTTTTAGCAAAAGTTTCCCAACGTTTCAGTGTTTATCTTCTTAGCCATGAAGGTGAGACGCACGTCAACACTCAGGAAATCATAACTACTGCAGTATATATTCATCCAGTATAATTTGATGCTGTGACACATTTCCTTCTTATTTATGGAGAACTGTTTTCTCACACTATACTCTGACTGTTTCAGTTCCTCTGACCCGTCTGTAAGGAGCAAGAACAACGTAATTATGTTTACATTGGAGCTGAGGAAGGAGACCATCAAATTACTGGGCTGCTTCAATGACTCATATAGGGCTGAGAAGCCTTCTTCTCTCTAAGGGACAAGATATTTTGCAAAAGATAGGAGATTACTTAAGTGGAAGAGTCTGAGCATAAAGAAGATGTTCAGTAGCACTTAATATTATGCAGTGGTTGAAAAGAATGATGCTGGCAGTGGTTTGTTTTTTTTCCTCGCATTTTAAAAGGTCATGCTACTTGATGCTATCACAACTCTCTCAAGCCAAAGATCATTCTTTTGTTTTCTATTCCACCTCCTAGCTCTTATTTATCATTTTGCTCGTATGCCTGACCAAAACCACCTACTAGCATTTTAGATTGCTAAAGAAGAAGAATCCATGTAATCTGTGTGCAATGCAAATCATTCCAGGCTGTGTTCCTTACAGGCAATCCTTCACCAAGCTGTTAGAAACACTACATCCTCCTTTCTCTCTCTTGACTAAACCTACAGACAGTGCAGTGAATGTGTGATAGTGTTTATACAGCCTTCTGTCACATTACATTGAGTTTTCTGAAATCAGTTATAACTTCAGTTGCTAGTTCAGACTCAGCAAGTGCTTCATTTACTGGAGAAACCAAAGAAGCTCTAAAATTGTCTTCTGGTGGCATCTGGAGTAATGCCATCAAGCTTTGTTGACATTATCTGGTCCTTCCTTGTGTTGGCCTTATGGAGTTACTTCCACTTGGGGGAAATGCCTCCCTTTCTGCTCATTATATGATGCTGAATGTGTCTACCTGAATGAATTTAGTTGGCAATGACTTAAACATAAGTTATTGAAGGGTTAGGATTGATGCAAGAATAAACATCTAAGTAGGGACCTGAGAGAGTGAGTTTCTGCAGGGCTTTGATTGGCATCTTCCTGAAGTGGGAGAATGGGTGCTTGTTTACTTCAAACCAAAACAAATGGTGAGGGAAATGGACATAAACTGTTCTTATCCTTGAAGCATGAGCTGTGTAATCTCATATGGGAGAGCTGGGGCAGTTTTGATAAGCTACACTACTACTTCATCCTCTCCTTTCACCCTAAGCTAGAGGTCTACCTGTGGTCTGTCTACCTATGCAGTAGATGGAACTCTGGTTCTATGGAAATTCTTCTGTGCTTGTCCTGTGGAAGATGGCACCTAGCTGTTGAGGAAATGGTAGTGGCAGTGAGAAAAGAAAACTTCTTTTCCTTCCTTCAGGCAGGGCACAAACAACAGAAGGAGAGACTCCCATGGGAGGTGAAAAGCTCTTTCGCAAAAGAACCAACAGGCTTCAAAATTAGAGTAACACTCAGCATTCCCCCAGCGTTTGAGATTGTATACTTGTATCCATACCACTGGGACTTTTTTATACCTCAAAAAGTAATAGTGTTCAAGAGCTCGTAGCATTGTAACAGTACAACAAACAATCTTTTTCCCAAAATAGTAACTATAATGGGAAACATCACTGTTAGCAACTTGACACGGGGTGGCCCGTGTTCCAGGCTCTCCCTGCTCACCAGAGGGGAGTTCCCTGCTGTCTCAAGGTTTCTGTTCATCCTGTCGTAGTTCCTTGCCTGGGAAAACCAGCATCTTAAGCACACTCTGGAAGGCACTGATACTGTTACCAGAGGACAAAAGCCCATCAATGGAGTCAGAAAGCACTTTGACTTGTCAGAAAGCACTTTGACTTTCTGACACTTCATAGTGGCCAAAGTGGAAAAGAGGAATCCACAGGGCATGCAAGGGCAGTTCCAGATTCAAAGAAGGAGCTTCTGCCAGAAGCCATGCCTTGTTCTGTCCCTGCTGTTCTGCAAAGCTTAGCCACCAATACTGTCCCCTCTTCTCCTGAAGGGAGCTCTGGCCTGTGCTATGGCCACCAGCATCATGTGGGCCTCCTCCTACGCTTGGTCATGACTTCTGTGAAAGCCTTGAAAGAGATATTTGCAACTGTAAGATGCTGAGAATCACAAACTAAATATGTAGTAGCTATACAAAATAAATAGAAACTAAGATTAGTGGGGTTTTTTGAAGAGGAAAACCCACTTTGTCCCTGAGCCAAAAATGCAACCATATTCCAAAAGGCTGGAAGACCACTGCTTTGCCAGCCAAGAGCTTCATTCAAATTGTTGCCATTCCCTATCGATACTTCTCTGGCTTCTGTTTAATTTAAAGGCAGCAGTGTTTGTTTTTCATGCATACTCAAGAATTTCTTACCCAGAAAGATCAGCCATTCCTAAAGGGCCACAGGGCTGCAAAATCTTGAGGTTCTAGGTGCCGTGAGCGTGTCAAACCTTCCTCCCTTCCTTCCCTCCAAGTAAAATTGTTGTGGCAGTCAGATTAACTGCATGAAGCTGATATAAACGGAGCTGTGACATTCAGATGCAAGTACTGATTATGATCAGCAGTTTCCTTTGGACTAAGACTTTCTGAACTTCTTTAAGGAGAAGTCATTCAGCTTAAGTAACATTGACATGTTGCTTACATTTTTTAGAGGCGAGTAGAGAAGATTGTTGGTAGTTTTCACAGCACACTAACTTCATTTTATTATAGTCAGATGGAGTTTGGGCTTTGACTTCTCCATGGGAGCAGTGGTTTGCCCGAAGTTTGGTGTTTGCATTTTCCTCTCTTCAGTGAGCAGTTTGGTGCTGTGATGACATTCCATGTTTTCAATTTTTAATCATCCATATTTAAGTTCAGGATATATACAGTTTGAATCTGTCTAGGACTTAGTTTGCCTCTGTTTTTCATAGATATGAATGTTTTGTCAATGCTTAGTCCTGCACTTCAAAAGGTCAGGCAGAAACGTTTTAAAAATCCCCACCTTACCCAGCAGCTTGGCAAGTTCCTAAGGCTGCAAACTATTTAACTGATAGTAGCAGTCTGAATGAGAGGCAGTATGAACCCTTGAGGGATGCTGGCTTTTGTTACCTGATGTCGTCTGCTTCCTTCAGTCTCCATGGAAACACAGTAGCCTGCTGGTGCAAAATATGGGGAGCCAGCACTCTTGTGTATGGAAGAGAATGTTCTCTGCAGCACCTTTAGGCTGTGCTGAGCCAGGAAGCTGAGTGCCTTGGTTTTACTTGAGCTGAGTCACCACATGCAACTCTTTTAGGCTCATTTGTTTTGGAAAGAAGTGAAGGACAGGGCCCTCCTGGGCCGCTTTACTTTGTGTTATCTGGAGAGTTTGTAGGCAGCTTTACTCTTCTACCGCACTGATAACAATCTGCTTTGCATGGAACCTCTCATTGCAGGTAGGAAGGATGAGCTCCTATGCTGACATCTGCGGGTCCCGGCACACGCAGGGCAGCACTGATGGAGGCTACCAACGCTACGGAGTTCGGTCCTACCTGCATCAGTTTTATGAGGATTGCACAGCTTCAATTTGGGAGTATGAGGATGATTTTCAGATCCAGAGATCGCCTAGCAGGTGGAGCTCTACGTTCTGGAAGGTATTGCCCACTGCTGTTTCCTGAAGAGAAAAACGCCCACTTCAAGATTTTTCCCGTGCAACTAATGGGTATAGGTATCATCCAGAAGGTCCTTCTGTTGCTCAGTTTTCCCTGAGATGACAGAATAGCCAAGCAGGGTGCTCTTACCAAAACAGATCAGCTTCCCAGGTAGTTGTAGGGTCTTTGGATGCTGCCACTGAAACATCAAAGACTGGTGTAGGAAACCCCACCTATAGCTTGAAAGTGTAGTTTACCTCTTTCTGCACCCATAGTGGTACTGCCAGATTATTAGGAATAAAACTGGTAGGTTAACAGCAGTAACTCTGAGACTGTGTAACCTAGGAATCAAGCAAGTTACAAGGTTTCCATTAAGGTGAGGGAACTTGATGAAATTTGAGAACACCAGCGGTAAGAAAGGATGTGCAAGGCCATCTAACCCAATCCCTCTGCTTTGTTGCTGGGGCCATTCTATAGGAACTGAATTTTACACTTAGACTTGAAATGTGCTAGAAATATTCTGTGATCTGTTCACAAGAATAAAAACTTCCTTCTAATCCTTGCAAAGGAATTATTTGTATGGAGTGAAAGCAAGTGGTAGATGTGACACAGACTACAGCAGGGACTGAACTGTTGGTGCTAACCTCCACCTAATGCAAAAGGAATAGGCAGAAATAGCACAGCACTGGGATTAAATGGTGATCCTCTCTGTGATGGGGCCTTTGAACATGAAATGTTACTTATATGTATAAAGACATAATCTATTGTTTCCAGAAAATTCAGTACTGAGTTGTATAAACACGAGTTGTAAAAAGGCAGTTTCTCCCTATACAATAGAATAGAATAGAATAGAATAGAATAGAATAGAATAGAATAGAATAGAATAGAATAGAATTAACCAGGCTGGAAGACACCTCTGAGATCACGAAGTCCAACCTATCATCCAACACTATCTAATCAACTAAACCATGGCACCAAGCACCCCAGCCAGTTTCTTCCTAAACACCTCCAGTGATGGCAACTCCACCATCTCCCTGGGCAGCTCGTTCTAATGGGCAATCACTCTTTCTATGAAGAATTTCTTTCTAACATCCAGCCTAAACCTTCCCTGGCACAGCTTGAGACTGTGTCCTCTTTTTCTGGTGCTGGTTGCCTGAGAGAAGAGACCAACCCCCACCTGGCTACAACCTCCCTTCAAGTAGCTGTAGACAGCAATAAGGTCTGCCCTGAGCCTCCTCTTCTCCAGGCTAAACAATCCCAGCTCCCTCAGCCTCTCCTCATAGGGCTTGTGCTCCAAACCCCTCCCCAGCTTTGTTGCCCTTCTCTGGACACATTCCAGCAAGTCAACATCTTTCCTAAACTGAGAGGCCCAGAACTGGACACAGTACTAGTATGGCCATGTAGGACCTTAAGGAAAAATACATACCAGCCTTCTCCTAGGAGAGATAACAGTACCTTCAAGCTACACTGAAAGCTGAATGCCTCCTAGGGCCACTTACCAGCTGAAAACTAGAAACTAGACAGGCCTAATAACTGTTTCTTTTGTTTCTTTGTTGTTTTTTTCCCCACAGGTCGGACTCATCTCCGGGACGGCTTTTTTGCTGATAGGTTTAACGGTTCTTGTAGTGGGTTTTCTTGTGCCGCCGAAAATCGAAGCCCTCGGGAAAGATGATTTTGTTGTGGTGGATACCCGTGCCATACAGTTTAATGGGTCCCTTGATATATGCAAGCTGGTAGGTGCAGTCTTGTTCTGTGTTGGAGGGTCCACCGTCGCAGCGTGTCTGATGATGTCTGCTTTTGCTAAAAGTTACTCCAAAGAAGAAAAGTACCTCCAGCAAAGATTTAAAGAGAGAATAGCCGATGTGAAAGCCCACGCAAATCCAGTCACAAAAGCGCCAGCGCCGGGAGAGTCGAAGATACCTGTCACTTTGTCCAAAGTTCAAAATGTCCAACCTCTCTCTGAAACTTGACCCTGTCCTTGGGTTTTGTTTCTCACTTTAACTGGAAAACAGCAGCTGTTGTTGGCATATGTGCTAGTCAATTACAACATCGAGTGCTCTGCTATACAAACAGACAGCTGATGAGGAAGCCAATCCAATGCAAATTTAGGATTGAGAAAAGGGAAGTGATGTGATTAGACCGGTGACCAGTATTTTCAGTGTGTTCGAACTTCCTAATCTGTGTTGAACCAAATGAGTCCCTGCAACAACAATTTGCTGTTCAGCTTATAAGATTGCATCCCTACAAAAAAACCCCAGGGTGATTATGCCAGCTGTACTAGGAACGCCCTACATCCCATGGTTCAGAGTTTAGATGAGTTGGCTTTTTGTTTAGTTTTTCTTGCCTTTGAAATCCTGTTTAGTCTTACTTTCACCACCTGATTTTGCTGTCTGGGAAGCCAAGATTCTGCCCTTGTAATTTGCACATGTCCTTCTGTACAGTCTGTATCAAAGAAATACTGCACAGGTAAAGCATACGTGACAGTCAGTGGGTGCCCTCTTGATCCTGGTGCACATCACTTCCCAGCAATGCTGCTTTCTGGGAAAGGCAAGTTATACTTGATCCCAAGTTAGAATCAACCTGTATGAAACTGCCACTTTTGTCTTAGTCATTGCCATGTTACCAAAAAGTACAAAATCAAGGGAAGGAATTCATATGGGAGGAGGAACATCATACCTGCACCTCTTTGGTTTGATGCTGTTTCTTTCATTATGCTGCGTTACCTTTGAAGCTCATACAAAATGTTTTCGTTTTGGCTGGGTGTGGATTACTGAAAGCAGTTTGACACGCCCAGGTCCCATGTTCTGTCAGTACATGAATGCCATGTTAGATGACCTTAACCTATTTATCTAAAAATGTTTTGAAATGCCATTTATATTTTTATAGAGGATAGAAAAAGTTCTGCTTAACCAGATAACATTTGTGTGGATGCTTACCTGAAGACGTGTCCTTTCGTGGAAGACCCTTCGTTATTTTCCCAGCCAGGACAATTATTTCACTGTCTTAATCTATGGATTTAAACTGTACAAAGACAGATGTGACATTTGTACTTCCTGACAATATGTGCCACCTTATAGTTCTGTCTATTTTTTGAATGGATTGAATAAAATTCTAGGCGCAAGCCACCCATGGATTTCGTGAAAAGTCTATTTCTGTCAGACAGGTGTGCATGTAAAATTTGGGAGGGGGAGTCAGCAGTTGAAACAAATCTCTCTATTGCATTCTGTGTTCAGCTTTCACAAGTGGGGAAGTCACTTTAGAATAGAATAAACCAGGTTGGAAGAGACCTTCAGGATCATCATGTCCAACCCATCATCCAACACCATCTAATCAACTAAACCATGGCACCAAGCACACCATCCAGTCTCCTCCTAAACACCTCCAGTGATGGCAACTCCACCACCTCCCTGGGCAGCTCATTCCAATGGGCAATCACTCTTTCTATGAAGAATTTCTTCCTAACATCCAGTCTAAACCTCCCCTGGTGCAGCTTGAGACTGTGTCCTCTTGTTCTGGTGCTGGTTGCCTGGGAGAAGAGACCAGCCCCCACCTGTCTACAACCTCCCTTCAGGTAGTTGTAGAGAGCAGTAAGGGCTGCCCTGAGCCTCCTTCAGGCTAAGCAACCCCAGCTCCCTCAGTCTCTCCTCATAGGGCTTGTGCTCCAGACCCCTCACCAACTTTGTTGCCCTTCTCTGGACACGTTTCAGCAAGTCAACATCTTTCCTAAAGTGAGGGGCCCAGAACTGGACACAGTACTCAAGGTGTGGCCTAACCAGTGCTGAGTACAGGGGCAGAATCACCTCCCTGCTCATGCTGGCCACACTTCCTGATACAGGCCAGGATGCCATTGGCCTTCTTGGCCTCCTGGGCACACTGCAGGCTTCCATGGATTCCATCACACTAATAATGGGTATGTAGGTAAAAGCTGTGCCCTTTTCCTTCCTGATAAAACGTTTTGTGGTCTGTGACTCAAGTCATACTTCCACAACTTAAATAAATCAGAATATGCATCTTTGGAAGTTTCAGGTGAATCTGCAATTATTATTGTGGTCCACAGTAGCGTTGGAAGTAAAATTTTCTTCTGCAAGGGCAGTGCCTATGCTAGCAACAGAATTGCAGTGTCCAAACACTGGCACTGAAAAGATAGGCAATCAAGATCTCATCACACGCGCATGGTTACAGAGAATAATACGAAGCAGGTTTTGCTGCATCAAACAGTTCCACTGGCACATATGGATTAGAAGTGTAAAAGTGCATTGCAGCCAGTGCTTAAAAATAAGATTGCTATCTCAGTGGAGCAGCAGATGAAGCAGTGCTAAGGAGGAAAAGATGTGAAGGCTGATAAGGTGAGGAGCTGTGTGTTATTTATAAAGCAAGGCAGCAAGAGCAGCAGGGGTGATAGGTAGCAATTACTCACAAAGCACATGGCAGGACTAGGAGCTGCTGCTGTTCATTAGTTACTCCAGGCAGAGAGGGTCCTCAGCACTTTCATTTCAGGTTGGAGGGAATTTTGTTTACTGCCACTGGTTATCACTGCTGTTAGGTTATCGGTGTGTGGGAAGCAAAGAGTCAAGCTGTCCTGACCTTTTCAGTGGAGAGTTTTTAATTAAAAACTGTGCATGGAGGAAATGTGGCATTTTATAGTGAAGTTCACCAAAGGACATGAGAGGGAAGGCTTCCCGTAGCTATTATTGAGTCCCTTCTCTCCACCTACTGTTTGTTAACACTGTACTGAAATTTTGAATGAAAATCCATGTAGCAAAGAAAGCACAGGTTGGGCTTGTTTATCCAAAGTAGCTATATGGGTACATGGTTCTTAAAACACACCCCATGGCTCTGGGGAGACCTTGTAGCAGCCTTCCAGTATCTGAAGCGGGCCTACAAGAAAGCTGGAAATGGGCTGTTTACAAGGGCATGTAGAACTGGGCTGAGGGGGGATGGGGTTTAAACTAGAGAAGCATAGATTTAGATTGGACATTAGGATGAAGTTCTTTACTATGAGGGTGGTGCTGGAGGCCCCATCCCTTGAAACATTGGTCAGGCTTGGTGGGGCTCCAAGCAATCTGATCTACTTCAAGACATCCCTGCTTACTGCAGGGGGGGTTGGATATATGACCTTTAAAGGTCCTTTCCAACCCAACACATTCTGTGTAGACAGGGCTATGTAATTGTTGCTAAATTTTTGTACAGAGGCCAGCTGACCCTACAGATAGTGAATAGAGCTGACCCAAGCACCAGGCAGTCAGTCACACTGCAGATTTCTCCTGCAGAACTGAACGTGCTTTGACAGTACAAGAGAGGATGAGTCATGCATGGCATTACCCAGGTGCTAGGGAAAAAAGACAAATTCACATGGACCTTACTGAAGCTGGCAGGGATAGGAAATGCACTTGGGATTTAGCAGCAGCAAAGCTCTCATAGTTAATGTTGCCACACACATTTCATCTCATTAAACCTTTGTTTCAGCTGCCAAGAGCTTTTCCAAAATTGGGACCACTGGAGGCTGCAATCCTTCACAGCAGAGAATCAGTGCCACAGAGGGCTTTTGTGGAAATGCTAAGCAAAATATTACCTTTGTTACTATTAAGAAGCCACATACTGGAAAGGTTAAGATGCATTAGGAATGTTTTCAAGGTCCATTTCCTTGTAATGGTTTAACACCTTCATCCTTTGATGCAGGAACTGAAGCATCACCAGAAGAGCAGTGGAGTTTTGCTGTTCTCGTGGGAAATGCTTGTGATACGGCCTCCATCTGGGGAGCAGTGAGGGGCAGCCTAGCTCTCTGGGAACATTCTAGTGAGGCTGAAGGTCCCTGAACAAATACTTTCTTGACCATATATCTTCTTCCCTTTTCCCATGCAAAAAAAAAAAATCAGCACATGCTCCACTCCAGCACTGCCTGAGACTTTGGCCCTGGCTGCCATCACCTTCCCAAAGGGCACATTAATCGCCACTCTAGTGCAAACAAAATATGGTTCTAGCAGCCAAGCTCTTATTTTTCCAACCCGCTGAACTCCACACTTAAGGTGCTTCTTTCAGTTTCTTCATGCTTACCTTGTTTCTTGCCCCCTCTTTAGCCTCATTTGGCAAAGCATTACAATGCAACCCCTCTTGGCCCAACGCTACTTCCTCTGCAAATGTGGTGAAAGAAAGCCCATTTTTCAACCTGAGTGGTAATCTCTGTCTTCAGTTTGGTTAATACATGCTCTCCAGAAGGTTAGATCTGCATCCTCTACTACTCTGCAGAAAAGGCTTCTCTTTAGCATCTCTCTTGTCCTCCTTCCTCCAGGCTGTCTTCACCCCTTTAGTTTCCATCTAGCTCTCCGTGCACAGTGAATCACAGGCAAAGGCAGAGATGCAGAAACATCCCCTCCTCCTGAGCTGCCTGCAAGCAGATTTAATTTCCAGTTTCTGCAACAGCCTCAGCCTGCCATTTCCAAGTATTCCAAGAGATTTTTAATCATGCACAAGTGCAAGCAAAGAACTCTTCATGAAAGCAGCAGTGGCAGCAGCAGAGTGGGGTGGCTGCAGCATCCTGAGTGGTAGGCATCAGAGAGAGGCTTGATAGGGGGCAAAGCAGCAGCAGAACCTGCATGCTGGGCAGGCTGTTTAGCCTCTGAAGATGTGAAACCTAAGAGAGACAGCAAAAGACTGCAAAACCCTTAGTTGTATGGATGCACTTTGCCAGCAACTTTCCATCAAAGGGCTAATAGCAGTTTTGGTAAAATAAAGGACCTAGCAGTTTGGCTCATTCAGCACTGACTGATTATCCTGCCATTACACAGCAGGCTGCCCTCTCAGCTCACTGCATGTCATGGGTAGAGAGACAATGTGCCGCTCCCTGAGCATGCTTTGAAGGCACTGCCTCACTCCCTCCTTGTCCTATCACTTCCACAGATGACAGAAGCATCATCTCTGCAGAGCATTACCCCACACTAGTTTTTGGGGGTTAATGCCCATGCACCATTTACAGAAATGGTGTTTGAGTTTTGCCGTGTCATCCCCATGGCACAGTTTGTTCCTGAGGAACATCACTGCAAATGGGGAGATTCACATAGCCTCCTCCTCCTCCAGATATTTGGAGACCATGTGTGCACCCTCTGGAGCAGCCTGATCACTGGGCAAACAATCCATCCACACCCTGATTTTCCTTTGGCTCTGATCCGAATGCGTGGCAGACCACACAACGCCCATTTCCTGCATGAGTTCACTTGATGTACATTAAGCAGGGCAAAGCTCAGGTTTGCTGTCAGGTAATTTACAGAGAGGGATTGCTATGAAAATAATCCCTGCATATTAACAGCAGGTCAGGCAAATACTTCTAACAGCCCTGTGGACAGAAGAGACAGCACCAAATAACTTCTTTGACTGTTTTTCGAATCATTTGCAGCTGTTTTCTGAAAGCTGGGTTTTTTCCATGATTTACCATTCATGTGCTTTTGCCAGTACAGATGGGAGATCATTTTTAAACATTGCTAATGAGCTAATCAGTTTAACAACATACTAGATATGCTGCTCCAGCAAGTTCAGCCTCAGGACCCACAGCTTCAGGCTGTTGCCTAGCTGAAGGCACCCCCTAGTCTGAAACTGGGAGGATGGCAGACAAGAGGCCTTTCTAGAAGGCCATTATTTATCTGCCTCAGCTCATCTAATGGCTTCAGCATCTGCTGTCTTTTTCCTCCCTGCCTGCTTCAGGAACCTCAAGCCCTGGTATTTTCTTCTGAAGCCTCTGCATCTATTTTTGGGACAGTAGCAGGGGTGAGAGGTGAGAGGGACCCCTGCCTCAGGCACGTCTTGGAGGGGGTCCAAAACATCCCTCCCTGAAATGGTGGCACAGGGGAGGCAGGTCTGCAGCTCAGGCAGGTGGAGGGTGACAGGGGAGAGAGGTAATCCCAGAGGAATCCCCTGGGGAGAGCTGTCA
This sequence comes from Dryobates pubescens, assembly GCF_014839835.1. NCBI lineage: Eukaryota > Metazoa > Chordata > Aves > Piciformes > Picidae > Dryobates > Dryobates pubescens. The sequence goes on along the minus strand of NC_071620.1, from coordinate 30,510,669 downwards.
AAATGTAGCATTTCAAGCATCAATATGGGACATCTGTCAGTAAATAGAAGAAGAAACAGACAGCAAATATGGAAAACAGAGAAAACCACTGCAGGTCTACTGCAGAACATAGAACACACAGAATAAACCCGGTTGGAAGAGACCTTCAAGATCATCGCGTCCAACCCATCAACCAATCCAACACCACCTAAACAACTAACCCATGGCACCAAGCACCCCATCAAGTCTCCTCCTGAAAACCTCCAATGACGGCGACTCCACCACCTCCCCGGGCAGCCCATTCCAATGGGCAATCACTCTCTCTGTATAGAACTTTTTCCTAACATCCAGCCTGAACCTCCCCTGGCGCAGCCTGAGACTGTGTCCTCTTGTTCTGGTACTGGCTGCCTGGGAGAAGAGACCAACATCCGTCTGTCTACAACCTCCCTTCAGGTAGTTGTAGAGAGCAATAAGGTCACCCCTGAGTCTCCTCTTCTCCAGGCTAAGCAACCCCAGCTCCCTCAGCCTCTCCTCGTAGGGCTTGTGCTCCAAGCCCCTCACCAACCTTGTCGCCCTTCTCTGGACTCGTTCCAGCAAGTCAACATCCTTCCTAAACTGAGGGGCCCAGAACTGGACACAGGACTCGAAGTGCGGCCTAACCAGTGCAGTGTACAGGGGCAGAATGACCTCCCTGCTCCTGCTGGCCACACTGTTCCTGATGCAGGCCAGGATGCCATTGGCCCTCTTAGCAACAACATTGATTGATACAGTAGCTAAAATCTTCATAGAAGCAGACGTTTAAAAAACACAATTCATCTTTTAACATTAATTATTCTGCCTGCCACAGATGGCTAGAAAAGCATGTGGCCATTATTGTTGGACAAGTGCATTATCTCCAGTGTGAGGACACTTTTTTTCTTCTCTTTAATACAGTGTGATAAAGAAATCTCTTCTGGTAGGTCTTGCTCAGACTGGGTTCCACCTCTCACCTAACCCTTTGCAAAGGCATTTCTCCCGGAGCTACAGTAAGCTGATGCCAAGACAGACAAACCCCCTCGCTTCAAAGCTGACAGTGCTGAACACTGTCACTGTCTCCAAGAAGTGTGTATCAGAGTCCATGTGTCCATCACATACAGGCTGGCCCAGTCTCTGGCTCACTGCTTTGTAAGGCCATAACCAAGCAGGTTCATCTGCATTTCCCCTTGCAAAGCAGAGGTGACTGAGCTGGCCCAGAGCAATGCAACTGTAGTGCAGAGCAGTCACTAACACCCAGGCTAGTCACAGGAGCTACTGTCAGCTCCTTGCAGCTGCATCCTGTAGCTTAGCTCCAAGGACAGGGGCAGGTCCAGCATATTTCCAAAACCACCATAAAAGCCACATGAGCTTTGACCTGCCTTGAGGGCCAGGTCTTGGATTCCCCCAAGGTAAGACATCACCATCTCTTGGAGTACTTATGACATGGGCTGTGGTAGGAGCTTGGTCCCTCATAGTGAACACCCATTTGTGAGGGATGATTTCAGCACATGGAACTAGCCCATGTGTATCTGAAAATCACAGAAGAATGGCCTGCCACTATCTTGTACTGATCTCCAGGCAATCATGTAACTGGAAAACAACAGGTCAAGTTAGTTGGTTGGTTCAAATGTGTCTTAACTGTATGTTTACATGAGCTGCTATCAATTCCTTGCTGTGACACAGAGCATTCTCTGAATCTTCAGCAGTGTACATTGCCCTCTGAAAAGTGGTCCATTGTGACCCTTTGAACTAAGCTCCAAGGATGAGGATTCAACTACCTCCCTGGGGAGCCTATTAGAGTGTTTGATAACCCTTTCAGTGAAAAAATTTCTTCTAATATCCAACCTGAACCTCCACTTGTGCAACTTGAAGCCATTCTCATCCTATGACTTATTACTAAGGAAAAGAGACCAACACCCACCTCACTACAACCTCTTTTCAGGATGTAGAAAGCAAGGTCACCCTTCAGCCTCCTCTTCTCCAGACTAAACCACCCCAGTTCCCTCAGCCGCTCCTCAGAAGACCTGTTCTCCAGACCCTTCACCTGACCTCTAGTTGTCTGGTATGCTGTCAAGTCTAGTCACTCAAGCAACCCAGCAGGCAGGCTGGTTGCAGGCTGGTTCCCAAACCACTGTCCAAGAAGGTGTGGACCATGCCACCTTCACAGCAACCATCTGTGAATCATACAGATGTTGGTTTAGAAGAACCCCAGAGTACACATCAAGGTATTTCCAGATCTGCTCTGCAAGCAGGGCAGTGGATCTGTCTCCTGCATGTCACTCCTGCATTCAGGAAGGTGCATAGCAAAGCTTCACACCAGAGGTGTCAAGACTACAATATGCATTTCCTAACTAAGGGAATTCATATAGTGCTGGCATGCTGCCTGTAAGCAGGAGTGAGCAGTAAAGGGAGCAGGGCTGCTGGGAGCATCATGTGCCTAGGAAATGAACCGTGGGTGGATGGAGCTGAATAGCCAGAGATACATGTGCTGCTGAGCACATGACATACATAGCTCCTTTGATAAGGGAGCCCTGACAGGGAAGTGTTATGCACAGTCCTTTTAATTTCCTAGTGGAAACAAACAGTCTTCCAGAGCAGGAGGCATTTGTCTGGAAGCAATGGCAGGCAATATGAGGTCAGTCAGCATGTCACTTGAGAAGGCTTTGCTAGGAAAGGACTTTAAGCCCTTGAGATACTCCTCCAGCAGACAGCTACCTCCCTTCAGACATGTGGGACCATCTGCAAGCATCAGCTGTGCTTAAGGGTAAAGTCAGAAGCACCCAGGAGGTTTAGCTACCTACCTTCCTGGTCCTGGGGTAAGCCACATGGTCAGAATACTTTCAATTATAAAACCTTTGGTCATCTTGAACTAGGATTTGTGTTACATGAAAAGGAGCCTTCAGCCACTTCTCTTTCTCTGCAGAAGGAGACTGCTTTCAAACAACAGCTGTAAATCCTAGCCCTTGGCTTACCAAGTTATTACCTACTTGGTGCTAATTCTGAGGGTGCAGTGGAAGCAAGAGGATGGCAGGGGAAGGTGTAAAGCTCAGGTTCCTCTGAGGATACCAGCCTTGCACCAATAATTTCTAAGGGGGAAATAATGTGGAGCACAGGCATTATTTTTAGAAATATCTTTTCACACAACCACAGTGGAAAAACTGAATGCAGTAGAGAAACAGAAGGATGCAAATATAGTATGTGGTAATGAAATCGCGACCTGTGAGCAACTTCTGCATGAGGATACTGAGCTGGGTATCTGAAGTGCAGCAGCTGCATGACCAATCATCTCTTACACCACCACTTCATCACTGAGACAGAAGAGTTTAAATCAGTCAAACCTCCAGTCAAATCTGAAGTCCTTCCCAACTGAGACAGGCATAAACATCTACATATCATTGGGGTCTGAAGATACTGCCTTCCATCAAGAGCAGGAGAATCCACTCACCCATGTGAGTGCAAAGAGATGGTACCCACCCCATAAGTACTTGCAAATAGAATAGCCTTTCCCTCCTACCTCAATACCAGTTTTGTTGTCTTACTAAATTCCTAGCTCCTTGCCCTTATGACATTCAACTGGTTCTTCCACAAAACTGCTTCAGCTGAAGTAGGGGTACTTATGCCCCCCCACCCATGGCTGGCTGTTCCAAGCCTCTCAAACAGGAGTCACAGAATCACAGAATTGTCAGGGTTGGAAGGGACCCCAAGGATCACCTAGTTCAAACTCCCCTGCCATGGGCAGGGACACCCTCCACTAGATCAGGAGTCCCAAACACTCTCACCAGCTATCTCCTCCCACCTGGGCTGCAGCTCTGAGAAACAGAGGATCTGAGCCTCAGTTGCACAATTCATCTGTGCCAGGAGAGTGAGACAAGGTGGGAGGTAAGGGGCATAGCCAGCCAGCACTGCTCCACAAGAAGTGTGGCTACAGCCAAAGCAAGGTTGAAGCCTGTAGAGCCAAGTATGACCCCATGTCCCTGAGAGCCAAAATCTCCACATCACAGGTTTCAGCTGGGAAGTTGCTGGAACAGTCATCAGCATGCAGCACACTCACAGTGTGGGCAAGTTTTGCTCAGCTACAGAAGAAATGGGGGTTTGGAGCAGTTTTCTTAATGACTAATTTCTTTAAGAAGGATCTCGTTTTAAAGAAGAAAAGAAAAAAAGTATTGCTTAAAAACAAATGATGTAATGTCAGGTTTTATCATTGGGACAGGATCAATCATACCAGATGATGCATTGGATGTGGAACAAGCACTTCTTGCAGCACTATTTCATTCTGCAGAGCTGAATAGGTTTTGAAAGAGAAGGAAACTCAAATGTTTTCACATGTGAAAGCTGAAAATCCAAACTGGCAGGGGTTGGTATCATAGAATCAAAGATCATCAAGTCTAACCTGTCACACAGGACCTCATGACTACTAAACCATGGCACCAAGTGCCACGTCCAATCCCTTTTTGAACACTTCCAGGGACGGTGACTCCACCACCTCCCTGGGCAGCACATTCCAATGGCTAACAACTCTCTCTGTGAAGAACTTTCTCCTGACCTCGAGTCTAAACCTCCCCTGGCACAGTTTGAGACTGTGTCCTCTTGTTCTGGTGCAGGTTGCCTGGGAGAAGAGACCAACCCCCTCCTGGCTACAACCTCCCCTCAGGTAGTTGTAGACAGCAATAAGGTCTCTCCTGAGCCTCCTCTTCTCCAAGCTAAACAATCCCAGCTCCCTCAGCTTCTCCTCACAGGGCTTGTGCTCGAGGCCTCTCCCCAGCCTCGTTGCCCTTCTCCAGACACATTCAAGAGTCTCAATGTCCTTAAATTGAAGGACCCAGAAATGCACACAGTACTTGTTTGTTTGTGATATGTATGGGATAAGAAAGGAGAAGGAATGGCCCTGAACTGGCCAGACTTGAAAACAATGCAGAGTCTTAAGAAATGTATTTTCCCTTAGACTCTTCTTTAAAACTTTCTGGTCCATTTCTCAACACAGTTTTTCCCACCATGAAGAAAATGTGATTTCACTACAAATAGTGAGGCTTGAAACATTTTAGACTTTGGGGCACAAGTCACTCGAGTTGTCAGTTCACCATGCAAGCACCAATTTGATCTGTAACACCCAGTTTGACTCTGCCTCCCTTCTTGCATGCAGCCAGCCAGAGGATGCTCTTATACCACTGCAGGCCAATCCACATACCCAAAGGCCAACTCACTGACTGTAAAAATGTTGAGTTGGGGCTGCAAGGCCTTCCTCTGTTTTGTCATCTCCCCCTTTATTTGAGCTGCTACAATCTGATTACTTACCATTCCATGCCTAACTTAAACCTCAGGAGGCCTCACACACCCAGTGTGTGGGAACAGGCTGAAGGAGAAGAAAACCCCAAACCACAAGTACCACAGTGAAGCATACAACTCTCTTTATAGATAAATGTCTTTTGTTAACAAAGTTTACATTCACACTTTACAGCACTGGTTTTCATTTACATACCACTTTTGCAAGATACACTTCATTTCACACTTGTTTTCAAAAATAAGTGCCAAACTTTGTGGCAAGGGCAGCTACAGAACAGCTCTTAACATTCCTTTTCTTCCTCCCTGAAAAGGAGGCAATCAGACTGTGTTGAGGAGGTGAGGGCATCATGCATCCAACACTACCAGAAGTTGTTACAGGGTCAACCATGCTTTGGTGGTTAGTTATTTATGCTTTATTGCATGTCATTATTGCCCTTTGCAAGTGCCAGCCAAAGTTTCTCCTTCTGTGAGTCAGCTTCTTCAAAGCAGGAGAGGAAGAGGATTTTGAAGCAAATACCAAGTGGACATTAACCTTCCACGTCATGGGATTTTTAGGCTAATTCTTAAGCTGTCTCTTCCATTAAGGGTGAATCAGACAAGATCTCAGACATTTTGCATCCTCCTCTGAAGAGCAATTTTTCTCCAGTGGTGGGCTGGAGAGCACAGAGGACCAGAGGCAGTATAATCACAAGGTCAAATCTGGTCCTTTTTTGCACACCTGGAAGCCTGGGACAGGGCAGGACCACTCTTCTGGAAATCACCCGATTTGAGGCTGTAACTTGGGTGTTCAAGCATCAGACAAAACTGTTTCATGTTTTATCTTGGAGGGTGAATAAAAGAAAATTACTTCCAAAATGATTCTACAGAGGGAGCTTGGATTAGGAGCTTGATTTAGAAAGTAGAAGCTGTCAACTAATAAAGCCTGTGTTTTGAATCAAGTTTTGGTCCTACCAAGGGCATTAAGGATAAGGAAAAGTCTAACTAGGGATTCATTTAATTAGGGAGTCATTTAAAAATCACAAAGCTATTGAAGCTAAGTATCACCACTGCTGTAGGTGACTGCAAGAAAAATACAAACATTTAAAGGCATGTCACATAGGTTGTTGGAAGGCTGTCTACCATGTCAAAATATCCCTTTCTTTAAATCAGGTGTTCCCTGCACTATAGCTAGTCCTAAAGAACTTTGACAACCTTGTTACCGTGTTGCAGTCAATACTTGCACTTTCTTTCTTGCATTTTCGAAATGCTGTCCATCTCCTTATGGCACACACAGCTCCCAGTCAGTTTTAGGCTATTTCCATTTTACTTCAGGGCTTCAAGTATTCTAAGATGGGCCCAGCAAAGTACCACAGTGTACACATAACTTAGAAGGATACGCCATCATTTTTATGAAGTTAGTTACTACTAGTTTTAACTTTATATTCTTACACAATTATAGCAAGTTTCAGCTACAATCGATAGCTTTTTTCTGATCACTAAGCACACAAGAGATTAGATGGTGTATGCCCATTATTTGTGTGCAGCATGTGTGAGCCCACAGTAAATGCAGTGGCAGTGTTTTGTTAGTGTTCACACACACGCTTGTAATTTAATGCATTCAAATGTGAACAGACACAATAATCTAGAGACAGCAGCCAGCTTCACTGCCTATTGCCATGTCTAAAGCACTTCTCTTGATTAAAGCTTGGAAGGCTATCAGCTGCACAAAAACAATACATCCTTGAGCTGCATCCCATTAAATCATTCTGATGGCTACTACTTAATGAATACATCCTTCCTTGAGATACTTCATCTTGTACTCACATTTATGACCTAACCATTATTTTAATGTACCTTTAGGATAAGCAAAACACCCAAGCAACCATCCCTTCCATATATTTTTAAGTAATCAGAATACTTACACATTCTTTTCTCATTCTGCACACAGGTTTTTGGGAAGGAATTCAGTTTTCCTTATTTTCACCTATTTTTTTTTCCTCCAGAAACTGACTTCATTTTAGTTCTGATATGTCAAAGCACCAGACCCTTAGATAAAATTTAAAGCAAGCTGCAGTCTTCAGGGATTTAAGCACATGCTGTCATGCTTTACTGAAATTAGGAATTTCAGCAGAGAGACATCTAAAGGGTTTGCTAGCTTTCTCAAGTATTGCCAGTGAACAGCTAAAACTAATGTTATTTGCTGAGTATCTGCCAAACAGTATAGATGTACCAATAATTCACTCCTAACTTGAAAGGTGACATTAAAAACCAGTGGCCAATTTAACTGCACTGTTATTCTTAGACTTGTAACAGCCAACATTTTCAGCATATTTTCTTTCACAGTTGCAATACAAAAAATCTACCAAATCTTATTGCTGTCTACAACTACCTGAAGGGTGGTTGATAGCCAGGAGGGGGTTGGTCACAGTCTCAGGGGGAGGACACAGTCTCAAGCTGCACCAGGGGAAGTTTAGGCTCGACGTGAGGAGAAAGTTCTTCACAGAGAGAGTTGTTAGCCATTCGAATGGGCTACCCAGGGAGGTGGCGGAGTCACCATCCCTGGAGGTGTTCAAGAGGGGATTGGACGTGGCACTTGGTGACAGGTTGGACTTGATGATCTTTGAGGTCTCTTCCAACCTTGGAATCACCAGGCTTATAAAGCCAGTCACCCAAAAATAGACTTAACATCAAACAGGTCTCAATATAAGACAAAATAGAATCACAAAAGGGCAAGGGCTTGAAAGGACTTCTGAAGATCATCTAATCCAGCTCCCTGATCACTTAAAATAAATCACACAGGAACATGGCCAGGTAGGTTTTGAATGCCTCAAGAGATTTTACAACCTCTCTGGACAGCCAAATGTTCCAATGTTCTGCCACCCTCAAAGCACAGATGTTTAGATGGAACCTCCTGTGTTCCTGTTTGTGTCCACTGCCCCTGAAGAGTCTGACTCTATCCTCCTGGTGCTCACCTTTCAGATATTTATAAGCATTAATGAGTGAGACCCCCTCAGTCTCCTCTTCTCCAGGCTAAACAACCCCAGGTGTTTCAGCCTCCCAGATACTCCAGTCCCCTCATTATCTCAATGGGTCTCTGATAAGACTCTAGTAATACCTTGTCCTTCTTGAACCAGGGAGCCCAGATTAAGACAGTATTCTAGAAACCACAGGAATATCTGTATGGTAGTTCTTTATTTTGAAACATAAAACCAAAGCAAGAAAACATGTCTTTACAAAAACTCAGAACATAAAAGGACAATACACAAGCTTCATGTCAAAAAAACCCATATTTCTCATGTAAAACTGAGTTAAGCCATAACACACAGCAAATCCAGACAGAAAAACTGCTAGCAAGACAATCTACGTACTTCTTTAATTTCTACTTTATGATCAGAATTCTGTTATGCGTAAACCAATTGCCCCTATATAAAAGAGCTTGACACAGAATTCATGTTGTCAGTGTTGTAAGGTGAATGACAAAATGGTTGTATCTCTATTCCCAAAAAAGAATTTTTATTTGCCATTATGAAGAAATATAGCCAGTCTTTCTTACAAGAAAACAGAGGGGGAAACATTATAAAGGCTGAAGAATGCTTAGAGGGATTTCATATTCCCATGAAAGAAAATCAAATTACACTTCCCTAGAATTTAGTTTCAGATTTTCAGTTACTCTTACTTGTCTCTCTGTCTCTTAAGCATGGAGGACACTGAACATTTGGGGGGAAAGGAAGAAGTGACAGAAGCTGTTGATGGACATTTTCAAGCAAACATTCTCCTAACTAAATATCTCCATCAGATATTTTTCAGTGTTGACTTCACCTCAAGCTTTTGAGAATGAAGAACATCTGAGCAGTTGGTTCAAGTCTTTATCTGCAATAAGATGACAGTAAGTACTTACTGCAGGCCAACTCAGAGTCAGCTCTCCTGGCTGACTCAGAACTGCTAATGGCTTGCAGCTCATGGCTGTCCCATGATGCTGTCTCAGCAAAACCAGGAAAATTTGGTACACAATTAACTTCTAGCAAATAGCCCATTCATAGTAGTGTCAATACAAGATTACTGCCACTTGTCTTGATTCAACAACAGATATAAGACCATGCTGAATATGAGCTATTCAGCTCTCAGTGAGCTGAGATGCAGCATTAGCCATTTACCTTGGTCAGCTTTGCACAAAAGGTTTAGTGGGCAAGTTTCCCTTAGCTCCCCAGTGAGACAGAGATGCCACCCCTGGCTGGTTATGCCTTGTATGAGGGCTCTTAATGTACTGCATCCCGTGCAGGATTAATTGTAAAGGCATCTAGAGGTTTTCTGTGTGTCATTTTCCCCCTCTACTAACAGGTACTTTATTTATTCTGTTGTATTTTGGTTGGGTTTTGTATTTGGGTTGGGGGTGAAGGGGTTTGGCTGGTTTTCACTTCTGCTTAACTTTAAATGTTCTCTTAAATCCCAGTGGATCATGGGCTTAATTGCTGTATCAAATAAAAGCAGCACACATACTTGGTTAAGAGCTTGGCTAAAGCAGGAGCTTATTTTGATCTGATCATAAATACAACATTCCCTCAGATCTTTGTCTGACAGTTCAGCAAAGGAGACACAAATCATAGGCAATTCAAAGATGCCACAGGGCAAAGTGTTCCAACCCTGCTCATATAAAAAATAATGTTGAAACTCACACTTAGATTGCAAATACTCAGAAACATGCTGAAGGTTTTCTAAGTATTTCTATTCCATTGGGGAAAAGATATTTAACATTTAATAGAAAAAAAGTGAGAATGTTTATGAGTTTCAGTCATGACAAGTGTTTCTTCACATTCCTCACACTGTGCTTCAAGTTCAATTCATTCATATATGTAATCTTTGTCTTAATATCATGAAATCACCAAAAGTGACAAGTTCTCCAAGTAATCATTCACCAGCATTAACAATAAGGAAACCTATTTCTTTTGCATAATTAATGAAATCATGCTCAGGGCTGTGTTTCTATGAACTACAAATTCTTCCCATTACTAAAAGAAAAGCTAAAAGCAACAGAATTGGTGTCATTAGGAGACCTACAACCGGGGATCAATGCCTTATTTGCTTCATCCAAATTAAACCACAGACTAGCAGGAGCCAGCTTCCTCAAAAAGACGACACGCTTCCAACCATTACAGCTATGTAAACAATTCATAAATGCAGTTGTGGCTAACTTTTACAGAAAACTGGCAGGCCTAACCCCTAACATGCTTCACATTAAAGTGGCTCCATTTACTGCTATGGTTTTATGGCAATTTCAGTCTGAATGCAGGCCCATTCATTTATTTTTTTTTATATTAACAAATTGAACCTCACATAGACAGACTTACTTACAAATCCATCCAAACTCCACTTCTGAAACTACTCTGCTACATACCTTTACTTTCTGCTTTCCCCTCCCCCCCCCCCAATATGATGAGTCAGTTTTTAGTCAATGGGTGCAGGACAATCAACAGCACTTCTTGCTGTAAATGGGAACAAGCTGCACTATGGTAGGCTGTCTACGTGCATTCATATTGTGAAATAAGTATTATTTATGAATGGGAAAATGAACTATCCTAATTAATATTTTGAAAACCCACTACCTAATAAGGCATCAGTCCTAATATTAGTAGAGCACACCATTTTTTATGGGACTAAGTCCATTAAGTGTGGAACATATTCTAACTGCATCATAATGTTATGTCAGGAAATCATACATATTGTGTGGAACCTCAAAGGGAAAAAAAAATACTTCTGTCCTTGTTAAAAGTCAATAATCATTTCTCTTTTCTGAACAAATCTGCAAAGAAGTTTTGACACTGATTTTAAGTGTTGGGTTGGGTTTTTCCTCCCTCTAAAACTGTAAATTTTGTGGTTATGGGAGGTTGTAGCCAGGTGGGGGTTGGTCTCTTCTCCCAGGCAACCAGCACCAGAACAAGAGGACACAGTCTCAAGCTGCACCAGGGGAGGTTTAGGCTGGATGTTAGGAAGAAGTTCTTCATAGAGAGAGTGATTGCCCATTGCAAAGGGCTGCCCAGGGAGGTGGTGGAATCACCATCACTGGAGGTGTTTAGGAAGAGACTGGATGGGGTACTTGGTGCCATGGTTTAGTTGATTAGATGGTGTTGGATGATAGGTTGGACTCAATCTCAAAGGTCATTTTCAACCTGGTTAATTCTGTTCTGCTGCTAGCCATCTTATATCACAGAATAGTTAAATTATTTCTAGTACTACTATACAGTACTCTTGTATTTCCCTGATCAAATTCTATTGGAAAAAAATCTCACTTCATAAAAATAATTCTGTGTTCTTCTAGTAGCTATTAATGTTTGTTTTTTCTACCAGCCCGTATGGCAGTATCATCTCAAGACTCAATATGTGGGCAGGCAACTTATCTTTCCCATCATAAGTTATCAATCACACACAGAAAAAATAACAGGTTCTATTTTTAAAGTACTCTAATGATTCATTTTCTGCTCATTACATTTTCTCTATCTATGAAACTGCAGCATAGTCATTGCTCTGGTCATTTTTTTCACTTTCCTGTGGGCTGGTGATTGTCACCCTTGGATTTGTGGATGTTTTTTCAAGGTGGGAATCAACCTAGAGAAAAAGGACAAGCACTGTTAACTTCATTAGGAAATAAAGATTTCACTTCATTTCAATACAGTGGTAGCACTTCATACTAAATTTCCCACAATGTATCCTTGATGTGAAAATATGTTTTCTGAGAGTGCTCACATTAATGTTTCCTTTTACTTTATACACCTTCCAAAGCAGAAAGCACTCCCATTAGAGGTTCCCTCCCAGTTCTCCCATCAAACATCCAGTCACCCACATATCCCTTTGAAATGAATTCTCACTCTCTCTACTTCCATAAATAACTTCAGCGTTTCTGAAACCAAAAGCCATAAATCAACGTATCAAGCATTGAATAAATTCAGGGCCTACTGAGCTGCCACTTGGTGCTCTTCATTGAAAAATGTTCCTGCCTGTCATACAGAGGCAGAGACAAGCCCAGATGCAAGGTGCAGGAAACCATTGCCAGTGGCAGAAGTCTGCTTCTCAGCAAGCTGTTCTGGTTCTGATACTGAAGAATCTTGCTTTTCCCAGATCTGAATTCTCCCCATCAAACAAAACGCTTTGTTTCAACCATTCTGTTTGTTGGTCAGTTCACCTGAATCAGGGTAGTCCACTTTCTTTTTCAGGGCTGCATGCCTCCATCTAAGCCAAACGCATGTTACCACATCTCCTAAGCTAACAGTGTACTTGCTTTTAAGCTGACTAAACCCCCTTGCTTTGAGAATCTTGTTCATCCCCACTGTCTTTTCCAATTTCTAGGAAAAGGAGATCAAATTTCCACAAAGCAATGGCAAGAGCCCTTTATGAATTGCAACTTCTATGATAGCCAACCCATCAAAATAATGAGGCACAGTGGTTGCCTCCTTACACCCTTCCTCTCCATACTAAAGGGCAATGGAGTGTGGAACTACATAATGATTATGCTTTATGCTTTTCTGGAGATTGCAATAAATTTTAAAATTCCCCCCCCCCCCCCCCCCCCCTCCAAAATTCAGCATAGTCAGGAAAGAAGGATATGCAGATTGATCAAATAGTGAGAAACAACTGCTTTCTCATTTGGAGGGACTATAATATAATTACTGATGCAAATGATCTATACAAGAGGTAAACACCTTTTCCACAAGATGATGTTGTCATAAAGGCTCTCAGGACCTTATCAGAGGTGAGCTGCTTAGACTAGCTAAGAAACCTAAGGCTGAGGACAGTAACTTCAGAACAACAAACTGAAAGCATAAGCACTTACCTGGTTCTGACTGTCAGAGTCCTCTTTTGTTTCCTCTTCAGCCTGAAGATCATTTTGGTAGTTGAAGTGTTCCATTCCCTCACTATTTTCTTCATTTTTCTTGCTGTTTAAATGGTTATGTTTCTCTTCCTCTGCTTGGTCAACACTCCCTGTTTCTAGAGCTTCATCTTCATAATTTTCATTTAATTTCATCCTGCTTTCTTCACTTCTTTCTTTAAGATTCTCCCCACTTTCCTCTGCATTCACATCTAGATATTCTTCCTCTCCTTTATATGCCTCCTCTCCCCTGTCAACTTCCTCTTCTGCATTTTCTTCTTCATCTACAGTTTCTGCTGGCCTCTGGGGAAAAGAGCAGCAGCATTATGAGGTATTTTAAATCAGAATGCTCTAGGCAATCCTGAAACGTGACAGACAGTTCCAGTGACATCATTACTGGGGAGCAAGTATGCTAATTTGAGGTTTGTCTACATGGACAGACAATTATACTCCTGTACAAACACTCCATGATACAATCTTATCCTACACAAAAAAATGTTAGCAAGATTTAAACGAACTACCCTGGATTAATCTGTTTTGGCCATACTCAAAACAACTGGAATGAGCTAGACTTAACCAATACAGCTATTCCAGGTTCTCCAGCAGTCTGGAATTTAGTGTGTACTTGTTTATAAAATGCTGTCACAATAAAAAGTGATACACTGCTAGCCCACAAACTGCTCTCTGGGAAGCATTGTGTGTACTGACCAGGCCATGCCACGCCACTTGGTCCTATGGTGTAGCCTGCTGCCTTTGCCGTCACAGAAAAGGCAAGATAGATAAGACAGACTTACTGGTCATTTCAGTAACTTCATTACCCTTCCCAAAGACCCCTGTGTTGGTTGGCATGATTAAGATCTGCCTGACATTTAGCAATTATTTTTTTCTACAGAGTTGGATCAGCAGCAGGGGGAACAAGGTCTTGCCCAATACTGAAGAAGATTAAGCAGAAACTTGCAATAGATAAAGCTGCTAGCAGCATAATTTCATGACACTCTAGAAGACTAATGCATATACGAACTAGCTTTCATCTTTTGTCTTCCAGTTTCAGCTTTGAAGATTCACTTGACTATTCAGTGAACCAATATCCCCACTGCCAAGTTGACTTATGCACTTGTGATGGTTTCAGGATGAGGAAAAAAATATCCCTTAGGAGTGACAGGGTGTCTGCCTCCCTCACAAAACCTCATCTTTAAAGCAAACCAGCTGAGCACAACAGATTCTCTCAAAAACATTTGGAATTTTGCTATCATTAGCAGCTTCTTTATGCAGGCAGCCATGTGCTACAGACCTGTAAGTTACATCTAAAATTCTCTTTCCCTCACTAATACTAACACCTCAAAATAATTCTCTCATTGCCTTCAACATATTAGTAAGACCCAGTTCAGCAATATCAACAATTCATTACAGCCTCTTGATGAAACACCTTGCTTTTGCTTTGGTATCTAGTAGCAACATAAGACCATTTTATTATGCCAATGCACAAGACTGCCTTGAGACAGCCCCCAAAAGAACAAGTCATTGCATTGTAATAGTCCATGGAATGACAAGTTGCTAGAAATATTACATGGTTACCTGACCAGATAAACAATGACTCAATAAGTAATTTTCAAAGTACAGTACTGTGTGTGGTTTTTATCCAAGCTTTCCTGACTCACTTTCATCTGGTAACATCAACCTGGCCTTACTGCTACTACAACAAAAATTAAATAAGCCAAGTTTTCACAGACACCTTCAAAGAAGCTGCCATCCAAAGCAGACTTGAGCCAACTTTGGTAACCTCACAGAATTGTTTCAGTTAGAAAAGAACTAAGATAGAGTCCAACCTCCAGTACAAAGACAAACAAACCTGTAGATCTATAAATTCCCAGATGTTACCTGCTACTCTTACACAGGTTACCTACTAATTTATTTTCAGTGTGCTAAGGACATTAGGTGTGGATTCTGACTAGGAATAGAGGGAGGCAGGACAAATTAAACACACCAGACACCACTAGCTAAAAGTAAGTGGTTCTGCTTAACGACACTTACACATTACAAATGCCAAGTGAAGAAAGGGTAAGAAAGAAGTAAAGCCAGGCTTTCAGTTAACTGCTGGAGTCATCCAAGATATTATCATTTACAACTTTATTACTTCCTGATAATGGGTACAATCAGAAGAAAATCTCTACACTTGCCTGAACTGCTCTAGCATGGTGGCTCATCCTGGGCAGAAGGTGTGTAGACTTTATGGTATAAACATATCTATCCTAATACACAAGCTTTTACTGATTCTGCTTCCACAGCAATGATCTTTGCCATAAAAGCACAGTGGATGTTCAAACAGCAGTAGCATCCTAAGGTGCTGTGATGGCTAGACACATTAGACCTCGCCTGTCTAAAATAGGAGTGGATGCAAATTTAAGTGTTAAAACTGTAACATAGATGAATACAGCATTACTGAACTGTATCCAGAAACTCACAAGGAACAGGCATGAACCAACAATTCACATTTCAACTGATATAGCTTGACTAGTCAAGCTAAATTGCCTGAAAAATAATACTGCAAAACAAGATCAGTAAAGCAAATCCCATCAGTGTAAGCGTAATGTTTTTATAGTAACTGAAAAGTTCAAGATAGCCAAGCATATTACTACAACAGCTATTGCTACTGCAGGCAAATAAGAAGTCATGTTTACATCTAGTAATTGGAAAGCAAAATTGTGTAATCTCCTTCCAAGCTGCCCTACATTAGAATGGACATTTTAAACAAGTTAAAAATCAACACTGATCCAGAGGAAAAGATCTACCATGAGGTAATTTAAGATGCAGGACGGTAGCCTTGGCATGCACAGTCACAGGCAACCTTTGAAACTGGAACACGAGCAGAGACAATGCATTTCAGAATGCACAGCAGACCTAAGACAACTGTAGGGAGGGAACTGAAAGCCAAATTAATCTACTAGCCATGCATAAATCAGTCTCTATTTTCATAGAATCAATAAGGTTTGAAAAGACCTCAAAGATCATCAAGTCCAACCTGTCACCACAGACCTCATGACTACTAGACCATGGCACCAAGCACCACATCCAATCCACTCTTGAGCACCTCCAGGGACGGTGACTCCACCATCTCCCTGGGCAGCCCATTCCAATGGTGAACAACTCTCTCTGTGAAGAATCTTCTCACCTCGAGCCCAAACCTCCCATGGTGCAGCTTGAGACTGTGTCCCCTTGTTCCGGTGCTGGTTGCCTGGGAGAAGAGACCAATGCCCTCCTGGCTACAACCACCCTTCTGGTAGTTGTAGACAGCAATAAGGTCTCCCCTGAGCCTCTTCTTCTCCAGGCTAAACAATCCCAGCTCCCTCAGCCTCTCCTCATTGGGCTTGTGCTCGAGGCCTCTCACCAGCCTTGTTGCCCTTCTCTGGACATGTCCAAGTGTCTCAATGTCCTTCTTAAACTGAGGGGCCCAGAACTGGACACAGTACTCAAGGTGTGGCCTAACCAGTGCTGAGTACAGGGGCACAATGACTTCCCGGCTCCTACTGGCCACACTTATTCTTGATGCAGGCCAGTATTTTAAGTACATCTTTACTGAGAAAGGAATACAGAATCATAGAATCACTTTGGTTGGAAAATACCTACGAGTTCATTGGGTCTGACCATTAACTCTACCAAGTCTGGTGCTAAACTATGTCCCTCAGCACCATATCTCTCTCTTTTAAACTTAACAGAAATTTTGGGGTTTTTTTTCCCCCATATTTAAGGAAAGGGAATGTTTATGTGCATATATACATGCAGGGAGGAAAACAGAAAAGTTAAGAAAACCAGAGGTTTTTACAGTCCAAAGCCTATAAATGCTGTACATTAACTTCACCTTCTTGAACAGTTCAAGTGATTGCAGTGAACCTGAAATAGTGAGCTAAAGCCCATATCAAAGTTCTTGCTGAGTCAGGATACTATTCACAGTACATTAGAGGTTGGAAGAGACCTCAAGAGATCATGGGGTTGAACCCCCTGGTCATAGTTTCATAGAAGGCTATCACATTAATCAGGCAGGATCTCCCCTTGCTAAATCCATGTTGGGTACTCATGATAACCATCTTGTCTTCCATATGGTTAGAGATGACCTCCAGGATGAGCTGCTCCATCATCTTTCCAGGGAAGAAAGTGAGGGTGACTGGTCTGTAGTTACCTGGGTCCTCCTTCTGCCTTTTTTTGAAGTCTGGAGTGACATTTGCTTCTTCCAGTCATCAGGCACCTCTCCAGTTCTCCATGACTTCTCAAAAATAATGGAGAAGCTCAGCAACATTATCAGCCAGATCTCTCAGCACTCTAGAATGCACCCCATTGGGGCCCATGCATTTGTGTGTCTTTAGCTGGTGTAAGAGATCTCTAACCCAGTCCTGACTGACCAGCAGAGTGCCCTCTTCGCTCCAGTTCTGCTCCCTTGCTTCTGGAGACTGAGATTCCTGAGAACTGGTCTTCAGAGTAAAGACTGAGGCAAAGAAAGCATTCAGCAACTCTGCCATCTCTGCATCAGTTACCATATCATTCAGTAGTGGTTCCACCTTTTGCCTGCTCTTCCTTTTCTCATTAATGTATTTGAAAAAAAAAACCAACCTCTTGTTCTCTTTTACCCCCTGGCAAGATTCAGTTCCAAGGCGGCCTTGGCCTTCCTTGTTGCATCTCAACATTCTCTGCTTATCTCTCTCTAATCCTCCCAATTGACTACACCTTTTTTCCACATATTGTAACCCTTTTTGAATTTTACTAAGAGTTCCTTGCTTATTGTTGCAGGTCTTCTGCCTGCCTTACTTGATTTCATTTTCAGGGAATATATTTCTCTTGGAAAAAGACAAACATTAACTTATACAACCAGTAGGTGTACAATAGACAAAAATACACACTTTCTGCTTGTGGTATTGGATTTCCTGTTATTCCATTTCCAGTTACTTCTCCAACCCCAATCTTGGTAGTTAGGTGCCAAATTTCCAACTGAAACAATTATATGGTTCTATAATAACAAGTCCCAACTATTTCTTGTCTCATCACAGAATGTTAGGGGTTGGAAGGGACTTCTGGAGATCAGAGTCCAACAGCCCTGCCAGAGCAGGGGCATAAAATCTAGTGCAGGTCATGCAGGAATGCATCCAGAGGAGTCTCAAAAGTCTCCAGAGGGGAAGACTCCACAACCCCCCTGGGGAGCCTGTTCCAGTGCTCCATGATCCTTACAGTAAAGAAGTTCCTCCTCGTATTATAACTCAAACTATTCTGTCCCGAATTATTAATCTCCAAGCTGTGCAGAAAGCATGAATAAAATGTTTGGAAATAAAAAGAGAGTAGCTTGGGCTCTACAAGAAGACTTAGGACTGAAAACCTCAGCTGTCACTTTAAAGAGATGCTAGAACACAAACCCCAACCCTTCCACACATGTGCAAACTCTCAACTGCAGCTGCAGTAAGGCTTGAAACACAAATCTGTAGTGATAAAATACTTATTATATCACAAGGCATGTTTCATTTTGACCTTGCTGAGAAGAGCTGCTAAAAAGTAAATGAGGTAATTGTCCTTCTTTACATCTTTATTTCTTACAGAGGCACAGCAGAATTCCAACAAGTTAATTTACTAAAGCAGTTACCATTTTCTTAGCTCAGAAGACAAACTTGATTTCTGAGGTACTATGAAGGAAGGCTTGTAAAGGAAAACTGTTTAAGTAAGACTCAGAAAATTTTGAGGTTAGCTGCTGAAATAATCACCTTTAACATATGTCTGGGGGAAAAAAAATTACATCAGTAGATAAGAGTATTTGTTTCCACATATTTCAGTGTGTTTGGAGGCAAAGCTAGCTATTAACAAATGCCTGTCACAGAATCAGGGAATGGTAAAGGTTGGAAAGGACCTCTGAAGATCATCTAGCCTAACTCTCCTAGAGTATCCTTCCTACCCTTTTTCTGAACCAAAACTATGGAGTCAGGCTGCAAAATTCAGCAGGGATTATGGAATTTTCTTTCTAGGATGACATAATTTAATATATTGTTAAAACAACTTGTCTGAGTTAGGAATTTACTTCAGTGTTTCCACCACCTACACTTCAGAGAAAGGCTAACTTTTGCTGAGCAATAGAATTGAAATAGCCAAACCCTTTCCACAAACTTGATGGGATTTCAAAGGGTTCACATGACAATTTTTATTCACTCTTGAATTTCACAGAATCATTTCATTTCTCATGTCAGCACACAGAAGACTATTTTTAAAATAAGGTCACTTCAAATCCAAACTCCAGCAGTTCATCATAGCCACCATATAATGTTTTGACTTCTATATACAGTTAAAAGACAACAAACAAACAAAAAACCCCACAACCTTAAAAGTGCTGGCTTGGTCTAGTGGAGGGTGTGCCTGCCCATGGCAAAGGGTTTAGAACTAGATCATAGAGTCATAGAACCACCAGAGTTGGAAGTAGCCCCTAAAGATCATCTAGTTTAACCTCCCTGCCACTTCCTGAAGTGGCACCTGCTCCATGCTCCCCCACAACTTCATCTTCCCAAAGCAGCTCCTGCTGCCTCTACACCATCCTCCACCCTGCCTCAACAGCTCCTGCTCCACCACTAACATTTTTGCACCCATCCCAAAGCCACGGGCAAGACCCTCGACCAGCCAAGATACCACACAGAGGAGCTCAGCCCCACTAAGGAGGCCCAGCCAGCATGATGATGATATTGGAGTAGATATTGATAATTGCCCTAGCTGACCGGGGGGCCACCAGGCCCCCCGGCCTTTGTTGTCACCACCACCATCACCCAGTGTGCACCATGGGTACTCACCAGTGATGAGAGGAGGATCCTCAGCCCAGAAGGGCTCAGCTTAGGGGCTCTGCCTTTCCTGGGCGCAATTAAAAAGGGGAGTGGGTGGGGAGGGCCAAGTGGCCACACCTGGGGTGGGAGGAGACTCCAACAGAGCCCAGGTGCTCTGGGATTTGAAGGGAAAAAGGGGCAGGTGGGGTGGATAAGGGGCAGATATGATGGGAAAGGGGAGGTGGTGGTGAAAGGAGGAGATTTTAAAATAGCTTTATTTTCCATAAATCTTTCATAATGCACAACTGCAGTTCATGGTTTGCTTTGCCTCCATGCAAAAAGAACAAACCCATCAATACTTCACAAAATAAAGCACACCAGTGGGATTTGAGGGGGAAAAAGGGGGGAAATGGGGTGGAAAGGGGGCAGACTGTGAAAGCAGTATTATTGAGAGTGGATATTAAAATAATATTCAAATATGAATTATTGACTTTTAGTGATTGGTAGATGCTTAACATGGCTAGTTTCAGGATCTTCCACTACTCTTGGGTATTAGATAATTTACTGACAAACCCAAACATGATTTTGATAGGCCAAAATTAAGTTCAACAAACAAAAAACCCACACACCTTCTGACCTTCTGCTAAGGTAATTGTGCAGCATATCATCTCAATAAACTCTTTATCTCAGCCTGGAGGGGTTTTGTGGGGGTTGTTTTCCCACCCATCTGTGTGTGGGGGAGGGGGCTTGCTTCTGAGAGCAGACTGTGCAAAGCCAGGACACTGTTACGCTTAAAATGAGCCAATGGGTTTAGCTAGCAGAGTTGAACTCTCCTACAGCTAAAAAGGAACAGTACATGCCACAGTGAACCCTGTGGTGTCTCCTGTATGAGTATGGAGACAATATGAGTATGAGATGGAAACCCTTTGTTCTACAGGCACAAGTGCACGAGTTAGAAAGAAAAGTAAATAGAAGAGAGAGTTCTTCCAGGAGGAGATCTGCCCTAGTCTCCCATGAGCGGTTCTCTGGTCCTAGTACATGGGCATCATATCCAAATTTGAGTAGGGGAAGATCTCAAGAACTGACTGTATTGGAGCCTGAAGTAAGCATAACTAGGAATAAGTGGGAAAAGCACCCCTGTAGAATCATAGCATCATCAAAGTTGGAAAAGACCTTTTATACCATTGAGTCCAACCATAACCCAACTACCATCACCACTAGACTGTGTCCTGAAGCGCCACATCTACATGCTTCTTGAACACCTCCAGGGCTGGTGACTCCACCACCTCCCTGGGCAGCCTGTTCCAACACCTCACCACTCTTTTTCTGTAGAAATTTTTCCTAATGCCACTCCCAATTGGATGCACTCCAGCCATCCCTTCACCTATAACTGCACTAAATGCCCACTTATGTACACATCTGAGTTACTGTAACCTGTAGTCTCTGAGTCAGAATAAATTGGGATGGACGTACTGTAAGCAGAGCAGGTATGCCAGTTCACCAAGGACATGTCCTTGCAGAAATTATCACCCATTGCTAGAAGCCAGCAATGATCTTGTATACTTTTAAAAATGAAGTGGCATTTCACGTCTTAGTTTTTAGCTTTTCATCAGTCATCCTTTAAATATCTGTAATATTCCCAGCAAGAAACTCCTTTATGGAGTGCATTGACTGGCCGTGTGTTGGCTCACAGGAAGTCATGCATTGCATTTATGATTCCTGTGAAAGCTCAGGGCATCTCAAATCCAGAGGATCATTTGTATGTCCAGACCTGAGTGACTCAGGCCTATCACCACTGTCTAACACAACTAAATGGACATGAGCATCAAATATCAACACACTGACATGAGAGGCTCCAGAATCAAAACAGAGAACAAGGGGCAGGGCAAAATGTATGCTGAAACCACCTAGGCCATTGTAGCCCAGGATAACCACACATGTATACTGCAACTACGGAGTAAGTTTTCCTGTGTTACTTTAGTCCACATGGCAAAAACCAACAGCATGACTTGAACCTGACAGCAATAAATTCAGGACCTCCTAGAAAAGCATGAGGTGACTACATTCTTATTCCTTGAGGAAAATTACACAGACAAGTGACTTCTAGGACTTTTCTGGTGACTGTGATGAATTACCCTCATTCCCCCTATAGTCAGAACTACTCTTGGTAAGGTTTTGTCCTGTTTTTTACTCAGATGGCAGCTGAGCCCTGGCAGTCCACTCACAATGGATGAAGTTTTCCCACCTTCTCTCAGGGTTGGGCAAGGAGGAAAGAACCCAAGAGGTGGAGCTGAGAAATTGATAGGAAGGTTTACTATTGCAGATAATAAAAGAAAACAAAAATACTGGCATATGGAGCAGCAGGGGAATAAACAAAATGAGAGCTGAAGTACAGGAAGGTAGCACCCCTGCCCAGAAGTGGAGAAAAAGATTCAAAAACCTGGAAAAGGAAACTTTACAAGCTACAGAATACACTCCAAATCCCACAACCCCTTTTGGCCCCAGCCAGCCTTTGTCTTTGCAGTGAGCGTGACATCAGCATGGTATTGAATAACCGTTTTGGCCTCCTGGCTTTTGCTGCACCACTGTGGGGAGGGGTGGGGAGGAGAGGTAGCCCTTCCTGTCCCCTGTCCCTTCTAGTGGGACCAGCCAGCTAAAACAAATACAGGTTAGTAATTTTGCCTTTTGTAATGCTGTTAAAAACAGGGAGTAACCTTTTACCTTCTATTGCTGGCTGCATCTTTTAAGTGAAGAAAATGCTTTTGCAGTTTTCCAGTTGAAAGTACAGCAGTTAAACTAAGAAATTTTCAAACAATACCTGCATGGATGCGAGCACAATGTTTTGCTTGTCATGAACTAGCAATAAAATCTCACTGACAAAAGACTTGTATATGTATGATGACAGACATATTCGATCAAAGGCACAGAGAACAACTGAAGTATTTCTCAGCTTCATGTTGGAAACAAGGATCCATCTTGCTTCTGGAAACCTGGCTTGCTAGCAGGTTGACAAGGAACAGAGTGAATTCATTTTTCATTCAAGAAGCATGATTGCTTGATGGTATTTTTAATCTCAGCAAAGCCATGAATGTTTAAAAAAGAAAGATGTATTCTAATTACACTCATCGTGTTGTCATTCATTAAGAGCTACATTACCAAATGCCATCATCATTCAAAAGCAATAAGTCAGGAAATCTACAGATATTGAAGCATTTGGCTTCTTCTCCTTTAGGGGTACTGATGTAACTTCTTAGAGGGTTGGTATGTAACTGGTATTAGAATACTGAAAAGTGCAATAACACAAATCATTTAAAGTGGAAATTACTTTGTACCATTAATATAAAACATAATTTTGCTTTATTGAAGCCATTTGGAAATGTTTACTTGGCTAATGGCCACAACAGACAAAAAAAAAAATGAGATAGACAATGAAAATCTTAATGATCACAAATACTGGCATGAAAACATCTCACGAATGCAGCATCAGGAATACTTAAGTTTGATTGCATCAAACCTCTCCAGAACAGAGCTATCTCTGCTTTTACCCAGTCAGGAATGTTTTGTAGCAGCACTGCACAGATTCCAACAGCAAAACATTTTGTTCCTGAACCAGACAGGGTTGCTAAGTGACAGCAGCCCTCTTCTCTTGCACATCATTTACAAAACCCAGGCTCTTAAAAACAAGCAAATGAATAGTTAAGGGTTCATCAGTCTTATACTTCCCACATAGTAAATGTGCTGTACCTGAAGGTGAAGATGTCTTTATCCCCACAACATTTAAACACCAACCTTTATATGAGTGTGTTGTGGGTTTTGTTGTTTGGGGGTTTTTTTGTTTGTTTTAATCAACAAATGCAGCACCTGAGTCTTAGTTTTTCAGAGGAAGCTACGTAGCTTGAAGAGTAGAAAACAGATTTTCAAACTCCATCCCTCAGTCTTGTGTGCTAACTGGATGCATGCATAATACCTTAATCACAAGATAACCATGGCAGAGAAGGAAATATCTGATTGGATTTTTACTCTTCTAAGACACATTCAGTCAACAGTATTTTTCTTCGTCTGTTTCACTGACAATCATTGCTAGTTTTTCCTTAACATTTTCTATGTGCACATTAAAATTTGCCTAAACTTCACGCCCTACAATACATTATGATCTGTTGAGCATCCTGTAGACCAGAAGTTTGGTAAGCATTAAAAAAGAAGTCCTACTGAGGCTGCACAAATACAGAAATGTGGTTTGTTTTTTTTCCAGAAACAGACTCTTCAACAGTGAATGGAAAATGCCCTAAAAGGTAAGCAGTTTGAGAGACTGTCTGCTCTAGGACTGCTAGATTTTTTTCAAGACAGGTGCACATAGAGAGACAAAACGTTTTTCAAAGTGGTATCACAGAATCACAAACTGTTAGGGGCTGGAAGGGATCTCAAAAGATCCTCCAATGATGGTGACTCCACTACCTTTCCAGGCAGCACATTCCAATGGCCAATCACTCTCTCTATGAAGAATTTCTTCTTCATCCAGCTTAAACCTCCCCTGGCACAGCTTGAGACTGTGTCCTCTTGTTCTGGTGCCGGTTGCCTGGGAGAAGAGACCAGCCCCCACCTGTCTACAACCACCCATCAGGTAGTTGTAGAGAGCAATAAGGTCTCCCCTGAGCCTCCTCTTCTCCAGGCTAAATCTCGCATTACAGCCCAGGGAATGGGGAATAACGAGTGGCATCAGGACTGCATTAATCACTGGGCATGTCTATAATAATAGAAAACAAATGGCTAGAGGAAGACCCAAGAGTGTGAACATCCACAAAAAGAAAAAAAAAATTCACTGCCTGATGGAGAAATTTATCACTCAATGATTTTTACAAACACAGAAAAAAAGAGGGAGATGAGGATGTTGAATCTAGAAGGGAAAAACCAAAACACAACAGATTCATTCTACATCACTTACATTTTAATAGCCAGTGTCGTATACCCCAAGGCAAAGCAGGCTGGCAAAACAACGTGCCTCAATACCATGTAGGAGTCACACACTGGACAACTTTGTATCTCATAATTCTCACACTTACACCACCTCCCAGGGGCTCAGTGTAGGAAAAGAACAACCATGCTTATGGAAATGGATAAATCGATGCAAACTTGCAGTGTTATTTCAATGCCATTACTACCAACTGCTGCCTTTGTATTTCAGAACCTACATAAAATTAAAGAAAAAGTAGTAGTTTGTTCTGAAAGCTTTACAAGACAGAAAATGTTCTGTTTCAGAAAGAGTTACTTTTAATATATTTATCAGTAAACTCAAAGTAACACAATTATCATATAAGAATCATAGAATCAACAAGGCTGCAAAAGACCTCAAAGATCATCAAGTCCAACCTGTCACCCAGGATCTCATGCGTACTAGACCATGGCACCAAGTGCCACATCCAATCCTCTCTTGAACACCTCCAGGGATGGCAACTCCACCACCTCCCTGGGCAGCCCATTCCAATGGCTAATAACTCGCTCTGTGAAGAACTTTCTCCTCATCTCTAGCCTAAACTTCCCCTGGCGCAGCTTGAGACTGTGTCCTCTCATTCTGGTGCTGGTTTCCTGCTTTTGTGTTTACATTAAAATATCCACAAGAAAATTGCTGCCTTCCTACCAAGGACTACAACCCAATCACCTTGTTCCTCTGCTGTTTGCACACTTAATTACCATTTTATCTAATAAATTTGTATTGTTTTCCTGCCTCCCTACCTATACCATCAGCCTGTTTCCTTGCTGTTTGCACAATTGATTTCATAGCTGCCATTAGTTCCCACAGGTGTTGACATAGTGATGCAAACAACCAGTCTGGAGTAAGTCTGCATGTCAAAAGAAGAAACTATCCATTTTGCATTTGGGAGCTAAAGTCTTTGTACAGAATATAGAACAGATGAGTCTGGTTTGGCTTTAGGCAAAACACTGATTTTTCTTCCTTGATGTTCAATTACAACTGTCAGCTAGTCAGGAGGAAAGCAAGTCCTGCCCTGTTAATGTATTCTCAACTGGCAGACAGCATTTTACAGAAGAGGACATAAGCAGGTGTCTAGCCAGCATTACATTAAGTTTAGTTAATGGCTAATCTGGCATTTGTTCAACTGTGTACTCCAAATGGCAAGACAGAGAAGGTGCATAAAAAGACAAAACAGTAAGCTCTATCTTCACCATCTCATTTGTGTGGCTGAAGGAAATGATGGCTTATCAGAAGTGTCAGCATCCTGGTGAAAGCTGGCATGTAGATATTTATGCATTAAGAGAGACAGTCAAGCCCTGGCTGTCTGTCCTTTTCCATGTTTCTAGCAATAACAGAAACTGCAATTCAGATAAGAAAAAGCCATAAAGCTTTATATCACAGAATTTAAAGTTATGTAAAATGGTCATTAATAAGAACCTGAACATGCAAAATGTTAAAATGCTTCTGAGGTTTCAGCAACCTCAGTTATCTGGGAATAAAAAGAACTCTGTGCTACTCAGAAGGCCCTGGCTTCTGACCAGATTACCTAGGAAACTATACATGAACTTTTAAAATTATAAACCAGACACAGCTTGAATTGGAATAAATTTTGGTGGTTAGTTTGTCTTTTTGGAAAATATGAAAATCAAATGATTAATAGTGTGCATGACTGATTTTCACAGAATCACAGAATCACCAACTTTGGAAGAGACCTCAAAGATCATAAAGTCCAACCTGTCACCACAGACCTCACGACTAAACCATGGCACCAAATGCCACGTCCAATCCCCTCTTGGACACCTCCAGGGATGGGGACTCCACCACCTCCCTGGGCAGCACATTCCAATGGCAAACGACTCTCAGTGAAGAACTTTCTCCTCACCTTGAGCCAAAACCTCCTCTGGCACAGCTTGAGACTGTGTCCTCTTGTTCTGGTGCTGGTTGCCTGGGAGAAGAGACCAACCCCCTCCTGGCTACAACCACCCTTCAGGTAGTTGTAGACAGCAATAAGGTGTCCCCTGAGCCTCCTCTTCTCCATGTTTTTTCCCCCCTCACATACACCTGTTTTCAGTTCCTCATCCAGCTAGCAACATCAGTTGGTAGCAAGTACAGAATATTTCCATTTGAGATAATGCATGGGTGTTGGTACACAAATTCAGAGGTACTGAGCAAGTTCCTAGCATTGCAAGTTTGCCAGAACACTGAATGTTCACTGGCAGCTGTGTCAAACACAGCAGCTACTTCTGCCAAGTACAGAGGTGGTAGTGGAGAATTAACTATTCTCCCACCCCTGATGATTTCCCCTCATCTTCTGGCTGAGACAAACTGGAGACACACAGCAGAATGGACAGAGTTGCTGTCCGCACTGTATGATCTCCACGGAGAAGTCAGGCAGCCAACTCTGGGGCTCTTGCATTTCATATGAATTGCAGTCAAGCTGAAAACTAAAACCTCACAACCTAATGTACACCATTAAATGCTTTTCACTACCAAGAAGAATTCTTTACTCACCTTCAGAGGCCAGTAAACAAACAGGCTAGTAATTTCTCCATTTGCTTGTTTACACTGTCAAGACCAGGGCAGGATATATTTCAGAATGTCATAAGAAACAGAAATTAAGATGACAGGTGGCATGTTCTTTCCCAATGTCAGTGTTATCAGTACAAGACAACAGAGCCTAATTATCTCAACACCTCATGAGGACAGCTGTGATTAACAGGACTAGTGAGCCAAATGGTGTTTAGGACATAAGCCTCCGAAGCTGGGGCAGGTATTTGCTGTGAAAAGACAGAGCTGTAGCATTCCTTATACCAGAGACCAGGACAGTCATGCTCTTGCCTCTTTCACTCACCTGACTCACACATCTTCAAGGACAATATCTATAAAATAGCACACTTCTTCCCATTACAGTGAATAAATGACTGAGAATTATCATTCTTAGAAGCAGCAGCTTAGAATAAAACTGAGAGACCTAGGTGGTTGGGGTTTTTTTTCAGATGGTATGGTGCCATTCTTCAAAATGGCTACAGCTGAAACTTCCTATGTGTTTTTTGTTAATGTACAGATTAGTAATACAGGCAGAAACTAACACACAAAGTAGGAGGTTATAAAACTTCTATTTTCCCCTCAGGAATGTTTTAAAAGGAGAACACAATGTATATATGATTAGTATTCTTTGAGTCAATGCAAACAAGTTGAAGAAAAAGCAGCCAATTAGATAGCAAGCATAAGAAATCAAAGCTTACTAAAAAAAAATGTTGATTATAGGACTGAGATAATCAAATATGGACAAACACAGAATCACAGAAGTTACACTAGAAGAGACCTTCACAACAGTGGTCTCCAAACTGTTCTGATTGCACATCCCTACCCTTAGAAATTATTTGAGCACAAACAGCCAGTATGCTTGTTCATTTGTTTATAAATCATATACATGTACTACTGAAGTTCTAACATTTTACTCCTGTACCCCAATGGATTGTCTTTCATTTCCCCTGAGCTCTGTACCTTCCACTCAGAAGACTGCTGCTCTAGAGGTCACTAACTTCCAAGTAAAAATAAGTCGTTTGAGGCCCTATTTCATTTAGTTGTAAATATCAACAAAGACAGAGATCCCCTATCCAATCTGGACAGAAAAGTGCTCATAGTTCTCATTGCTGAAAATATTTATCTGATGTCCCATTAGAATTCTCCTTGCTGCAACTTTTGACCATTGCCTCATCCTTTTGCTGTGCAACACAGAGAAAAGCCTGGCTCTGTCTTCTCTGTTACTCCATCTGTAGCTGAAGAGAGCAGTTCGATCTTCTTCCTCTTGCTTAGCCTTGTAAGATGAAACCAACCCAGATCCCTCAGCTACTCCTTATGTCATAAACTCTAATCCCCTAAACTCTTTGAGATAGTGAAACACCAAAGACTCACCATCAGCTTGCTAGTCACAAGAGCTGCATGGCCCTTTCTGCAGTTGTTCCCTAGCCTACCTGTGCCAACTGTTCTAAAACACTATTGCTGTGTTCCAGGTGCCCTACTTCATATTTTCTTTGTCAAACCGCATGAGGCTCAAGCTAGCCCATTCCTTCAAGCTGTTGAGATTGCTCTGAAAGGCAGCCCTGCATATAAGATGACAGTCTGGCATTACTGCTGGCTTGCACCCCATGCCATCATCCATATTACTGATGAACATACTAAAAAACATCAGAGCCAGTATCAAACCCTGAGGACCACCATCCATAAATACGTGTCAGTTAAATTTCAACCAATTGACCTTTTAAGATCCATGGAGCCAGACAGCTTCTCATCTACTTTGTAGTCCACAAGGCCAGTTCCAACCTGTATCTATCACACTTCTTCCAGTTTGTACTAATACAGAATCTACATTGAAAGCAAGATAAATGACCATAACTGCTTTCATCCAGAGAGCAAGTCAGAGCCAGCCACTGGGGCAAAGAGATTGGTTATATATGATTTGCCCACAGTAAATCCATGCAGGTTAATTCCTAGCACTTTCATGTTTCCATTTCTCAGCAAGCTTTGGCTTTCCCAGTTCCATCCCAGCATGCCCAGGCAATCTCTCTTTACTACTCCCTAGCAGTCCCTCACCTTTTCTACCAAGCACACTCTGCTTCTTTTAGTATGAGATCAGGAGTCTTCTGTTCAAACCAACCATGTATTATGCCTACTTGTTTTCTTGCACATGGGGATAGTTCTTGCACTTTGAAGAAGTCCTTGGAGATCAACTAGATCTCCTGTGTTCTTCTGCACTTTAGGGCAGCCCTGCAGTGTCCCAGAAAAAGACAAAGTCCATTCTCTTGAATTCCAGGATATTTATTGTGTTATTTTCCATTCTCACTTTCTTCAGGGTCTTAAACTTTGTCCTCTCATGGACACTGCAACTAAGGCTGCCACTTTACTCCTGAGTAGACACTTTACTCCTGAGTAGAAAATACAGCAGAACAGCTCTCCTAATCATGTATCCCATTGCCTACATCAGAAAGTTGTCTCCAGCACACTCCAGAAATCCCCTGGACTGTTAGTGCTCCATCACATTACCCTGAGTAATTATAGTGTATTTAAAACCAACTATTTTTAACTCTCTCCCATTTGTTTACAATCTCACATTAACAACTGTTCCTCAGCACTAAGCTGACCACCAGAAGTCATAAAAATGCCCAAGAATTCCTTATGTTGTCAGGATGAATTTTAGCCTTAGAAATCTATTTGGCAAAATGTGGTTCCTTACACTGCAGCATGGATCAAAAATACTATCCTGTGGCAGGCCCCAAACCACCAGCAGATACTAAAAGCACTATGCATCATATTAAGGGAACAAGCTGGCAAAGTCATAGAATCACAGAATCATAGAATCAATAAGCTTGGAAAAGAGCTCAAAGATCATCAAGTCCAACCTGTCACTCAAGACCTCAAGACTACTAGACCATGGCACCAAGTGCCACGTGTCATCCCCTCTTGAACACTTCCACGGATGGTGGCTCCACCACCTCCCTGGGCAGCACATTCCAATGGTGAACAACTCTCTCTGTGAAGAACTTTCTCCTCACCTCCAGCCTAAACTTGCCCTGGTGCAGCTTGAGACTGCGTCCTCTTGTTTTGGTGCTGGTTGCCTGGGAGAAGAGACCAACCCCCTCCTGGTTACAACCACCCTTCAGGTAGTTGCAGAGAGCAATGAGGTCTCCCCTGAGCCTCCTCTTCTCCAGGCTAAGCACCCCCAGCTCCCTCAGCCTCTCCTCATTAGGCTTGTGTTCCAAACCCCTCACCAACTTTGTTGCCCTTAGTCCCTTTACACTGCTCCACCAAGTGTAGGCTCTGACAGTAGAGCCTATAAAGGCTCTCAGAGCAGTTCTAAAGCTGATGAAGAGGTAACTGATGTCTGACACACTAATAAAGAAAGGAAGATTTGCCTATAGCTCCCATAAAAGAAGCCATCCCATTGAGCTGTTACAACCATCCCCATAGAATTCTGCTGTACACTTGAAGGAAACTGCAGTAAGCAAATCAACCTGTGATCCTAAAAGAAAAGCCGCTTATCTAAAGCTTGATCAATACCTGGTCCAGTGGAACTTCTACATGAGTATCTTCATCTTCCTGCACCTCAGCTGCCCCCCACATTTCAGACTCTTCTTCTCTTGCTTTGTAAAGATCTTCAGCTACAATGGGAAAAGATAGGGAACAGAACGTGAAGACCAATTGTGACACTGTGTGGCACAGCTACTGAACTGCAGTCGATTTTGTTTCTGAGAGCAGGTTTCTGAGCTGACCCACCTTTCCCTAGGCAGTTCTTCTAATGAAGTCTTCAATCTCCCATTATTGTCAAATTGATTTCCTTCCCTTTTTAAAAAGAAATACTTACATGCTACACCATTTAGGGAAGGGGGGAAGGGGAAGGGGGGAAGGGGAAAGGGAAGGGGAAGGGGAAGGGGAAGGGGAAGGGGAAGGGGAAGGGGAAGGGGAAGGGGAAGGGGAAGGGGAAGGGGAAGGGGAAGGGGAAGGGGAAGGGGAAGGGGAAGGGGAAGGGGAAGGGGAAGGGGAAGGGGAAGGGGAAGGGAGACTGAATAAATCTGTAGATCTGAAGTTCCTTCACTTCTGGCAAATGTCAAGAGTGAATCTGAATTTTATATATACATATTACTTCTATTTCTACAATCAGTGAACCAGGACAGGAATAGAAGATTAACAGAAAGAGTTGAGATGAATCCTACTTCCCACTCCTGGGCATGTGCAAGTAGAATTCCAGCTGCAACTCCACATCCACATTAAAAAAGCAAATACTCTTAGCTAATAAGGTTAATGGTTACAATAATATTCAATATTGCAAATATTTTACACTATTTCATGTGAGTAGTTTTCTCCTCCCAAGTGTAAGTAATAACTTCTTTGAAGTTTCTAATACAGATCTTTCAGTAAGACCTAACTTGGAAAGTGAAGACAGCTACATATGGAAAACAATGTCCTACTGACACACATTTCTCTTTCCCTTCCCCTCAAATTGAAAAAGACTCAGAAATTAAAAGCACAGGTTACTCCAAATCATCCCCCTCTTTCTCCATCTGCCTAGGAAAGGCATGGTCCTATGCTGATGTGTTCATATCCAACACAGTAAGTGGCTACATAAAGAGAAAGGAAACAGTATTTGTGCTGCTTCAAACTGTCTCTTAATTATTTATCAGATTATGTGAACTTGATAATATCAACTGACCATGCAAATTGATCTTCACTGCTGTTAAATAAAAAGTCTTAAGAGTAGCACTGAACCATGCACAGAAACATTAAGGAGTTCAAGTAATGGGGAGGGGGGGAAACAAGACTTAGAGAAGTTGAGTCCACTTGCATAAAAAGTCACCACTGACTACTCTGGAAGTTAGTTTTCCAGTTACTTTCTTATCACAAGGGCAATGGAAAGAGCTTATCATGGGAACAAAATTTTGAGGCATACCATACCACTGTAAATGGCCAACTGGAGGGGAGATGCCAGCTCATTCAGATGGCTTTACATGTCTACTGACAGGCCACTGACCAGAGGACCAGAAATGAAAGCCATTCTCACAGTTCAAAATAAAGAAGCAGAAATGATGAAGTCTGTGGAACATCACACTGATCTTCTGGAGTGCTACTGCTGGCTGCATCTTAGAGAGAGAATCAATAAGGTTGGAAGAGACCTCAAAGATCATCAAGTCCAACCTGTCACCACAGACCTCATGAATACTAAACCATGGCACCAAGTGCCACGTCCAATCCCCTCTTGAACATCCTCCAGGGATGGTGACTCCACCACCTCACTGGGCAGCCCATTCCAATTGCTAACAACTCTCTCTGTGCAGGACCTTCTCACCTCGAGCCCAAACCTCTCCTGGTGCAGCTTAAGACTGTGTCCCCTTGTTCTGATGCCGGTTGCCTGGGAGAAGAGACCAACCCCCTCCTGGCTACAACCTCCCTTCAGGTAGCTATAGACAGCAATAAGGTCTCCCCTGAGCCTCCTCTTCTCCAGGCTAAACAACCCCAGCTCCCTCAGCCTCTCCTCATTGGGCTTGTGCTTGAGGCCTCTCACCAGCCTCAGTGCCCTTCTCTGGACATGTTCAAGAGTCTCAACGTCCTTCTTAAATTGAGGGGCCCAGAACTGGACACAGTACTCAAGGTGTGGCCTAACCAGTGCTGAGTACAGGGGCACAATGACTTCTGTTGGACGTGGAAGCTTGAGTACCTAAGCATCAGTCCCACTGGAACCTAAAGATCTATACTACTGGTCCTCTGAAAGCACCAGTGTTGGAAGTACCTACCACAGGGTATTTAGCATGACTGGTTGGATTCTTATCCTTGAAAAAGGTCCCATCTTCATATTTAGCATTTTTCCTTTTCTTGTGGATTGCTAAATACAATATATCTGTTGCAGTATGTTCCACTGAAACCAACTAAGGACATCCAGTATTTGCTGGCAGTCTAGTAAATCTTGGACACTCTACGTGTACACATCTCATTACAGACCCCCTTGGCAGAGACAGGGATTTTTTGACAAATTCAGCAATAAAAACATGAAGCACTTAGGAGCAGCACAAAATGCATCTGAACAGGTGCAACTTGTACTTTTTCAAATAATCAGTGCATTTCACATTTTCCATTTTCCTGAGCTCCCTAAGGCACAGAAGGTTCTGTTTCTCTTATATTATCACTGCTGCCTCTCATCAGAGATACTCTATTGAGATATAGATCACCACCATACTCTGAGAGGAAATTGTAATGTGTTTCTTGAAAGTCATCATGATGACTCTCCTGATTCAAGACCTTCCCTTAAATACCTAAGAAAATAACCTTTTCCTAGATTCCTTGGCTCACTGAACTATAAAAAGTCAAATCATCATTTGACAGAACTCCATTTAATATCACCATCATTCCATTTATACTCTGTAATAACTCTGTAGCCTTCAAGATCCCTGAGTCTTTCAACCAAAATGGGGTTTGTCTGGCCTCTAGAGGTAAAAAGATTTTGGTGCAGAGGTAATTCTTACCAGGATCCTCTCCAGCAGGGCAGAAGTATAAGGGAGATGAGCATGTTTTGGCCCTATAGAACAAACCCACAAAATTCACCTCAAGATTCTCAAAGTACCTCTACTTAGATCAGCCTCAGGACTATGCTGAACAACCCAGTATAAGGAGACAGAAGTTGCAGTATTTATGAAAACCTTAATCATGAAACAAAGAGGGAGAGGGAAGAAAGGAGTAAGTTTCTGCCTGAGTCAGTTTCCCATTCAAAACAACATACCCAAAAATCTCCAAAGGGGGATTTCAATCAGCAAAAATTGAAATCCCCATGGGATTTCCTTCAAGCACTTTCTAACAAGCATCTGCTCAGAAAGCTGATCATAAATGGAGAGAGATTACTTGAAAAAAGCTCTGCACAACCTTCCAGCATCTCTCAAGGATACTGTTCATTGTCTTGCACAGAAAACACTCTAAAATGGAACAGCACTCCTGCTCTTCCACAGAGTGCAGGTTGCCCAGACTAGATGGCAGGCTGCAATGGGAAAGATTAGTGCCCACAGAAGTCATGAAAAAAACCTTCAAGGACACTGTTTTCAAACAAAACAGGGAAGTAGTTAAAGATTAGCATATTCCAAATGCATGCAACACAAAACAATGTTTGTTGGATTTTAAAAAGATGGCAGAAAACATTGTCAGAAAAGGAAAGCACAAAATAGTTTAAGGAAAAAAGAAAAATGACCACAAAAGGGAAATTAACTGTCCAACTCTACACACATATGAAAGTAGGGAAGACACACATCCAAACCACATGTACCATGTGGAAGGCTGGGGAGGGACTTTGTAGGATATCAGGTAGTGATAGGACTAGGGGGAATGGAATGAAGCTGGAGGTGTGGAGATTCAGGCTGGATGTGAGGAGGAAGTTCTTCACCGTGAGAGTGGTGAACCCCTGGAATGGGTTGTCCAGGGAGGTGGTTGAGGCCCCATCCCTGGAGGTGTTTAAGACCAGGCTGGATGAGGCTCTGGCCAGCCAGATCTAGTGTGGGGTGTCCCTGCCTATGGCAGGGGGGTTGGAACTAGATGATGCATGTGGTCCCTTCCAACCCTGACTGATTCTATGGTTCTAAGATTAATAGCCAAGGAAGGGCTATTTAGGTCTGAAATGTATCAAAATACATTAAAAAAAATAGACTAACCAAAAAAGTTGTAACACTTGAACAAAAAATTCTAAATGGCAAGGAATAAAATTAGTGTTACATTAGCACACACACAGTCTTTTGATACCAAAAGTGACAAGAAACACAGAAGTTGCAAAATAATTTATAAAAAAGTAACTTGATTAAACAGAACATTATGAAAATAGACTAAAATGTAGAAACTATTAGTGTTGCTACTGTGCTTCACCCAGAATTAGGAACACCTTTGGCACGTTCTTCACAGATAGAGTTGTTAGCCATTGGAATGGGCTGCCCAGGGAGGTGGTGGAGTCGCCATCCCTGGAGGTGTTCAAGAGGGGATTGGATGTGGCACTTGGTGCCATGGTTTAGTAGTCATGAGGTCCTGGGTGACAGGTTGGACTTGATGATCTTTGAGGTCTTTTCCAGCCTTATTGATTCTATGATTCTATGTTACTTTACAAATATCTGTAAAAGGGCAGCTAAGTGAAGGTGATTCTGTGTCAAAATCTTGTCAGCAGGAGCCTGCAGACACATGAAACACTATTATCAGTGCTGGGAGTTACTCAGCAGTACCTCCCAAGCAAGTGTGCAAGGTTGTGTAATTTTGCCTCATATTTCATCAGTACAATTGCAGAAGTGCTTTTTCGGCTTAGGGGGGAAAAAAAAGAGCACCTGAAAATTATTGAACTAGTAGTTCACATCTCTCTCTGAATTATTAGTAATTTTCTACACATGTCTCTAAGGAAGGGAAAAAAACACAAGCCATTTTACAAAACATGATAAATTACGTGACAAAAATGCTTTGCAAGTCTTCTTTCTGTATTGATAGGGGCTTATATTGCCATCTCTGCTGAAATTAGAAATGAGTAGAGTATCTCACTGTAAAAAGAATCCTCAGTGCTTCCATTAGATAGAACATTTACACAGGCCCATAATGATTCATAAAATACTGCAGATTAAACATGCTCCTCATACAAAAGCTAGTTTGGACTTTTAATGCCTCAAACTAATTGGGAATTGGCCACCATCAGGGTCATGGCAAGGCTGGGGCAGAAGCTCTCTAAAAGAAGATCAGACAGGAAGGTAGTCCAAGACTTTACATCTAAGCTATGACATAGGCTACCCATTTGCCCCAACTAGAGCAGAACATGATGGCAGCAAAGGATTCAAGGGCACTTTGAATTCCTACATCTTTGCTGACAAGCATAAATCAGAGGATTTATTTCAGTTAGGTTCTTGGTTCTGCATGCCACAGTAAGTGCTGCTTTTGTCAACAAAAGCTCATAGTTATTTATTCCTACAACAAACAGTATTTTGTAAGACTCTGGATAGTGGCTCTACAGTCTAGGGAAAGAACTGGAGCATTTTCAGGTTGAAAGAATGAATGGAAACTACAATGACAAGTGCTTTTCTGTGGAGCTTCTTCAAGAGTTAAGCTCTATCTCATCTCTTCTCCAGTTCCACAATCCCACAGAGAGAAGGACAAATGAAATCTCAAGAAGATCCAAGACTGCTTCAGGCTCCAAATTCCCCAAAGCCTTATGAGGGTTACCAGGAAAATAAATACTTGAAGCCTGACAACAGTTCTACTGAAGAGAGGTAGATAGTATCTCAAAACAGCAGTGAACCAACTGAGCCTGCCCTAAGCAGAGATGCAGGTACTGAAACATTGGCACCTACTGTATGGCTGAACTTCTAAAGCTAGCATCAGTGGAGTCACACAAATAGTAAAAACAAGAGAACATTTTTAGCAGATAACAGTGATGAATTCACATGAGGGAGGACATTGTCAGAAGGCTTAGTTCATTGTAAATCAGTCCAGAGGCTATGAGTAGGAGAAAGGCAGATTGGCCAGGTTTGGACCAGGGCTTTAAAAAGAATGATGGCTGATAAATAGGGTGTGGGCTTTCTGACTTTGTACTTGGACAAGGTCTACGTCATAAAGTAAGTGTCTTGGTCCACCAAAGATAAGTAAAGGGAATACTGCATTCCCAGAGTATTTTCACCTCTGTGACTTCGTTACAATGGACAAATAAACTCAATGCAATTTAAAACAGGAACACTGCAAGTCATTACAAAATGACTCTTAGTAGCCAAGGATCTTAATCTTCAGTTGTCTACTCTGTCCTGTCTCTTACCCATACCAGCTATGCTGGCCTTGCTGCCCCTGAGAATTCATTTGTGTGAAAGGAAGTCTAACGGTAGATATCTAGATATTTTCCACTTCTGGCTAATCTCCTGGAAGATACAGAACAGATTAATCATTAGCAACAGCAAATTTATAAATGCCCCAAACATTTTGACTGACAGTATTTCACCTGACAGGCGACCAGTTGTCTCAATACACAGATGTTCAGTAGATTGTGCTGTCACTCAGCACCATATGTACAGAAAGCAGCAACGAATTGGTGCATGTATAATTGAGCAAACCTTGGCTAAAGTGCCAAGATAATTTTCTGTCTGATGCCATTCAATATTGCAGCTGGAATCCTTTTGTACACTCGACAAACAAGGAAGTTATGACTTTATTAAATAGTAATGGAGTTATGCACTGAACTAATGCATAAAATAGCTATATATTTTAAATGATTAAGCAGAGCAATTAACAGCTCATATATAAGCTCCTTCCCTAATCAGCATTAACTGTAAAACACTTATTGTAGCACAAATTACAACATTATGCAGCATTAATGCATCTCAAATTTTCCACTGATTGAAGTTTAGCAGTAGGGATATAAAAAAAAAAATGAAATCATTGTAATAATAGCCTGCCCTGAATGTTTTATGAACATCAGAGCCATTTACCCAGCTCTCTATGTAAGCAAGGAAGTTAATGTGGCTATGAGAAACAAAAAATATTAATGTGACTTACCACAGAGGCTGCTCCATAAAAACATTAAGTCAAATTAACAACAACATGTAACAAATCTGTGGTGCATTAAATTGAGGAGATTGCTGCGAGGAATAGGCAGAAATGTGCATTTTTGCCTGTGCCTGTCTGCAACATTATTTTCTTTTGTGTTTTTTGGGGGTTGGTTGGGGGTTTTGGGGGCGGTTGTTTGGTTTTTTGGGGGCTTTTTTGGGTGGGTTGGTTCCTGTTTTCTTTTACATTTCAAAGTATCACTGTTGCACAAGGCTCGTTTCCAGAAAATCCCACTGCTTTGGTGATAGGTTATCATGGGTCTGTATGCCTGTGACTTCTGCCCTCAAAAAGTAATGGAATTAAAAAGAAACTGGTATAAATGTACATATGAAGCTGTTGGGAATACAAAGAAAAAAAAATGTATTTTTCCTTATCTCATCCCATTGCAGCCTCTAAGCAATTAGTTCCTCTCTTTAAAAAACACTACATTTTTAACAAGATTTTATACCATTATGGATTGCTGACATCTGAATACCTCAACAGAAACTGCAAAAGGTGCTTCTAGAGGTCTACCTTGTATTAAGCAGTCTCCTTTATTGATAGGAAAATTGATGGTGCTAGAACAAAGAAAAAGCTGCCTTAGCCAGGGCACCATCTCTGGAGGTGTTTAAGACCAGGCTGGACGAGGCTCTGACCATCCCGATCTAGTGTGGGGTGTCCCTGCCCATGGCAGGGGGGTTGGAACTAGATGATCCTTGTGGTCCCTTCCAACCCTGACTGATACCATGATGCTATGAAATAGCTCTGTGGCCGTTTGACGCTGTGCCTTTAAGAAAGGGGCACACTGGCTAAATGTTTGTAAAATATTTTGGTTTTCTAAACGAATTTCATTGGTAGGATTGTGGGAGGAGAGATTGGACCCAGGGGAGTTGGGAACTTTCTCTCAGTCTTCCTTCCTTCGCTGTCCCTTTCGGCTGGATCTGCTTCTGGGATTCTGGACAACTAAGATAAGATACTAACTCCCTGTGCAAGGCCTTTATTCTTTTCCTGCCCTGTTAACTGTCCTCGTCTCTTCTTCTACCTCTTTGGGGGAGAAGGGAGGTAGGGGGGTGAAGGGGGCACAGGGGGAAGCCCCTCTGTGGGGGGTCTGGTTTCTGGTTGAGTTTATTTGCTTTATATTTCTGTATATATTGTAAAATACCTGTATTTGTTGTGTTACATAGAATCTGTTTCCTTGTAAAATATAATCTCATTTCTCCGACTGGGTTTAGCCGTGGTCTCTTTCTCAGTGGGGGAGGGAAAGCAGAGCCTTTCCTTTCAAACCACCACAAGCTCACTCATTTTTATACATAAACAGGTAGAAAATTGAAGGTCTGAATCCCATAATATGAGGCAGTTTCTTCCTTCTTCCTACTTCAGTCATACACCTTATTTATTCTCTCCATGGTTCCAAGCATCTAATTTATTCCTTTATGTAAATGACAGATCATTGAGACCCCTTGCATTTTGAAACTAATTTAGTACCTCCTGTTCAACCACATCTTTTTTATTTCCATGCCTGTTGCAAAACTCAGCCTCCTCTTGGGTACAGCTGGATCCTAAGGGCTAAACTGTCACAAAACCAGTGCAAAAGCCCTGAAATATCTGTCCTGGTCCAGACATTCTAAACCCAGCATCAGTACACCTACACTTCATCCTGCAGCAAGTTAAGCAACATGGCTTTCCTTCTGCCAAGTACTATTTGCTCATTTTATGTTTTGCAATGTATTCAATTTACTAAATGCAAATGCAAAGAAACTCGTCATGTCATGTCATGTCATGTCATGTCATGTCATGTCATGTCATGTCATGTCATAGAATAGAATAGAATAGAATAGAATAGAATAGAATAGAATAGAATAGAATAGAATAGAATAGAATAGACCAGGTTGGAAGAGACCCTCAAGATCATCATGTCCAACCCATCATCCAACACCATCTAATCAACTAAGCCATGGCACCAAGCACACCATCTAGTCTCCTCCTAAACACCTCCAGTGAGGGTGACTCCACCACCTCCCCGGGCAGCACATTCCAATGGCCAATCACCCTCTCTATGAAGAATTTCTTCTTCATCCAGCTTAAACCTCCCCTGGCACAGCTTGAGACTGTGTCCTCTTGTTCTGGTGCTGGTTGCCTGGGAGAAGAGACCAGCCCCCACCTGGCTACAACCTCCCTTCAGGTAGTTGTAGAGAGCAATAAGGTCTCCCCTGAGCCTCCTCTTCTTTTTTATTTACTTACTTATTTATTTACTCCCTTTTTATTTTCCATACACTTGAAAAAGTGTAAACTCACTTGGTTTGAGTCTATTGGTTTGAAATTAAAGAAAAAAAACAACCCAACATCAGTGACAGCCAAATGCATCCAACTAAAGTCCCTAGAGTCTTTTTCACTGTCCATCAGGAAAAAAAATAACATAAAAATTGTAAGATGGTGATAAGTTCTTCCCCTACCCAAACCAAAGCCTTCAAATTGGAATGAATGGGTTTTTTTAATGAACCTGCAAAGCCATCTGAGGAACTGCAGTGAGCCTTCAGAGAAGACAGAGAAGCTGCACTGATCAAAGCAATACTTGGCAAAAATCATTATCACTGTGTTCCTGGAGCTGGCTTCTAGCTCTCCATCAAAAATACTTCTCAATTTCCAAGTAAGACTCCTCACTCAAAAATGAAACTGAAAATGTCATAATTCAAGGCAGGAATTACATACATGACACATCCAATATTTCAGCATCTAAAATATAAATCTAGTCTCAGGTAAAATTCTAATTTCACTGTCAATGGAGAGAATGGGCATCTCCAGACACACTTGTCTCTTCTTGACAGAAGGAACCTGGAAGCCCATCAAAAATCCATTACATGCCTCTGGATTTCTCCTCCCATACCATTGTCCAAATTTAACCTAGAGAATTCATCTCCCTCAACGACTGCTTGCATGACTAGCTAGATTTGCAGAACAGCACACATATCAAACTGTGTACTCCTGCTTCTCCTATCAGGACTTCATATACAGAGGGTAAAAATAAAGGGACACAGAAACAACAGAGAGCTTCCCCCAGCATACAATTTAGCTCAAACAAGAGAACTGGCTGCCTTGAACGGTTCCTCCTAGTTATGCACTACTCACAAAGCACAGAAAAGCTGCAGCGAGAAGCAAGCAGTCACTTCTTCAATAAACCTGGTGGATATCCAACCATTCCTGTCAGCAGGTGGAGTAGCAATAGCACTAAATAAGAAGAAGTAAATCTCTGTCTATAATTGTCCACCAAAGTAAGATTTGTCTCTTAGTCACTGCCTGCTGAAAGGACAGAAAAACTGCTGCTTCTGCTATTCCTCCCTCCACAGGGAAATGGAAGAAAGCAATCAGAAACCTCCAATAACCTAAAGCCAGGATGACAAAGGCAAAGAGTTCATTTCTCTCACCTTAGGAAGAGGAGTCCATTTGCTCCAAGACACTTCAGAAAATCTGCAGAAACTTTACTTACAAAAATCTTCAAGCCAAAAAAAAAAAAAAAAAAAAGCATACAGAAAATCACCATAATGGCAACACACCTGACAGGAAATGTTGTGTGGCTTGGCTGTTCTTAATGTAAGAGGTCTGCCTGAAATTTGTCTACTCAGTAGGCAGGTACACACCAATTCAATACTCTGAACAGGATACTAGATCAGAATATATAGATTTTGAGCTCTGTAGAAAGAATTTTGTACTGGCCCCTTAAAAACAGAAGCCAATGTGTCTGTTTAAAACCAAAAAACCACCAAACCAAACCAAAAACCAACAACAAAAACATAGTAACAATTAAAGATATGCATGGTGGGTAACAGCCTACATATAAAAGCCTTTCCCTGCATTCTTTGTGTCATCTGTAATGATTTTAAAATGGTATGGCAAGCATGCAAGGTGTGGGGATATACCATGATGATTTCAAGGAGAAGAATATATACAGTCACTCCATGAATAACATGGGACAAATGCTTCCAGTTACTTTCATTGCAGTATAATTGTCATTCTTCAGAATAAAAAACCTGACTGAAAAAGAGTCAGCCAATATTATGTCCATTTGCCAGCAAAAGGATAGAATGGTATCTAAATAAATCTGAAACTCAACAAAGATTAGAATAGAATAGAATAGAATAGAATAGAATAGAATAGAATAGACCAGGTTGGAAGAGACCTTCGAGATCATCGAGTCCAACCTATCATCCAACACTATCTAATCAACTAAACCATGGCACCAAGCACCCCATCTAGTCCCTTCCTAAACACCTCCAGTGATGGTGACTCCACCACCTCCCTGGGCAGCCCATTCCAATGGGCAATCACTCTTTCTATGAAAAACTTCTTCCTAACATCCAGCCTAAACCTCCCCTGGTGCAGCCTGAGACTGTGTCCTCTTTTTCTGGTGCTGGCTGCCTGGGAGAAGAGACCAATCCCCACCTGGCTACAACCTCCCTTCAGGTAGTTGTAGACAGCAATGAGGTCTCCTCTGAGTCTCCTCTTCTCCAGGCTAAGCAACCCCAGCTCCCTCAGTCTCTCCTCATAGGGCTTGTGCTCCAAACCCCTCCCCAGCTTTGTTGCCCTTCTCTGGACATGTTCCAGCAACTCAACATCCTTCCTAAACTGAGTGGCCCAGAACTGGACACAGTACTCGAGGTGCGGCCTAACCAGTGCAGTGTACAGGGGCAGAATGACCTCCCTGCTCCTTCTGGCCACACTGTTCCTGATGCAGGCCAGGATGCCATTGG
The DNA here is from genome assembly GCF_014839835.1 of Dryobates pubescens. Lineage (NCBI taxonomy): Eukaryota > Metazoa > Chordata > Aves > Piciformes > Picidae > Dryobates > Dryobates pubescens. Next base: position 30,468,000 of record NC_071620.1, on the reverse strand, counting down.
CCTTCTTGGCCACCTGGGCACACTGGTGGCTCATGTTCAGCCTACTATCAACCAGTACCTCCAGGTCCCTTTCTGCCTGGCCACTCTCCAGCCACTCTGACCCCAGCCTATAGCTAGAGATACAACTAGATTATAAAGTATTGTATTCCATTAACCCTTTAAAACTCAAATTTACAAACTTGCCCCTGACTTAAAGTAAATTTACAATTCCTGATGCTAGATGGAGGTACAAACCGGTGCTATTGGACGACCTGTACTGAGGTTCAGACCGCAATTTGTTGTTGCACACTTCATTATTGACACTTAAACAGCAGTAAGAAGAAATGTCAAATGCTATGAAAAGTGTAACTTATTTCCTCATAATAATTGGTCTGTATACATGACTTCTGGAACTATCACTAATGAGGAAAATCAGGCATCCCAGCATGGCTGCCACATCTGTAGTGAGGGGAAGAGTTTTCTAGCCTTTAAAATAAATGGAGGGGAGGGAGAATATCACACCATAAGATAAGAAAAACAGGTTCTGAAAGTGGATGTTTACAACTGGATTTCTAAATTGCTGCCACAATACAGTGGGGGAGAAATTTTGAAAGTGCCTTCAGCAGCTGTGCTGTGTGATTAGTCCCAGCAGCTATCAGCTAATGGGAATCTGTGTTTGTGCTATGCCTCCAGGGTCTAGTCATTTTGTTATTCAGAACCATGTATCCTCAGGGACACCAAGGTGTCCTTCGAGTAAACCTGCTCCTTTTCTTCACTTTTTGTTGTTTTTTTTCAGACCAGAACAGTGGGGAAATGGTAAAAATAAGTTTCCTATTATGCTTTTATCAAAAGGAGAAAGGACAACAATAGTTTAACTTCCAAGGTATACTAAAAATCCTATGCAGCCTCTTGCAAATGAAGCCAGGAGTGTAGTGGTTAGGCAGAGACTCATAGAGCTGCAGAATTGTTTAGATTAGAAAAGACCTTTGAGATTATCAAGACCAAGCACAGCTAGTTCCACCACTAAACCATGTCCCTCAACACCACATTTAGACATCTTTTAACTACCTTCAGGCATGGTGACTCCACCACTTCCCTGGGCAGCCCAGTCCAATGCTCAAAAAACCCTTCTGTGAAGAAATTTCTCCTAAAGCAAACCCACACCTCCCTTGGAGCAACTTAAGGTTTTTTCTTCATGTCCTATCATTTTATTACTTGAGAGAATAAACAGACACCCACCTCACTACAACTTCCTTTTAGGTAGTTGTAGACAGCAATAAGGGGTTATTAGAATTAGAATTAGAATTAGAATTAGAATTAGAATTAGAATTAGAATTAGAATTGGAATTAGAATTAGAATTAACCAGGTTGGAAAAGACCTTCAAGATCATGGAATCCAACCTATCATCCAACACTATCTAATCAACTAAACCATGGTACCAAGCACCCCATCCAGTCTCTTCCTAAACACCTCCAGTGATGGTGACTCCACCACCTCCTTGGGCAGCCCATTCTAATGGCCAATCTCTCTTTCTGTCTCCCCTCAGCCTTCTTTTCTCCAGGCTAAACAACCTCAGTTCCCTTACCCACTCCTCATAAGACTTGTGCCATTTCACTGTTCTTCTTTAGATATGCTCCAGCACCTATATGGCTTTCTTGCAATGAGGGGACCAAAACTGGACACAGTGTGCAACGTGTGGTGTCACCAGTGCTGAGTACAGGGGAACAATCACTTCCCTACTCCTGCTGGCCACACCATTTCTGATGCAAGCCATGATGCTATTGGCTGCCTTGGCCACCTGGGCATATGCTGGCTCATATTCAGACAATTGTTGATCAACACCCCCAGGTCTTTCCCTACTGGGCAGCTTTCCAGCCACTCTCCCCACAAGCCTGGGGGCATTGTGACTCAAGTACAGGACCCAACACTTGGCCTTTTTGAACCTCATATAACTGGCCTTTGCATAGGTACATTTCCTGTGCAGAAGGCGTATTTTGTACATTAGTATCAGTCAGGGTTGGAAGGGACCACAAGGATCATCTAGTTCCAACCCGCCTGCCATGGGCAGGGACACCCCACACTATATCAGGCTGGCCAGAGCCTCATCCAGCCCTGTCTTACACACCTCCAGGGATTCATTCATTCATTCATTCATTTAGGCAGAGTAAACTGAAGAACTATTCAAGCAAATATTCCATTATTTCACTGTTTTCACAGAAACTCAAATGTCTGTGTGCTGCAACATTGTCTCAGTACTGACCCTGATCTTGAAGGAGTCCCATGGAAGCTGTGACTCTCACAGGATGTTTCGCTTTGGTAGTGTTATTAGAAAAGTGTCGTCTGGACACAGAATCCTCTGGATTCTGCCTTTTTTTGTCTTTCCCCTTGGGAAGTTGAGGTGAGGAACTGTTTTCTCCTGTGTCACTGGACCCAACAGTAGATTTAGATTGACGATCATTTCCCTGAAAAGAAGCGCATGGAATTATCACTGATGAAAATGACACAGTTAATGTTAAAATGCTTAGTATTATTTCAACCTTTCAATACTAAGGATTGGTATCACAGGATCACAGGATGTTAGGGGTTGGAAGGGACCTCCAGAGATCATCAAGTCCAACTCCCCTGCCAGAACAGCACCCCATAACCATATAATCTAGAGCAGGTCACACAGGAATTCATCCAGATGAAAGCCATGAAAGTCTCCAGAGAAGCAGATTCCACAACCTCTCTGGGGAGCCTGTTCTAGTGCTCCATGGACCTTACAATAAAGAAGTTCCTTCTCGTGTTGAGGTGGAACTTCCTGTGCTGGTCTTCAATTCTACAGCTTTGATGTATGTATAATCCACAGAAAGAGTGATTTGCCATTGGAATGGGCTGCCCAGGGAGGTGGTGGAGTCACCATCACTGGAGGTGTTTAGGAAGAGACTGGATGGGGCACTTGGTACCATGGTTTAGTTGATTAGATAGTGTTGGGTGATAGGTTGGACTCAATGATCTCAAAGGTCTTTTCCAACCTGGTTAATTCTATTCTATTCTATTCTATTCTATTCTATGCTATGCTATGCTATGCTATGCTATTCTATGCTATTCTATGCTATGCTATGCTATGCTATGCTATGCTATGCTATTCTGTGCTATGCTATTCTATCCTATCCTATCCTATCCTATCCTATCCTATCCTATCCTATCCTATCCTATCCTGTCCTATCCTATCCTATCCTATCCCGGGTGTGTTAGCCAGAGATTTCATTATTTAGACACATTTTTCTTCAGTCTAAATCTGTTCACAGTCAACACTGTTAAAACCTGAACTGCATAGAGCAGCCCTTTGGTCTGTATTGTTCTAGGTTGTATGACTTTATCCATGGAAGACCCTCCTCATTGCCTCTCATTAGAGGCTGTCAGCCTCCTTCTTTTGGCAGTTCTAATAGCACGTGTCATTTCTTCCTAGTCCAGTTCTATCAAAACACTCCATATAACAGCAAAACATCCATGCAGATAGGGCAGAAAATCCTATCAATACCTGGCATTGTTCACCTTATCACAGACTTAGCTGAGTCACAGAAGGCAAATATATTCCTCATCATTGTTTTGCTTAGTGTAGCTGCATGAACAGTTTATGCCATTTTAGATCTTGCCTACCAGAAAGGCCTGTCATCCTGCAATGGTCATGAACAGTTCTTTTCACCTTACTGGTAAAGTTAAAAAGTAATACTATATAAAATTAATATTTTTCAGAAAAATAAGTCCCAAATAAAATCTCACCTCTCCCTAAAAACTCCTGCATGCATTACACTTCTATGATTCTAATAGTTTTCACATCACCAGTAGAAATCAGTTCTGTTTAGAATATCTTACTTAAATACCATCCAGCTTTTACCACCCAGCCTACCATTTATCTACCAGTGCCATCAAATCTACCATTGATCCTTTCTCTGTGAAGAGAAATGAGGGCACAGCAGTATTTCAGGCTCTTCTAATTCAAATTAGAGATTGCTACTCCCAAGCAATAGTTAAAAAAAAAAGTGCAGACATCAAATTGAAGCAAAGAATTGCGTGATAGATACCAGCTCAAGGCCTGCATTAGATATTTAAGAACAGCAGTACATATTCCTGCCTCCTTAGCACTGGTTATCACTGTGTGTTGCAATCTCAGTGGAATAAAAGCGAATATCAAATAATTTTCTGTACATATAATTAATTAACAGTGGAAGCAGCAATAAGTTAATACTCTTAATGAGTTCTTTTTAGAAATGATAGAATTGCCAAGCTCACACTTTCAAAACAAACACCAGTTGAAATTATGTTCTTTACTGAGCTTGCATCTTCTCCTGAATTTCAACAGAATGGATCAGAGTCTTGTCTGGTTTGTTGCTGCTTTTATTTAGTGGCTCCAGAGGAGCTTGTTCTGCAAACAGTGTAAGGACCTGATCAGCCACCACAACTGTAATGACAGCCTGCAAGTCTGACTCGCCGATGTAGTGCACTTGTACAACAAACTGCACTTGTACAGAACTGGTGCAAACAGATATATGCTGACCTGGGACTGTTTTACACCCACAGTGGATTCATTTTGTACACACATAAATAGATACAGGGGATACAAAGCAGCAGAGGCCCAAGGTCTGTATTTAATGCTTCGCTAGGTCAAAACACATAAGATAGGAAACGGGTTTAAGGCCTTATTCAGACTCAGCATGCAGAAACACCATCTTCTGCGAGATGTCTGGTAGAAGGGTCTGTATTTTCCCTTTAAGTGTAGAATTTCAATAAATAAATGCAAAAAATACACAAAGATAGTTAACCAGGTTTATGGGAAAGACCTCAAAGCAGCAGGTGATCTCTGATATGGAAGGTCCTATAAAAAATAAAGCAGCCATTATTGCAGCAATACTCTATCAGATCTCTTTTGCCTAATTGACACCGCAAGTAACTGCAGAATCATCAGGCTTTAATAAGAATACCACCAGGTGGCTGTGGATTTTTTTTCTCTTCAGATTTAATTAAAACCCAAAGGACAGGGAGTTTCCATCTGCTGGAATTAAGCTAAATTAGAAGCAAACTTGATACTTACACTGCCTTTAGACTTTTGAGGTCCTGCAATCGGAGGTAGTACGGAGGTTTTGGAACTGCAGAAATAAGCCACATCTTAGAATCATGTACACGGTCAATATGATGTATCTACAATCAAGTCAGGTAACACCCAGCTGGCAACAGAGTTAATTGCTTTATTGATTGTGCATGTTGACTAAGAATCCCTCATTTCTGTTCCCTAGACTATATTTAAACACATATTCATTAATTTATTTAAACAAATGCATTACATTTCTTCACAATGTATACTTTACATACTGAAAATCTGCAGAGCAGTACTCTCTGAATTACCATGTGAAAGAACCTTGCAACTATTATCACATATATTATACATATCAACTATAACCAAATGTTCAAGCAATTTCAACAGAACCATTTACAACAATCGATGAACACAACTTTTCGCCGTCCTTAAATTCATCTGCTGCAAATGCTGCTTCCTAAAATACTTCCCAGTTATTCATGTTGTCAACAGCTGCTCACTAAAAAAAACCCAAAACTGTATAAATCACACTCAAGTTTCTATCCAGAATATGGGACAAATTCTCTAAAGTACCCCACTTAGTGGGGAAATTTTTCATTTTCCTATTTTAATCCATTTCAATAAAAGAGCTCCCAATTTTTGTGCTTTCCAAAGCTACTAAAAGACACAATTTCTTACAGACATCTGGTTTAGGCCTCTGCTGTGTGACAATTCTAGCCCACAAGACACATACCCAAACATAAAGCAAACTTAAGGGAGCACATATTCCACAAAATATAACCAAGCAAGAGTAGATCTGAACTGCATCTAATCCCATCCAGCTGTACACATTTGTATCCCAAGGGGGAAAAAAAGACAACCAAACAAATTAAGCCAAGTCAAAACAATCCTTTTCTTTTACATTGATTTTCTGATATACATGATCAATGGCATGTTTATGAGGTGAAACAGCTTTCTGAATTTCCATATTCCCTTTTGGATTTGTATCTCAATTTCCCTAGAAGTTGTCAATAAATGTTTACATTCACAGTATCACAGTATCACCAAGGTTGGAAGAGACCTCAAAGATCATCAAGTCCAACCCATCACCACAGACCTCACGACTAGACCATGGCACCAAGTGCCATGTCCAATCCCCTCTTGAACACCTCCAGGGATGGTGACTCCACCACCTCCCTGAGCAGCCCATTCCAATGGCGAACGACTCTCATGCTGATCCCTCCATCCACTGTGCTTGGTATTATGATTTTGTACTTTACTGGTGGGACTTTGTAAATGTACTGACACACAAGCACATGAGAAGTATATCATACATTTACAGAACTTACCCTGGTGGCCTTCTCGCTGTAGATTTGCTAAAGAGCAGATCAGCGTATGGCAACTTCTTAAACTTTTCTCTACCCACTGCAACATAAATTTGCCCATTCTCCAAGTCTGACCCATTCTGAAGAGGTTTTCCATCTAAAGTATAAAGTCTGAAAAATACAAAAATGCTTAATACAACAAACCTTGACATGGAGGTCAGATATATTAAGATCCTTGAAAACTACATTAATCTAAACTCACTAATGCCTGTTGAATTTCCAGATATGAAACCAAATAAAGTACAGTGGATGCCATCAGTCACTACACTAAAAACAAAGACAAGTCAGACCAAACTAATGACCTAAATCACAGTTTATATAAAGCTAATGAGTTATGAAGCACTGCAACAGATTTAAAACATAACTTATAAAATGAAATTAATTGATTTGTACTTAGAAGGTCTTTAATGCCTTTCCCCTGATGCCTTGGATCTATTCCATGAGTCCTTGACTCCTCTCTTAACAAGTTCCACATCCCATCTGTGCTCTGGGCACGATGCAGTAACTTGGGAAGAACAGGGCATTCATGGCCACATGACTGAAAACCCAGGACCTGTCCACCTAGCACAGACTAATATGATAGTTTTCATAGATTCATAGAAGGTTTTGGGTTGGAAGGGACCTCAAAGACCCTTTAGTTCCAATCCCCATCCCATGAGCAGGTTGACCTTCCACTAGACCAGGTTGCTCGAGGTCCTGTCCAACCTGGCCATGAACACCTCCAGGGAGAGGTCATCCCAAGACCTCCCCTGGCAACCTGTTCCAGTGTCTCACCACCCTTATGTAAAGAGTTTCTTCCATATATCTAGTCTAAATCTGTCCTCTCAAACTTCAAGCCATTCTCTTTCATCCTATCATTACAAGCCCTTGTAAAAAGTCCCTTCCCAGCTTTCTTGTAGGTCCCTTTCAGGTACTGGAAGGCTGCTATGTTGTCTCCCTTGAGCCTTCTCTTTTCCAGGCTGAACAGACACAGCTCTCAGCCTGCCTCTCAAGAGCCTGCCCTGAGAACATCCCTGACATGTAAAATGCAAAGAGTTTCCACTTCATAGGGAAGACACTGATTAAGTTCATATACACAGTGGCACTACCCTGAATAAACACAGGGGGAGAAAAAGATCATAGAATCAATCAACCGGTTTGGAAAAGACCCCAGGGATCATCAAGTCCAACCTATTACCTGACTCCTAACACCTCATGACAACTAAACCATGGCTTCAAGTGCCACATCCAATCCTTTTTTGAACACCTCCAAGGACAGTGACTCCACCACCTCCCTGGGCAGCCCATTCCAATGACAAATTACTCTTTCTGTGAAGAAAGAAAGATGCTGCTAAAGAACCAGGAAACACCAAATAGCTTAGGTTGCACATGAAGTCTGGACACTGCCTAGTCCAACCACTCAGCGCAGAGCAAGAGCACTGTGTGCTGTGTCCAGATGTGTTCTGGATAGCTGTAAGGATGGAGACTCCACAGCCTCTCTTTGGCCAACCTGCTCCAGTGTGTGATGACCCTCACAATATTTGTTTCTTCTGTTCAAGTGCAATTTGTTTGTATCCAATTGCATCTGGTCCTGCCACCAGGTACCACCAAGAAAAGCCTGGCTCTGACTTCTTCACTCATTCATACCAGGCATTTATACACATTAGCAAGACCCCACTGAGCCCTCTCTTCCCCAGGCTGTAGAGTCCCAGCTCTCCTAGCCCTTCCCACAGCAGGTACCTTCTTCATCTCTGTATCCCTTTGTTATGCTTGCTTCAGTGTGTCCATGTCTCTTATATTCCCCTCATTTGCTTTTACAGGTGCTTCCTGCCACGTAGAAGTACCTTGGTTTTCATAAAGACTTACAGTTCTCAAAGGTGAAACTGCAGCTGATTCCTTGCCAAAAGGTATGCTAACTCTGAAGCATCCCCCTTGTATTACTCATTTAATTTTTAGGGCAAACATTTCACAGGTATACCAGCAATTCGAAGGGCAGTTCTTGTTTCACTACCAGAGACAACATCAGTTACACACAGACAAGGAAAATAAAACAAGTAATCCAAAAAGCCATCAAGAAGCCTATTTCTGAATTAGTCTCACTGTGTTTTGGTAGATTACATTTTGCTTTGGGAAACTCAACAGAAAAAAACACCTTTTAAGAACTGGATTATATCTTTGTATGGTCCTGCAGGTATATAGAGGCACATACAACCATGACTGTAGGGTTTTGCTCCTCATCTTTAGCTTTGCTTGTGTTTAAATATTTTGTTTTCTGCTCAATGTAACTCCTGGAAATGTTATGAATGATCTGAAAATCTCTAGTTTTATTTCTCACCCTGAAAATGGTAATCACAATAACTGCATCCAACATAATCAGTCACTGAAGATGAAAGTGAAATTTAAACAGCATTTAAAAATAAAGAGGAACTTAAATAAATAGATTATTGACTTAGCAAGCATTACACAGGTTTGGAGACATTTATCATTCACAGACCAGCTGGGTTCTCTCTGGATAGCATCATGCAATAAAGATCTGCCTGTGGTATCATAGTATCATAGTATCAGTCAGGGTTGGAAGGGACCACAAGGATCATCTAGTTCCAACCCCCCTGCCATGGGCAGGGACACCCCACACTAGATCAGGCTGGCCAGAACCTCATCCAGCCTGGTCTTAAACACGCCCAGGGACAGGGCCTCAATCACCTCCCTGGAGAACCCATTCCAGGGCTTCACTACTCTCATGGTGAAGAACTTCCTCCTCACCTCCAGCCTGAATCTCCCCACCTCCAGCTTCATTCCATTCCCCCTAGTCCTATCACTACCTGATATCCTGAGAAGTCCCTCCCTAGACTTCTTTTAGGCCCCCTTCAGATACTGGAAGGCCACAATTAGGTCACCTCAGAGCTTTCTCTTCTCCAGACTGAACAGCCCCAACTCCTTCAGTCTGTCCTCACAGGAGAGGTGCTCCAGCCCTCTGATCATCCTCGTGGCCCTTCTCTGGACACCTTCCAGCACGTCCATATCCCTCTTGCAATAGGGGCTCCACAACTGGATGCAGTACTCCAGGTGGTCACTTCTTGTGGTCACTGGGGAATGACCTACGGCTTGCCCTGTGGGATATCAGTGGCCTTCCATTTCCACCAAAAAGGGGCAGCCAAAACAAAGCAAACATACAGGCTGACAAAGGAGACAGCAAAGTCAGAACCTGTCGGACCAATATGCCCAAATTCTGAGGTGCTGATGCACTGGTGCCTGCCCATCAGGATAGAATAGAATAGAATAGAATAGAATAGAATAGAATAGAATAGAATAGAATTAACTAGGTTGGAAGAGACCTTCAAGATCATCATGTCCAGCCTATCATCCAAAACCACCTAATCAACTAAACCATGCAACCAAGCACCCTATCAAGTCTCCTCCTCACCTCCCTGGGCAGCCCATTCCAATGGGCAATCACTCTCTCTGTGTAGAACTTCCTCCTAACCTCCAGCCTAAACCTCCCCTGGCGCAGCTTGAGACTGCATGCACCCCAAACCCACGCACAAACTGGCAAGCAGAAAAGCTGCTTTCTCACTGTCTCCTCTCTCATATTTCTTTCTTACATGCCTATTCTGATGGAGATTATTTTTTAATATTTTTTTTTAAGCCACATCTAAGACCTGGCAGCTTTGGGTATCTTTTAATAACACAGAAAAGAAAAACTGTCATCTACATAAAGCCAGCTCTCATAACTGCACTTATCCTTCTTTAATGAAAAAATAGATCTTCCCAGCATCAGTGGCCTTACAGGGCCTCCCCTAATGCTGACACAGTTTCAGCAAACCCCAGCAATTAATGTGTAGCTTATTAAAGAACAATGATCACTTTACTAACATATTTAATATGTATTCCTAGCATTTTATGGAAAAGAAAATGAAAAATGGGTTAATAGCAAACCACAAAAAGGAAAGCATTAAAGAATTCAGAATGACACATACATTATCCTAAAGGATTAAACCTAAGCACTGCAGGCAACTCCATAAAAGCAATCTTAAGATACATACAGAATGATTTATGCTTTCATGTACATCATTCAGTTTCACCAGGGAGCAACATCAAGTAATAAGAATAAAAAGTGATAGGCTTTTAAACTGTTAAGCACCTCAAGAGCAGAAAGCATTAGTATCTTGTAAATGGTTGTTAGTTTGCTCACTTCTGAATTACATCCAGAAAGCTCCACCACATGTGCAGGTTTACTCCACTGCAAGTAAAAGTACTAAGCTGCCAGATAACAAGAGAAGAGAAACACAGAGCTGGGAGGAAAAATTAGACAAGAGCTAATAGTCAACAGATATAATTAGGGTAATTTTTTTATGTCTGTAACAGCTCTGGGAATTCATCAGAACTGAAGGACTACCTTATCTTCACTGATTTGAGAAATATTTTGTAAGCTTTGCCCAGACATTGCATAAGCTGTGAAGAATGATTTTCCACAGAAGGCCCTTTCCCATCTGAGGAACATATTCCTGCAATGTACACTGCATGGGGCAGCGCTGGAATGCCAACAATTTGCCTGCACGCACCCTGGCAGCCTACTTAGACTGCAGTGTTTCTCACGGAAACTGCATCCATCATTTTGCTTTAAAACTTGCAACAACTACAAGATCCTATTTTAGAGATAATATTTTGCATTGCAAAAGACTTAAGGGACTGAAAGTTACCTATCGCTTCTTATTTCTGGGATAACAAAACAGCTCAGAGTAGCTGAGGTGCTGGAACTTGCAACCCCCCGATTACAGCTTTGGCCGTGGCTCTTATTAGGAGGTTGAGCTGGATGAGTATAAAGTACAGCCTAGTCATAGCACAAGTCTTCCAAAGAATCTATAACCTTTTCCTTGAAATTGCTTCACCCAATGAATGTCAAGAAATATCAAAATTAAAAGGTAACATGGAACACATCCATGACTGCACATTCATAGTATCATAGTATCATAGAATCAGTCAGGGTTGGAAGGGACCACAAAGATCATCTAGTTCCAACACCCCTGCCCTGGGCAGGGACACCCCACACTAGATCAGGCTGGCCAGAGCCTCATCCAGCCTGGTCTTAAACACCTCCAGGGATGGGGCCTCAACATCCAAACATCTTCACCAGCTTTACCATGTTCATTTCACTCTAACATGTAACTTAATTTTTAATACTACATATACTGCATTATTGCAAATGCTTGCTAACCCGAGTATTTAGTCAACAAATAACAACTGAAACAAACTGACTTTTTTAATCTGTTTGCAAACAGTAGTTGAAATGAAACCTGAAGCTGGCTTGGAGCCAACATATTTCCATTTTGTAGCTTTTTGCTCCACCTCAGTTTTCTTACAGTGGAATTCCCCGTGAAGCAGGAATGATCCATTATATCTACCTATGGAGTTTTAAAAACATATCTACACATATCAAATGTGTCTTGCATATATCCAGCTTTGTGATACCTGTGAACAGCTCCACTTCTGAGGGTAACTTTTCCTGTAACCATCTCGAGAACATGATCCCAGTGATTCAGTGTTTTCCTGGGAATGAGGAGGCGCACTACAGGGCTAATAAGGTCTCCGTTAGCAATCAGGCTGAAACAAAGCAAAGTAAAATAATTTGGAGGAGCTTTTTAAATAAACCTCACCTGAAGTGAAGACACCAGTTCATTCTACTGAAAATGCTACTTACAAAATAGTGTAGGGCTCCTGGAGTGGTTTCCGAAACCGTGCTGACACAGTGATCCTACTGTGAGTAACTGGCTTGACCTACAAGGACAAACAGAAATTACTCAGCCTTCACACAGGGAAAGAGTTTGCCCTGACCACCACCAGCAAGGAGAGGAAGTGTATCTGCAGAAAGAAGTTCCTGATTTTAAAATATGCAAATTATTCCATTCCAGCTTCACCTTCTGCAGAGCATATAGAATTACAGCTGCAGGTTTCACAGAATCACAGAATGCATTGGCTTGGAAGGGGTCCTTGAAGGTCATCTTGTGCAAATCCCCTGCAGGGGTATTTCCAACTAGATCACATCAAGTCTGACCTTGAACATCTCTGAGGATGGGGCCTCAACCACATCCCTGGGAAAAACTATTTCAGTATTTCACCACACTCATTGTAAAGAACTTTCTCCTTATGTCTAACCTAAATCTAGCCTGCTCCAGTTTAATGTCATTGTCCCTCATCTATCACTGCAAACCCTTCTAAACAGCCATTCCTCAGCCTTCCTGTAGGCCCCCATCAGATACTGAAATGCAACTGTAATATCTCCCCAGAGCCTTCTGTTCTGCATGCTGCACATCCCCAAGTTTCTCAGTCTGTCCATGAAGGAGAGGTGCTCCAGCCTTCTGATCACCCCCATAGCCCTCCTCTGGACTCATGTCAGCAAGTCCATGTCCTTCATGTGTTGAGGGCCCCAGAGCTGGGCACAGTACTCCAGATGAGGTCTCACCCAAGCAGAGGGGCAGAATCACCTCTCCTGATCTTCTTTTGATGTCTGGAAAATAGGTCTTGTGAGCAGCAGCTGAAGGAACTGGGGTTGTGGAGAAGAGGAGGCTGAAGGGGGACCTTATTGTTCTGTACAACTACCTGAAATAGGGTTGTAGTGAGGTGGGTGTTAGTCTCTTCTCCTTAATAACAAGTTACAGGATGAGAGGAAATGGCCTGAAACTGTGCCTGGGGAGGTTTAGGTTGGATATTAGAAGAAACTTCTTCACTGAAAGGTTTATCAAACACTGGAATAGGGTCCCCAGTAAGGCTGAATCCCCATCCCTGGAATCAGGTAAAAGATGCAGAGATGTGGTGCCAAGGGACATACATGGTTTAGCACCAGACTTGATAGAGTTAGATAATGGTTGGACTCAATGCTCATGAATGTCTTTCCCAAGTGAAATTATTCTATAATTCTATGATTTTGTTTCACATTTTCAGATTCCTCAGCTACTCCTGATGTTCACTTATGCTGTTTATACCTCTGCTCAAACTCTCACACACTCCAAATAGTCCATGAAACAACTTTAAGTTCTTTGATCCAGTCTGCAACACTTTCACGCTTTACTGAAACTAGTTAGTAAGCATTTACTAAGCATAAAGGAGCCATTTAGGACAGTCCCAGTTGTGCCCAATTATTTAGCCCATCTTGCAAGCTGCTGAAACCATTAATTTTGTTGTAGGCTTCTCAGAAGGCACCTTGTTATTGCCTGCAGCCCAGTCACTGGCTCCTGAGAAAACAAGCAACATGACAGATGTAAAGAGCTCATTTATTATTCAAAGGATTGTATTTCTGCCAGTAATAGACAGCATGGCATCAGCTTGCAAACCTGTGTCTCGGGTTACTCTCTTAAAGAGTCATTAATATTTCTAGGAGCTTTTTGTCTGCCTTGCTCTGACACAAGCAAACTGCAGGAGCATGTAAGATAGGACCAGGTTGCGCAGACACTTAGTATTTGTCTTTTCTGCCTAAATATGGCCTAAATGAGAACCAAATGCAATCTTGAGTTGTTTTGCTAAGTGCATCTAAATCAAATGCACTTCCTATATTAAAATGTGAAAAGAAAGACTAGACTGGACTGGACTGGACTGGACTGGACTAGAATAGAATAGAATAGAATAGAATAGAATAGAATAGAATAGAATAGAATAGAATAGAATAGAATAGACCAGGTTGGAAGAGACCTTCAAGATCATTGCATCCAACCCATCATCCAGCACCATCTAATCAACTAAACCATGGCACCAAGTACGGCATCCAGTCTCCTCCTGACCACCCCCAATGATGGCGACTCCACCACATCCCCCATAGGGATGTGTCAGCAATGGGGTGCTGCAAATGAACTGTGTACCATACCTTTCATTTTGAAGTTGGCAAGAATGCAGACATACAACCAGTTATGGGCTGCCCAGGGAGGTGGTGGAGTCACCATCACTGGAGGTGTTTAAGAGGAGACTTGATAGGGTGCTTGGTGCCATGGTTTAGTTGATTAGATGGTGTTGGATGATGGGTTGGATGCAATGATCTAGAAGGTCTCTACCAACCTGGTTTATTCTATTCTATTCTATTCTATTCTATATACTGCATAGTACATTAAGCTCTCCAAGCACAACAGTGAGAAAACTTGGTACAAGCAACCCTAGCCTGATCTGAAACCACACTTTTAAAAAAGAGTTTGGCTAATCTATGCTGCACTGTGGTTAGGAAGAAAGAAAACAAAATAAAACAATGCCAAGATAGCCCACCCTGTACACTGTTCTTAGAATTAACCTGACCATCCTGCTTTGGTTTTTTTTGTCACAGTCTTCAAGTTACCACCATTTAGAACAAGCTCTGAGTAGCATTAAACTATTTATGATTACAAAAAGCAAGCCACGTCATTTCAATACACAGAAATACACATTAACAAAAGACCAAGTGCTCAGCCGCTGCAAACCAGTCTAGTTCCTTTGAAGCATGTGGAGTTACTCCAAACCAGCCTAGCAGAAGACCTGATCCAGGATTTAACTAACCTTCTTTGCAGGAGGTACCACAGTGTTGCAGTGTCTGGAATAGCCTGACCTCTCTGGCACTGCAAAGTTACATATTAACAAGGATGCGGTCTTGGGTGAAAACTTGTGCTTACATTAAGAGACCAGCAGTGCAAGCCCCCTAAACCCTTTATTTTCCTTTAATTTCACCAGCCACGTTCTCAGCTACTGTAAATCAGCACTTGTACGTCAGCAATGGTAAGCAGAGTTACATTAAGCAGTGGTCTGGTCCCATTGTGATTTTATCTTTCCATTTCATGTGTTTCCAGTTTGTTTGATAAGACCCATTCAAGGGCAGCTTCCATATCCTGCTGAAAAAAATGTTGCAAGTATTTCATAATTTATGGTGAGATTCTGATCTATTACATGACAACATACAGCAGCAACATGAAGTATTTAGGGGGGGGAAGGAGGAACTTTTAAGTAAGCTGGAGACAATCAGTAAATGAGAATCTGCAAGGCAACGAGAGCTAAACACAGCTGGATATACACCCTGGGATTACAGACGCTCAAAACCACATAACTTTGACCTTTCTACTCCACAAAGAATTTGTTACTTCCCACAGTGCCTCTTACACCACCAGCAGTGTGGATCTTTCTGCTTCAAAGAGGAGTTACCACCTGTGACATAATTTGGTAAAGTACCTTGCACAGTCTGGGAAAAACAAAGCAGCTAAACTCACCACAGGCAGTGTGGGAGTGGGGATCAATCTGCAGCGTTTGAGATCTCAATAAACACTAGAATTTCAGGATACATTCTACACAAAGTCTCTCACTGCCCAGCTTTCACCTTCAGTCATAATTCACTGTGGCTGAACTCATGTTGCTGAGTGGTAGCTGCAGCTTTGAAAATACAAAGCCAAGATGCGGTTCAGCATCTAACTGAAACATGGTAAAACAATCCACACACTCACAGCTGCTTTATAACAACATTTCACATTATTTGCACTTCCCTTACAACAAAAAAAAAACATGCTAAACATACACAAAATGTAGCAAACATGAACAAAACGCTCAGCAAATTCATGCAATGCATTGAACAACCTGCTTTAGGATACTTACATCTTCCACTGTTGACTGCTGGCAAAGAAAACAAACAGAATGATCAGTAGCCAAACCATGACCTCAGGTATTCTCATGTACACATGCCAAAAGTAGTTTTTGCAAGACAGCAATTTTGAATCAGTGTGTGCATAGCCACAGGTATACATGCATATAATATGTGTGTGTGTATATACAATAACTGAATACAATTTTTCCTACCATTTTTTCTCTTATGTTTCTGTTCAGCTGGCTACCTGAAAGACTGAAGATACAACTAAACCCATGTTGTTCTTTAGAATACAACAGGTGGGCGGGTGGGTTTTGTAACTCAAGAAGTGTTACACTGGGAAGAGAATGTTACACATTTGGTATTACAAGGGAAAGCATCACTGGGAATGGCTAGTCATGTAGGGACTCTGAGCAGCCCACAAATTGGTTTGAAATACACAGATAAAAAAGAATGAACAAGAGGACACAGTCTCACACTGTGCCAGGGGAGGTTTAGGCTGGATGTTAGGAAGAAGTTCTACACAGAGAGAGTGATTGCCCATTGGAATGGGCTGCCCAGGGAGGTGATGGAGTTATCATCATTGGAGGTGTTTAGGAGGAGACTTGGTAGGGTGCTTGGTTGCATGGTTTAGTTGATTAGGTGGTGTTGGATGCTAGGTTGGACACAATGACCTTGAAGGTCTCTTCCAACCTGGTCTATTCTATTCTATTCTATTCTATTCATTCTATTCTATTCATTCTATTCTAAGTTCTTCACAGAAAGAGTGATTGGCCATTGAAATGGGCTGCCCAGGGAGATGGTGGAATCACCGTCCCTGGTGTGTTCAAGAGGGGACTGGATGTGACATGTTTAGTAGTCATGAGGTCTTGGGTGACAGGTTGGACTTGATGATCTTTGAGGTCTCTTCCAACCTTGTTGATTCTATGATTCTATGAAAAAGTGTGACTACCTGATTTATTGCCTTTTCTTACCAGAAGCTCCCCCCATCAAAGGGGGCAACCAAACACAAAGCTATAGTGGGTGGCAGCAGAACAGCCAAAAAATGCAACCTCTCTGAACCAGATGTTCTGGGCTGGGTTGATTTACACGGGTTTAAGAGCTGGCCTTTCTTATTGCTGTATTAATATAGTCTTGGACACTATGAACATCTCATTCATTACTTATGTTACTTTATAACTAACCTTTTGAAGTTTCAAATATTTCAACACCATGTCACATTCCAAATTTATCAGCTCATGCAATGAGCCATGGCTTTGCCAGTTTGTTACAATGGCCTGTTTGTTAATCAATGTGCCCAGGAAAATTGAGAACAAATATTTGCTTCCCCTTAGGGCAGAACTGGGGTCAAAAGAACCAAAACTTCATTTATACACACCACCACCATCCTGTGATGTGAAAGAAAGGAATGTTCAAGGTTCAGTGGTCAAAAGCAAAGCAGAACAATAAGTTTTCTAAGCTACTATACAGCACAAGAAACATCTCCCCTATTGCATAGAAACGTGACTTTTTTAATGGGCATTTTTATACACTTCAATGAAACATGCAGAATCAAACTCACTGAGGTGTTTGGTCAGCACAAAACCAGTTCAGTTATCATATACAGTAATTAACCTGGAAAATCTGTGTTTTCCTGGGTACTTTGCATCACTAGATGGTACACTGGATAATACAAACCAGCCTTGAGCAAGAGTCTATTAGCCTTTCTAATGGTGTAGATACAAAGCACCATCCAAGCAGCTATTAACTGAATGGAAATAAGTCATAACACCACAGCAGTACACAAACTTCTCAGGCCACACAAAGCACCAGTGAGTCAGAAATTAACTATGCCAGTCACATATTAATTCAGGGAGCCTTCTAGACAGCAAAGCTCCTACAAAATTTCCAAAGCCACTATGTTCACCTCCAAGGGAAATCACCCTACTTTTCAGTCATGGTAAGTGAAATGGAGTTCATATCTCCTGTGCATCTGCGGGTAAGTCTCAGTCCATCTAGCTAAGCACCAGAAAGAAGAATGTGCCAGGGGAGATTTAGGCTGGATGTTAGGAAGTTCTTCATAGAAAGAGTGATTTGCCATTGGAATGGGCTGCCCAGGGAGGTGGTGGAGTCACCATCACTGGAGGTGCTTAGGAAGAGACTGGATGGGGTGCTTGGTGCCATGGTTTAGTTGATTAGATGGTGTTGGATGATAGGTTGGACTTGATGACCTCAAAGGTCTTTTCCAACCTGCTTTATTCCATTCCATTCCATTCCATTCTATTCTATTCTATTCTATTCCGTTCCATGCTATTCCATTCTAATTTGCACATGCTTCTCTAATTTCTAATACTTCTAATTATTTTGAATTATACTAAACATTTTTAATATTCAGGCACTTCCTTGCCCTCAAAGCTACCAGAGAAAATATCAGTGAATGATTTCTAATTGATAGGTAGAAGTTACAGTGAGCCATTATCCCACTCCTTGAAAACTGACGTGTTTTTTCACATGATTATAGACATTAGACACACACATTATTTGTCAGATGTGATAAATGATAGTTTTGAAATAAACAATCATTATCTTGGAATTTTTTTAAAACTGGCATTTTTCTTGAGAATGCACTTGGGAAAAATACACCAGTATCTTAAGGACAAGGTGTATCTAGCATAAAGATACAAAATTAGCCTGTGAAATCAGGACAGCAATAACAAATTCCAGAATCAAAATGTTACAGATTAATCAGATCCTGTCACTGTCAACAGATGAGTGGTGACCCCACTGTCTAGTAACAGAGAGGCACTCAAAGGGAACAGAAGAAATAATTGCCATAGATGATACTAAACTAATGTAATTTTAAAATATGGAGGAAAGAGAGGGAAACAGAGAAATGGCAGCGCCTCAGAACACTTTTATAGTAACATCTCAGAGGCTTTCTTTGAAAATTATGATGGCGAGTTCAGATCTACCAAGTCTCAAACATTGTATTGTCCACCTCACACACCTCAGTCATGGTGCTTGCCTCCACTGTTAGCACTGGACAACTAGGGGACTCTTCCTGGCCCGAGGTCTCACAAAAACCACAGTGGCAAAGTGACCCAGGCTGTGATCTGCCTGTTAACTTTGTCCCACAGGACCCTGCAGCGGGAGTGTGCATCTGGAGACCAGAAGTATAAGGCACACTGCCAGTCACAGTTTGCTTCTGCACTCATGCTTCATTACAGGAAGATGCACTTTGTGAAGTTCCCTGACAAGCAAGCGGTCTAGTCCATGTCCTAGTACATGTCTGTGCCATCCAGCGTGTGATCAATGTGAGGACTGACAAGCACTGGATCAGAAAAAGTTTCCAAATGCTCAGACACTCATTCAAATCCTTGTCAATTTCAAGTGTTTTGGCTAGTGAAAGATGTTCTGGGATGGCATGAAGATACAAACACTCAGGTCATATATGTGTGAAAGCTTTGAGGAACCTTTACTAATCCCCTGAAGAACCATTAGTAAAAATATTTATTGTGACATGCTACACATATTCTGCCAAACACGACCACACCTAAACCACCTGATAAAGGAAAAAGCTGCAATTGAAATAACAATCATGGAACAGTAAAATATGTTTATGCAAAACAGTGGCGGGAAAAGTGATAAATCATTGGAAAACCACAACCAGAACACAACTACTGCATGGGAAGCAACAGAACTGCAGAAGGGTATTCAGGCTGAACATGGAAAGAACCTGGAACTGTAAAGGTAGGACAGGAACAAGTGAGAGATGGGCACTCCTCACACTAGGGCCCCTGACATGCACCACTGAATCTGTCAGTCCAAGAGCCATACGCAGCCACTGTAATGCTAAATGACCACACTCTGGAATGAAGCCACCACTCAAAGTATGGAACCAACTCTTAAAGGTGCATTATGTAGAGTAAGACAATCAAGTACAGTTTTGTTACATAGCTTTATTTTCTAGAATCTAAGTCTGTAAAAAAGATCCCACAGAAATGGCAATGAATCTTGAGCAGCCCAAAAAACACTTGTCTCAGACAATCACCTTGTCCTAGAAGCCCAGAAGAATGAGTGAAGTGCCAACAAAAAAAACCTCAATGGTTTCATTACCTAAGAAAATCTTTCTTGCTCTCAAGCAAATCCATCTATATGGTCAGTAAAGCAGTTTAATGCAGGCCTGCTATGAACTTTTGATAGTGGATGCTGTTTCATACAGACACTTGATGGGGTGCTTGGTGCCATGGTTTAGTTGATTAGATGGTGTTGGATGATGGGTTGGATGCAATGATCTCGAAGGCCTCTTCCAACCTATTCTATTCTATTCTATTCTATTCTATTCTATTCTATTCTATTCTATTCTATTCTATTCTATTCTATTCTATTCCATTCCATTCCATTCCATTCCATTCCATTCCTTTCCATTCCTTTCCATTCCTTTCCATTCCATTCCCTTCATTTTTTCTTTCAATTGCAAGAGGCTGATTCTTCAGTATCAAAATATATCTGTTTTCCTTAGGTGCCTGTAATGTTTTGCTTTTACAATAGCACATTGCAAGCTCCCTTTAACCTCAATGTGTTCAGAAAACTGTCATAAGAAGGGATAGACAAAAGGAGGCTTCAGCTGAACACATTTTTGAGAAGGAAAGATAGTTTAAAACAAATAATTGCCTACAGAATTTGCAAATACAAAAGCTCAGTTAATCCTTTGGCAGCTTACCTAGCCCAAAGAACAAGTGAAATTTATCTTTCAAAGGGCACAGAGACTCTCTAGATCAGAAGCAGTGCCTAGAAAAATAGAAATGTCCATACGTTGCACATTATAACTGGAAAATAATATTCAGTACCTTTTACAAACAGTTAAGCTTATCATTAACAAATGGTAACTCTGTTGGCCAATGCTTCCTCAAAAGATTGTAAGATTCCTCACGAATATAATTTAAAGTGTACTTGTACTTGCAGATCACCTTGAGTGCAAAAGGGATCTCTCTTGCAAAACAAGCTCAGTTGCCAAAAGAAGTGATGGATGGAAACACATCTAAGAAACAGTTTGTTTCAAAGCTTGAGCCTGCATGAGGATGAAACCTTTTTACTACCTTCCCTACCAGTAACTGCAAAATGTTTTGGCACACATCATTACAGCGTGAGGACTCTGCCAGAGGATTTAAAACAGCCAGGAGTCTGGTGGCCATCTGTGGAGACTGACACACTTTTTCCCCATGCTTCTGGGCAAGTGTCATCTTTGACCCTTACTGTTGTCCTTGGTTGAAAGAAGGAGAAGGTAGAATCTGAACTTGCTATCTACACCTGCTCTCTTCCTAAACCCTCTAAACTAAGATGGGGTGTGACAATTCTAGGGGATTAGCATACTGCACAGCCCATTTGAAAAATCTGACTTTTTCTGGGCAACTTGTTTCAGCCTTCCATGCAGAACAACTACCACAACACTACAGTGCAAGAGACGTGTCATAACTTACTTGCTGGGATAAACAGAAGGGAAAGAGTATTGCCATGTCAGTAGAACCCTTGAGCCAGATACAAATTTGCTCATACAGGCAGTTTCTTTTTCCTCTTTGTAACCTGCAGCTCACCCTTCCAATCATCATGCACACTCCTAGTCAAGTGAACTTGCAGCCCTGTGAAAAGGCGCTGAGGCACACCAGTCTGGTGGGACAGCAGCATGAGAACCAAGCAGCTTTTCCTAAACTGCTGTGCTGATGTTATTGCTCAGGAGAGCAAAGAGCAAACAATAAAAATACCTTTGTGGGCTAACATAAAGGACTGCTACATGCACATGTAATAGTGCATGAAGTGACAAGCCACAAAGATGTGTGTTTAAAATGCCACTAGCTGTGGTAGAACATGGCAGGGGACGACGCATGAGGATGTGCCTGATAATTGCTCAAATGTTACTGCATCACAATGCTCTCAAAAACCAGGGAGCTGAAACTGGATGTTAATGTGCAGACTGATGTTCTGAAGTGAAAAGGATCTTGCAGGTATTATAAACTCCTGCCTTCTGCATAGTTTCAGTTTTCTCTTGAACTATTCCCTTCATCACATGAATATGTACAACAGCCTGAGGAAGATTTCCAAAAGCAAAATAAGGCACCTAACTATCTTTTTAATCCAGCAACTGGATTATCACTCAGCTCCAAGCCTGCAGAGTTGCACGGGGTTGTTGTGACCCAACTGCAGCACCCAGCATGTGGCTTTGTTGAAGCCCAAATGACCATCCTCAGCCCATTGATACAGCCTGTCCGTGTCCACCTGAAGACCCTTCCTACCCTCCAGCAGATCAACATTCCCACCAAACTTGGTGTCATCTACAAACTTACTGAGAGTGCACTCAAGCCCCTTGTCCAGATCATTGATAAAGATATTGAACAGAAACGGCTTCAGCACTGTGCCCTGGAGAACACCACTTATGACTAGCAGCCGACTGGATTTAGCTACATTCACTGCCACGCTCTGGGCCCAGCCATCCAGCCAGTGTTTGATCCAGCAAAGTGTACCCCTGTCCAGGCCCAGGGCAGACATGTTTTCCATGAGGATGCTGTGGGAAACACACTCAAAGGCTTTATGGAAGTCCAGGTAAACAATATCCACAGCCTTTCCCTCATCCACCAAGCAGGTCATTTCATCACAGAAGGAGACAGTTCATTGAAGACCCAAGACTGACTGATGGTTGAGCCTCACAGACTAAGACTCGAGTTATTTTGCAGGATTTTAAAGAGCACTATAATTAGTCAAAATTCAACTACTTTTAAACCTTTTTTTAAACTTTTCTTTTTTAAGCCATCAAAATTAAAATGCTGTGTGCAGTTTTTACTAGACAAAAAACAAGAGATGCAAGTTTTCATGAGTTGCTCTGTTTATCTGCTCATGTGCTTTAGGATGCTATTGCTACTGACAGGGGACTTCTTTATGAAGATCACCATATTAACACATTCTCTTGAACATTATTCTTTTGCTTGTTTTATTCTAGTTTGACATACATGTTCTAGGTATATGCAGATTTAAAGCAACTGAGATGCTGTCTTCGAAGAAAAACATTAAACTACTCCCAAAAGCAAACAACAAACAATTGGCAGCTTAACACAAACATAAACAATTGACAGCTTAACACAAACATCAAACAATTGACAGTTTAGCACAAAAGAAAACCTACAGCTCCATACAAATATACAATGTACAACTGCTGTATAACATTTTCTTCCTTCTGTCTCCCTCCTCAATAACCAGAACTGAAAATAAATATACTGAAGAAAAACAAAGGGCAACAAAGAATGGCAAAAAAGTTATGGAGGGGTTTGGAACACAAGCCCTATGAGGAGAGGCTGAGGGAGCTGGGGTTGCTTTGCCTGGAGAAGAGGAGGCTCAGGGGAAACGTTATTGCTCTCTACAACTACCTGAAGGGAGGTTGTAGACAGGTGGGGGTTGGTCTCTTCTCCCAGGCAACCAGCACCAGAACAAGAGGACACAGTCTCAAGCTGCACCAGGGGAGGTTTAGGCTGGATGTTAGGAAGAAGTTCTTCATAGACTGATTGCCCATTGGAATGGGCTGCCCAGGGAGGTGGTGGAGTTGCCATCATTGGAGGTGTTTGGGAGGAGATTTGATAGGGTGCTTGGTGCCATGGCTTAGTTGATTAGATGGTGTTGGATGATGGGTTGGACGTGATGATCTTGAAGGCTACAACTGGCCTACAACCTCCCTTCAGGTAGTTATAGAGAGCAATAAGGTCATCCCTGAGTCTCCTCTTCTCCAGGCTAAGCAACCCCAGCTCCCTCAGCCTCTCCTCATAGGGCTTGTGCTCCAATAAAAATACCTTTGTGGGCTAACATAAAGGACTGCTACAAGGCTCCTTGGAAAAAATATGATGTTTTTTGTTTGCTGATGCAAATCTGGCTGAATCAAAGAGAATATTGATGCCCTGCCTGTTCCCCAAAATTTTACCTACATTTTGATTTCTAAGTTAATGCCTGAAAAAAAACCAAACCCTGGGAAACACATTTCAACAAAGTGTGATTTTAGTTTTTTTTCAAATCTCCCTTCTCCAGAGCAAATACCAAGTGTTGAAGACAACTTACTGATCTGAAACATCTAAAATGATCATTCTCACCATCTTTTACTGCACTAAATGAAGTTCCCTTAGATTTATCAACAGCTCCATTGAAGACACCAGGAGGTTGGTTTTTTGCCTAGAAGTTTTCGACTGGATGTGACAATTCAGAAAGCTGAGCACATCATGCTCAGAGCAGTCCAGAGCAATGATCACTCAAATCATATGTTGTGAATGGTAGATCATTTCATTATTACTATACATAATCAATATATATTATTAAAAAATTGAAATAAATGCAGGTCTTCCACTAATATTAAATGCAGGCTAGCCTTAAATATTTCAGACATCCTACCTCATTATTGGCTTCAGTAGGTTTTTTCTTTGTTTCTCCTATGTCCAAGTAGCTGTGGGAGGAAAACAGTTTTGATTATCTACAGAAACATCTAACTTACATAATACAAATATCTCTGTGGGTGTTTTTTTTCATACATTAAACCTTTTAAATTTATCATGCTTCAAAATAACATAAAAAGTAACTAAATTGTAGATTTTAATGAAGGACTGTTAATATAATTCTGCAGGGTATCCCTCTGGCTTAGCACAGAACACAAGGCAGAACTAACCATCTACCTTGAAACCACTGGTGATTAGAACAGACCATCAACAATCCCCTTCTCAGAAAGACACTCACATACTGCTGTGAGGTGGATCAACAAATCTCAGCCTGGGATCAACTTACCTGAGTTTCCAAAGTCATCATCTTGCCTCTGGGTTTCCCACAGTAAGTCTCTGCTAGATTTAAAGGTTTTCCCCAAGCCCAAGTTTAACCCAGAGCATCAGGTAAATTTTAAAAGGCCCTACAGTACTTGTACTTCAACAGGACATGGACACATATGAACACTGTATATTCTGTTTTCTCACAGCTGTGATGAGCCAATGGCATTCACAAATTATTTTGGGATTAGACAAAACACAAGCCTCAGCTGCACAAGAAAACAGAACACATCCATTTAAACAATACTGTGCTCCATCAGAGCACATAGTCCCACAATAACACTTCATTAACACTGAAGTGTTAGTGTTGGATTAGCTCTATGTTGCCTTTCCAAAGAAAGAGAATTAAATAAGCCTTCAAGCATGAATAACCCATAGACTGTTAGATAGGCAACTGTCCAGGTACTCAGACTACACTAGCTCCCTGGTCAGCACTGGAGGAAGAATGCTGCTCCCAGGAACTGCTGGTACTGCAAAGTGATTCTAGTCCTCAGCGCTGTAGGAAGTGGAACCTTTGTGGGCAGTTATAACCCAGTACAGCAGCACCTTTCAGCACCTTCTGCCAAGAGCCACACATAAGAACAAAAATAGATGGGGCAACTACACTGTGCTGGGAGCATCTAACCAAAATTAGGTGATGGGCACCTGTTACAGGTTGTCCCTATGCCCACTTCCACTGTGAAGTCACAGCTGCTTTGCCAGGCTATTTGGGTATCTTCTATCAGGCCTGTAGTACACACAACTGGCATAACTATTAAGAACTAAATGTAGCCACCCCTAGCCCCTCTAGTCTCTGAGGACCAACTCAAAAGCAAAGGGATTCATCTCTTACCAAATGTAGCCTTCCCTAAATGCAACATTACACAGAGAGTTCTGTTCTGAAACTTAACGTGCTCTGCTCAAAAATGTTGTGTCCTCAATTCTACAAAACCAAGATGAGAAGGGTGCTATAAAACTGGTAGTAGTTAAGCACATACATTCCCAACCACCTCCAGAAGCAGACTGCTAATTCTGAGATTTATTTTTTTTTAATTCAACTGTAGGAAAAATGCCCACAAAGACTGAGCAAAACACATAATTAGCTAACTGAGACCATGAAATTCACTGCCAGAATTAAGAACCATTAGTAATCATATGCAGAGCCACCCAGGAGACACACCTAACAGCCCAGATCTGCTCCACAATACTGTTCCAGTCACTCACCAGAAAACAAATGAACTATCTGCTTAATTCTTAGTATCCAGGCAGGAAAAGGAAAGCAGTCAGTCATCTTTTAAACAAAGGTAGGGATTATGCCTGTTCTGGTCATAAAAAGTGATGGAGAGCTGGGCAGAATATTTTAGACTTCTAACAAATAAGCAAGAAAGGAAGTGGTGGGAATTAAATTCCCAAGCTCATCAACTCCGTGGCAGAACTGTCAACACTGCAGATTTCTGCAGATTTCTCTGCTACTACTAAGCAAAAATACTGACACCTCAGTTAAGCACATACATCACACCAAAATGTCATTGCCACAGTTTAAAGAGCTGTTTCTCCTTCTCTACCATCCTGTCAAGGATATGGCACTATTCAATTAATTGCAACAGCAGCCTTTTTGTCTTTCCCCTCTAAAGCCCTTTTGTGTTTTTATCTGTTACAAGTACCCTTCGGTTTTGCCATGGGTCACAGCCTTTCAATCTTTCTGCAACGCCTAAGTAAAGGGGGGCGGGGGAGAGTGGGGTCCTATGAAGTATTGCCACAGTACCAAACTCCAATTTCTGATATCTAAGTACCAGATAAATCTTATGTTACTTTTTAGTCACTCACTTGAGTTTCTTGAAGGCCTCCCTGCCACCAGCCACATACTGTTCTCCACTCTGAAGCTCCTCCAGCTGCCGAACACGATGCCCGCCTCGGGGTGTATAGATGTTACGCACAGCTCCATAGGGTGCCTTCACTCTGCCAGTCACCTCTTTCAGGAATACCTCAAAGTTGGATACTTTTTTCTCATTGATGACAATACGACGCCCTGGGAAGAAAGGGTCCCCATTGCGATACACCAGCACGCTCTTCACCGTCGGCTGCGACAGCCACGACCCCTTCGTGCCTGCATTTGTCATGCTTGGTGGCTTTGGACCTCCTGTGCAGCCCAGGCACTGCAACGCTCTGCCTGCGCCTGTTTACACAGGAGAGGGTTCCTGTCTGAGCACCCTCTCACCTCCGCCCTGGCAACTCTTTACAGGGGTGAAGCACCCACACCCACCCCGAGCTCTGGGCACCAGGGCCCACCTCCAGGGAGGCAGAGGAGGGAACCCGGCGCCGCGGGGAGGGATTACAGCCTCCCCCAGGCTTGCGGCACTGCTCTGCTCAGCCTTGCAAAGCGACTCCTCCTAGGCAACCAGCTCTTGCTGCTCTGTGGTGCCAGGGGAGGTTAACGGGGATTACCACTTACCCAGGCAAAACAAAAACATTACATTGAGCTCCATGGCCTACCAGGGGCTTTTTTTCTCCATCTTTGCCATCGCGTAGCAGCTTGTCGTTCCCGCCCTGGTTTCCACGGGAAACTTTATCCCGCGTGTGCTTGTCCTCCCCCCTGTCCAGCCAGGCAAGAGCCTGGCAGCAGCCCGACAGACCCAGCGTCACCGGCCACACAGGATCAGGACAGTATAGAGGCCGACACAAAACACGGATGGCTGGGGCAAGGAAGATGAGGAGGCGGCGTGCCCAGAGGCAGGGAGCGGGATGCAGAGGCAACGGGGGGCAGAGGGAACTGGACCGAGAGCCCCACACCTGAGCCAGAAGACGCATGGATGTGATACTGAAGGACATGGTGTAGCACCAAACTTGGCAGAGTTAGATAATGATTGGATTAGACGATCTTAAAGCTCTCTCCCAAGCGAAATGACTCTATGATTCTGAGAAACCGCTCTGCCTTCTCTCCGGAGGCCGCGGCCCTGCCTCCCGCCGCCGGCCCCTGCAGCGCGTCGGAGCTCCCGGCCACACGGGAAGGGCCTGCGGGTTGAGCTGCCCTCGGGGGAAAGCAACGCAGCAGCGACGGTAGCAGCGGGGAAACGCTGAGGCGGCTCAGCGCTCCCAGAGCGAGCACCACCGGCGGGGCGGGGAGAAGGCGGCCGCCTGGGCGGGCGAGACGAGGTGGTGCTGTCGTGACACGGCAGTTCCCCTCCGGGGAGCGGCCGTTACCTGCAGGTAACGGTGCCCCGCAGTGGCACGGAGGGGCTGCCCTTCTCACGGGCGTCGGTGAGTACACTATGAACCACTCGCGCGTCTGGCCTCTGACGAACCCCGCCGTAAGGTGCCGGGAGTTCGAGGCGGTGGCAGGCGAGGCCGGTCACAGTGCCAGTTTGGCTCTGCCGGGGCGGGCGGAGGAGAGGGGGGTCTGAAAACGACGCGTTTCATTCACGACTGGGCAGATCTTACGGGGATTTCTTATTAAACGGCTCAGTTCTCCCCCTCCCAAGAACAAACCAGACTTGTGCTAGATCCTCCAGATCAAGATCATGACAATGCCAGGCAGCTGTCCCGGCGTGGAGGTAATGGCAAGCCACAGCTGTAACTAAAAAGTTTCTTCAACTTCAGCGACTGTTTCGGGCTCCCTGCCCAGGTTTCTTTTATATATGCCGATTCCGATACATGCTTTCTTGTCTGGAGATGGAGTTGCGTGGTGCCTGATTCTGCCTTTGGTTCATTACTAATATCTAACGATTACCACTTGTTTGTGCAGGATAGTCCCTGTATGAAGCAAACGAACCACTGAAAACCACTACTATTGTTGATTCCCTTCTCACTTTCCTACCTGTCAGTTATTAAAAACCTCATCTGAAAACTGGATCTTTGCTCCAGGTCTCCTGTTGCCACTTGCTGTTTACATTTGCTGCAATTCAGAAATAAAGCTGGGTCGTGATCTTGCGGGGGGGGGGGGGGGGGGGGAAACAATGGAGGTGAAATCAAGCACTTGGACTACACAAATTAATTGCATGTATGTAAGAGCAATTTATTTATTTATTAAGTTTAGTCTTGTCTACTAACTTGATGCCTTCTGACTGTGGTTTTGAGGTTTTGTGTAAAAGTTACGTACACCATTTGGGTGCTTTTCCTCCATCCTACCATCTGAATAGATAAAATTTGTCACTAACACAAAACTGAACTGCACTCCTTTGGTATTTGGGTGCATTTAATTTGTTACTTGCATTCCTGAAATACGTAAAAGCTTTCCAGTAGGCCTCTCCTTCTTTGACTGAGTCTGTTCTCTTTATGAATCCATGATCTATCACAAAAGCTAATACCACTTTTGCTGAGCTGGCCCAGACCTGGAGTTCTGTCTGGGTAATTTCAGTTGATAAGACTCAGAGGTGACTTGCCACACTAAACTAAGCTGGAAATAGAAATACACCATGAATAGTAGCACAATAAGTCAGAATATCCTTGAGCACCCAAAAAGTATATCAACAGAATAAACCAGAAAACCAATAGACAGAAAATGTTAAATAATTGTGATTTAAAGAGCACAATGTAAAGTCAAATTGGGTTAATGTTGCACTCTTTCCTAAGTTTATTTCTGTAATTCTACATAGTAGATGTTGCAGCATATATAAATAATACATTAGTATGCATATTAAGGACCAGGTCTAACTTTACCATCAGACCTGGGGGTACTGGTTGACAGTAGGTTGAACACGAACCAGCAGTGTGCCCAGGTGGCCAAGAAGGTGAGTGGCATCCTGGCCTGTATCAGGAAGAGTGTGGCCAGCAGGAGCAGGGAAGTCATTCTACCCCTGTACTCAGCACTGGTTAGGCCACACCTTGAGTCCTGTGTCCAGTTCTGGGCCCCTCAGTTTAGGAAAGATGTTGACTTGCTGGAATGTGTCCAGAGAAGGGCAACAAAGCTGGGGAAGGGTGTGGAGCACAAGCCCTGTGAGGAGAGACTGAGGGAGATGGGGTTGCTTAGCCTAGAGAAGAGGAGACTCAGGGGTGACCTTATTGCTCTCTACGACTACCTGAAGGGAGGTTGTAGCCAGGTGGGGGTTGGTCTCTTCTCCCAGACAACCAGCACCAGAACAAGAGGACACAGTCTCAGGCTGTGCCAGGGGAGGTTTAGGCTGGAGGTTAGAAGGAAGTTTTACACAGAGAGAGTGATTGCCCATTGGAATGGGCTGCCCAGGGATGTGGTGGAGTCGCCATCACTGGAGGTGTTTAGGAGGAGGCTTGATGGGGTGCTCAGTGCCATGGTTTAGTTGATTAGATGGTGTTGGATGGTGGGTTGGACACGATCTCAAAGGTCTCTTCCAACCTAGTTTATTGTATTCTATTCTATCAGGAGACTTTGATTTCACAGATAAATGCATCCAATCATGAAACCATCCTGACACCATTTTCATTTTAAACTATTTTTAAGACTACATAAACAAATGATCCACTTGAAGCTGTATTTTTTCCTCTTTCCAGAAAGCTGTATAATAAAACATAGAGACTTTGATTCTGCACAATTTTTGCCATACCTTGGGTACAAGAAGCCATTAAATGGGAGAGAAAATAGACAAAAAAATGCCTTACATTAAAACAATTCCTCTAACAGCCCTTTCCCCCCATTGATTGTCATAAAACTAAAGCTGATGTAGACCTTCCTGTCTGGAATTTAGTGTACAGTAATGATTCTTCTTCCAAACAGATTTCAACATATGTGATGGAAGGAATTTTTCTTTCCTTCTATCTTACCTCTTTGATGGGAAAATTACCCCCCTGCTGTGAGTTACAACAGGGCAGTTAACCATTAAAAAAAGAGCAATTTCAGGGTGAAGGAAGTCAAATATGCCACTGTTACTGGTTAACAGTTAAATTTCTCTACTTCTTGCTGGTTTTTTTTCTAACTGATAAAGGGGAGAACCGAGCCTCCAGTGTGGGTCTCTTCTACCAAGTAACAAGCAATATGGGCTTAAGTTGTGCCAGGGGAGGTTTAAATTGGATATTAGGAAGCATTTATTTACTGAAAGAGTGATGAGGCATTAGAACAGGCTGCCCAGGGAAGTGGTGGAGTCACCATCCCTGGAGGTGTTCAAGAAGCGTGTAATGTGGTGCTTCAGGGTATAGTTTAGTCATCATGGTAGTTGGGTTACAGTTGGACTCAATGATCTTTAAGGTCTTTTCCAGCCTTAATGATGCTGTGGTTCTAAATAGAGTTTGGCCATCTGCCCTGCTGTAAGGCTTTGAACACGGATTTTGCCTTCATGCTCACTTACATGCTTCGGCAGAACCAACCAAAAGCATACTACTATCAGCATCATCATTTTGGTGCATGAAGCTGCAGTTTAAAAATAATGTATGAGGAAAACGGTACGTTACTCATTAAGTTTTTAAATCTTAACTAGCTTGTCTATTTTAGATACAAGAGTAGGTAAAGCAAATTTAATTGCACGACCTTCCCTGAGGGCAGAACTGTTCTGTGGTTGGGACGCCCCTCTCCCCATTTTAACAGTAAAACCTTCAGCAAGTGGCCGAAGGGAGCGAGGCAGACCCCAGCCACCGCACGGCGTACGCGCGGTTCGGGACTCTGCTGGAAGCCGAAACACCACCGCGCCTGACACATCCGCACATGCCACAGTGGCTGGCGGACACGCTCGGTAATCAGCTCCACACGCAGACGGCGAGGTCTAACCCTGCCGGCAAGGGCAGACGCAAACCGCACGGACTGGCGCTGGCGCTGGCCCTGCCCCCCTTCTCCCAGGCTGCGCAGGGGTAATCCCGCAGCCTTCCGGGCTCCTCCTTCGCCGCGACTGCGCGCTAGGAAGCGGGCCGGGTCGTGCCAGGCCGTGCGGGGGCCGATGCTGCGCGTCGGGCTGCTGCGCCGCGCACTGGGCCGCCCTCGCGGCTGGGCGGGCGAGGGGTCTGCCCTGCGGGCCGCCCTGGGGCTGACAGTGCCGCCGGGGCTGACAGTGCCGCCGGGGCTGACAGTGCCGCCGTGCGCTCGGGGGCTGCGCTGGGCGGGTAAGTGGCGGGCTGGGGCCGGCTTCTTGCCGGCCGCCCCGTATGGTCGGTCCTTGGTGTGCGGGCCCGCGGCAGGGAGGGAGGGTGAAGGACACCCTGGCTGGGGACTGGAAAGCCAGATCGGCAGTAGCTGCGCACGCTGTTACCGGCCTCCGTCCCGGGCGCTGCTGGGCGGGTGTCAAGTGCGTAGCGGCCTTCCTTTCCGTGCCAGTGCATTCTAGAGATGGCTTAGAAGAGGGCAGTGCGTAGGTGGAGGTGTGCAGTGTGCTGCGAGTAGAAACGTCTTGTTTTTCTTCAGGTAAATTTTATCAACGTGTCACG
This sequence comes from Dryobates pubescens, assembly GCF_014839835.1. Taxonomy (NCBI): domain Eukaryota; kingdom Metazoa; phylum Chordata; class Aves; order Piciformes; family Picidae; genus Dryobates; species Dryobates pubescens. The sequence goes on along the minus strand of NC_071620.1, from coordinate 30,435,899 downwards.
ACAGAGGCCTCCCAAGCCACCTTAGCTAGCGTGTCTCCCGTTTTTGCAGTGGTAAGTATGTGCAACTGTTTCCATCAGTAAGGACAGCTTTTGCAAGATGATGGTGTGCCTTTTCTTTTTCCCCTTAAAGTATCACAGAAGTAGGTGGATTCATCTCTCAGAGAACATTCCTAGTTCAAAATCGTTGGTTTAAGGTGCTCTAACTTGACTAGTTATGGTATACAGTGTTCATCAAGATTTTTTTCTCTATGATCAAGCATCCACTGGAAGCCTCTTGCTTTAATTGTGAAGGCAGGTCAACTGTTTGAAGTGCTGCAGTCAGGTTTGTGAATGCCTTTACAAATGTTAGTCCTGTGTCTTGGTAGCTGCAGTTCTAAACAAGCCTAGGCTTTGGGGAAAGCCAAACTCTGCACAGGTTGGTTGCTTTATTTGTTTCAAAATGAGTTTGAAAGCCATTTGCATCCTGCTTCAGTGCCTGTGAGGGAAGGTAAGCCTTCTTGCTGAGAATGAAAAGCGGTCCTTCTGGACCAGAGTGCATGCAGCTAGGTTCTTCTGACCATATAACCCCTGTTGAATCTCTAGTGGAATGTATGCTTAGGTATGTTTAATTAATGGAAAACTCCCAGTGATACAGAATTAAGCTACATAGTTTATGAGCAAAACAGTACAAGGGGAGGTTTAGACTGGACATTAGGAAGTATTTCTTTACCAAGATGGTGATCAAACTCTGGAACAGGCTTTCAGGAGAGGTGGTCAGTGCTCCAAGCCTGTCAGTGTTTAAGAGACATTTGGACAATGCCCTTAATAACATTCTTTAACTTGGTGAGCCCTGAAGTGGTCAGGCAGTTGAACTAAATGATCATTGTAAGGCCCTTGCAACTGAAATAGAATAGAATAGAATAGACCAGGTTGGAAGAAACTTTCAAGATCATCACATCCAACCTATCATCCAACACCACCTAATCAACTAAACCATGCAACCAAGCACCCTATCAAGTCTCCTCCTAAACACCTCCAGTGATGGTGACTCCACCACCTCCCTGGGCAGCCCATTCCAATGGGCAATCACTCTCTCTGTGTAAAACTTCCTTCTAACCTCCAGCCTAAACCTCCCCTGGTGCAGCCTGAGACTGTCTTGTTCTGGTGCTGGTTGCCTGGGAGAAGAGACCAACCCCCACATGTCTACAACCTCCCTTAAGGTAGTTATAGAGAGCAATAAGGTCACCCCTGAGTCTCCTCTTCTCCAGGCTAAGCAACACCAGCTCCCTCAGTCTCTCCTCTTAGGGCTTGTGTTCCAAGCCCCTCACCAACTTCGTTGCCCTTCTCTGGACACCCTCCAGCAAGTCAACATCCTTCCTAAACTGAGGGGCCCAGAACTGGACACAGTACTCAAGGTGCGGCCTAACCAGTGAAGTGTAGAAGGGCAGAATGACCTCCCTGCTCCTGCTGGCCACACTGTTCCTGATGCAGGCCAGGATGCCATTGGCCCTCTTGGCTGCCTGGGCACACTGCAGGCTCATGTTCAGCCTACCACTGACCAGTACCCCCAGGTCCCTCTCAGCCTGACTGCTTTCCAGCCACTCTGACCCCAGCCTGTAGCACTGCATGGGGTTGTTGTGGCCAATGTGCAGAACCCGGCACTTGGATGTGTTAAATCCATTTTGTTCTGAGTCTGATCCTCTGTAAATACCTTCTTCCCAAGTGTGAGGTGCTGTTAAATACTTCCTTCCCAAAGTTTGCATTAGAGGGTGGTCATGCAGGTGACACTGGTTGTGTCCCACGTGTGTACAAACACAGTGAAATAAATGTCAAACTAGTGTAATGTTTTTCTTATTTGATATGAACTGTGAAGAGGGGGCATAAAAAGTTGCCTTTTCTCTATGACCTATTTTCCCTTTGATTTCTAGGCAAGTGCAGACATTTGGGAATTGATTTCTTGTTTTATATTAGCTCTGTGAACTTTTTTTTTTCTCCCCCCCACACCTTTAGATGAAGCTCGACAAAGAGGGAAATACTACCTGTTTTGGTAAGTTTTCATTATAGTTTTGTTTGTTTGTATTGGTTTTGTTTGTCTTTTTTCCCTTGTCCAATACAGAAATGACCAACTGGGAATCTACATGAGGTAGATGATTTGGGATGCTTCACTGTATTCATTTGGGATATTGCAATGTATCCTCTGGTTTGCTGCCTTCTATTCTTCTTAGCATCTTAAATATTACCATTTTTATACACTCTTAAATAATAGCCTAGACTGTTTCTCACAGGAAGTTGATTCTTACTTTATCTTTTCAATTTTTGACCAGCATGCTGCTTTCCCTGCCTTGTGTTTCCCTTACTTGTAGGACTTTGCATGCTTTTGCCCTAAATGTCTTAATCTAAAAATATTTCTATGGTAGAAAAGAAGAAAACTGAATTGTATCAGGAATTGGGTCTTCAGGCTCGGGATCTAAGATTTCAACACCTAATGAGCATTGCAACTAGGAATAACAGGATCATCATCAGAATGGAGGTAATGATTTCCCTGTAGCCGAGTGTAAGCTTGAGCTGTGTCTTCTACTTGCCACTTTCCTTTTCTGGCACAGTTCTTTTGATACCAGTTTTCTATGGCATGCAGTCCAGCAGTAGATCTGTCTTTGAAACTGTGCTTAGCAGTCAGAGGCACAGGTTTACCAACAGTACATGTTAACGACCATGTTCCTAGTTGAGCATAGGAGAAACGTTACTAACGTTGTCATAGAAGTAAGGACCTGGGAGAAGCCTCTTCGCAGCCCTACCACCACTAGCAGAGTGCTGTGTCTGAACCATGGGGAATCCACTTGTTTGTAGTTAGCATGAGATTCTGTCATTTTCCTACCCAAAGGGATTATTTGAAGAGTTGCTTTATCAAAGCCTAAATTATCAAATACCCTACAGAATTACGACAAATCCTCACAGAGCTTTTTTTTATTCAGGCTCCTGTTTGTACTGTCTTTTCCAGCTCTTGAAGGCTGTCGTAACACCAGAGTGTGTTCTGATACTAGATTATCGTAATTTAGATCTGGAGTACTGGCTTGTCAATGAACTAGCACCTCAGCTGGCTGGGGAAGGCCAACTAGTTACATATTCCCTGCCTTTTGAATTCCGAGCCATAGAAGCAATCCTGCAGTACCGGGTGAGCTACGTCCTTTGTACTGAAATTATTTTTGAAGCTGTTGCTTCATAGAAAGGACAATATGATTTTATTACTGTGTTAATGTTTCTATGCATTTGTTCATGTATTCCACACTTGCTGTAGGAGCTCTTTTTTCTGTTTTGGCTTTTGTTGCCTGCCTTTCTTTTCTTTATGGGTTTGTGCGTATGCATGATTTCACTCCTGTCCCAAGAAAGTGCTAATTGGATGCAAGGGCTTCACCATCATTTGTGCAATTAAAAACCAAGTCAGGGTACTTTTCTAAACACGTGCTGTAGCTGAAATTGAAGTAACACAAAAGCACTGAGCTTTTTGGACTCCTGGACAAGAGTCTGGTAATGACTTCTAGCTATCTTTAAAAATCTATACATACAAATGCTAATAAAGGCATTTGTAGACAAATAGTGGTTTGAACTTTTGTCAGCCTTATTGGTGTGTTTGTCAATGGGTTTCAGTTCACTGCAAATCCATTTTACAAAATACTGTTTTGCACTGGTTTTGTCCTGTAAATGGTGTCCCTATAGCAACTATTTCCCAGGCACTGGAAAACAAATTGCACTAACTGTCTGTTACTGTGCTCAGAGACAGAACTTGGATGCCCAGGTCATTCTAAAGGGATTGCTTTAATTCTTATGAAGGATCATGTTGTTATCTAGATCAGCAAACTGCAAGGGAGACTTAACACTTTGCAGCCTCAGATCCTTGAGACACTGGAAGCTCTAGTGGACCCCAAGCTTTTGTCTGTGGATAGGAGTAAACTACACGTTCTCCTGCAAAATGGCAAGAGGTAAATAAGAGTAAGCTGTGAAGAGCCTGCAAGGTGGCCATAGAAAATTATGTGCAATGAAATATTAGAAAAATGGTATTGATTTTCTAGATTACTGTGATGCTGGGTTGTGCAATATACTTGTAAAGGTAAAGATCAGCATATTAAATACCTAGCAATACGGGGGAAAGCAGGAAAAGGGAAATCTCTTCCAAGTTGTCAGAAACACGGCTGAGCTGCTTAAATAGCATCTGAAAGAACAAAATAATAACTAATTGAAGAAAAATAGCATCATGAAAATGTTCCCACAATACAAGACTAGCCCCTGGACCTATGCCTTAAGGTTACTAGTACTAATACACTAGTACTTTCATATATTAGCCTCTCTGATATGTCAGTGCAGATATGCACTTACTACGTGCTCATGGACTGCTTGTCTTTTCTGACTTATATCCAGAAAACATCATCTGAATCCTTTTTCACTTGTTTCTGTAACTTGCTGGTCCCCAGACAGATCACTGCCACTGCTAAATGTGTGGCTTGTAGAGAATTTTTCAAAGGAACTCTATAACCCTGCAAGGAAGTCTTCCTTGGCCACTCCATCTGGCAAGGGTGCTGGCTGGCAAACTCATTTAAAGATTACGTTTGTGCTCTAGTGCCAGTGGGGATTACTTCACCTTTTGCCTGTTCTTTCTTCAGCTTGTCAGAACTGGAAACAGATCTTAAAGTTTTCAAAGAAACAATTCTGGAGATCTTAGATGAAGAAGAATTAATAGAAGAGCTCTGTCTATCTAAATGGACTGATCCACAAGTATTGTATGTATATTTTGAAACCGCATACGTTTTTTAACAGTGTGTTTTGCTTAAGGAGAACTTGAACACTAAACTGAGTGTTCCCTGCCAAAAAGCAAACAGACAAACACTTTCTAATTTTTTTAAATCCTAATGCTAGCTGCTTTAGAAATCATTACATTTACCATTTTGGAGAGGGACTTCATTAGCTCTAGTCACATTAGGCAGTTTCAAGTAGTTCCTGGTGTCACAGGCCACCTCATCTAGGATGTAATGGGAGATGAGCAGGGTGACAGGAAGAGAAAAGGCAGATACAATGTTTTGATACAAGTTAACATTTTGCGGAAGAATTCACTTCCCTTTCACCAAAAGAGTAAGAAACAGGTGTTAGGGTCTTGAATAGGTCGGACACCACACTTCCTTTTTAAGAAGTGTTCTGAACACCTTGCCTCTAGCTTTTTGCTCACTAGCAGAACCTTAAGGAAAGAGACCTTGGAGCAATCTTGCTGAGCACCTGAAGAGCAGCATTTCAGAAGAATGTATATGCAGAAGTAGTTCTGGTGCAGTCTCTCAAATTCAAGTGGAAGTGCATAGCAGCACCAGCACCAGTTGCTTTAACAAAAAATTAAAAGCAAAATGATAGTCTATTGGATTTCAGTATGGTTTGGGCTGAATTGTATGTAAATCTTGGGCATATGGGGGTGTTCTATTTTTAAGCAGATAACAGAAACTACATTTTGGAGTCTACTTTGCCTAACCATATTGCTTTAATACTGTTTTGTACAGTAGCATGGGTTTGAAATGGGGAGATAGTTTCTTGCGCTGCAGAGCTTTGTCTAAATATGCAGCAGATTGGGACACAATTTGCATTTGTTATGCATCTGTTGGAGCAGTAGTGGGAGGGCTCTGAATTCAGACTGCTCCTGATCCAGTAAACAGTCTTCATCCTGTTTTTTCTCACAGTCTTCCTTTGGGCTTAATACAAGCTACTGCGTCATGGTAGACAATGTGTAGGGAACATCTAGGAAAGATAGCAAGGTCACCTTACACTCCTAAAGTCGTCCCTTCTTTCAGACACCATTGCACAAGAGTGCAAGAGTGGTGGAAAGTTATGCAGAGAGTGCTGGAGCCATGCTACAGGATGCAGTAAAGCAGACCATTTGTAAAGCATACCAGGAAACACTAACTGCAGCAGCACATTTGCAGGCAGGCTAGTAGTTCATGGGACCCAGGACTGATGCAGGCAATGTCTGGTATTTGATGAACTCCAGAGGCCTGATGTATGGAGGAAACAGTTAGGCATATAGGTGCCATCAGAGGTGATATGCAGCAGGGATGGTGAGCAGAGCCCAGAATGGCAAGATGAGGCAGATTTTGTATCTTTGTGTGAAAATTTGGCAGAATGTTGGAGGCTCATGACACAGGTATGGGCTAATTAATGAAAGCAAATCAGATGGCAGTTATTTTCAAGCCCCTGTGCCTGTTTCCCTTTATATATTCACAGAGGAGCTGACACAAAGATACTTGTCAAATAAGACCTTGAGTTGATCTGCAATACAGCAGATAGTGCTGTGAGATTCTCAGGTCTGCAACTCCTCTCATTTGTGTGCAATAAAATCTTCAGGGTTTGAAGGACTTTAAAACCAGCCTAGCTGACCCAAGGTTTCTGCCCCATAAGAGAGAAAGTAAGGGCTCGCTTAAAGGTCCTCAGGAAGTAAGACATACAGCTTTCTTGGAAAACCATTTCAGAGAGCAGCAGACAGCAATGCCAGGAGGAGATTCTTGAAAAAGTTTAGTCTAAGAAATTACATCATATAACAAAGGAAAAAAATGACAAAGAATCTTCCTGGCTTTGCTGCTAGTTTCTAAGCTCTTGTAGATCTCAGTGCTTCAGCTTGCGTCTGTCAAGCATGAACAATCCTGTACACTGCCAGAAATGTACATACCTGTTCCAGAGGAGGCTGCTGTGCCAGCAGTCAAAACCATGAAATTGGATTAAATTCCCTGACAAAGTTGACTTATGAGAGCAGCATCTTCAGTTGGTTGCTCATTCTTCAGCTGCTCCATGATCCCAAAGTGTTTTGCAGCAATTACTGTGTACAGCTGAAACACCTGACAGCTAAATTACTTCAATATACAGCCAAGACCTCTCTCTCACTGTGTAATTGTTTTGTGTGTTGACTTACATGGTTATGTTTGAGTCTTGGGAGTTTCTGACTGCACTGTTGCCAGCCTCCATCACTTGAGGACTTCAAGAAATTAAGCATCTTCTTTCAAAATTGCCAGTAATTTATAATAGTAATAATATAAACATTTGTGGTAATACAAACTTTATAAATCATATAAAGTCTATATAACTTTGTAACTTTTTATTATATGAGAAAGTAAGATTTGTGTTGTTGTGCATGCCTTGGGCATAGCAAATGCTAACTGCTCTACCCAGTTGCCTCCACTGATCAGCTGATGGGTATAAAAACATGCCTTTGTTTTAAGCAGTTGGTATTGATGGAAGCTCCTTACTGAAAAGATTGGAATTTGAGATCTAATGTTCCCTGCAAACCTTATGTGCCTTAACACATCAGTAGCACACTTCTGTGCAAAGTGTAGCTAACCAGAAAAATACAAATTGTTGCTCACAGTGAGGAGAGTGCATCTGGGATTGACCATGCAGAGGAAATGGAGCTGCTGCTGGAGAACTATTACAGACAAGCAGAAGATCTTGCAAATGAAGCTCGTGAGCTCAGAGTGCTGATTGACGACTCAGAAAGCATCATCTTTATCAACCTGGACAGGTTAGCTACCTATCTATTCTGGACTGCCAGAAGTTGAGCAGAATTAAATGCTGCCTAGTCCTTTTCAAGTCTGCCTGCAAGGAAAGTTGGGGAGTTCCATCTCCCTGAGGGTTTATATGGATTTGAACTGCATAAGAAGCTGCATAGCATTTCTCTTATCAGTGATCTGGCTAAAGCAAAGCAACAGGATGGTCTAATTAATATGTGTGAAACCCTCTCTGTTGCCATCAATTTTCTCTAGCAGGAGAAACCTAGCTTCTCCTGGGTCCTTCTGGACAGCTATTCACCAAAGGAAATGTCTGCAAATTCAGGGACAAAGTAAAATTGTAATCAGGAAAGTTTACTCTTAATTCAGAAAACCAACAAGAGTTATGTAAGAGTCTGGTTAGGCTACTGAGGTGTTCAGTACAAGCTGCATTATCATGTTGTGGCATAACAACTTTGGAATGAGGATCTTGCAACAAAAGTGGGGTTTTTCTCTCTGTACTCTAAAATTTCCACTGCTAGTCTGCTTTCTTACTAAAAAATAATTGTAGCTTGCATTCACCAGCATGTACCACACTCTCTTTGAGGTCAGAGTTTCATACTCTTTCTCCACCTTATTGGGGAGTTATTAGTGGAAGCAATTGATAGATGCTGCATCAGGAAACCACAAAAATCCTTTTGGGGAAAACTTGAATAGAGAATTCTCCAAAACAGGCTTGAAGTTTATAATCTGCAGCACTTACTCTATTTCTTGTAAGTAATTAATTTGCAAGATAACAGTATTTTTTTTTCTCTTGTGAATATGGACATGCACATTCCAGGCAGTTAGTGGTGAGAACACACTTTCCCATGGAAATTTGCTGTTGCTCTCTGTGTATACATCTCTAAGCAGTGAGTGATGCTGGGAAGCGTGCTGATGATTAGGCAGAACCTGCTGCTTTAGAGGTATCCTGGTGCAGCAATTTCAAAATGGTAGTCTTCTTTTGTACTGTTGTTTCATGAGCTTTGTCACTGGGTTGCCTAATTCCAGCATGACTCTTTCGCTCTTTGGTGTTAGTGCATGCTGTATGGAATTTGAGGATTGAGGCAGCAAATCAACTTTTGGGTTCCTCTTACAGATGTTTCTCCCTTCTTTAGCCACCGTAATGTGATGATGAGACTGAACTTGCAGCTGACTATGGGGACTTTCTCTCTCTCTCTCTTTGGACTGATAGGAGTTGCCTTTGGTATGAACTTGGAGTCATCTCTTGAAGAGGTATGGAATGAATGCTGCGTTTATCGGTGACATAAAACACAGGCCCTACTCTCACGGCACATTTTGTACTCAGTACAACATTGTTCCATACGTAAAGCTCCAGATTCATATTCATGTGTGAACATTATTTAGTTCAGTGATTCCTATGTTCACATACACACTTTTTTTGTAACCAAATTAGTATATGGCTACCTTCACAGTATTGCAGCCTTTTTTCCTATTTAATATCCATGGGAAACAACAGATCTGCAGTTGCATAAGGACTGACTCTTAAGTCAGCATTAAGGGTTTTGTAATGATATCTGTTCTTCTGAAAAGACCAGTTTTGTTTTCCAGATAACAAAGGTATCAGGCAGGCAGCCAGGGCATTTCCAGCAGGAGAGGAAATACTCTATTGTCAATTACATGTTTGTACCCACACTGGAGTGTTGTGGGTGTAACGTCTCAGGTGTACAAATCCAGAATTGCATATGCTATCCTTAAACAAACAAACAAAAAACAACAAATAAACAAGCAATGTCCAAATGGAGACCAGTGACAAGTGGCCCTCAGGGGTCAGTACTGTTTTACATCCAGGTCCAGAGGAGGGCCATGAAGATGATCAGAGGGACGAAGCATCTTCCCTGTGGGGACAAGCTATGAAAGTTGGAACTGGTTCCAGGGAGACCTTATAGCAGCCTTCCAGTACCTGATGGAGGGCTACAAGAGTGCTAGAAAGGGACTGTTTGCAAGGGTTTGTAGTGATAGGATGAGAGGGAATGGATTAAAGCTGGAAGAGGGTAGATTTAGACTGGATATTAAGAAGAACACTGGAACAGGTTGCCCAGGGAGGTTGTGGATGCCCACTCTCAGAAGTGTTCAAGGCCAGGTTGGATGAGGCCTTGAGCAACTTCATCTAATGGAAGGTGTCCCTGTGCACAGTAGGGGCTTGGAACTAGTTGATCTTTTAAGATCTGTTCCAACCTAAACTATGATTATATGAAAGCAAAGACTTCTTGCTTTCCACATTCAATATATAAAGTAGTTGAATTTCCAAACTTCTGATGAAGAATGGAAGGAAAACCTTCATGGGACAGTAACAGAATACACTGATTTGCTAAATAAAATGTTTTGCTGTGGAACAACTCTCTTCCCAAGGTAGGGCTCAGCTGTTGATGGTAGTTTACCACTTCCCATACAGGAGATCACTGGTGCAGAGTGAGAGATGTGGATAAATCCTGTTATGAAGAGAGACTGTATGACTAATAGGAACATTCTGTTGGTAGGACCCCAGAATATTTTGGCTGGTGACGGGGATTATGTTTCTGGGAAGCGGTCTGATATGGCGACGCTTGCTTTCCTTCCTTGGGCGGCACCTAGAACCTCCACTACCTCCTCACGTATGTACGGCTGACTAGGACTTCTGCTTCAGGCTCTGCATGTTCAGTCCATTTCTAAACAAAATAAGCTGTAGTAGAGGGGTGGGCCATAGAGCATGGGAGAATTCAGCTGTCTGCTCCTTGATGAAAGAGAAGGTTCTCCCTAGCTGGATTGAATGAGATGGGGTGCCCTGGCAAAGATGTGCTTGAGGAGTAAGATACTGCTTGCTGTTGCCAGAAGTGAAGCTGCAGGCTCCTGACATATGCTGTATTTACTGTCACCTGGAAGTTGAGGTTAATGTTAGAAGCAGCCCTAACTTGCTTTCTCAGGCTGCTGCTGTTCATAGTGAGGGACATAAACTGATGCTGCCTTCTTTCTCCCACCCACATACTAACTCTGGATCTCTAATCCCTGTCTTGTAAAAGAGGAGGTAACGATAAAAGGATGATGAATATGGGTACTACCTGTAGCATCTCTGGAGAATGATGCCATGGTTGTGATGTTCTGACTCCCAGTATGAGGTTTGTAGTGGCTCCTTACACACACACACACAAACTGTCTTTTCTTTTCCCTTGACACCGATGGCATCTTAAGAGCCCTATTGTAGCAAGCTGCATGAAGATTTCCATCTTCAGATTAGCAACATTTTTTACAGGCCATCTTTCCTGGTGACCACCATTTCCTGATCAAGCTTGCAGGACTGCATTGTCTACCACTGCTTAGCACTCTGGTATTTATAATAAGGCAGTAGCAGTAAATTCAAAAGTTAGGCTGCTACAAGTGACAAAAATGAGTAAACTCCCTTCCCTACTCTCCCTTGCCATGAAGAGGCAGATAAAATGAGGCAGATAACTAGTTCATTGTGGATTGTTGACTGGCTATGACTAACTGAATTTTCCTCAAGTGTTGCTCACAATCAACCCCAGCAAATACTGACTCTGTCTTGGAGAAATGTACTGACAGGGGATTAGGTTGGAAGCCACCTCAGACAATGTCCTGGAAGTTAGAGGAGAAAAATCAGAATTTGGGCCTCTGTGAATCTCTGTTCCCTTCTACTGCCCATAGAGCATCTTCTCATGTCAACACAAGCTATTTTGTATTTTGTCTAGGTTCCTGAAGTTTTGAAAAAAACCCAACCAGCAGCTGGAAGAGTGGAGATAAAGAACAGCCTTAAAGCAGAAACATTTGGGCTCAGCAGAAGTGCATTAATGAACCGATAGGAAGAGTAGGAATAAAGAGACTTTGTTACAGGGCAGACTTTGGATACTGCCCCTTCATTTGTTCTTCCTTATTGAAAACCACAAGAATTTTTACATTTGCTAATTTAATATATATATATAGTGCCAAAGAAAAAAATATGGCGAGATTTTAATTCTTGTAGAGGAAAGGAGAGAAACACAAGGGAAACTGGTAACATGCTTTCCACAGTAGTCTCACCTCCACCCCATGTATGTTCCATTAGGTTTATGAGTCACATACACAGTATTGCTAGCTTAAAGGATGACAGCAGTCAGCATTCATCAGTAATTCTGGTTCTGAGCTGCAGATTTAGGAGTCCAATTTAAGTGTCAAAGGAAAATAATCCCAGATGTGGCCCTTTTAATGGAGTTTTAAGGCCATTTCTCTTTGCAGAGAATAGGTTTTCTGAAGTACATTTTTGTGAAGCATCATGTCTAAATCAGCAATAACCAAAAATAGTTTCCCTGATTGTGAGTGAGCAGTAACACTGGCTTTGAAATGTAGCTACTTGGGTGTTTCCTAACACTTAATTTAGGCTCAGAACATGCACTTTTAGTAACAGAAAAACCAGGCTGATTGTAACACACGTTTGTGCTTGGCATCATCCATGGAACAACTTCTCATGTTAATGGGACTGATTGAGATGCTGGTGGAAATGAAAACTGAACAGACCAGTTTCTCTTGAACTGGGTTCTGCTTTCTCTATTTTTCTCTGAGAGGACAAGATAAAGCATAGTCTAGCCTGCATCACAGTAAGTACCTGGGTTGGTTAATAAAGGGTGTGGAAGCCTGGTGTCCTGTGGTGGACTGGAGGAAGGAGGAAAATTTTTGTGCCCACTAGTTTTCTTGACTTTCCTCTGAACTGTGAGGGTGAAGTTTTGCACTACTGTCTCAGTCTGTAGAGGGAGCATGACCTCCTTCTAAATCAGGTCTCAAATTCTTGTTTAGGTTTTTTAAATCTCTCTAGCATGCAGTGAGCAGCTCCTTAGGTGACACCATCTGAATTGCTCTGCTGGCAGAGGTTGAAAAGACCATAGTTGTGGCTGTGAATATATTTACTCAGGACTAATGAATCAAAAATGAAAATAAAAAAGGCACATACATTAAAATTAGACAGGCCTGTGATCCTTGTTTGGTTAAAATCCACTTTACAGATTTGTTCTTGCTCTGTGTGACACTTCAACTACAGATATGGAAGACAGGTGAAGGTGAAAAAATGAATGGCATTTGTAATGTTTTTGAGGTTTTGGCTGATCTTTTTTGCAGCCTCATTGCTTAGCAGTTAGAGGTGTAAAAAAACCTCTAAACTGAGCAATTCAGTAGAAAAAAACCAGTGGTTTTACATACCTTAGACTGGTGGGTAAAGGGATATGGATGCTGATGTTTTCAACCAAGTTGTATTAGGCCTCTACTGAAATGTGCAGCTGCAGCTGTCTGGGATGCTTTCATGTAAGCTTTCCAAGCTCTGTCTTTTGTGCAGAGAAACTTCTGTGAACCGTATTGGCTTGTTTTCCTGTACATGGCTGATGAAAAGCACAATAAAAGCACTGAGAGACACAACTGCCTTTCTCTCTACACACACATATGCCTATGTTTAATGGTTTTCTTACAGTTCAAGTAACCAAATTGCACTCATGTGCATTAAAACTACCTTCACAAACAAAAAACCCCCACAAACAAACAAAAAACCACCAAAGCCAGTGGAGGCTGTATATTGTCTCCGTGTGTGAGAGAGAATTCCTACAAAGGTAAGGTAAGGAGTGTCACCTTGGAGTATAGCCTCCAGAATTCTGTGCTTCCTTGTTTTTGTAAAAGAGGTAAGAAAGGGAAAAATCCATCTATGTTGTGCACAGACTAGTGTTGGTAAGAACAGCACCACATCTTGCTGCTTAAATTGTTTAATAGATAGTTGATGCACATGTTAAACCTGCATCATACAAAATTAATTAGTCAAAGACAATACTGTTACACAATAATGGCTGTTAACAATTCTGAATTACCATGGTCATGAAACTTTATATAAAACAAAGTCAGGATGTCAGTCTTGAGCACAAGTGCAAAAGCATTTTTTAAGATGTAATCAGTCTTGCTTGTGCTTTTCTCCCTGGGAGATCCCAGCTGTTCTGCACCCTGAATGCAGGCTTCGGGACTTGTTACAGACAGCAGCAATCCTTTTGATTGGCACTCACCTTTCTGTCTGGCTTAGAGGAGCTCCTCCTCCATGCTTATTATTTTGACACCAACTTTTGGTAACAGTCCCTATCTGTATTCTTCTATGGTTTTGTCAAAATGCTAAAATCTGACCAGTAAAGAAGCTGACCACTGAACATACCTTATACAGCCAAATATCGCTACTAAAATTTAGCCTGCTCATTTCAGCCTCTAAAAGGTTTTGAGACCAGCTTGCTTTTTCTAGGTTAAGTGGTGCTACTGCTCACAACAGAATCGATTTGTGCTTGTACCTGACTGACAAAGCTTTGGTTGGTTTGTAAGTCAAAGCCACCATGAATGTTTACATTCTCCTTTGCTTTAAAAAAATGACTATCCCTTCATTATAGGGACCCTATCTGTCCATCTAGAACACCTATCAAAATTCTGCTGTCTGCTGGTTTGCATGGGTTAAGGAAAGTATCACAAATTCTACAGATTCTTCACTGAAAGACCAGCTGTGCTCTGGTATTAAAGGCTACCATGAACGTTAGAGTGAGTAGATAAAAAGCCTTCCACCAAGTCGAGCTTTCGCCGAACTTCTCTCTGCTGCCACTACAATTTCTTTCTGCAGAGACACAGAACAAGGGTTAGCAAAACACAACTTCAATTGCATGATTGCCTTAAGTTTCCCTAATGGAAACCAGATTTTGTCCATATCAGTAGTGTCATATAGAAATGTGATAAGGAGAAATGAGAAAGCAATCTACCTCATCAGAATATTGGTAAACAAAATTATTTGACACTTGCTCCATTTGGAGAGCTGCAAGAAACTGGGGCAAATCAAATCTCTTGCCAATACAAACTGTTTCTCAGAGGTAAGATCAATACAGAGGAAGATAGAGTGTGGACTGGACTGGTGCCACAGAAGGAACACAACTGCTTGGAGAATGGTCTCACACTCAATGAGAAACCGGCCTGTGTGTTGGGTGGTGGATTATGCACCATAACCTCACATAGAGGCATTTACATTTCCAGGGGTTTCTCCACTGCATGTTTTAACAGTAAGAAGTCCAACACCATTTACTGGAAGACCAGTTGCACAGCTCCTCAGCCTAGTGCTGAGGGTTTTTCAGTACTCGCACTAAGGACCTCAGTTCTCAGGTTATGTCAGAGTAACCAGAATATTGGACTTCCCTCAGGTGAAAAAACACTAAGTAACCTTCCAGATGAAAAAAAAATGTCCTCAGAGCATCATACAAACATAGGGATTGACTTCTGGTAAAAATGACAGGCATCTGAGGGAAATGAAGAGCTGCACAAACATCCAAAATCTCAGGTAAGAACTGGACCTCTCTCTGTTTGGAAATGCTTGACATAGGAACAGTGTTCACTGCAAGTGATAGCTAGGGCCATGAGCCTGTAAATATTAAAATGGGGTGTTTTGGTGCCTGGTTTATTCCATAGCTGAGCATCCCAGTTGCATGCAACTTGGTATGAACAGTAAAGCCAGTTGGCAGCTACACTGGATTTACCATGAAACCTTTCAGCAAACTCCTAAGTAATTTAGATTTCAGGCCGTTTCAAACTGATGCCTCAGTTCACGTGTCAGATGCCAACGTTTTGGCAACGCATTCCTTCACCTATGGAATAGTTTTATCAGTTTGGAGAGTAACTTAAATGAAAGCCTAATTAACTATGCAAAGCACTTCAGACTTCTGCAAATGAGTAAGATATATATGAGGTGTTTGCTACTATACGCAAGTGAGGTAAAAGGATGTTAGGAAGCAACCAAGAGCAGTAATTTTTCTCACCTTTCTTTCAGATTTCACAGAGATAACAGAACTCCCAAATCTTGATAGTTCCTGTAAAATAACATTGCTTGTTATAATTAAATTTTTTGTGTTAATTTTTTTTAAAGTTAGTAGTTTGCTTGTTTGTTTCTCTCAGCAGTCTGCTTTCTGGTTACTTACCTCAGGAGAAATCAGGACATACTGTGCCTGAAGAAGGGGGAAAAAAGAACAAGTCAGTGGAAAGAACCACACTAGCAGTGTAGAAGACTGGTGCAATAACCTTAGCTGGTAAACAGCAAAGTAATTCAAGAACAAACAGGAAGAGCCAAATCACACAGATTCAGAAACATAAACATTCAGTTTCTTGAAACAAAATTGGAATGCATGAGATATTTGTACTGGATGTAATTGATTAGCTGTCGTTATGACCTCATGCCCTGATTTCACTTGTATGTTTTCTTACCCAGTCCTCAGGACAGGGAGATGCCCATGATTTGCAGTGGCCTGTCACATCCCCTGAGGATGTCTGGTTTCCATTGTAAATGTAAACACGGCCAGCTGCCCCCCCAAACAGGACTGAGATATCTGTAGTTCGCAGCGGGGATGTCACGATCATTTCATCTGCAAAGATTGTAAGATTGATGTAATACATCAGAAGTGGAACAACACTAGACCAGAACACAAAAGACACGGCATTGGCATACCTCTAGACACCACAATTCCTATTAATGATGACAGTTTAAATGTTTCAGTTTCTGACTGTTGGAAGCACAAATATCAGAAATGGGAAAGCATAACTGCTGCTAAGCATCCAGGTCCAAAACAGACCTTGTGCCTGGAAGAAGGCCCAGCTGTCTGTGTTTGTGATGGGATCAAAAAAAAGCAATGTTGGTCAATGCTCTGGCATTCCTTTTGTCTTTCTTATTGCAACAGCTCACTATTCCAGGCCACAATCAACCTTAACTGGCAGAAGTTCATTTCCCACCCCAGCAGAAGACATCAAGTCTGAAAGGCTCATGAAGAAGTGTTTGTGCAACCAAGAAGCCCCCAGAGTGGCTACAGTCTCATCCTCACACTACACAATAGAAAACCAAAGTATAAATACTAGCCCTTTTGGAGTCCAACATGTGGGTGGGACAATAGAGCCTTAGGGACACATTGATGGGTTTTGTCCTCCTTACCCTCCCCAGAAGGGATGCCTTTTGGTAAGGTGTGACCTCGGTGCTACCAAGTGTATTTTGGCCAGGGTAATTACATTTGTAATGACAATTGCATTTTCTTAACAGCTGTACAGTGAGTTCTGCAGTTAAATTCCTCTTGCCACCAATCATAAAGAATCTGTATGTATGTTGCAAGTGTAAATAAATCCTGGTATTCATGTATCTGATTGCTTAAATACAACCAGACCTACAGGAAAGTGAGCTGTTCAATCATCTGGTGTTGGACCCATAATCACAGGAAAATTGTGTTGTTATTTGGCATCCATCAGCTCCCTTTGAAGAGAACTGGGTCTGCAGCAAAACCAGGCTGCAGGGTGTTGGACCTATAGCAACCCATCCTAACTGGCATTCCTACTGAGAGGTAACTCCAGCTGCACCTAGCCCCTCTGATCTCTGAGGACTGGGCTAGAATGCAAGGGGCTTCATCTCTTACTAAATTTACCCCTCAATCTACCCAACACTGAGTTGCTTGGGCTTTTAGAAATGCCTCCCCACAAGGCACAATAGGATACTGGTATAAGCCAAACAAGGAAGCAGACTCTGTTTAGCATGTGTGTTAATATTTAGGTGACCAGTCTCCCCGTTGCCAAAAGCAAAACATTGCAACTCTGATCTAGATTCATCAAGCTTTACCTAATCCATCATTATCCAGGTCACTTAAGTATACTTTTCCTCCAAAGCGAGAAAACCTCCTGTCCCCACTGAATGTGCTGAGCAAAGATGGCTTGGTGCTGTCTGTCAGATCATATACTAGGGCCAGACCACCTTGATGCAGCACTGAGGATATAAATGAAATCCTAGACATGCTGTCTGGAAAAAAGTAACAGAGGTTGAGCATCACACACAGGAATACAGGTTTAATACCTGGAATACACTGAGAGCAAGTACTGCTAGCATTATATAACACAGGCAAAATTAGTATGAAACAAGATGAAGTGTTATATGGCATTAGCATTAATTACCATAGAAATAATCTCTTAACAATAGTACCAGGGGAGCCTTCAAGTTAAATACAGAGTTCCTCATTTTGAGCTTCCTAATTCCTTACTGTCTACTGCCAGAGTATGGACAAAACACTGTGCCATTTTAATGTCAGGAAAAAGTATGCTCTACTAGCAAATTGCTGCTACATAAAACACAAGGTAGCAATGCTGCTAAACTAATTTTAGGGAAGAGAAAAAAAGAGAAACACATTGAAGTTGAGGCATAGTAGAGAGGACTACATGTAAGACACTTAGAGGTGGTCACAGTGGCTATTTCTGATTTCTTATGTGGCAGTTTAAAGGCCCCTTTCTAACTTTCAATTTTGTATCTCTCCTCTGGTCATACAGGAACGGAGGCCCCAAAGCAGAAATGCTTTCCAGTTTTCAGTACATACCTGTAGTAGGTGCACCCACCACTAAAACTGTCTTTGTGATCCCAGCCACAGACATGACACCACTAGCCAGAGACAAGCCCATTCTGCCCATCGCCTGTTAGATTTTTAAGACACCTATGTCATTTCTCCAGAATGTCACTTCACTTTAAATTATTCCTAAGATCCCACAGCACAGAAAGAGCCCTACCTTGTTGCCAGCTACTGCAAACCAGTGCTCTGTGCTTGGTGGGTTATACCCATACACCTTCCCAACACTGACATCTGATGAGGAGGGCTTGCAGCTTGAACTGCAATGCAAAATGTATTTTTATGTAACAACATATTTCCATGCATTCATCTAGGATTGCTGTTCTTAAAATACTTTCCCCTTTTCTCTTAAAATAATAGTGGCTGCCAAATTCTAGAAATCTACTTCAGGAATTCCCATCCATGCTTGTAATCAGTTACACGATGTTTGGAGCGCAGACTTCATCTGCCTGTCCACTTCTCCATCACCCAGTAACATTCTTGCATTTGGTTTGCTTCAAAAAAGCAAAGGAAGTGCTACCTTTAGGATTATTTTAGATGTGATTACCTGTCAGCATTTTGTGCTCCTTTTCCCCCTCCCCAAGAAAACCCAAGAAATTCTTGACTGTCTCTAAAGAACAAAGATCCCTCTCTTCATGAGGAAGGGTGAAGACATAAAAACATGAATTTAATAGAAATATGCTAAGCAGGACAAAGAGGAAACTTCCTAAAAACGCCAGAAGTCTACTCTATGACAAATCTTAAACATTGAAGTAGGGCAGAATGGAGGAAGGAGCAGGTTGTCACATGCAACATACCCAGCACAACTCTTCAAGGTAGGGCTACCAATAAGCAGTAAAGTTATGTTCTCCAGCTGGCAGCTGGCAAGTGAAAATCCAAACCAAGCATAGTTTTCTTCTCCCTTCACTATCCAGTTGGCATCCTGTACTGACAGAAGTCCTCAAAAAACCCCAGAAAAATATGAATTAAATCTTGGTGTCCCCTGGCATAGAAAAAACATCTATTAGCAATCCTCCACTGATTCATCCTACGTGAAGTTTCTGTACGTGAAGTCACACCATCCATGATGTATGGCACCAGCTAACTTCATTTGCTCAGTCTGCAACTCTACTAGCTGGTGAAAGCCTTTATTTAACACAGCCTGCTTCTAAATCCTGCACCAGCCTACACAAAGTACATAAAAGCTATCAGTCAAGCCTGCCCTAAACTAGTGATTCCTTATAGGGATAGGACAACATTGAAATTGTTTATCAGAGCTTGTAATTCATCAAGGGTGATGGGAAGGGGAGGTTCTGATAATTCTGGCCTCAATTGATATGCCTCATTCTGTGATTTGGTTTTGCAACAATGTCAGTTAGCAGTGTTTCTAAACTCATCTTCCTTGTGGTTTCTAATTCTACATGGAGTAAGCTACAGTGATTGCCTTCAAGGGTCTATCTTTACACTCATTCTGTTAAACACTTCTATGAATTATTTGGAGAAGGCAACAACATGCCCTTTCACGAAGCTGGCAGATGACAGGAGATTGGGGGTGCTATCACTTGAGGGCAGGGCTATTATTCAGAGGGACTCAGCAGGCTGGCAGAAACCTCATAAAATTTAGTGAGGACAAATGCAAAGCCCTCCCCTTAGGAAAGGAGATGCCCTTGCAGTGATACAGGCTGGGGACTGACTGTCTGGGAAGAAGCCATGTGGAAAAGGCCCTGAAGATCCTGATGGGCAAAGGGCTGAGCACGAGGCTCTGACAGCAGGGATGATCAACAGCATCATCCAAGCACAAGCATGGCAAAGAGACTGAGAGAAGCAATCATTCCCTCTTTACTTCTCACTAGACAACACCATAATACGTTGTCCAATTTTAGATCCCACAAAACAGGAGAGATGTGGATTAACTGGAGCAAATTTTGTAGATGGTTGGGGGCTGGAGCATTTGAACTGTGAGCAGAGACCGAGGACCAGGACTTAGTCAACCTAGAGAAGAGAAGGTTTTTAGAGGACCTAAGAATAGCCTGGCAGTACCGGATATTCCCAGTATTCTGGGGCACTCAAAGCCTTTTGTGTTTCTGACTTCACTGTGCATGGTGGGAGGACAATAGATAACAAGCATAAGCTGAAACAAGAGAGGTTCATACTGGCTATAACAAGAAGTGGAACAGCTGCCCAGAGTGCATGCACAATCTTGGTCATTGGAGGTTTTTAAGACTCAGCTGGATAAAGCTCTGAGCAATCTGGTCTGACTTCACTACCTTATTGAGCAGGAAGCTAGACTAGATGCCTTTTGACATCTCTTTGAACCTGAATTATCCTGTAATTAATTAGGAACAAATGAACAGTCACATAAAATATGGGAGAGGTAAGTTACTCAAATATTACCTTGGTCACTCCTGTTGAAATAGGAGTAAAATGCAACCACAAGCCCTCTCTGCTGCCCACCACCAGGTGCATATGGAGAGCCCACAACCAGATCAGCATTTCCATCCCCATCAACATCAGCTGCCAGGAGGGACCAGCCAAGATTACAGTAGGTGTACTGCAATAAAAAATTAGTTTAATCCTGAAATAGAACTGTAACCATCAATTCTGTAACAAAACAGAACAATTAACTTCTAAAGAACTAACTTTTTGCCTGTTTCTGACTAAATTGCCCTCCCACTCCCTGGCTTCAGTTTTGGCTTCTTTGTTTCTTTGGAAGTCTGTACATCTTTCTGTTCACCCTGCTGCTTCCCCCGCATTGGAATACAAATAACTCTCCCACTTACAACCAGCCTGGACAAGCACCTTCTTGTACAATCCCCATCAGTCTAAATTCTTTCTTAATATTCTTTTCCCTTAAGCCCATTCCCCTTTATCTCAGTTCCTGCTTGTGTAGCCCTCTATTATTCTGGTCAATAATACCTGACAAGTTATGGTAATGTTGGGTTGAGATGCCAAGCCTCTTCCTGCAGTGCCAAAATAGACATACACAGCACCCTAAACAGCAGGAAAAAACAAACACAGCATGAAAGCATCTGCATGTCAGCACCAAGTATGAGACCCAAAACAAAGCACAAGAAGAGAACCAGCTCTACAAGGGCTATGAACAGCATTTTCCCTGTTGGAGCCTTCTCATAATACTGTCTCTTCCACCCCAAATACCACCAACGCTGTAAGGGGTACAGCTATCAGCAGGCAACAAACTAGAGAAGTATATTTTCATCATACTGTGGATAAGGAGGAAGGACAGTACACTGTGTATTTACATTTGTTATACACACATTCAGGTGACTCAGAAGTTTTTGAATTCTTAATGCAATGGCATGCAGTGGCAGGCACAACAGATGCATGCAACTTGCCAAACTAGTGGATCTACATAGAATCAATAAGGTTGGAAGAGACCTCAGAGATCATCAAGTCCAACCTATCACCCAACCCTTCATGACTAACTAAACCATGGCTTCAAGTGCCACGTCCAATCCTTTTCTATAAAAGTATTTAAATTCCTATTTAGCCAGCTAAACTGGTGTCTGAAATTCTGAAGAATTTTAAGCTTAATGGAGGAAGTTTAAACACAAATATTTTGCTTCTCAGTTTGCACGAGCTGAAAATATTCAGGAACCACGACATGGTCTTACCTGCTGTCCTGGTTTTAACTCAGCCAGCAGCTGAGCTCTAACAGTCTGCTGACAACATCCCAGGTTGGGAATCAAACCAGGGCCTCCTGTGTAGCCCGTGAGAATTCTACCACTGAACCGCTACTGCAATGCTCTCCCTGTTCCCCCCGCTCTGGGTGGGCAAGGAAAAAAAAAGACCCAGGAGACAGAGCTGAGCTAAGGGAGATTTATTGGTACCAGCTAATACAAAGCAAAATACTGTGGTATGTAGCAGCATGGGAACTGACAAAACACAAACCTCAGACACGAGCAAAACAGAGCCAGAATGAAAGCACCCCCATGCAGAAGCAGGGAAAAAGCAAGAAAAACCTGGAAGAGGCAACTTTAGAAGCCATAGGATAGACTCCAAATCCCATAAATCCCTTTCTCCCCAGCCAGTCCTTTCTATGTGCAGTGAGTATCATGTCAGCATGCTGCTGAATAACTTCACCACTGTGGCAGTGGTGGGGTAGTTCCCCCCCAGTTCCTCTGTGTGAAACCAACCAGCTACAACCAATACATCTGGTAAAGCTGCAAGTCATCAAGCCTCTGTAACTTGATTATTTTAGCAAGTATGTCTGTGTTCATATCATGGTTTAGATGTCATCTATTGACTTGTGACAGCAGATGACAAGGGTCAC
The DNA here is from genome assembly GCF_014839835.1 of Dryobates pubescens. Classification (NCBI taxonomy): domain Eukaryota; kingdom Metazoa; phylum Chordata; class Aves; order Piciformes; family Picidae; genus Dryobates; species Dryobates pubescens. Next base: position 30,413,706 of record NC_071620.1, on the reverse strand, counting down.
TGAACCCACAAGGTCCATCCCAGACTCTCTGTTCCTAAATTAAAAGGCTACACATGTATTTCATGAATAGCTCCTTACATTTCCAGTGTATCACTGCTGCAAAGTTGCAATCTGATTTGGATTTCTAATGCACACAAAGGCCACTGAAAGAAAAACGCAGGTAGCCGTCCCTAGTCTAAGTACGAACAAAGGTCACAATGTCACCTTGAGCAACAACAGAAATTCTCTCATTTCACTGTTTAAAAAAAATGTATAGCAATAAAAAAATATTCTGTTTGGAAGGGGAAAAAAAAAACACAAAAAAAACAACAAGCCCATCTGTTTGGCTTACTTTGTAAGTAAGAAACTGAGATCCCACAGAAGGTGCTCCAATTGCCAGATCTGGCACTCCATCCTCATTGAAGTCCAGGACTGCCAAGGCAGAACCAAATCTTCCTGAAGGCTAAAAGAAGAGAGATTGCTCTCACAAAAATAAGAGCTGTTTTCAGGACAAAATCATCAAAAACACATTTGCAATCTTGGAACTGGGAGCAGAGGTGACAAAAGTCTATCCCAACAACTCTTAAGATTTTCTTAGGGTCACTGTTCTCACAAGTAGTAATTTTCATACTAATTGCACTAGCTCAGAGTCAACTGTTCTCTGTTTGAGGATGTGGAATTGTTAAAAATATAACACCACAATATGGTGCTGCTTTGCTATTTTCTCTTCTGTGCCTAGTGCAGCATTGACATTAAGCTTATGATTTCTTCTTATAGGAGCATTGTAACTGTGAACCACTAAACCACTGTAAGTGGTTTAAAACAAATTAAAACAAATGTATCCCATCTCTGTCTGTTCTTTCCTTTGTGATTAAAGACTTTTTCCACAAAGGATCATCTTTATTACTCAACAAGATCATTTGGTCCTGCTTCTCAGTTACAAGTCATTCGTCACATCAAATTGTAGTTTTATCTTTTTCCTAAAGCATGCAGTCTTGGTAAAGCCAAACAATGGTTTTGTGAGAATTCATCAATTAATGAAAAAAGGTAGCTTCAAAGGAATTTATATTTATTAATAATTAATAGTTTTAGATTAATTAATTTTAGAATGAGTAATTTTAAAGGAAAAATAAAGGGAAAATCACAATATTTTCTTACAAGCAGGGACCCAAATGAGACATACTGTGAGTCAGAGACAGTACCTCAGTTTTATTTGAAGGCAAATTATCTTCTGTGTGGCAAGTAATGACCTTACCTGGCACAGTAATAAAAGTGAAACTACAGATTGCTTTAATTGTTCCTGTGACTTATTTTCATGGAAAGTGTACGATATCTTTTTACCAGGAGAGGCATTTTGGGAACAATCCTCATACATATTAATGACACTGTTGCTCAGGCAAAATTGACCATATTTTCAGGCAAACAACCCAAATATCTGACTTGACCTCTCACCTGATGACCCTGTAGTACTTGGTCAGCTTTCCCATCAAGATCCATATCCCCTGGTGGCAAACCTGATTGGTTGCCATAGACCACATACACTCGTCCTATCTGAATGTGACGCAACGTGCTGTACCCTGGTGCTCCAACCACCAGATCTTCATACCCATCTTGGTTTAAGTCAGCTGAGATCATTGCCCTGTACAGCAAGGAAGTCAACAAAATCATAGCATTAGCTTCTAAACTACCACAATGCTACCAGAAAATAAACACTTTTATCTCTTTCAGGTAAACCAACACCTGTTTTTCCTCATCTGCTTTCGTAAAAATCTACACGGCATTTTTCACATTATATATCTGACTTTTTGTTTCCTTGAATTAAATACAAACAGAGCCCTGAACATTCATCTTCCATTAATGTGTCTGAGATCTATAGGAATTGCTTTTTACTTATGGACACAAGGTACCCGAGAGCAATCAGAGCAAGGAGCATGAAAAAGAGCTGCTTGCATATAACACAGAATACAAAAGATTAAACTACGCAAACAGATCATAGGTCTCAGTAACAGGTTGTGGCAGTTTCACCCTGGTTGGGGGCCAGAAGCCCTAGAACCTCTCTGTGAAGCAGAAAGAGTATGCCTCTTTCTGTGTCCTGATTCTATCTTTGAACTACCTATTAGTCTCAGAGTGTTTCCAAGAACACACTTAAGCATCACCAGTGATCACAGAATCACAGAATGTTAGGGGCTGGAAGGGACCTCTAGAGGTTGAGTACAACCCCCTGCCAGAAGCAGGATCACCTAGGGTAGGCCTCACAGGAACACATCCAGGAGAATTTTGAAAGACTCCAGAGAAGGAGACTCCACAATGTCTCTGGGCAGCCTGTTCCAGTGCTGTCACTCTCACCATAAAAAGTTTCTCCTCATGTTGAGGCGGAACCTCCTGTGTTTTAGCTTGTGCCCATTGCTCCTCATCCTATCACTGGGCATCACCAAAAAGAGAACACAACCTTCATCTTGACAACCATCCCTCAGATATTTATAGACAATAAGCTTCCCTCTCAGCCTTCTTAAGACTTAACAGTCCCAGTTCCCTCAGTCTTTTTTTACAGGAGAGATGTTCCAAGTCCCCCAGTCACCCTCATAGCTCTCCACTGGGACTCCCTCCAGTAGATTCTTGTCTCTCTTGAACTGGGGAGCCCACAACTGGATACAGCATTCCAGGTGTGGTCTCACCAGGGCAGAAGAGTGGCAGAGGCAAACCTCCCTAGAACTGCTGGACACACTTTTCTTGATACTCCCCAGGATGCCATTGGCCCTCTCTTGCCCACAAGATAACTTGCTGTCCACTAGGACTCCAAGCAGCTGCTTTCCAGCAGGACAATCCCTAACCTGTACTGGTGCTTGGTGTTATTCCTCCCCAGATTCAGGACTCTACATTTGTCCTTACTGAACTTCATGAAGTTCCCCTTCACTCAGCTTTCCAGCCTATCCAGATCTCACTGGATGGCAGCACAGCTTTCTGCTATGCCAGCCACCCCGCTCCCTGTTTCGTACCGCAAGAGAATTTGCTGAGGGCACACTCTAGACCCTCATCTAGGCCACTGATGAAGATATGGAGAAAAATTTGACCCAGTATTGATCCCTGTGGAACAGCACTGGCCACAGGCCTCCAGCTGGACTCTGCTGCTGATCACAACTCTCTGGACTCTGTTGTTGAGCCAGTTAAGAATTCACCTCACCTCATCACCTAAGCCACTTTCCTTGAATTTACCTATGAGTTTGGAAGAATCAATTAATTCTTGGCAAACACCAATCAATAACCAAGAAAGGGTAACAATGTTCCTGTACTGTTCAGAACTGGAATTTGATGTTGGTTCTAATTTTGGTTCCTCCATTCTGAGCCAAATCACACACAGAGCATTGAGCTCCCTCACCAAGGAGAGACTAAAACACCCAAAACAAACAAGAAGACAACCCTTCCAAAGACAGGGATTATCTGACTAGAATTCACACCTGAACGGAAACCTCTCTCTTGATATTCAGCACTGACACAAAGAGATTTTCGCTAATACCTGAAAGAAAGGTTTATGGGTTAACTTGTTGTACTGGACAGACAGTTAACAGCTGGACTCAATGACTTTAAAAGTCTTGTCCAACCTAAACAGTTTTGTAATTCTGTAATATAAGCCATTCAGCCAGATTTGTACCACTAACTGATTTGGATTATCATGTTTAAAGAGTATCCAAAGAATAAACATTAATCTTCTGGCAAGTACTCAAAACTTTCATAAATAAAAGAGGGAGATGGGAGGAAAAAAAAAATTACCAACCATCCAAGTCTAGCATAGGGTGAAGTCAGAAAATATGAAGCTACAGGCTTGGAGATGTGCTTAGAAGATTCTTGATGTGTAGCTGCTAATGCTCCCCAGACTTTGGCTGCAAAAGCCTGGTTTATAAAGCGGAGTGAATTCTGGAATAAAAATAACAAAGAGACACAAGAATGGTTAAAACACAGGCTGACACTTCAGAACATACAGAGTACCTCAGAAACAAAGCCATCAGCAGCAGAAATCACCACACTGATACAAGTGGACTCTTAAAGCCAGGTCATAAGCATTTTAGAAAGAGACATTAAATCTGTATGCTCTAAAAAAAAGCATTGCTCATTGTTCACTTCTCTGCTTTGTTGGGACCACTTAATCCCCAGAAGTGTTCTTAGCATTCTGTAAAATGTAAATAGTAAGGAAACATGCTGTCATTTTTGGCACTGCAAGATGTCCTCTAACGTCACTATACAATGAGTAAAGTGTAAAAATTGAGTATTTATGATATGCATATAAATACATAGATCAACAACAGCACTGGAATCTCCATGAAGTGAACTCTGAGGCTACTGTTAACATCCAGAGACCCTGCTCCACCATGCAGCATTTCACATGGAAATTGAAACAAATTTATTCTGAGCTGAATTTTACCTGGTACATTTGTCACTTCTTACTTACTGTTGCCCAAGACTGTATATTGAAGCGAACTCCTCTCTCTGTGTAAGTCAGGTTCTTTTCAAGTGGTTTTGTAAGCAAAGAAGTTGCATTCTTTTGAGGCTCAAGTTTTGATTGTCTGTTTCTGACAAAATAAATAAGGCAGTAAAAAACAACTCATATAACTGAATTCACGAGTTGATTATTTTATGACAAAGTTAGGAGAAGCAAACATATTTCATATAATCAGGTGGCCACTTCTTCCACATGTAAATGCAGTTCTCAAGAGATACCAGCTTAGATGTTTTCCCTTGAGATGTATAGAATAGAATAGACCAGACCAACTAGGAAGAGACCTTCGAGATCATCGTGTCCAACCCATCAATCAGCACCACCTGATCAACTAAACCATGGCACTAAGCACTCCATCAAGTCTCGTCCCAGACACCTCCAGTGATGGCAATTCCACCACCTCCCCGGGCAGCCCATTCCAATGGCAAATCAATCTTTCTGTGAAGAACTTCTTCCTAACCTCCAGCCTAAACCTCCCCTGGTGCAGCTTGAGACTGTGTCCTCTTGTTCTAGTGCTGGGTGCCTGGGAGAAGAGACCAGCCCCCGCCTGTCTACAACCTCCCTTCAGGTAGTTGTAGAGAGCAATAAGGTCTCCCCTGAGCCTGCTCTTCTCCAGGCTAAGCAACCCCAGCTCCCTCAGTCTCTCCTCATAGGGCTTGTGCTCCAAACCCCTCACCATCTTTGTTGCCCTTCTCTGGACACGTTCCAGCAAGTCAACATCTTTCCTAAACTGAGGAGCCCAGAACTGGCCACAGTACTCAAGCTGTGGCCTAACCAGTGCTGTGCACAGGGGCAGAATGACCTCCCTGCTCCTGCTGGCCATTTTGCTAGAGGAATACATGTACTTATGCTCCCTACTGCTGAGTTCCATAGTTCTCTCCATAAACTGGGAAAGAATTTAGGTATGGTAGGGGTAAATATGAACCAGTAGTTTCATGGTTAGCAGAAGAAAGAGTGACAACCAAATAAAGCATGAAGATTTAGCACTTCAAGTGTTAGGTAAGTATTCTTGTCCTAAGGCTGGAAGGTAAAAATCTCACCCAGGTTCTACACAGTTCCCATTAATGAAACTTATTTATCCACAGTAAAAGAATCTCAAACTCACACAGAAAAAGATAAACTGAAAGATCTCTAATTTCCAGTAGCTCACTGTCCACATTAGTGGAAGACTCCATTCATCAGTAAATCTTTGAACCTTCAGAGCTTTACTTACACGTAACTCTCCTTGTGCTCTCTTGTGCAGTTTATAAACAGAGGATTCTCAGGTAGATAGCAGCCACTAAAAAAATGTGAAACACATGTGAAAGATCTTACTGCAATTGAAGGAAAACTAAAAATATAACTTTTATCCTTACCAACTGGTCTGTCAGAAGTCTTCAGTTTTCTCAAGACATCCTACTTATTCAAAATCAGACCATCATTGTAATTTGTAGAAGTACCTCTGATATTTGTTTTAATGACCTTATATAGGTTCTAGATGAATTTCCCATGTCATTATATAAGTCTTAAAGGAAATTTAGTGTAATATGTCATAATATTTCTATTAATCTGAAGCACTTTTAATGAAAGTGCCATTCTGGATATTATGTCATACTGTATTTTATATATATTTTCCCAAAACAACTGCAGTGTTATCTTCCATATAACTGAATGAATGAATAACCACTGTAGTTCTTATAGAGTTATTTATAGTAAGGTTGGACTTAATGATCTCTGAAGTCTTTTCCAACCTGGCTGACTCTGTGATTCTGTGAAGGTTATCCTTGGAACAGAGCAGTACAAGGCCAGATCTTCTATGAAAACATAATACTCTGAATACAAGTTTAGGCTTCCAATACTAGAATATACAGGATCACAGGATATACTCTTAGTCTTTCTAATGCTACTTGCCTTAAGTGTCTGAACACAATATGTGAACTCCCCAAGCAAGGGACATCTTTGCTGGCTGATGATGGCAGCCAGAAGGTACAGACACAGCTCAGACTGCCATACCAGGCAGAACTTGAGGGCATGGCTATGGAACATTTAAGCAGGCCTGTGAGTACATCTTACAGAATGCCACAAATTTTTCCTGTTGACTATCAGCTGGGCATAGAATCACAGAATCAACAGGGTTGGAAAAGACCTCAAAGAACGTCAAGTCCAACTTGTCACCCAACACCTCATGACTACTACACCATGGCACCTAGTGCCACGTCCAATCCCCTCTTGAACACCTCCAGGCATGCCAGGGCCTTGCCTGGGGTAAGAAGCATGAACATGTAACCAATATGTACTCAAGGCGCAGAAATATCTCTGCCCAGCGGAGGATTTAAAGCACAGCACCTCTTCTAGGAAAGAATCTGCCTTCAGAAGAACAGTTAAAGGGGTTTCAGGACTTGATTACCTATGTTTCATATTGCAGGAAACATGCTATACCTGGTTCCTTCCTCTAGCATATGGCTTGTCAGCTCAAAAATATTGTTTGTCCAGAAGGCCATGTCATCCACTCCTCCCAGGAAATACTCATGGAACTTCTCCACCAGAAATGGAGACTTACGAGCGTATGTTGGAAAAAGCTAAGAGACAAGCAACACACTTAATAAGACAGATCACTTTGTCTTGAATAGTGTAGGTTCATTTTTGTATAGAAAACAGAAAACCAACCTTGGCAACAGCAAGCCTTTCTCCATGCCTGGAAAAAAAAGCCTTCAGAAGTAAATTTGCTATTAATTATTGAAATAGTTATTTACAAGCCTTCCCTGTGGTGAATACTTCCTAGGCACGTCATTACACTTCCTTGTTTGTTGCTAATACATTTTTAAAAGCTGTAATGTGAGAAGCAATGATATTAACATTATTGCTGCCCTTAATTTGGAGGGATTCATTGTGTGTAAATGCTGTGTGACTACTGGCAATCAACTGAAATAAAGAATACAGCTAGGCTGCATACTCAAAAGCAGGTATTGTCAGGTATCAAGTCTCTTTTGAATTATTCTTAGACTTGAAAGGATCTACATGAAGTGTAGGTAAGCTATACATTTACACATGCACACTACTCCCTCAGTGTATGAAAATTTTATTGTCAACAAGCCATAATGCAATAGTAACTGAAGACACAGCTGTTCTCAAATAAACGAGCATCAGTATGTTAAATGCATAAATGTTTTAAATAGCTGTGATGCTGAGTTTGTGGTTTAACGATGAACAGCCATTAACCGGTGCAAAGGTGTATTCTAGCCATTAAGAAACATCAGGTGTTTTATGATTCTGGGGTCTAATAGGGAGTCTATATTGCTGGCCTCGATGCATAAGGCATTTCAAATAGGATTATCATAGCTTTCCTACACAGGTTTCACTTACAAAACCCCAGACAAAGCTATTCAACTTACAGTTCAAGAAACAGCAAGTAAGCACAGTCAGTAATTGTGCTTTCACTGATGATCTCTCTTTTATAAAATTCCTTGTAGATTGCTGCTAGGTCTTTGACAGGAACATACCTAAAACCAAGATGAAGGTATTTTAACATGAGATTTTCCACCTTGCCTGATGAAAGATTAAAGTTGTAATAATAGCCTGCTTTAAAATATTCCAAATTTCAGAAGACTGTAGAAGGTCATGAAGATTCATTAGTGACAGGAAGACCTGGATTGCAGATGCAGTTACTCTGCAGAACACTATCCTTTGTTTTAGGTTCAAAAATCAGAAACCTGCAGAATCATTCCTCTATGCCTACTGCTTGCAGAGTTTCTATGCTCCCCATGCTTGATGATAACACAATCTTGGAGGATGCACTCCAGCTCTCCACTGTGCCAAATCTACTCCTAGTCAAATAGCTGTGATGGAGTCTTATTAATGAACTGTGCCATCTCCTCCTAGAAGAACCACATCCTACTTAAATAAAATGACTCAAAAGACCTATTTTATAAGCAGAAAAAAAGACATGTGAGTTCTTCAGTTAAAACACATGGGGGGGGGGGGGAAATGTGTACATTTAAAACTTCTTTTTATGCTATTAAAACCTGTCCAAATTCCACAGTATCTATAACCAGAAACATCCTTGTTGAGGAATGGCTTGAATCGCAGGGGCATAGTTCTATGGAACAGCTGCTTGAACAAAGTGTGTAGGCCGTACTCCATCTTAATGTTTGCTGCTCGCAGTGAGCAGATACGCTGATATTAGGGGATTACCACGGCCTTGAAGCCTGGAGGATGTGCTGGCAGCTGCAAGTGTGGATGGGGCATGGAGGGTCGTCGTGACCTTGGAGCTGTGCTTGCAGCTGTGAGTATAGATAAAGAATAAGTAAAACAAGTAGCTAATTAGAGAGGAATCTGCACGTAGACTCTAACTGTAGCCAGGCTGAATATTATGATGTAACCCTGGACTAATAGCCAATGAAATGATTACACTTGTGCATATTTAGATGAAATGCTATATAAGCCGTGCTTTCTAACAATAAAGTTGAAGCTTGCTTATCAATCATATTGATTGCTGCAAGTCTTTCCCTCACCCCCCTCGCCGATGGACTTCTCTTCCCGACACATCCTCAACTTCCAAAATTCTATATGGAACTCTGAGTTAAACTGACTTATTTAGCTAACAGCTAGGACATTCCATCAAACCTTTTTCACTGATAATTTTATATAATTACTTTTAAGTGTCTTCATAGATAAAAAATTTAGTCTTTCTTGCTATGATACTGCATGTAAAACTCTATTTAATTCTCTCTTTCCAGTTTTTCATGTCAAGGAACGGAAAATATACATATAAGGAATACCAAACTCAGAAATGTTCCAATAGCCAAATGAGTTTCTTTTGAAAGAAAGGACAGCATCTTGTTAAAACACAGTTGAGTATACAGAGCAAGCAGAAATAGTTATTAAAGAAGGTAACCTCATTATCTTACCAATTTGATGCCAGATAACTGAAGTCCAGCTCAAACTGACTCAGTACATCTCCTCCTGCGGATGGAAGAATGAAAAAAGAAAACCAAAACCCACAAAGGCCAAGAAATCAATTCAGTTAAGTATCTACCATGGATAGAAGAGTGACTCACTTGAAAGTATGCTGCATATTTCTAGAGAATAAGCATAATGTAAAATTTAAAACCACAGCAGTGATTCCACTTAAATTTTAGCATCCTTTCAGCATGTGTTTTCTGCTCATATGCCTTATCACATCACCTGAAACTTGGACAATGAGGACAGGTTTAGCAGAGTTTTGCAAGCTATGGAGGAGAGCGATTCATTCTTGACTCCAGCATTGCACAGGGTAAGAACCAGAATCACCCACTGCGATTTTGAAAGGGACTGGTTATTCAAATAGAAGGATCTACAATCAGCAAACTGAAACATTACCAAAATCACCAGCATTGTGAGCTTCTGAGTATGAACCACGAAAATCAATCTGGAGAAAAACAAGAGAAGTGTCCCTTTATTTTACTCATCCATCCCTTCAAGCATCTGAGCAAAACCAAATTGCCCAAGCAGTTCTGAAGTTCACAGGCTTCAGGCTTGACCAACTTTGCTCTTAAGGAGTTTGTGACATTATGTCTCTGAAAATCATAAACAGGGCTCCCAAACTTTTCTCTTCCCTCCCCGACAGAGTCCAAAGCCCAGCTATGAATCACTACATCCAGCTATATCAATAAACAGAATAATACAGGCTTACTTCTCCCATGGCCTTTAGAAACCCTTGGTCGATGCCCAGGCTATGCCAGCTCACATCTGCCACCATATGTGAGGCAATTCCGAACAGGAAAGCCACCAGCTTCTCTGTAGCCTACACAACAACAATCCACTTGTAGTCAAGTGAGTAATTTTACTCTTGGCTTTAAGAAGAGGTGAGCATTTTACATTAGATGAGGATATAGATATGAAACTTACAATCTAAGAACTTAGAATGACAAAGTGTTGGCCACTCACTCCTTCATGCTGGAGTCACTATTTGCGACTTGAACTTTAAGCAATTCATACTGTCCAAAGCCATTAAATCACATGGTTGAAGTCAGGACAACTTGTGTGCTTCAAGTTAGATGTGCACTGAAGTGGTTTTTAGGTCTGGGGACAAACACCTCCACTTTCAAGCCCTTCTGCCACCATGGCTGAGGTGCAGGCACATGAAGAGGAGAAAGCTATTTCTGTGCAAGTGCTGTTCACTGTAAAAGTACCTGATTGTATTTCACACCTTTTATTTCACTCATCTTATTGCTACAAACAGTAAAGTTATTTGGAATAAATTTGTCAGCATTTGGAATAAATTTGTTAGCAACAGAAATTTCACTTCTCCAGAAAAGACTTCTCTGCATTGAATCACTGCAAGTTTCAGAAATCTTTTTAAGGCTGTAACTGAATCACATTTCTTGATGCATTTATAGATTGTGAGGGTCAACAGTTCACAAGGTCAGTGTCACCAATAGCCATTAATCGGCAGACAGGCTTGTTTAGGTTTTAAATAGTGCATGTTCTCAAATGCTGCTCTATCTGCATGACCCTCCTGAGCAGAGAGAGAGCAGCAAAGTATCCAGTAAGGAAAATAAAGCAGCACTCTTTTTAAAGTCATTCTCACTTTTGACAGTATGTTTTGCTTCTCCTATGAAGCTCATGTATCACAAACATGAGTAAATCAGGCCTAAGACCAAGGTTTCACAAGTGAGAATTCTAGGAGACATCTGGTTTTCAAGTGGTAAACACTCAACCAGGTCTGACAAAAATGCAAGGACCACCAATCACATTCAAAAGTTTGGACTGGTGAACTATATCCTGAGCACCAGGCCACGCTGCAAACAACTGTCATGACCCAATGGTGAATAACCTGGCAGAGGTTAAAGCCCCTTGCTTTCCAGCTTGTCCTCAGATATCAGATGGGCAGGGGGTGGCTGAGCCCAACTTCTGAGTGATGTCCAGCTGGATCTTTTATTGTGACTAGCTTAATGTTCTTGGAAACAGAATTAAGACTCAAAACAGAGTCATGTGCCAAGACACTTTCTTTAACAGGCTGCATAGCTACCACTACGGTGGTCTGATCTGCAGGGAGCACTGTGCTGTGCCGGCGCGAGCAGGAATAGTGTGAGTGGGAATGAGCAGGAGTGGCACGAGCAGGAGCGGCACAAGCAGGGGTGGCAAGCAGGAACAGTGCCAGCAGTAGAAAGTAGAAAGAGCAGCTCAGGAACAGCAGCGACGGCAGGTGGCAGAGATGGCAGCTCCACAGGAGAAATAGGGGCTCCCAGAGATGAAGGCAGCAACAGGGTGACAACAGGGCAGCAACTGGGCCCCAGCAGATCCCCAGCAGCCGCACACACAGCACCGCTGTGACTTCCTTTGAAACTTCACACTGTTGCTGAAAAATAGCCATGCCCCTCCACTCGGCAGTGCCACGCATGCCTGGTGCCACTGCTAGGAAGTCTTCAGGGTCCTCAAGTCCCTTGGTGGACCCCAGGTGCAGGAGCAGGGGACTAAGGTTAGATTCCTTGTGTAAGCTCCACATGCAGCACTGCCTGCGAGGCAGCCATAGGAACAAAACTTCCACAGCTCAAACCATTCTCCCAACAACGGTAAGAAAAATTTACATATGTTTTTCAATCCCTTAACACAATAGATAGACTTCACGTGGAAACGGTAACTTCTGGTCTGGTAAAGCAGAAAACAGGATTTTAATGTTTCCTTTACCAGTAAAGATTCAATTTAAAAATGTGTCTTTTTACTACACATGCCCAAGAACTGGGGAACTGCAACAACAAGTACAAGCAAAGAAAAGAGTAGGAAGCAAAATCAAAAGTAAAGGATTTTTTTTTTTACCTCTTCCCAAGGCTGAGGGTATTTCCTTCTGATGTACTGAATACTTGCACTGAGAAATGGTGACCAGTGAGTGTCCTCAGACACATCATGGAATGCTCCTATTGTAAAGAAATTAGATTAATGTTTGATTTATTCTTTGAGGAGAGGAAAAAAAATACAAATTTTTCTATGTGCAAAAACACAGACTTTTGCTCAATTTGCAATCCACTCACATGAAAAGAGCCAGATGAGGTGTATTTTTATATGTATTTTTATATGGACTAGATAATCTTTCAAGGTCCTTTCTAACCCTAATGTTTTGTGTGATTCTGTAATTGTGTGAAGAGCTGACCTACTCGAGCTGAAAAACCAGGGGACCATCTGCAAGTCAAGTCATACTTTTTACAACCACTGCAACAAACAAAACTAAGACTGACATTAATTTCAAACAAGAAGCAGAGAAAGGCAAAGACAGCAGTCTGGAAAATAAAGGCTTTAAACTAGGATGTTACTAATACTTCCCTCAAGGCCTCAAGTCCTACACTATTGTGACTTTGTGAGGGTTTTTTTTATATTCATCTTTATGACTGATCTGATAGAAACTAATACTTCCTACCATGGAAGTTACCTGTAGGCTTTTCCTAACACTTAGAAAAAAGAGCATTTCTCTCCTCTCAGTTTTTCCTGAAGACAATACTCAGTAAACTCACCTAATTTAGTCTAAGAGCATCATTCTGTCAAATCGCCCTACATGTTAGTTAAATTTACCCAGAAGCTACTTTCCAAACCCATTTTCATTACATGGACTGCTCTCCTATAAAGTTTTACAAAAAGGCTCAAAACACTAACAAAAATGGTGTATGGAAGGTATTTTTGACCATACTTAATTTCTAACAGCATAACTATTTGCATCCCAACTAAACAGGATTGACACATTAAAATACAACTGTTACAATATTGGGACTTATAAAGCTTTTCCTACCATTTTTGCAGATTGGAGGATAAAAGGCATCAGGGTAAATGCTCCCAGCCTGAAATGCATCTTGGTGATTTAATAACAACTGGAAAAGGATGGGGGAAAAGAGACTCATAATTGTTATTGTGCAGCATGAAAAGACATTCAACTATAACTTTGATAAAATACCAAAGTCATTTCAGTGTCATTGTCCCCTCCATCATTTCCCCACCTACCTCCCAAATGGTTTTAAGTGAAACTACATTAATCAGTATAAATTGTGATTGGAAAGGCTAGTTAGGAAAGTATTCATATGATCTACCTTGGGTGCTGGTGAAGTCACCTTCCAATTCTGGTGAAGCCACCTCCTCTTAGAACAAAGCCTAGGCTGCTAACTTACATCCTCTGAGTCACAGCATAGCTGTATACTGTGGACAATCTAAACACTTCCCTTGAAGTGATCTCCTACTTTGATTTAAGTTGTGTTGGCTTAATGTTTGGCCTCAGTGATCTCAAAGGGCTCTTCCAATCAAAACAATGCAATGATTCTAAAAGCTGGAGTTATATAAAATGGTCTTCTTTACATGGTTTTAACCACGAAACACGTGTGTTTCATTTATCTCTTTATGAAAACAGCCCACATGCTTACACTGCTCTGCAGCCCACAAAAGAAACACCTATTTGCATCAATCAGAAATTGCTAAATAATATATGTGGTGGACTAAATTAAAAACTTTGCTGTCATTTTGCTGTCCTTACAGTTATTAAATCATCTTTCCAAAAATCCTCTACAACTATGCATGGAGGGTATGACTTCAGAAGATGCAAAACATGCAAGAGACCACACAGAGTGTCCACACAATACTAAAAATATTACATATTTGTAGTAGCATTCAGGAGTCAAGTGATCTTTAATAGAAAAGGTAAAAATACTGTCTAGGCAACATATTCACACACATATTACTGAGAATTCATAATAAAGGCAAGAAGACACACAGGAAAACATTCAGAAGAAAAGTGTGCACAATGAAGCAATAGTATGTTTCCTACCTGTCTATAATTAACACTCCCTTCATGTATGAAAAATTCCAGAGCTCTGTGTGCTGAAAAACAAGACATTGAAGTATTGATTTATAGGTACTGTGGCCAGGCCTGTGTGTCATTAGAAGCATTATCAAACCAGAAGATGCTGCATTGTCATAGCTAAGCCAAGTGGCACAAGTACATGAAACACAATGTCTCCCAAAGAGCTAATAAGGAAGTGCTGCTTCTGTGGCACATTTGGGTACTGTGGTCTTTTAAGTCTCTTCATAATCCCCAGTTCCCAAGCTGACCAAGAAAGCTGAAACTGAAGGGAAGTCCAGAACCGAGCTACAGCAGTGAACTGACAAGATTACAGCCAGCAAGTACGGAGTACCAATCATAAAGGTCTTGTTAAGTTTCACTGCTGCCCTTAGCATTCAAAGAGGTACCTCAGAAATCAACATAGATATTGAACAGTTTGATTAATTTTTAACATGTATGAAAACCAACAATAATCTAAAACCAGCAAGGTAAATAATACTATGTAGTCACTAAATAGACAGACATTCTTACTGCCTAAATATTTACTGAACAAGCATAATGAGAGAATGAAACAAACTGACACCACTTCTCTGTAACAAAGTCTCCTAATGCCAGGGATGCTCTATCAACACTATTCTAAAAATACCTAACATTGCATCTAAAATGATTTGGTTGAAAGTGCATGCATGGGTTATATCAGCTTTCCTTCTCACATTAAGTTTTACTCCTGACTTGAAGCTATTTACAAACTAAGACTAATCAAGATAACCCTGACTTGCTGAACTTAATTTGATCCTTACCAAATACATCATTAAAAAATACCTGCACTCTTATTCTGGAATAAGATCTGGACAAAACTGTGTGGGTTTGAGTGATCCTTCACTATGAATTTTATCCTGATCTAAACCATTCTTAGACAAATACATTAAGACACCTTAGGGACCAATCTTGCACCAAAACAGGAATAACTTGAAAACAATAATATAAAAAGTGTACAATACTGAGATTCATCCGTTTCAACACAGACCTCCCTTTTCAGTGTGGAAGAGTCTACGTTTGACAGTTTGTGATGGATCCCAATGGTTTCACAAAGTCCCAGAGGTGTGATTCGAGTCCCAGGATGACAGGGGAAGAACCTCCCCACTAAGACCTGCCCCCATCAAGAAGCCGTGGCAAGTAGGACACAGCTCTGCTGAGCACATGAACATGATCAACATTTTGAACAGGCAGAGCTTTTCACTGTTTTAAAAGTACTTTCCTAAGTCTGTCCAGACTTTGGTGACGGTTTGTAGTCAAAGCAGTTCCTTTCTACAGTTTGTTGTGGTGGGGTTTTTGTTGTGGTGGTGTTATTAGTTTTAGTTGTTTGTTAGGTTGTTTGTTGGGTTTTTTTTTGTGTGTGTGTAATAGTCAGTGTTTGGATTTAGCAGTAACTTTCAGTACTTTATCATCACAGACTTTTCTTTGGACGTAAACAAAAATCACTGATTTTAGCAGCATGAGAGCTGAACCCGGTTTAATGTCAATTTCAAACGAAAGGACAAAATTTGTGGTAAACTATGACTCAGTGTACACATTACAACCAAGATCTTTAAACTATATAAATGCAGGTTTTCTGCAGTATGCTTCCTTGATTAGAGAAAAGAAAAACACGATTTAAAAAAATGGCTGCTTTGGGACAGATCCCTAAGCTGTTCTCATCGTAGCTTTCATGCAAATGCACTCTAGTCTTCCAAATCTATTATTTCAAGTTTTCTGAAGTGTGTACTCAGTAATTAGAGCCCTGAGCTTGCAAAGTTGTATGCACTTGACCAAGCTCAGGCAATGTGACTTCTACTAATTATCACGGGTTACTTAACCTGCTGTTAAGGAAAAGTGAACGTTTGCAGGAAGCTGACCAAGGATACAATACTCAGTGAATATAGTCTCAAAAGCCATGAATAATTTCAGCTTTTGACTTGTTCAAAGTTGCATGTATCCAGTACCTCAAGTCTGAGGTGACCTGAATAGAGACAACATCATACATTTTACCATCTGTTTGAGCAATGAATTTAGAAACAGGAGAATAAACAAAACTGACCATTTATTGTGAGTAAATGTCTCAGAAAAACCTCACACTACTGATGAGTGCTCTTGCAAGACTTAAGCAGAAACCAGATTTTAAAAACAATATACCCAAACAAGAAATTCAAGGCAGAAATATTTCCACCACTTTCATGTTCTTAATTCTCTCCTCCTTTGCAAAACAAAGCTGTTCGGGCTACGGATAGCAACCCACACGCAATAATACAACATTTTCATGATGTTAGTCATAAATACACTACAGTATTTTGACTACTTTATGGAGACACAGCAAAATGTATACATGGCAATTTGAACAATCTGTGTTATTTTCTGGTTTAAATATAACAGTCCCATGAATTGTCTAAAGTATTCCTCTTCTTTCTCCAAACCAAACCCTGTCTGCGTAAGACTCAGACACAAACATTCCAGTTACATAATGCCCGTTTCAGACGACAGAAAAATACACCACCACTCTGATGAGTATTCTGCTTACAAAACCAGTAAAAAGTTCAAAATTCCTAAACAAAACTACTCATCTAGCCTATGTGTTATGCCATTTGCTTATTACTTCACTTCCTCCCTTTGCTTTTCATATGAATGTGAATTTCTCTTCCCAAGCAACTCAAAAGATACAAAAAAATTCATTCTGAACGTGCCTTACCTATTTCAACATGTGTCGAGATTCCACTTGGGATACCTCTCTGGCAGAAACAGTACAGTATAAGCAGCAAAACAGACCAAGTCTTCAAGCCAGCCATGATGCTGGCTTAAACTGTAAATTTCAGAATCCTGGAGCAGTAGCACTGTGACCTTTGAAATCTAGGTTACGGAGCATGTCTTTTTCTTTCAGACATATTGCTGACACAGCAAGTGGACGACTGCTGTATTTGAAAGGCTATGTTGTACCAATGATTTTCTCTATTTCAAATAATAAAACAAAAGGGGAAAAAAAAAAGTAACTTGAAGGCATTTTCCCCTCTTGAACTCTAGTAGCTGTCTGCCGTAGTCAGGGTTCTGTTAATATACAAAACCACAGCAGAGCATCCCACGAGATCATGGCGCACTTGTCTTAAAACAGCTATGCAGGATTCCACAAAAAATGAGAGCCAATTGCCAAAGCAGCATACAGTACAAACACACTAGCTCCTGAGCTGTAGGCAACACAAATCCATAAACTTTGGTGAGCTGATAGGGAACTGCATACGTAAGTTTGGGTCTTACAATCCAAACTGAAAGCCTAGTTGATACACAGGTGGAAATCATGAGTGTAGTCCTGCCATACATACTGCTATGAACATCTGTCTTACTGCAAAGGCTGGACACGCTGTGGCTCCCAAACATCGCCCATGCAAACCTGGCCTGGCCGCAATGCCAGACCACTGCTCAGTCTGCGGGCATGGCTGGCATGCATAGCATGGCCACGCCGGTCCCTAGCGAGATGGTGGCACTAGGCTGTGGCCTTGTATGGCCCTCTGCCAGAGACTGACCGCAGGTGCCATAGGGTCCAGAGGCCGGAGACGGGGGCCACCGGCCCTCTTCTAGCCCAGCCTCCCACCGTCCGGTGCTCCTGAAGTAAAGCCACGAAACGCCAAGTCCCTCCTCTCCCTCCGGAGGAGCATCTCGATCGGACTCGGGAAGCGGAGCTCCAAGAAGCACAAAACCACCGCCAGTATGCCCCCCCATCCTTGCAAGAACACAGCAAATACAGCAGCGCCCCTCGGCCAACGCCGTGCCCCAGCGACAGGCCACTTCTGGCCCGGCCCCTCCGCAGCTCCTCCTCTGGGGCGGCGCGGGCGGCTCCGTGAAGCCTTCGGCGCCTGTCGCCCGTGCGCGGCCATGGCGAGCCTCTTGCCGTGGCGGGCAGCTGTGGCCTGCCGCCGCCTTCTCCTTTTACCCTCTCCACCCCCAGGTTTGGCGGCAGCGCGGCGCAGCAGCTCGGCGCTGCCCGCTGCCCTGGTACGCCAGGGCGGCTTGGTGGGCGGCCAATGGGTGGAGACGCCTGCCGCTTTTCCCGTACAGGACCCGGCCAGCGGCCAGGAACTGGCCCGGGTGGCCGACTGCGGGGCGGCCGAGGCGCGGGCGGCTGTGCGGGCCGCGCATGAGGCCGGCGCCGTATGGAGCCGCCTCCCCGCCAAGGTGAGCGGCAGCGAAAGATGGCGCCCGCCTGGGCAGTCGGCGGCCCCCGGCGGGACGCGGCTCCTAGCGCCGCCTGGCGCGCGAGGCGGCCGGGGCGGAGAGGTCCCGACCGGAGAGGTCCCGACCGGGGAGGTCCCGACCGGCGGGGGCCGCCCGCCGCGGGCTGCGGGGCTGCCCCGGGGGTCTTGTGGGGTTTCGCTTCTCTTTCGGAGAAGCTCATCCCAGGCGCCTTGCGGGCGGCGGGCACGGCAGCCTTATCTCTTCCCAGGAGAAGAGCGTGCGCCTACGGAGATGGTACGAGCTGATGATAGAGAACAAGGACGAGCTGGCGAGGATCATAACAGCTGAGAACGTGAGTACGGCGGCAGGGCCCGCCTCTGCCGGGGCCGGCTACCCCTCTGAGCGTGGGGACTGCCCTGCGCTAGCATTCAGCCTGTTCAAAAACCTAACACAGGGATGCTACCATTGAAATAAAATAAAGCTGACAGCCACCAAAACACCATTTCACCAGTTAACCATCATGTCGGTTTTTATTACTTAAAAGGTTGGGCGTAGCAGACACATTGTGCATTCACATTGCTCTGTTAGGTCATTGGAGAATGTTTCAAACATTTTCTTCGATTCATACTGTGTGTTACTTTCATGACAATTGTACCTGACAGTCCAGTGGAAATTAGATCCACGCTGTGCTTCACGTAGTGCAAAAGCATACATCAATCTAAACCATGGTCTTCATGCTAGAAATGTGTGTGTGTTACCAGTATCATTGATTCAGAAAGAATTGCAGTACTATTAAAGCAAGACTCCAAGTTGGATTCACTCGTCATGCATTGGTTTGCATCACAGAGCAGTCTAGGAGCTCACAAATGGCAGCCTTTGGGATAAAATCATGCAAGAAAATACTTGAGCAGCTCATCACTGTTCCAGCTGCTAACAGCCATTCAGTGCACAGGATTAGTCCATAGTAATACCAAACGGCCCTGGCAAAAGTCTCTCACTCCTTTCCCATGATTTGTGTCATCTTCTGAATGGTCACAGCTAACTGCAGAGTTTGCAAATAAAGACACGCTGCATTTGCTCTTCCAGTCTTGGGCAGGTATGAATCCCAAGCACAACATACAAAATGTTGACTGTAGAATGAGGGTATATTGAAGCCACACAACTGTTGCTGATCCAATCATATAATTACTTTTGGACATCACAGTGTATGTGATTATAAACTAGTCTGAAAATAACAGAAACTTAATTACTTGAATATGTGGGTTTTTTTGCTTCAGCCTGCCGCTTACATTGTTTCTTCATTCTAATTTAATCAAAGGGGAAGCCTCTGAAAGAAGCACAGGGTGAAATCCTGTATTCTGCCTCTTTTCTGGAGTGGTTTGCAGAGGAAGCTCGCCGGGTTTATGGTGATGTCATTCCAGCATCTGCAAAAGACAGAAGAATTCTGGTGCTGAAGCAGCCAGTAGGAGTGGCAGCCATTATAACCCCAGTAAGCACAGCTGAATTTTTAAGGTTGTGTGAAGGTTTACAGCACAGAACTCTAGCCCTATTGATTCCTCCAGCCCTGGCAGATGCTCTTGTTTAGTTTCATTTCTACCTTGTAGTCACTTCTTCCTGAACTTGCAGTACATCTTTGTGATGTTCACTAAGGACAAAGCCCGTCATGCAGGGCTGTTTAGCTCACACACTTAGAGAGAAAATGTCAGCTATTTCTGCAAAATCAGGAAGCATCACTTTGCCAGAATTGATTGTACTTTTTTCTCACATCCTAGTGGAATTTCCCCAGTGCTATGATTACCCGGAAGGTTGGTGCAGCTCTGGCAGCTGGCTGTACAGTGGTAGTGAAACCTGCAGAGGACACACCTTTATCAGCATTAGCTCTTGGGGAGGTGAGTTTTATGCTAAGCTTTACCTTTGCTGTGGACTGAAGCTGTAAATGGGGAATCTGATGGGCTTTGAAGATAACTGGCCAGCTTCATACATGAAGAAAAGACAGATTGGTTGACTCAATCCAGAGGTTTTAGTTTAGTAACAATCTTTGAAAGTTGCTTCTAATACGGTCTAGAGAACCCAGCCATTTAGCTATACAAAACATGTTATCTTTCCTTTGGTTACTTTGAATGACACCCAGCTTAAACTGGAGTAAGTTGTTTTGACTCCATGACATCTGTCACTGGTTGCACTTTGCAGTTTTGGCTTCCATTAACTTAGAGTCTGGTTTCATCAAAATGATAAGCCTTGACTATTCCTCATACAAAATGCCTTAATAATGCAAATTCTATGTTTCTTTTGTTGCAGCTTGCAAACCAGGCTGGAATTCCAGCAGGAGTGTATAATGTTGTTCCTTGTTCCAGACAGCAGACACCAGCTGTAGGGGAAGTTCTGTGCACTGATCCACTGGTAGCAAAGATATCTTTTACTGGCTCTACAGCAACAGGAAAGGTACATAAAGGCAGAGAATATCCTCAAAGATTATTACTGTGGTTATACTGGAAAGGTAGGGGTAAAGTGTGTGCCTTTATACAAGTTCTATTTCTGTCTGCTGTAGACAGAGTGCCAAAATTATTTGTGTACTTGAGATGCTGCTTGTTTTCTTTAGTGTCAATACTTCACAGAAGGATGCTTGTGTGCAACTTCTGGATAACCTGCATGTTACTTAACTGCCATATGAACAGTCTGGCACAAGATGCTGTTGTTTCATATTGTAGTGTGACGATGTAGTAAGAAGAACACTGAAACTTGAGTTTCCAGGGCATTAATTAGGATTGGTTTCTGAAGTTGAGAGAAAGCATTAGTGAGGACCCTGAATATCTCCTATTAGCCTTAGGCAATAAGAAATCTTGTCACTATCTCTAACAAAACCAGAAACTGCAGAGTGTGGCAAGAAGATGATAGAATTCTGTGGGATGCCTGTATGCAGAATGAAGAAAATCTGGTAACAAGACAAATCTTAATCCAGAATTCTGTGTGATCTAGGAAGAGATTTTTAAGAGAAGTCATGAGTGTTACTACCCAAATAGAAAAGAACAAGCAAACAAGAGTGACTGTATTAGTGTATAAAAGCCTGAGCTGAATTGAAGTTGATGGGAATTCTTCTCTTGACTATTTCTTGGCCAGAATTTGGTCTCTAAAGATCTTAACAAAGGAAATTAGTCCTTGTTTTTTGTCATAGGAGAAAACAGGTCATCTAGCATTATAAAAACTATGTAAATCAATTCCTTGCCAGAGTTAACGTTTTTCACTGCCTTCCATCTGTATTCCACAGCTCACATCTGGTAGAGGTACAGATTTCTATGTCTCCTCTGTTGCCTGCAGATACTGCTGAAACATGCAGCTGGCACTGTGAAGCGAGTTTCCATGGAGCTTGGAGGACATGCTCCTTTTATAGTGTTTGACAGCGCCAACGTGGACCGTGCTGTTGCAGGAGCCCTTGCTTCCAAGTATAGAAATTCAGGGCAGGTAAGAGTAATCTTTTTGTCCTCTCTTTCTGGAGAGTGAAGAGCTCCACATACAGTTAAAGCTGTAAATAAGCTATTTTATGTAAAAGGACAGCATAGAACACTTCATTGTGAAGAGAAATATGCTGGAATTGTACATTGCTCTGGGCATTCAAGCCATTTATCAGCAAGTCCAAGTAACAACACTGAAATCCCATGTACTTCTAACAACATGCATGGCAGACAGTAATACCACAAGATGTTCACTAGGACCCTTACTAAGAGCATGAGAAGTGACAAGGGATTTTGCCATGTGCTTTGTCAGCATTAAATTCGTTGGAGAACTAGAGCTGTGAAAAGACACTATCCTGCCTCAGTTTCTCAGGATTATATTTTGTAGTGTGCCTAGTTAGTTCTTAAAATAATGGCTTCAAGTCTCATGATAAATGTTTCTGTACGATTGTGTGTTCTGATAGCACCCATCAGCAGTTGAGGCAATTGAAATCTCTTAAGATTCTCATGGCTAGATTTTTCTGCAGTGAGCAGCTTAAAGGGATAGACAGGATTCAAATGTGCATTGCTTCAAATGTGTTTTCTGTAGAGTAAAAAAAAAAAAAGTAAGAGCATCACTTAGCAGAACAGTCAGCTGAGCAGAGCTGTGTGGAGAGCGTTCCAGCCTTATGAATACATGGAAGTTGGCAAACTCACATTTCAGAGAAGCGGCAACTTTTCGGTCGGATTAGGAGGTCATTTAGTTGGGAAAACGTTGCTTGAATAACAAGAAAACTAAGACTAATCTTGGCAAGAAAGGAAAGAAAATAGAATAGAATATTCACAAGGACCAGTGAGCAATCAGACACAGACTGGACAAGATCTAACACCTCTGCTGTTGCACCCCTCCTCTTGCATATAAGGATAAAGTAGCTGTTACTTCTGAGAGACTGCACCAATCAAAAGTAAGATGCGGTCAGAGCAAAGGGGTAGCACAAATAAGCAAGCCACTGAAAGCGCTTAAAAATAAATTCCAGAAAGAAGGCAAACTTCAGTTACTAAAGGAGTTAGAATAATGAAAAAGACCCTACATCACCAAGTGTGATTTTAGGTTCTGCCGCTCAGTCCAGCATTCTTCATTCTCATTAGGAAGCATTTCTTAAAGCTTCTGGACCTTTGTTGATCCATGTATCACCCACAGAACTCACAAAACCTTTTCCCAGCATAACCAATTTAAATTCAGCAGTATGGCATATTTCACACACACATTGACAGCTTGCTGATGTTGTATGTCTAAAGTGAGAGGGGTGGTGAAAGAAGAGGCAAAGACAGGACTCATCTTAGGATGATGGAGAAGCAGCAGAGGATAACCCGATACTGTGGCGTGAAGGCCAGAACGAATTAATGGATAAAGTAAATTCAAGAGAAACAGTTGTTTCTTGTTTGTTTGTTTTCTTTTCATGCTTGTTTTCAGACCTGTGTTTGCACAAACCGTTTCCTGGTGCAAAAGGGAATCCATGATAAATTTGTGGAAAAATTTGCTAAAGCTATAGAGAGCGAGCTACACGTCGGAAATGGATTTGATGCAAAAACTACCCAAGGGCCACTAATTAATGAAAAAGCAGTGGAGAAGGTACCAATAAAAGATTTTGCTTTTGACATCTTAATTTCCTTTTTTCATGATCCATGAAGTAACTTTGTATTTCCCTTTTTTCGTGCTTGTTTTGTTAGAAGGTATTTGCAGTGTGGCTGGAAGTGTGTTCTGTCCTCCCAAGTCCATGTATACATACAGACAAACAGGTGTGGGTCAGTTAATGCATCATTTCTATTAAGGGAAAAAGAGAGACCTCCTGTAGGAGAATCTGCTTCTCCTGATTACTTTCTAAGCTATTCTCAAGAATATTTACTGAAATGGGAAGCATTGTGACACTTGTGTGGTGATCCATCAGTTCTGAAGCACTGTGAATGACAGCTTATTTTGAGGAACAGTGCAAAGGTAAAAATAGTGGAGCTCTGGATGTTGCTATCACTTCAAACCTTACATCCATGGTTTGAATCTTTTGTTTTAGATGAGTGGTAACTCCAGGAAATTAGATTTCTTTAAAATCTCAGTAAAGTCACATTTTCTGTAGTATTTCACCCTTCCTAAGGTTCAAGATTGTTAAATGACTTCATTTGTTAAAGTACTTCATACTTTCTAAAATACTATAGCTCAGTTCTATGCAGACTTGGCTTGAATGTCATTGTACTTGAATGCTGCCAGATTCTTTCTGTTTATAAAACAACAGAATATGAAAATATTCAGAGCTATGTGGGAGACAAAGGACACAGTACTTTGCTTATCTTTGTGCCTTCTCTTTGTGCATCACTAAAGTATAGTATGTGTATGTCTCTGTGTGTGGAAACTGCTGCTTCAGTTTTGTCATTATTTTCTTCCCTTTGGATGAATTGTGGATGTAGGGAATGGAAAAAGTTCTTGCCAGTACCATCTGGAAAGCTGTCTCTCTTTCAGTGACTGTTGTACTTCTGTTTTCATAGTACTTGATCACCTATTTCAGGTGTACTTCTTAGTCCTGCACAGACTTTTTCTCAGGTTAGATGTAACCTTTTCATTTCAACCGAAAAGCTGAATCCGTAGTATCCGTGAGACTGGGACCATACTCATAATTTATCCCTCTGAAATTATGTCAGGGAGAAACAGAAATTCAAGAGAAATTTTAAATAATACATGCAAATGGTCTTTTGTAAAGTGTAGGAGAAGGATTGTTTTCAGATAGCTTTAGAAGACTATAGGGGAGATTTGCCTTTCTTTGACTCTGAGAGTAATGTAAACACCTTGTAACTGAAAGAGAGAAACTGGGCAGAATCTGGTTGGATGTGTTAAAATATTGTTTGGTTATTTTGACCTATTGTATGCCTTAATTACACATATGCCAGTAGAAAATGACCAGTTGAGATGTGACACGTGCCCTCTGATAGACTATATAGCTCTGCTGAATAACGTAATAAGCATCTTCGCCTGCTTACATCTTACATCTGGAAGCATTGCTCTGGGTGCTTAAAACATCTATACTACAACAGCAAAGTATACACCTCTCTTCAAATATCATCTGTTTAATACTGGAGTATTATTTCTTTACTAAAATAGATATTGTTCATTTCTAAATGCTGAGTGAAATTTTTCTTCTGCATACCTCAGGTAGAGAGACACATCAGTGATGCAGTTTCTCAAGGAGCTTCTATAGTGACTGGAGGGAAACGACACAGCTTGGGGAAGAATTTCTTTGAGCCAACATTGCTCAGTAACGTTACAACAAAAATGCTTTGCACCCAAGAGGAGACATTTGGCCCTTTAGCACCAGTAATCAAGTAAGATTATTCATTTTCCTGATTACAAATAGCAATGAAAAATACAACTTTTTAATAAGATTTGAATGACAATTTGTCAGTAGAGGTTTTTGTACTGTCATGCAAGTGTTGTAATAAGACTGGGGCACACGTGAAAACTTACCTAAGAGAAGTTGCTCATTTCTTTCTCTCTCTCAACCTGATTTTAGTATCTCTGCAACCTTTTGAAAAATCATTTTCCTTTAAATTCTACCAGCAGCTGAGAAAGTGTAGGTAGCAGCAAAACCTTCATCAACTTCCTGATTCGTAGTACAAAGTAGGAGGCAGGACTTTGCAGTTTGTCACACAGTTTGCTCATCCTAAATTTTGCTGATAGATGATATGTTAGAGCTTTCTTTTCTCCATAACACCTTCCCTGCCTCCATCCAGGGCAAATGGATGTGATGGAAGAACATTTGGTTATCTCTCATTGTTGAGAGTGCTTGCCTAGGTTGGGAAATGGGTGGGCTAGCCCATGTTTCAGCTGCTAGTATCTATGGAGGATAAAGGTATTCTTAACTACTTAACTACAGTTTAAATTAATTGGTAAAAACTCCTCCATTGTTTCAAAGTGAAAATTAAATTAGATGCTGAAAATCCACTTTTGGGAACAATGTTAAGCTTGACTTTCCTTCTGGAAAGGCTGCTTCTCAGTAAGCCAGCAAGGCAGTAGATGAACTGCAGGCCTCACTCATATTTTTCTCCTTATATTGACAGATTTGAGACTGAAGCAGAAGCTGTTGCTATAGCAAACGCTGCTAATGTGGGTTTAGCAGGTATGCCTTTCTGTCAAATGTATTTCTGTGGGTTTATCAGCTTCAGTATTATGGGGTGATGATTTTCAATGTCAGCAAGTGTCTTTCATACTGTCTTCTGCGTATCATCCTTCCTGATGTTAATTTTCATTCCTGTATCTCTTGTGTCTGCATGGCAGGATATTTCTATTCCCAAGATCCAGCTCAGATCTGGAGAGTTGCAGAACAGCTGGAAGTTGGAATGGTTGGTGTCAATGAAGGCATAATCTCCTCAGTGGAATGTCCTTTTGGTGGGGTAAAAGAGTCTGGCTTAGGGCGAGAGGGTTCAAAATATGGCATTGATGAATACTTAGAAATCAAGTATGTCTGCTTTGGAGGCTTATAAAAATGGTCAAAAAGCAGCATTCTAACAGCTTGGAGAAGAGTGCTCTAGTTTTAATAAGCTTCTTAACCAGACATCTGTATGAATGCAACTTCTACCTTCTTAAAACTAAGCACCCCTGTTCTGTACATGTAGAGATAATTGCAGTATTCTGTGCTGCCATATGTTTTCACATGTTCTGTATTTATGTATTCAGGGTTTCAGCAATGTTATCACAATGTCCATCATTTTTAGTACAGAGTAGGGGAGAGTGCACATTTATTATTCTTGGATTACCTCTGTGTAACCAGGAGGATTTGGACACTTGTCCATCATGAAAATAACCTATGGCAAGGGGAAACTAGACCACCATTTTCTACTGTTTCCAAGTGTTTTGGTGTGGATGGGGGAGGCTTTGAGGATGGCAGTCTCCCTTTAGAATCTTGTGTAAATCAAATTTTTCTGATGTGGTTATGTGATCTTCTTCTAGAAGCAGGTGTGTCTTTTCTTTTGATTGTGGGAGATCATGCTGCTTGTGGAAGGTCAGGTATTGCTTTGAGCTACAGCTAGGCATCCATACAGGCAAACAGCTTTTAAAGTGCACGTTAATGCTGGCTACAGAGCTGCTACCTGATCAGCTTTGGGCTTCTGAGAAAAAGAGTTGTAATTTGTGCCTAATAGCTTGCATGTCTGGAATCAAATATGGCCATTGTTTGATGTTTGTGAGCCCCAGCAGTCTGGGAATAAGAAAGTCAAGGACAAGGCTTAGTGAGTAACAGAAAGATGGAAGCCTTACTTGCAAGAATAACTTGCAGAAAGCTGTAAGGGCTCTGTGATGGAAGCACAGGTGGTGACATGATGCTCTATGTAGATAAACTCCCATGAAAAGAACATGACTTCTTGGGTAGAAGTGTAGTCACTGATGGAAATAGTGCTCAGTGTCAAAAGCATTACACACCACCTACAAAGAATAGGAGCAGATAGCCTGTTCTGTTCCTATGGGCTTTGTGCCTTGAATTGGATTTGTGGTTACACAGGTGAATGAATGTCTGGTAGGGAAGAAGGTTTATAAACCTTTGAACTTGGATAACTTGTGATGTAATAAAGATTTAAACAGATTAGAGGAGAGCCTTCTACATGTCACTATTTTGTCACCTTCAAAAGACAATTTCTTCCTTAATATGAAATAAACAATGCTGATTAAACATTATTGTAATGGCAGTCAAAAGAAGCACTTTTTAAAACTATGCAATGGTAATTTGGCAAATCATCACTGCAGAGGCTAAGGGAACAAATTTATGTTTTCTGTCTTGGTTAACTTTATTTGGTGAGGCTTTAGCCATTAGTTATTAAAAATGATTAGAAGGCAGCAACAGAGTTCTTTCCATTAATGAATGTATACCCTATGAAATGGGATATTTTAAGATACTTTATCCAATCATGCTAAGAGGTACCAGGTAGCACAGGACTGGGGGCTGGGGGGTGGGTGAAGCAAGCTGGGTTTTTTTAAAGCGCACATAAGGTAGCATTGACTGCTACTTAATTGCTTCTAAGTGCTTTTTTATGGCTGTAGTTCTGTAACACTTGAGAGCGGCTGAGTCTGGAGTACATTATCTGTTAGTAGACTCTGTGTGCATTGTGCCAGCTGAAGGTCAGTTAAAGGACATTTATTGCCTTTCCAGTAATCCTCAATGTACCAATCCTGCACATTTAAGATGGTGAGGACTTAATACTGTCACCAGTTGCAGCATATGTGCTTGCAGGCAAGAACAAAACCAGGATGGCCTATTTCTACACTAGTTGCAAGAAACTTTCTTACCCCCAATTTTTAAGCTTGCACTGTTGTGTGCACAGGCTGCCTGAATTCAGGGGATAGAGTGTTGTGGAAGAAGCTGCCTTGGCTGCCAATACACATTTATTTATTTCAGGCAAGAGTAACTGGGTAGAAGGTGGTCACAACTTGGTGCCTAGGTACCACAGTTCAGTGATGCAAGCACACTTAGAGGTATTGTACACAAGTAGAATATTTGCCCCTGAAATGGCACAGACTGTCTGCAAAATACAGTATAAGGTATAACTGCAAGTTATTTCCATGTGACTGCAGTCCTGAATGTT
The DNA here is from genome assembly GCF_014839835.1 of Dryobates pubescens. NCBI lineage: Eukaryota > Metazoa > Chordata > Aves > Piciformes > Picidae > Dryobates > Dryobates pubescens. The sequence continues at coordinate 30,385,217 of NC_071620.1, read as the reverse complement.
GGTGCAGTTGGAGGGTAAAAACTTCAACTCCCTGCTCTGTTCATTGTGAAGTTACTGATCTGATGCAGTGGTGCACTTATCATTGTCTTTTCTGAGAATAGCACTGTTAATGAGTAAATGTTTACCTTTTTTTCCCCCCCTGCCAAATAACACCTTTGTCATATGCCTGATAACAAGCACAAGCCATAATTAAAGATAAGGTATGTAATAAACTTTAAATACCTTTGTCTAGATTGGATTGTGGTTGGATTCCAGCATAGTACCCTTGTGTCAGTAAGGTCTACATCAGTTAAGCACAGAATAATCTTAAAGTTGTCTTCATAGCAAAAACTGTGATTCTTCAACAAAAGATATACTTGAATTCTCACACCTTAGTTATGTTGATTACACTTGTGATAGTTTAGCAATTTCTGGATATTGAACCTGTTATGAAAAATGTTTTCAGCTAATAAATGACTTCTGTGAGAACACTGGGGTCTGTGGTTTATTGCCTTATTCAATGCTAAACTGACAGCTGCATTAAGTTCAGTCTCAGATTTGCACAGAACTTTTAGTTCTGTCAGCTTTAGCACTGGGAAAAAAGACATGCATCCACATGGTCATGAGGTAAGATTTTGGTTACCCCAATTGCAGACCCTTGAATCCAAATCAAATGGGTGAGACCGACGTACTTAAGCCATCATTCCTTTTGTATGCCAGTCTTATGCTGACTGATTTTACCACCAGATACAAGGTTTTGTGGATCAGAGTGCCCTTCCCTGCTTCCAGGATGTGATTACTTGCATAATTCTTTACTCCATTTATTAAGATTTAATGTGGGAATCAGAGTGTGAGCTGATCTTCAGATAAGAAATGCCTCTGTGGAAAAAAAATGTGACAGTGGAACACCTGTTGCAAAGTATGTGGGAACAGCAGGCTGGAAAACCACCTGCAGAGCCACGTGAGGCAAAAATCTAAAGGTCAGTAGGATGTGGGTGTGGAAGTGAAAAATGCCTAAATATCTTCTAATAAAATGGGACCTTGCATATAGAATGATGGCATTTGCCTGCCTGTAGCATGTGCCCACCCCTCTGCAAGCCTGCATGAGTGAGCTGATAAGTGTTCAGCACATCACCTTGGGAGCAGCTGGTCAGAGACCAGGAAGTCAGCCAGCCCTTCACTGCAATTTAAGAGATTTTTTTTGGAAGCTTTATTTCCATTTTATTAATAGTGTTTTTAAGCCTCAGAAACTTGCCTTATAATTTGTAATATGACTTGTCATACCCCATTTTATTGTTATCCTTTAAGTAGCTGGTGTCTGATCCCCACTGCCCTTCCTCTGTATAATAAACTCTTATAAAACTGTTTACCTGGCCTGCAGGGGGGAGAGTCTGTTTACAAAGGCCTGCAGTGACAGGATGAAGGGCAATGGATTTAAGCTGGAGAAGAGCAGATGTAGATTGGATGTTAGGAACAAGTTCTTTACTATGAGGGTAGTGGAACACTGGAAGATGTTGCCCAGGGAGGTAGTTGAGGCCCTTTCCCTGGAGATATTCAAGGTGAGGCTCAATGGAGCCCTGGGCAGCCTGGTCTAGTTGGGGGTGTCCCTGCTGACTGCTAGGAGGTCAGACTAGATAACCTTTGGAGGTCCCTTCAAGCCTGGACCATTCTGTGATTCTACACTGCAAGGTTTTTAGCTTAAATGGGCAGAAACTATCTCCAACCACAGTGCACACAAGATTTTTGGGCAAGTCAGTCAAGTTAATGCTTGGCCGTTGATATACTAAGCTGGCAAAGTTACCTTGGGTGCTCAGAATAAGTGAGGAAGGCTCATGATGCTAGTAACTGCTGCAATACCCATGAAGATGGTAAGAAGTATGTAAAGTCTCACCTGTATCTCATGCTTAACTTTTGTTTACAGCAGCTGTGAAAGTGTACTTTGTTATCTCTTGTCACCATGATCAAGGAAATGCGTAAGCAGGCTAGAGTTCTAAAGCCTGTATCTCAGAGACTGGTGTTTTCAGACACATTTTATGCTGTCATGATTAAGTTACAGAACATAAACAGCAGTATAAATGGTTTGCACAGAGTAAAGGAGTTTTTACTGGTTTAAATCAATCTAGCACATGGTGGGTGATCCTTTGAAGTAAAAGAAGCTCCCTGCTTTGACTGAACATTGAAATAACCATCTCACTAACCTGAGTTGTAAGTGGTTGTAGCTTTACTGCTTATGGAAGGGTTGAACTGTCTTAAAGGAGAAGGTTCAGCTATGGTGCTCAGAAGCTCTAAGTTAAACTCTAATACTTTTTTAAAGTGTTTTCAATGTCAAAACTCTCTGCCTAGGATATTCCCAAGACTTGAGAAGCTGGTTTATTCACTTAATCAGTGAATGCTAAAGCTATTTAGCACAACTGGCTTAGGTTGTTGAGGAATCACTACTTGTTGCACAAGCCTAAAAGCTTTCATCAGCCTACTCAGAAGGGATGGAAGAGTCTACTGCTGTTACCAAATGTCCAGTGCAGTAACAAACCGACAGATTCCATCTTCAATAAAGGACTGTATCTCATCAGCTCATTCAGCAGTCACTACTCCCTTGTAGTCAAGTATCAAAGTAAGAGGTACTATGTAATTGCCTTCATGGTGTGTCTTTTTCCTTACAGAAAGACACTAGTGTCTCATAGTACCTTTTATTACCACAATTTAGCACACACTGATGCATGGATTTTCTTTTCCAGGTCAGAAACAGGCAGCATAATTTACCCCTAGCTACTAGCAGAATTTTGGGTTGTGCTGTATACTAATATCTGATTACTGCAAAGCAGTCGTACTTCAAAACACTCAAGTGTTGGATTTGCTATAGAACAAGCCCACACTTGGCATGAGAGCTGGGGGATATTTACACAAAGCCCATGAAAGTAAGAGCAGGCATCACATGAAAACCCTTCCTGTCAAACTGCAGTAATGATTTATTTTTCTGCTTTCTGAAGTATTGACATATTATTTCTCTAAAACAAAACACCAAACATGTTTTTTGCCTTTGCCACTAGGAAGGGAAGGGATCAGATACTGCACTGCTTTTGAGTACAGACATAAGCTATGGTGTGCAATATACCTCTCTTAGCCTGACCTGCACATTGAGTTCAATACATGATACCATGTCTAAAAGAGTACCTGACAAGTTCCTAGATGGAAAGACAAAACTTTATTAACAGATACATAAATTTAGTAATTTCAGCTCAGAAATGGTTCCAGCTACAACACATTATCATTTGCAATAAATAACATTTTCTAGAAAGACTCATAATATAAATTCTGTAAATAGCTCACCCAGCCATCCAGAGAGAGAAGTGCTCCTGTACAAACTACGCATGTGTGGCACATCTGCCTGGGATCTGTAGCCTATGCAAAAGAAAGAGTTTGCCTTTTCATGCTCCTTTTTGACGTTTTCTTTCTGAGGTTTAAGGTTCCTTCCTTTGCCATGGGGAGTTCAGGACCTAAAAGGCATGGGAAATGGGTTCTCATTTGCTGCAGAAGCAAGGCTTTAGTATTTTAGTTAGGGATCAGTGAACATCAGTAACTGGTGTAAAGTATGTCATTCACCTCTAATCCATTTCCCTTCCTCTAGGAATGTTTACTTTTCTTAAACCTCACATAAATGGCTCAGGAGACTTAAAGTAGCTGTCATTTTATTGCTACCATGCCAAAGGTCTAGCTGACTACAGCCCATTGTCAGTGTATTGACGGGCAAAAGTAGTTTCACTTGAGGCTTAAAGACTGGAACAGGCTGCCCAGAAATGCTGCAGAGTCTCCTCTGGAGACATTCAAAACCCACCTGGATGTGTTTCTATCTGACCTCTCTAGCTGATCCTGCTCTGGCAGGGGGGTTGGACTAGATGACCTTCTGAGGTCCCTTAAAACCCCTAACATTTTGTGATTCTGTGAAAACAGGAATAGAAAATTTGCCTGAAACTCAATTAGAACATCAGGGGCAAATACAGAAATTGTAGTTGTTGTGCACATTTTGGTTGGATGGTTTTTTGATTGTGTTTTTTTTGGTTGATTTTTGTTCTTGGGTGTTTTTGTATATAGTTTATTTTTGTGTTGGGATGGGGTCTTTTCATTGGTTGGTCAGTTTTGTGGCTTCTTTGGTTGGGTGGGGGGGTGTCTTTTTTTGGTGGGTTGGTTTTTGGTTGGTATTTTTTAAACACCACCATAATAAATACATCAATCAATAAATAGCCTAACCCTCCCATACACAGTTAAAACTTAGCTTCTGAAGAAAGCACATTATCTTCCTAGTGAGTATGAGAAAACCATGGAAAACACCTGCATTAGTTCTTTGTAGATCTTCACCACCCCTCCCACCACTCTGACTCCTGTACCCATGCTCATCTCTCCAGAGAAATGCAGGGCTAGGCACAGGATAAATGCTCCTCTGCACAGCATTAGTACCCCTAAGGACCATTCCTGGCTGAATTTGAGTATCAAAGGTATGAAACTAGTTATGTGCATGCTGTGCTGCTGCAACCTTCGGCTACTGGATTCCTTGCAACCTAGACAGCTCTTCCAACAAGAGACGAACAGAAGCCACAGAATTCAACCCAACTACTCTGTCATGTCACACTTAGGATAAAGCTGGAGAAAGCCAAAATACTCTCCATTGAATTAGTCTTCATGATGGAGGTAGACCTTATCCCTGCTCCCTGACTCTTCTCATCTGCTCCCCTTAATCTTCTACTCTTTCACACTTCTCTCATAACAGATTGTCCACCACCAAATTAAAAAGTTATACAAAATAATCCCAAACCTCTCCAAAAGGCTCCCAGGGGAACATTGTCTTCATCATTCCTTCAATTCAGCCCAACACTCTAGCATGTCAGCAAAGGACCCTCAGGAAAGGCTGACATCATGGCCAGACAGAACCACTGACACAGATGCCCCCATAAATAAGGCTCATGTATAAAAGTCAGGTCTTCAGTTTGGGATTTTACAAGCAGTATTGGGGGTGTGCCTTTTAAGCCTAACAAGCATGCTGTGAAAAATTACCCAGATTGCAAACATCAGAAGTCCAACACACCCACCCTTCCCAAATGCCTCAAGGGATCTCTTTAGGCCAACACATCTAGCACTGAATAGCCACAGAGGAAAAAGTAAAACAACCTACTGCTCAAGCAAAAACCTTTTTCAATACCACTTCCCGTAACAACAAAGGCTGAAGCTCCCATTCCACATGGGTTTATTTTGCCACAAGCATTGCACTACACAAGCGCCTGGTGCATTCTTTATGTGAGCACTGAAGGTGACAGATGAAAAGTCATTTCAGCTGAGGGTTCTCTCTTAAAAAGTCCAGAGATCCATAAAAGTGTACTTGAAGCAAAGGGTTATTTGGGATGCTCAAAATGTGAAGGCAGTTCCACTAAGTCCCACCTATCTGCTATTGGTCTCTGCCTGGGCATAGCTGACCTTAGAGAACCAAAGTACCTTCATCATTGCAGAAGACTGGACTGGACTTCCCTGCAGGCACCATACTTTCTATGCAAATACAGCAAACATTGCATCCTACAGGACACAGATGCATGATGTTACTTTACAGGTGATTTAAGTGCAAGTGCTAATTGTAAAATTCCTTTGAAAACAAAGACATTTCCATCTGATGAGCATTACCCTAGAAAAGAAAGTCACAAAGCACAGTCAGAGATAAGCACAGTGCACTAAAGATGCTCTCTCTGTGTTCCAAGTCTAAACTGAAAATAAAGAAGGAGCCTCTGGTCACATATAGGTCTTTGTAGTTAGAAGAGAATTTATCTATGTCATGGGTTGAGTTGCATCTGCTGATGAGTATTCAGTACCATATTAGCTTCAAAATCAAAGTGGGCTAGAGCAAAGTATCATGGTGCTTGAAGTTCAGAGGCTTCCCGTTTCCAGCTTTAGGCTGTTGTCTTTTCTGCTGGGCTGGATGTGTGCTTGAGGGGGTGGGGGGGGCATTTTATCGCTGGCTTCCGCTGCTGCTTCTGCTGTGCTTTTCTGCAAAACAGCCCAAGGTAATTGTGCATCACATCATCTGATTAAACTCCTTATCTCAACCCAGGGTTTTATTGAGTGTTATTTTTCCTCCTATCTCTGTGTGTGTATGATTCACTTGGACGACAGACTGTGAAACCAGGACAATCCATACTGGCTTTCACTGCTTCAGGTCAGGTCACAATCACTGTATTCTCTGAGACAGAAACAGGAGCACAGGTGTCATGGGCTAAGCTGAATATTTGCTGCTGTTATTCAAAACCATCTGCCTCATGCCAGCTTCAAAATCAAAATGCTGGCTGGAGCAAAGTATTATGGGTCCTGAAGTTCAGATTGTAACATGAGAAGCTTCCTGTTCCACTTGCTGCTTTTGGGTTCCATGACACAAATGTGTATGTATCTCAGTTACCATCATTAGTAGCATAACAGCCTATCTGGTTCTGTAGCAATGATACAGGAAAAAAAGTCCTTCCAAGGTTCAGACAAACATTCAGCATGGAAAGGGAAATAAATAAATGTGCTTTTCCTTATTTTAATAAATGGTGTCAAGAGGAGTTGGCTGACCATCCTTCTTTCCCCTAACTGTGCCAGAAATTTACCCTTTTATCTGCAATTGGTTGTATTTCAGGAAGCTTTTGGCTCTGGAGAAACAGAGTTGGGCCAGCATGTGCTGTATTTTGACCCTCATTCAGTTTATCTGTCTTTGGAGCTGTAGTTGAAGGAAACTCCATTTCTTATGGATCCATTTATGAGAGTTTTAGGATTCTCTCTTTCAATCTTTTCTCTGCAGAAGATCGTGTCTTGATCACTGTCAAACTCTGACTCAGAGACCATCAGGCTGGAGTTGTGTTCTGTACTTCTGTGTTTTATACCTGAAAAAGTAAATCAAACTCATTTAGAAAATTTTCACTTTTTTAGTAACAGCTAACAGTCCTCACCTTTGCTGTTACATGAAAGAGAAGTGAAAACATTGTCTGCAATTCAGCATTAACAGCGTGCACCACTGCCAGCACCAATACAAAAACCGACCTAAGAGGCTGGTAATAGACTGCTGGGCAGATGCTCTTTTGAATTTTCTGCAGGCCCATCAGTTTATAGCTCTGGAATTTAGAGTTATGTGCACTTAAACAACTGGATGACTTCAGTACACATATAATGTATTTTTAATAGCTTGAATCTGGAAATTAGTCTGTTGACTCAACTACCTGATTAATGTGAGTAGCAATGGAAGGTCATGGTTTCTAGGACAGTAATTTCTCAGGTTGATTTTATATCCCTGGATTCCAGTATTTCCTCTGCTAAAAACTGATCTCAGGTAAATCAAAATACATGTGAACAAAGGGTAGCAGCTGCAGTCTACTGGTGTACCATTTATGTGCCAGCAGGGAACTGCTGTGTAGCCATAAGAACAGCTCCAAATGAAAGTGTGTGTAGGGGAGGAGAGTTTACATGGAGAAAGTCTGTGAGACAATTTTATGTTCTCAATGAAGATTAACAAACTAGCTTAGAGCAGAGGCTGAGCCCAAGGCCTCATGAAAGAAATTAAATGATTCTCCCCCAACCATTTCATTGTCTGTGCTTACCTCTGCCATTCCAAAACTTGAATGCCGTCTTCTGGGCTTCTCCTGACTGCAGGAGTCAATTCCAAAACATTGAGTGGAAGCTTGGTGAATGAATTCCCAGATGAAACAGAGAACACTTACCATATTTAGGTCGTAGCTCCATTCTTTCCTGCTCATCTATGTTATCAAGGATAGTATATTTTGTTTTCTTTCTTATCTTTGTCCTCTTTCTGCTAAAAAGAAAGTTACCACAAAGACATTTAATTCTCATGTACATACAAATCCACTCCTCCCTTTTTGTACTCACAGTTACAGAGAACCTCATTGTATTTTCTCACACAGCTTAAAAAGAGCTGTTCCAATTTATACCTGTATAAAACATCAGTACAACCTGGACCAGAGGGTATCATTTATTTTCTCTCTGATACAAAGATGAAGAAAGCGAGAAAGATTGACTTGCTTTCCCAGGCCACAGGGATTCACTTTGTTCAATTTCAACACAGTAAGGAGAGACAAGGTAGCCATACATTTAATTGTTTCTAAACAAAATTTCTGTGAGAATTGGTTAGTCTGGGGTTTGGGTTGGTGTTTTTTTTGTTTGCTTGGGTTTTTTAGCTGAGAGAATTTAAGTGCTACTTGTCTGGTTATGCTTACAGACAAGAACAGACAAAAATGGAGATAGCCTCCCTCGTACATTCCACCTGCAGGGTCAAAGCCTCACTAGTCTACAGGCAACCCCCCACATATTTTTTCTCCACTAAAATCTTTCCCCACCATCTACCTCCATAATTCTTAAAACAGTACAATCTTTAAGCTATTTGCAGTAATAACTCATCTGCTCATTAATACAGAAGGTAAGTCCTGGAGCTAGAGGAACAGATGCAGAACTGTTTGTTGGATTGGATTGAGAAGGAATGAACAAATTAGTTCAGTGTAGTGTTTGTGCTGCCATCACCAGCACAAACAGATACTCCTTTTTTCAGTGAAAGTGTGTCTATACAGAAATAGCTACAAGACAATTGTCTCATGTCTGAAAAGAGTTCAGTGGTTTAGTGCTAAGGATTGGACTAAAATGTGGCAGTAGTGTGCAGTTTTTAGAATAGCATAGAATTAACCAGGTTGGAAGAGACCTCTGAGATCATCAAGTCCAACCTAGCATCCAACACTATCTAATCAACTAAACCACAGCACCAAGCACCCCATCAAGTCTCTTCCTAAACATCTCCAGTGATGGTGATTCCTCCACCTCCCTGGGCAGCCCATTCCAATGGGCAATCACTCTTTCTATGAAGAACTTCTTCCTAACATCCAGCCTAAACCTCCCCTGGTGCAGCTTGAACCTGTGTCCTCTTGTTCTGGTGCTGGGTTTTTTTTGGTATATACCCCTTCAAAAAGAAGCACAAATCAAGTACCTTTTGCAGCAGTAGATGCAGAACCAGGCAAGTCCTACCATGACCACAATCAAAATAAACACAGATACAGTCACATAGAGTATACTCCACTCTGAAAACAGAAACACAACAGATTTTTGTAAAGTAATAAGAACAGGACAATTTCTAATACCACTCTATTAAAATAACAAATCCTGAGGAATGCAGAGTGGCAACAGGAACTCAGGGAAATTCAGCTCCTTTGTATTCTCACAAGAATTCCTATAAACTCTCAAGCTTCCAGATTGAAAGTGTATGTTTAATGTTCTTCCACTCCAATACATTTTACCACCCCATCTATGTGGAAACTGAAAGTCAAAAGGGCGCAGTTACCACATCAGTTGTCACTCTGTAACTGAAATACACATAGATGTTGCTGGGCTGGAAAACAGACACACTATTTTACTCTTCCCTCAGCATCTACCTCTGAAGGGTCTTGATTCTGACAGTAAATAACCAATACTTTCACAAGATGACAAATTATTCTTTAAATACATCCCACAACACCCTAACTCACCACAATTGCTCTCTCCATCATTTAAATAACGATCAATCAAGTTTTCCATCCACAGATGGTAGCAAATGCAGCGCTTTGTTATGGGGTCACAGCGTCCATGTCCAGAGCATTTTAAAAGACAGGCTAATAGGAAAACAAAAATAGGGTCAGTTGTGTAAATGGACTTGTCACATAGCCTCTTACTCTGTAGAGCTGTACAATCCAAAGCCCTTCCCCGCCACCAGTGAAGCAGGGCTGGGAGGAAGCAGAGAAGCTGGGATGGAGGGGACCAGGGAGGGCGAGACATCTTCACCCCCCAGAGTCGTAGGTCAGTTGACCCCTTTTCCTTTAGTGTTACATGTTAAGTAGATCTACAGCTCAGCAGCCTGCTGTCTGTGAATACAAGAACAGATCTTATGCATACAATATTGAAACTTTAGGCAAGACAAGAACTGTCTATCCTAACTAGAAGTAAAAATGAGTTTAAGTCATGGAATTTAGATCTGCTGATGTCTTTTTGACATATTTGTAAGAACTTCCAAAGTTCCTCAGAACACTGATATTCCTCAGTTGTCAGATACTAGAATGTAAGCATCATACCAATAAACTAAATTATTTCAGTATTTCCAAAGAGTATTTGAAAACTGAATTACAGACTGAGGCCAGAACATTTACATCCTGACTCATGCATTTATGGCAGTACCTATTGCTAGATTACTGCATCATATCAGACTAAAATAAAGTTATTTCCCTTAGAACTTGAGTAGCAGATACACTATGTCAAGAAAAATGTTAATACATATTTTCTAGTGACAACTATGCATTTCAGCAATCCAAGTACCTTTACAATAGGACAACTGTACCTTTCAAGAGGTAAAGACAGAGTTTACTACTTTTATTGCCAGAGCTTGCTCACTTTGTTTGCATTTGGATCATTATGTTCTGATTTTAAATTACAGAGAAGTCATATCCATGCATCATAAAGGGTTCACAATACTAATGAAGTTTAAAATAGGCTCAGAATTTCAAGCATCTTTTTGGGGAGAATAAAGAGTTCATTATATGAAACCCCAGCAGCCTGTCTACATGACAAATATTAGAAAATGAAGTTATAACACAGTAATCACCTGACCATTTTGCCTGATACAGACAAAACCAAGTTGTATTACAACCCTATTACTGAGCTCTAAAAGCCTTGAAGGAAGCAGAGCCATTAAACATTCTCTATTACTGCTCTATTAAGTTTTGCCCATTTTCCAGCAGAATATGGTATCAGTGGAGTACCTTTACCATCATTCCCTAGGCCTTCTGATGCAGGACAGATTAACAGATGCTTTTGTCTGCTGTTACAGATGGTGTCTTTTAAAAGAACATGAGCGGGTCCAGAGGAGGGCCACGAAAATGATCGGGGGGTTGGAACACCTCTGCTACAAAGAGAGGCTGAGGGACCTGGTGTTGTTCAGTCTGGAGAAGACAAGGCTCTGGGACAGACCTAATAGTGGCCTTACGGTACCTGAAGGGGGCCCAGAAGGAAGATGCAGAGAGACTGTTTACAAAGGCCTATGGTGATAGGATGAGGAGCAATGGCTTCAAGCTAGAGAAGAGCAGATTTAGATTGGATGTTAAGAACAAGTTCTTTACCATGAGGATAGTGGAACACTGGAACAAGTTGCCCAGGTAGGTGGTTGAGGCCTCATCCCTGAAGATATTCAAGGTGAGGCTCAACAGGGCTCTGGGCAGGCTGATCTAGTTGAGGATGCCCCTGCTTACTGCAGAGGGGGTTGGAGTACATGACCTTTGGAGGTCCCTTCTAATCCAAACCATTCTACAACTCTATGATTCTAACTGGCACCAGTCTACCACAAATGAGTAAGCATTTTAAGTACTGTGTTGAACATCATCACTCAGAAAGCTACATTCAAAACCCTGACACCAGATGGCAAAGAGAAAGCCTTCAGATGCTGGTTTTAGATGCTGTGTTAGCCAAATGCCTATGAAGTTCAGAGACAATCGAACAGGATCCAGAACATACCAGCAGTGTCAACCCTCAGGACTTTATACAGCAGGAAGTCAGCCTTCTCTTTCAGAAGCTGCACATGCAGAGTTTGTGAGACGTCCGATGCCTTGATCACCTTGGAAGAATGCCCATTTTGCACATAGAACACAACTGCAGTGCTGCAGAAAGAAGAGTGATGGTCACAACTGTGGTCAAAGATCACTTTTGTCAGACATCCACGGTTTACTTGTTTCTGGAAAGCAAGTGTCACCATTGGTAAGTTCAGGGAACTCTGTGTGGGTCAGTTAACTCTAGATGCCATGGACAGGAGCAGCAGTTCTCTAGTTTCTCAGTTCCACAGAAGAAAGGTGAGGACAACAGCAAACGTTGCTTTCCCCTCATCTTCCTGAATCTTGCTGTAAGCAAAGTACGTACATTTTCTTTCCCCACTCTTGTCTAGAACCCATCACAAAGCACTCTGAAGCAGTTTGAGTAACTTTAGGAAACTGAATTTAGGAGGAGATAAAGCTCAGAAGCAAGGGAGGGAGAGAATTTCATGTAGGAACCCTCCTCCCTTGCCTCTTTTTAAGCTGGATGGATCTTATCCTGTATCAGACACTTCAGGTAAAACCTTTATCTGAAAAGCAGCAATTGAAAGCTGTGATTAAAAAAAATGATAACTATAAATACCAGATTTTCAAACTTTAAAATTTTAAGGTGCTCCCCAAGAGCTAAACAGACACCAAAAATGGGGTTTTAATTACCAAATAGTTATGAATAGTTCTACCAATCATGCAGAGAAGTTTCACTGAGTACACACAGCCATCTCTAGCCCTCTACACCAAGTAGAGCAGATATTTCTACTTCAGAGTAAGATACCACACTTAGGAGTATCCACTGTGTATTCCCTGGAAAAAAAAATATGGATTTTTGTCACCAGTTACCTGGGGGAAATGTTTATAAAAATACTTGGAGTATCAAAAAGAGATCAAGTAGAAGAGGAATATGAAAGGTCTGATCAGATGCAGTATTAGCTTCACTGTGAGAAATCTCTTGTCTCCATCCAGCATTTGGGAAAAATAATAGCACTGTATGGAACAAAACTACTGAAATATGTGCATGCACTTTCTTTAAAGGAATAAATTAAAGACAACTATAGATATTTTAAAATTATTTTTAAACAAAACATAGCAGTTCTAAGCCTCCATAGAGCTTCACTGATTTTTTTAACACAGCATAAGAAATTAATCTTTTAAAGCATATGCTGCTGAGAACTCTAGGATTTTTTATTATCTTAGGAAAGATTATTTTGCTATTAATTATAAACTGCGAAAATGCCAATGGAATAGAATAGAAAAGACCAGACCAGGTTGGAAGAGACCTTCAAGATCATCACATCCAGCCCATCATCCAACACCATCTAATCAACTGAACCATGGCACCAAGCACCCCATCAAGTCTCCTCCTAAACACCCCCAATGATGGCGACTCCACCACCTCCAAAATCACAAATCTCCCTAGCACAGCAGAGTATCTTTGTACCTTATATCTGAATATGCTTGTATCTTCTGAACTTTGATATCTGAATCCAAAACGTTCAGCAACACAGCCAGCTGTCGCACCAGGGTGTCCTTCTGCTGTTCACTCAGCTGTCCCACTCCAACTTGCAGGATCAGCTCCACCAGACCACTCCTTTTGGGATCTGACAGAAGAAGAACATGCCATTCTTTCAAAGCCTGGCAAATATTTCAGTATCAACTGAAGACAATGTGCAGTACTCCAAAGTATTAATTAATATGTATTTTCCTGCATAAGGCCCATATCCTTTATAACGCAACCTTTTTGTGTTCTCAGAACAGTACTTGGCCTACGTTTTCATATTCCCTCTGAAACAATCCTGATGGGTTCCAAGGACATTGAGATTCTTGAATGTGTCCAGAGAAGGGCATCGAGGCTGGGGAGAGGTCTCGAGCACAAGCCCTACGAGGATAGGCTGAGGGAGCTGGGATTGTTTAGCCTGGAGAAGAGGAGGCTCAGGGGAGACCTTATTGCTGTCTACAACTACCTGAAGGGTAGTTGTAGACAGCCCATGCCCACAGGTGTTCAAGAGAGGATTGGACGTGGCACTTTGTGCCATGGTCTAGTAGTCATGAGGTCCTGGGTTGGACTTGGTGATCTTTGAGGTCTTTTCCAACCTTGTTGATTCTATGATTCCAAATGCTGCCATTTTAAGAGGCAAGCACTACGTGAGTCCAATTCTGAAGCTCCCTGATGGTTATCTACTACTAGCTACCACCCATGAAAAGGGAGGCAGGGTTGAACTCATAAGGTAGCATGCAAGACTGCGTGGGTGAGTCATAATGAGGATGCTCAATTTGAGAAATAACAAATACATTTACCTTCACAAAGTGAGAGTTCTGCTAAATACTACTTGAGCTTCTAGAGTGCCTTGCTTAAACAAAACAAGCTTCAGAGATAGCCAATGAGAATCCTGAGCCAATTACTGTGACTACATTCAACAATGGAGTAAGGAACAGAAATAAAATCATTGCCCAGGAGCCAGACAAACAAGAAATCTCTGACAGACCTAAAACTTCAGACTAATTTCCTGAAACCTCAACTTATGCTTCCATCGCAGTCATTTATCCTGCATCTGAAAACAAGTCTATATACAAGTACAGGAAACCATATAGGGAAAGATTAATTCAAAACCCCTGAAATTCTTTGAGCTTTGCTTTTGTTCTTCAGGATGAAGGAAGGAAAACAAGCATAAACCCCACACTTTCAACCATACAATTGCAGCGTTTGTACTTAAACTTAATGCTCAGGTCCCATCTCTTTCCTTTGGCAAAAGAGATTAACCACCAGCAAAAAGAAACAAAAACCCACACTGAATGAAAACCAACAGAAAACTAATTAAAATATTAACTAGGAAGTTACATTTTTATTTATTTATGCTTTCAGTAAGGCAGTGGTGTAATTGGGAGTTAAGAATTCTGATATACCATCTTCTAACACACTCAGGCCTAATGAGAGAACAGTAAGAGGGTATGAGGAGAGAGAGGTCTTTGTGCTGTTTTCTTTGTGCTTTAGCTTAAGAGAATCCTGTCACCATCAGGAAGTTTAGGCTTGAGGTGAGGAGAAAGTTCTTCACAGAGAGAGTTGTTAGCTGTTGGAATGTGCTGCCCAGGGAGGTGGTTGAGTCAGCATCCCTGGAAGTGTTCAAGAGAGGACTGGACGTGGCACTTGGTGCCATGGTTTAGTGGTCATGAGCTCTTGGGTGACAGGTTGGACTAGGGATGATCTTTGAGGTCTTTTCCAACCTTATTGATCCTATGATTCTATGAAATAAAGAAATGAAAAGGAGAACAAAGATGAGGTATTCACAACGTATCGATGACCTTTTAATTGCCATACCAGGCCGCACTTCAACTGTGGCTGAATCAATATCTGAGTCTCCTTTGGCATCAGTCACTTTCAAATGAAAAGTATAGGTTCCTTCCACCAAATTAGTCAGCTGCAGTACTGCCTCATGATCTGAGCCATGGATCACATCCTAGGGAAAAAAAAAGGGAAAAAAAAAAGAAAGGTATTGCAATGATGATACCCTGAGAGAATGTTGCAGGTGTGACTTTCAAGTCAGGTATGATGGTATGAGATCTTGTTTTGGCTTTTGGGACAACTGTGTTTATAGCAAAATAATATACAGGATGTCTGCACACTATGGGCATTTTCATTAGAAAGAGCTCCAGACAGCATAGCTGCCATTCTCAAGTACTCATCTGTCTGAAAATCTGAGGCAGTTACTTCATTATTCCTCATTTTCACTTGTTATCTTTAGCCATGCTTTAATTACCAAATTATTTTCTTTCCTTGAAGTTCATGTTTTTCCAACTACTATCTCTTCCAGCTATATTCAAACTAAACCACTTCAATTCTTCTCATATCGTCAAGTGAACTTCTTCTAGAAGCTTTGTTACTCTTTCACTGCTCCCAGTTCTTGCTGACTTTTTAGCCATTGGAATGGGCTGCCCTGGGACACCAGGGACACCTCCTGTCCCTGGAGGTGTTAAAAAAAGGACTGGATGTGGCACTTGAAGCCATGGTTTAGTTAGTCATGAGGTGTTGGGGGATAGGTTGGACTTGATGACTCTGAGGTCTTTTCCAACCTTATTGATTCTATGATCTTTCTGACTGTAAAGAGCTGTCCACAACACTTTGTGTAGAAATTATCAGAGCTTTAGTTTATTATCATGCTTCAATTTATCATGAGATGCTTCTGTCCCCGCTTGGAGAGCAGATTCCACTGCCTTAGTGACTGTGGTCTCTCAGGCAAGGTTCATCTAGTGCCAAACACCATTTTTACCTTAAACTGCAAATTTCATGTCATCTGGTACCAGACATGAATCCCTGGTCTTTATTGATACTTGTTCTCTCAGAGCCTTGCTCCTTTGGAATATCTGGATTTCACAAAACTTTCCTCTCAAGCTGCGACAGTTTAGCCTGGTACTATCACAAAATACTCTTTAAGAGATACAACATTATTCTTTTCTCTCCAGTCTTTCCCAGCTAAGTCCACGCTGATGCAGACCTCTTAACTACCATATTCTATAGCTGTGCTAAAAATACAACATGCCCCTTGAACCAAAGCATCCGAGAGAGCAGGGGAGACAAATCAGAAACAGACAGCATGCCTAACAGTATGAATTGTACCTGCTTGCTCTGCTGCAGTGATGTGACGTGCATAACAAGAGTCAAACATGACTCATTACAACCTTCAAGAAACTTACCCCAGCTGCTGGGCTTTGACCATCCCGAATCCACAAATACGACACAATCCCTTGGTCATCAGCAGACCTTGAGCCATCCAAGGTAACAGAGTTATTTGGAAGCACTAGAACATGCTTCCCACCAGCATGCGCTCGGGGTGGCCTGTTGTTTTCTAGCCATAAAAATAGTGAAGGAGAAGGACTTGCTTTCAAAACATGCAAAATGTGACATGCCATTGCCAATTCACCCACACTGCAATTCTTTATCTGATGATTACAGGCAGTGACAACAGAATCTCACGTCAAAGGCACAGGGAAAGGATAAGTGGGTGTACAAAATTTGCCTCCAGGACTATTACAACCTGACAAAAGCAGAGCTGCACAATGAGGAGGATAGCAGTCAGAGGTGCCATCCAAAAAGTTCTTTTCCAAAAAAGCATTGTGGGGTACTGTATTTGCAGTCTCAGAATAACATGAGTGTCAGACCTTCTTGGTCGAGCCAAAGCATTTTCTGCCTACTTAGAAACACAGCCCAGCACGTGATTAACTTGCTGGGCTCCTTTTGTCTTGAGAATCACTTATTACTGAAGTGAAGCTTGCGTAAGGTCTTGTATTTTCACATTGTCTGTATTTAGGCAAAGTAAAATCAGGAAACTTAGAGTAAACTCAGTTCCCAAATGCTTTTTGCTTTCCATTAGCAGTGCAATTAAGACATGCATTGGGAGTACAGGCAAAACCCACAAACACATTCTCCTTCCAGAGAGAAATGTGTGTCCAGAGATGCATCTTGGCCGAGCTGTTGTCATGTGTTTCTGACCAAACACTTAAACTCCGGAACAGTCCAACCAATGATGCACATGGATAAAACTGACCCTAGCTGCTTCTTCAAGATTCATTTGTTCCACACTGATAAGACATGAAAAAGAAACAAGGCTGCACTGTTTATAAGAAATTCAATATCTAAGACTCTAATGCAACTCTACTATCATTTCATAAATGGTATAGGTACCACACTTGCAGAGCCAGAGTGCCTTGCTCCCCTCAAAAAACAAAGTGTGTAACAAAAAGCCAAGCTCTGGACCAAACAAGATTTGAACTGTATTGTGTCACCTTTTTTAAAAGGAGGCAAAGGCCCAGGGAGATTGCTAAAATCACTCCCTAAGGAACAACATGAGGCAAAAGATGGTTGAATTATCACTATCTGCAAACTCGAGGATGCAATGATGTTGTGGGTTCAAGCCTGACGGGGTGGGGAGGGGGGCTGGGAACCTGACACCCCAGATGGGCAGGAGGAGGACCTAAAGTGGGTGGGGAAATTGGACCCAGGAGGGTGGGGAGGGGTCCATGAGTAATATTTATTCCACTCCCATTTCCTCTCTGGACTCTATATAGGGAGAGCAACTTCCTGCTTTGCTCTCTTGCCTTCGCAAGGGAGAGAGGGGAGCAACCTACATCTGTCCTGTTGGGGTTTTGGCTCTGGAAAAACCCAAATGGCAAGAAACATAAGTCAAAGCTACACAATCTGTCAGGAGGATCTGACTAGACCTCTGTCAGAAAAGCAACTATATTGAGAACAGGTCTTATGAAGTGTGGATAAGGAAACTGGTTGTTTGGGCCTGGAGAAGAGGAAGCTCTCTACAACTCTCTAAAGAAGCTTGTAGCAAGGTGGGAGTCAGTCTCTTCTCACAAGTAACAAATGACAGGATGAGAGGAAATGCGATAGGCAATGTTTAGATTGGATATGAGGAAAAATTTCTTCACTGAAAGGGTTGACAAGCATTAGGAGCATTCCTGCCTAGGGAAGTGGCAAAGTTGCCATCCTTGAAGGTAGATGTGGTGCCTAGGGACATGGTTTAGTGCTAAACTTGGCAGTGCTGTTAATGGTTGGACTTGATCTTACAGGTCTTTCCCAACATAAGTAATTCTATGATCTCAAATAATACATACTATTATCCTAAAGCATGCATGCTGGGGGAACAAAAAAGAAAATGAAAAAACTCACCAGGGCAACTGTTGATTAAAAAAAAAATATATCAAAATAAATACAGGTCTTTCAGTGTTAACTTTTTAAGAGGAAACTGGTATACTCTAAGACTGTGTTTCTTGGATGGTACTTAAAACCTGCAGTAGAACTCCTTTTCTACTCAAAACTTCACTTTGAACAAAACATAAAAGCATCCTCTTAATGAAGGAGACACAACATGGTCAGAAGTACTATCTTAGAGTATTTTTATTACAACTGATTCTGCATACATTCTTCATACAAGCTTTCAGTATGCAAAATTAATTCTACTAGTCACTCATGATACTGCTTTAGAGTAAACAGCAGTAACTTTCTTCAATGTCCTTGAAATACAACAACAGATTCATTATCCCTTTCTGTTCAGGTTTCTTTTACATTGTCAGTAACTGAATTAACTGGTAAATTGCCTACCATATCCCAAGAAGCAGCAACTAGGCT
Source organism: Dryobates pubescens (assembly GCF_014839835.1). Lineage (NCBI taxonomy): Eukaryota > Metazoa > Chordata > Aves > Piciformes > Picidae > Dryobates > Dryobates pubescens. Next base: position 30,366,503 of record NC_071620.1, on the reverse strand, counting down.
TACCTTCTTTCACAGTAATCGATAGCACAGATGCACTACTTAAGCCCTGCTGGTCTTTCACGGTCAGTCTGAAGCGATAGGTGCCAACCTGCAGACCAGTCACAGTTGCTATTGCTTTGTCGCTATTTTCCATCTGCACAGAGCTGGGCCCACTGAAACGAAACATCTTAGAAAAACAATCCTGCACAGCCAGACACATTCTTCTTCCAGCAGCACTGCTCATGCCATTTGCCTTAATGTGTATTTTAGTTCTACAAGCTCTAAGTTCACTACTACAAGCACTGATAGCTAAAGAACTGTAAGATATGAATTTAGTTTACAGAATTCATAAATCAGTTTTTTCAAGGCATTAAAATCACATGTCCAGTTATTAGTACAAGTGAAAATGTACCCCAGAAGTTCAACCACTTGGTTGTACTATTTCATGGGAGCATGCATCTGCTCTTGCTCTAAGAGCAACTGACAACATGTACAAGATGCCAGTAAATTGTTTCTTCTACCATAGATATGACAGTTGCATGAGCTAATACCTTGTCCTTCTATTAAGTATCAGTTTGCTTTGCACATAAACATACAAACTTTGTAAAACATTTTCAATCACCATTCAAGTGTGCTTTAGTCACCTCCTGTTGAAAGCTCAGGCTAAACTTGTCAATTTGCTTTATTATTTAATGAAGAAGTGACTGAGAAAGCCCAGTTCTAAGCACTGATGGAAAACCCCTGTACATTACAGAGAGCACTTCACTTGCTTTGTAACAGGAGACATGGAAATTCTAGTAACTTTCTCTTACCTTTCTAACAGTAAGACTCAAAATGACATGTTGCAAAACATAGGGAGAAGTTGCCTAAACTTTCCAAGCTGAACTTAAAAACTCCTGTCTCATCCTATTACCACCTAAACGAGAAAATCATCAATGAAGTTCTCAAACAGTGAGAATAGCAACACCATTGCATAAGAGGGTCTTGGCACACAAATCAGCTTTCTCTTTGTTCTCTATTTTACTGAAGATTAGTAAAATCTCTATATACCTGACATTTTCCCAATGATAGAACACAATGCCTTGGTCATCTTGGCTTTTGCTTCCATCCAGGGTAGTACTTTCTACCGGGAAGGTCAATTCCTTGTCAGGTCCAGTCACTGCTACTGGAGGACTGTTATTTTCTGTAAAAAACAATATTTAACACATGATATGCCTGGAAAAGAGGAGGCTCAGGAGAGACCTTATTGCTCTCTACAACTACCTGAAGGGTGGTTGTAGCCAGGTGGGGGTTGGTCTCTTCTCCCAGGCAACCAGCACCAGAACAAGAGGACACAGTCGCAAGCTGCGCCAGGGGAAGTTTAGGCTCGAGGTGAGAAGAAAGTTCTTCACAGAAAGAGTCATTGGCCATTGGAATGTGCTGCCCTGGGAGATAGTGAAGTCACTGTCCCTGGAGGTGTTAAAAAAAGGACTGGATGTGGCACTTGAAGCCATGGTTTAGTTAGTCATGAAGTGTTGGGGGATAGGTTGGACTTGATGATCTCCGAGGTCTTTTCCAACCTTGTTGATTCTATGATTCTATATTTGTTAGGCAGTCACTTGCAAGGACTGCCAATCAGAGGGAAGATTTAACACAGAATACTGCATTGCAGATTTGATATATTGACTCAAATGTGCACAAGCCAGCAGAAGATACTAGGTGGGAGAGACAAACTCTGCCATAAGCCAAATATCACAGCAAGTACTTCCCTTTTTCACAGCTGTACCTGAAGGCACAGTCATGCTCCAAAAAATGTGCAACACATTCAATGCATTGTATAAAATGTTTTATAACAAGAGGGGTAGGGTATTCCATTGGTTCCACCACTGCATCCCTTTCAAAACCATCCACAGGAATATGGCTCTTTGTCCTTGAAGAAGATAGTGGGCCAGTTTTTTTGCTGCTCAAGGTCAGCACAACGCCACCAAGTTAATGCAAATTTAGAGCCTTTGAGGATTTAGTGCAGAAACATATAACCTATTATTCTATTTTCAACATCTGCTTTTGTGGCATGGTGAAACTGTCAATGCTATAATTTTCCTGGGTATTTATTTACCCTTAGACCTGACTTCAGCTATAGCATCTTTCTAGTTCCATATTATAATGGGTCTAAAAGGCACTACACCACATGCTGTACTTCAATTCATGTTTTTGATTTCCACAGTAAATGCTCCCTAAAGTTTGCCCAGAAGGGGTCATCTACAAAAAGATACATAATAAGCAACAACAGGACGATAAAACATTGCCATGTGGTGGAATGAGAGACTTTCAGAAAGGCAGAAAAAGCCAGTTTTGACATAACAGGCAAACACATTACCAAAAAACCCCAGCCAAACAAACAAAAACCAAAACCAAACAAAATAAAACAAAAACCAATCTCATGACACCTGGACTTGTTCACTCAGCTCCCACATCCATACAAATGTCTGAAACGAGGTAACAAGGCTGGTGAGAGGCCTTGAGCACAAGCCCTATAAGGAGAGACTGAGGGAGCTGGGATTGTTTAGCCTGGAGAAGAGGAGGCTCAGGGGTGACCTCATTGCCCTATACAACTACCTGAAGGGTGGTTGTAGCGAGGAAGGGGTTGGTCTCCTCTCCCAGGCAACCAGCACCAGAACAAGAGGACACAGTCTTAGGCTGTGCCAGGGGAAGTTTAGGCTCGAGGTGAGGAGAAAGTTCTTCACTGAGAGAGTCATTCATCATTGGAATGGGCTGCCCAGGGAGGTGGTGGAGTCACCGTCCCTCGAGGTCTTCAAGAGGAGATTGGACGTGGCACTTGGTGCCATGGTCTAGTCATGGGGTTTGTGGTGACCGGTTGGACTCGATGATCCTTAAGGTCTCTTCCAACCTTAGTGATACTATGAAAGATATAGCTTTTGAAAATCCCCTGCTTGACACTTTTTCCTAGAAAGTGCAATGCAGTTCTAGTGAGAATTTAAACCTCACAAGGACTCTTGAAGAGCTGCAAAACAGTAAGAGAACTGAGCAAAGCACTGACTGATGCTTTGAACAGTTTTCCAAAATAGACTTTGCAGGATACCAAACTCAAGAACTACATTTTACCTTTGAGAAGTACACTGAAATACACCTCTCTGAAGGTTGCCTACATAATCAAGCCAGTGTGAGCCCTCAGGATGACCACCTGGGCTTTCCACAATTCTACAGTTGTTTTAACTGTTTCCTTTGACAGAAGATGGAGGTGGAAGAGTCTCTGATGCAGGGATGCCAGACATTCAGGTTGAGGCATTCAAGGACAGTGCTAAGGAATCAGGCTGGCCCACCCTTGAGGTACCCAGACGTGCCTGCCGCCGACTTACCAGGCTGTACGATCAGTGTGACCTCAGCTGTGGACCGCTGCCTTGCAGAGTCTGTGACAGTCAGCTGAAAGGTATAATCCCCTTCCTGCATTGCAGATAACTGGAGGTACGGCGTCCGCACTCCCTGCGTGGCATTTATAAAGACAGAGCGTGAGATGAAACAAAACCACTCGTGGATTATGAAAGGTCTTACAGAGCAAACATGGAGAAAAAAACACACAACGTGTTTTAACTCACAAATACAGTGTACTGAGCAAGTTGGAGCACCTTGTAGACAAAGAGAAGGCTTACAATTTGGTGCACAGACAGATGTCACATATTCATTATTGCAACTCTCCCTACCAATCCAGAACATACAGGTAGACAATAAACCTTCATTTCTTATGTTTAGTGTAATTGCTGCATTGCTTCTGAACACAAAAATTCTGAAATGCATAGGACATGAACTCTCATAATCAGAAAACTAAACGCTGATGGAAATGAATGCAGTTTATTCCATTTCCTTAGAGATATTTTAAAAACAAACTTCATGACATTCTTTAACTTTTATAAAAGTTGTTAAAACACAAAACTAAGCTTGACTTGATCCCAGACAGATGGGCTTATGGAAGAAAACACATTCAACAAGGTAACTGTCCAGCAGAGTTATACTCTTCCAGCAGTATTAGTTGCTATCGATATAAGCTCATAAGTGGCTAGGCCCAGCCTTTTCCTAATGAAATGAAAATTTGTGGCATCTCTCAGATGAGGAATAATAAATCACAATACAATTAGGTTGTTCTTTTATTGTTGTTTTTTTTTTAATAAAGATGATGGACAGATGGGCAGAGTCCAACGGCATGAGATTTAACACATCCAAGTGCCGGGTTCTGCACATTGGCCACAGCAACCCCATGCAGAGCTACAGGCTGGGGTCAGAGTGGCTGGAGAGCAGTCAGGCTGAGAGGGACCTGGGGGTGCTGGTCGATGGTAGACTGAACATGAGCCTGCAGTGTGCCCAGGCAGCTAAGAGGGCCAATGGCATCCTGGCCTGCATCAGGAACAGTGTGGCCAGCAGGAGCAGGGAGGTCGTTCTGCCCCTGTACACTGCACTGGTTAGGCCGCACCTCGAGTACTGTGTCCAGTTCTGGGCCCCTCAGTTTAGGAAGGATGTTGACTTGCTGGAACGAGTCCAGAGAAGAGCAACAAAATTGGTGAGGGGTTTGGAACATAAGCCCTACGAGGAGAGGCTGAGGGAGCTGGGGTTGCTTAGCCTGGAGAAGAGGAGACTCAGGGGTGACCTTATTACTCTCTACAACTACCTGAAGGGAGGTTGTAGACAGACGGATGTTGGTCTCTTCTCCCAGGCAAGCAGTACCAGAACAAGAGGACACAGTCTCAGGCTGCGCCAGGGGAGATTCAGGCTGGATGTTAGAAAAAAGTTCTATACAGAAAGAGTGATTGCCCATTGGAATGGGCTGCCTGGGGAGGTGGTGGAGTCGCTATCACTGGAGGTTTTTAGGAGAAGACTTGACGGGGTACTTGGTGCTGTGGGTTAGTTGCTTGGGCGGTGTTGGATTGGTTGATGGGTTGGACGCGATGATCTTGAAGGTCTCTTCCAACCTGGTTTATTCTATGTATTCTATGTATTCTATGATGATGACAACTAAGGAACTTGATAAATTATTTACTAACCAGTGAGGTACTTGTTGAAGTGCTCTCTAACCAGGGATACTACATAACACACCTGAGGCATGAATCCTCAGCTTCAGAGACAAGAGGAAGATTACTAGACATTTGAAAAGAAACTCTTAATTGCTCTTGTATTTCCACATTAAATACTCAAGAATCCATTAGAAACCTCAAGCAGTCGTTCCCTCCATTCAGGAAGGTTGCTTTAAGTTTGAACATCTCTTAAGACCTACAGGTTCAGGTTGCACAAATGCTTTTGGAAAGTGTTTTGTCTTGGTAAATGAACAGAAATAAGCCTTATGCTCTAAACCCTTTAATAGTTTTGTAAGTCTCTACAACATATGCTTGCATCAGTGTATTACTACTTCCCTGAAGAGAAAGTGATCTCTCTACAACTCTGAAAGTCTAAAGCATTTACGATCAGGTTTCTTATAAAAGATAGCTTCTAGGTTTCAGCTGGCTTCATTACATTCACTACCTCAACTGCCCGCAGAGCTACAAGAATCTCTAAATTAATGAGTGCAGAGTGTGATGAATTTCTTTTAGATTTTCTCAGCTATAAAAAACAAACAAACCAAAACCAAAACAAAAGCCCAAAGCCATGAAAATGACAAAATAAATTCAGTTAGCCTTCATAGGAAAGCTGTGTTTTAATGAGCACAGTGATTTCACCACAGAGCATGGTTGTATAACACTTGCAAAAGTCCTGTCATCTTTTGACTCAAAAAAGTAACTTTGTTGGAGTCCTACTTTCTCTCAGAGAATGTGTTACAGGAAAATCCTCACTACCCCTCTGCAATCCCAAAAAGCATTGACTATGTCCAGCACGTCAGAAGGTGAAAACCTGTGTAGCAGGCTCTACAGTCCAAGGACAGACATTGCAAACTCTAAGTCTTTACAATCTACTGGGAAGCAAACAACAGCACAAATCAGAAACAGTCACAGGGAATGGAAAAAACATAATGAGGAGAAATTAAAAGTAGTATCTAAAATAAGAGTGGAATGCATCAGAGAGGAATAAAAAAACCTAAATGCACTAATAAAAAAGAGTAACAGTAGTTACTTTGGCATGTGATTGCTCATGTTAGAGGCAAAGATCAAAGAGCTTTCCAATCCTATGGAAGGAGAAATGGACATACCTGCATTGCTACAACCTTGCCTTTGCTTTTAGGACTGAGTGACCACTCATAGCTGACAATTTCATGGTCATCACTGCTCTGATTTCCATTCAGTGTGATGAAGTTCTGTGGCAGGGTGACAGCCTGATTAGGTCCTGCATTAGCAACGGGTGGGTAATCCACTGGTTTGTTGACAGTCAGAGATGCAATGGTGGAATTGGCTGCTCCATCCGAATCAATCACTGTGAGTCTTCAATGGGAAAAAGAATATTGGAAATATGTTAAGATGAACTTCTTCCAAGTCCTAAATTCAAAGGTTATGTTTTCTGGCACTTTTCTAAACATCACCTAAACCAGCACCACTGACTAGATTATACGACTTTTTTCCTCAGAAATAGGTATCCCTCAACTAAGGTAGGAAGCCTGTAAGAAGAGCCTAGCAATTCTGGATCACAGATAAAACTCTTTTCCTGCAGTCAATGGCAACTTCAGTAATTTCAACTGTAAATTGCTCAGTATAAACAGAGAGATTGCATTCATCAGTCATAGTGGAACAGACACTGGAATGTGCTGCCCAGGGAAGTGGTGGAGTCACCATCATTGGAGGTGTTTAGGAGGAGACTTGATGGGGTGCTTGGTGCCATGGTTTAGTTGATTAGGTGGTGTTAGATGATGGGTTGGACGTGATGATCTTGAAGGTCCCTTCCAATCTGTTCTATTCTATTCTATTCAACATCTACATCCAAAACTACCCCAGATGCCCAGAAGCTCTGCTTCTAGCACAGACACAGTTCCCAACTTCCTTGTAGCACATAATTACTAATTTTAAAATTGAGCTGAATTATCAGCACAGATTTTTGAAGATGTCAAGTCACAAACCCAAAAATGTACAAGTTTTACAAAAATCCAAACCACTACTGCCTCTCAGAAACACAATGCTGCATTGTCCTAAAATGAGACTGCTGCCAACACCGAAAAATGATGAAAGCCTGTCCTCCACAATGCGCTAACCGATGACATTCCAAATTCACCTCTTGTGAAAACTGCATGTATCTGGGTGGTGGGTTGGGCTTGGAATGGGCTGCCCAGGGAGGTGGTGGAGTCACCATCACTGGAGGTGTTTAGGAAGAGACTGGATGGGGTGCTTGGTGCCACAGTTTAATTGATTAGATAGTGTTGGATGATAGGTTGGATTCGATGATCTCAAAGGTCTTTACCAACCTGGTTAATTCCATTCTATTCTATTCCCCCCCAACATTAAATTTTGCCAGACCAGCTCAGCTGGAAGTAAATGAAAGCTGTATTTACAAGCAAAACTACAATCTACAATGAAATGCAATGAATATGTAGAAAATACACAGTATTTATTATTTGTAAATATTTGTAAACATTGTAAACAGCACAAGCACCCCTTTGGTCAAAGACCAGGGGAAGCTAATAGCTTCTCCCTCTGACCTCAGCAATGCATAAACATGGCAAAATAGCAGCAAGGCAAAAGATTATGTGAAGAACAGAATGACTCATTAAAATCAGCACACAACAATGCCTTGCAAAGATCAGTCTCCCAATACTGTTCTGTCTGCCACCACTCTTCAGGGGATGACTTTCACAGCCTGACTGCAGACTTTCACATCAGGACTCTTGCCAGCTTCAAAGATAGGAAAAAAAAAGTCAAAAATAAAAGTTCTGTCACAGCTACTGCTGGGAGTGGGAGGCATTTAATTACTGCTATCTTGTTTTGCATATCTTTGTGCTGTAAAACATCACTACACCGTATCACAGAATCACTGCAACCATTTATTAATAAACACCTCCATATGTCTCTCCACTGTGCAAAATGAAGAGTAAGAGAATGCAAGACAGAAAGTGGGTTCTTGTTTGAGGAGGTACATGTGAGCATGAAGAGAAAGAAGCATTTAGCTGACATCACAGAAACAGTTAAAACCCCAAAGGAAAGCATCTGTGCAGGTACCTGAAAGTGTAGTTTCCAGGAACAAGGTTAGACAAGTGCAAGACAGCTGTGTCGGCAGATGCCTTCTGCTCCCTCAAAGGACCTTTAATTTCCTCCCAGTGGTAGCTCACGATCTTCATATCATCCATACTCTCTACATTCAGTAAAGAAGAACACATTAGTTTCTTGTAGCAATTTCTGGAACTAATCCTAGTAAAGTCTTTCATGCACTAATGCCTAACTGTTTTCAACTATCTTTTCAAGCATATTCAAACATGGTTCATGCACCACAGGTGTGAAACCACAGATTCCAAATTACATTTGGTATGGTCTATTTAGACAAACAAAACAAAATTTTCTTCACGTACACACAAATAAAACCCAATATCCAGCTCTGCACCTTCCAACCTGTGCATTCTCAGAAATTATGAATGTAATTATGACATCTCATCATACCTATGTGACAGCACTCTAACATGGCCCAAGCTGTTCTGGCACCAGGGGTCTTTTGGAAAGGACGGGAAGAAGTTTTGAGAGTAGCAGCTTTTTGGATGCAGCAGCTCTAACACACTCCATCTCAGTCCCCAAGTATGTGGTTACATTTTATCACTTTATTCAAATAATTTATAACTGGACTCAAATCACCCCAAACAAATCATGATTCAGGGAACTCCTGAGTAGAGTGATAAGGAATTTTACTTGTAATTGGCAAACAACAATGACATTGAAACTGTATACTAAAAATACAGGCTATCAACACAGGATGGTTCGGTACATACGACTGCCATCAATGAAGGTAGAAGTTGTAGGCAAAGAAATCTCTTGTGCTTTGGGTGAAGCAATGGCAACAGGTGGCTGGTTAACTCTGACTGCTATGAGAAAGACAGGGGAAAAAAAAGAGGTAAAAAAAAAAAGGTTGTGAAACCCCAGGCAAAAGAAACCTGTTCACTCTACAGATCAACATCCTCAGTGATTTAAACCTATTTGATTGACAGCTTCGCATCATCTGCTGTCCTCCTTGGACAGTGCACTGATGCATCAGTCTCTCAATGTAGTCACTTCTAGCTGGTGCAATTTAGATCAGATGTGTGCACTGTAACTTGCAGGTAGAGCCAGTTCAACACCTAATTGTTGTTCTCAGGGGAGAAGGAGAACATAAAAGGTCGCAAGGCCTTTCCTGAAGACGTACAATATCCTAGAGCACCTAACACTGTGATCTCCTTTTAATGTTTTCCAGGCACTGAAATATGGAATATCTCTACATGACTGGATGCCCTTGACAGTAACAGACTGTTACATAAGCAACTACTGGCATTAAAGAAATTAATTGCAGTATTTTGGCCAACTAATTTACCTGGTTTGACTGTGACATTTACAAAACCTTCACCAAAGGCATTTTCACCAGAAACTGTCACTTTGAAGGCATAAAGTCCCACTGATAACTGAGACAAACACACACAAAAAGAAAATCAGGTTACATGACAGGTTATACAAAAGCAGCATGCATAAATCTGCCAATCATACTATAAATAGGGAAAAAAGATGGATATCTTAAACAAAGATCTCCTTTTATGAATACATACATGAAAGGCTAGTAATCACTGCACAAAAGTGAGGAATACAAAGCAAACACTGAGGAATTTTCTCTCTGTCTTGGAAAATTATTAGATTACCTAAAAAAGACACTTCTAATATAGCAAATATTTAATGATACAGGAAAAAAAAGAGACTCAGTCTTTCAAACTCTTTGAATCAGTGTGTTCATCCCCAAAGATTAGAATCCTGTGAAAGGACCACAGAAATGCAATGAGCTCACTTACATGAGAGAGCTTCAAGGTCTGGCTGTGCCTGCGCTCCATTTCACCACCATAGTCAGCAGGGTGACTGATTAAGCTCCATTCATAAGCGTAGGCTGTTTCTAAGAGCAGTAACACAGCATAAGAGTAATCAGCTTTGCCTTCAAGGTAAGCCCAGGAAACAAACAAATCAAGTTCACCATTTGTCAGATAAAATACTACAGTAAGAAATCATGACTGCTACTGTTTAAGCCTGCAAAATGAATCAGTATGAACACACATTGAACTTCCACTTGGTAAAGCAGCAAGGATGTTGTGGACTTCACAAACCATAAGGTTCTTCACAAAAAACAGAGTCACACAAATGGATGTGTTTTGCATAGCAACCTATGAAACATGTATCCTTTGCTGCTGTAGTTCAGAAGCCAGTAGCATTAAGGTAAACACTGCATTCAAGACCTACTTTTCCCACTAGAAGAAAACCCAGAGAAATTATAGGCTTCCTATTGAACCATCTGGCTAATAAGTTCAGGTTCTGAAAAAAACAAAGTCACTTAAAAATATTTAAATCTTTAAAATACAAAGGAGGAAGTCTGCTCTGCAGATGGAGCTACAAAAAAGGTAGGAGGAGGAGATGAGAATGACTAAGGTACAGATGTTCACATAGCCCAGGTCTTGTCTGCATTTGAAGGCTGGTAGTGTGTACATCTTCTTGCATGTTAAGGCCATTCAACTCACCTGTAGGTGGTGGTGGGACAACAAAGGCATTCAGTTCAACTTCATTTTTGGGTAGCATCACTTGTATGTTATCTCCAGCAGACACAACAAGTTCTTTCACTGTATCTAAGACAGAATACGTACGTTATGTTTTAACAGATGGGATGAATATACATTTATTATCTTCAGATATTTGTAATGGATTAAGTAAAATCTGATAAACACCCTGCAGTAGATAAATAACAAAAATCAATTCCTCAATATATAATCAAATAATAAACTATTACAATTGTGACTATTGTTCCTTCACTTTTTACCCAACCAAAATTTTCTTCTTCTCCAAATATTATTTCCCTGACTTACAGAATGGAATGGAATGGAATGGAATAAGCCAGGTTGGAAGAGACCTTCAAGATCATCGTGTCCAACCCATCATCCAACACCATCTAATCAACTAAACCATGGCACTAACCACCCCATCAAGTCTCCTCCTAAACAGAAAAGCATTCTGATTATCCCTGTATATTACAAGTAACACAGCTCCACATAAAAAAAATTACACACTTTTCTCAGTAACTGGATGGAAGTGCAGGAACTGTAAAATACGCAATTACAGAAGACAAAACCAAGCCATCTGCACCAGAACAAACCTCATTAAAGCAACATAGTCTATACCAGAGCTCTACTATCAGGACTTCTTTCACCAAGAAGCACTACTTACTTAGGAAGGATGTTGACTTGCTGGAACGAGTCCAGAGAAGGGCAACAAAGTTGGTGAGGGGTTTGGAACACAAGCCCTACCAGGAGAGGCTGAGGGAGCTGGGATTGCTTAGCCTGGAGGGGAGGAGACTCAGGGGTGACCTTATTGCTCTCTACAACTACCTGAAGGGAAGTTGTAGACAGGCAGATGTTGGTCTCTTCTCCCAGGCAGCCAGTACCAGAACAAGAGGACACAGTCTCAGGCTGTGCCAGGGGAGGTTTAGGTTGGATGTTAAGAAGTTCTGCACAGAGAGAGTGATTGCCCATTGGAATGGGCTGCCCGGGGAGGTAGTGGAGTCATCATCATTGGAGGTGTTCAGGAGGAGACTTGATGGGGTGCTTGGTGCCATGGTTTAGTTGTTTAGGTGGGTTGGATTGGTTGATGGGTTGGACACGATGATCTTGAAGGTCTCTTCCAACCTGGTTTATTATTACTTCTATGTCTGTGTGGCTCTTGTGAGACACATCTCAATGCCCAGCCCAGTATCCCTTTCAAAAATTCCATTTGGATACAAGAAAGGTATATGAGGCTATTCTCAGAAGAGATGAGCATTCAATTCTTTATTCACCACCCAGCAACACCCTCCCATTCCTCTTCTGTGAAAAATCCTTTTCCAAAAATGCCAAAGTTCACAAATCCAGTCCCCAACAGTAGCTTCAGGAAAGGTTCCCATTAGATCTGTACTTAAAAGGTTTTAAGTGTATTCCTTTTGATATTAGGAACCTACAGAACAAAGGTTCTCCAAAAGCAACACTGACTAGCATCTAAACATCCAACTTACAAACTCTGAATAGATTAGCAAGATGCTGCTCAGCAGTGGCAACTGACAGGTCTAAAAGTGGACAATGTGTGGAAGCCCACTGAGAGCACACTTCCTGTCACTGATACTTAAATGCATCCAAGGGTCAATAATTGCTCATGGGAGTTACTCCAGGCACCACTGGAAGTTTGTACCTTGACCTCCACAGGAGATGAGAACAAAATAGCTAGATGAGGGTGATGACTAAAAGAGAGAAAGAGGGACTGTCTTCAAGACTTCTAAGCCAGCAGGGCTGAGAATACACAAACATCCTTGCATAAAGCAGTACTTACAGTGAGATTCATAACCTTCCCTTCAGCTTCTTCCAAGATCCTTTTTGAAGCCTCTTCAACCTCCTTCTGTGAAGGAGGAGGAGGAGCTGCCTAGTCAACATTCAGTGGTAGTGATGACCCATTGCCTTGGAGAGGGATCTCTTGTAGCTCATCTCTCCTGATACCTCCCACTGCTATCTTCTCTGCAGCTCAGCAGAGGATGCCAAGAATGTCCCAAAACAGATTTGGTCTGCCAGGAGCAAGAGTTTTAGCTCTCCATATCCCTCAGTACATCAGGAATGCAGACTTGTGCTTCTCTGCATTTTGTGGCCCTTCCAACACTTTGTCAGGGTGCACAAGATGATGAGAAACTTAGCAGAAGAAAGGAGATAGTCTAACATACACGTGGAATTTAACTCAACTACAGAGGACATCATGGTTGAACATGTCATCTTCAAAATAAAAACTTCTGGTATTTCCAACCAAGTATTAAAATTAACCCATTTTTTAAAAGGCTCTTAACCTCTGCTTTTTACTTTACTGTACTTGTTTTGAGTTATAATTTCCCATTAATGATGGACTTGGTCAGAGTTTTGCCTCTAAAGTAACTGGCTAAGGGTTTTGGAGTTTGCACTGTTACTGTTGGTCTCCAGACTTCAAGAAGAATGATATTACATCTGGATAAAGAGTAAATTCATAACTAACAACAGACTGGAAGCTTGATATCCCTACCTGCTGTCCAACCTGCAGGTAACCCATCAGATCTCTGGCTATGTTGAAGCATTACCTGCTTTAGCAGCAGCAGTGGGTGCTGTGAATTGCTGTGTGAGCTCAGATGGCACAGTACTAGTGGGAAGCAGTGTGATCCCACCTTCAGTGGCATTCTCAGGGGCCACTGTGGGAGTCTGGGTTTTCTCTGACACACCTGGGGAGAAATCCAGTTTGTCTGCAGAAGGGGAAGGTGTAGCAGCCTGAAAAATCAATAATAGGGAAAGAGTTGACATAAGTGAACCATTTTTCACATTTCTAGACTTAGAAGTATGCTGGTTTTTAAATAGCATGTAGGGTGAACCCGCTGATTTCACAGATCCACAGACTGCACTGGTTTGGAAGGGACCATCAAAGGTCATCTTGTCCAACCTCCCCTGCAGTGGACATGGGAGCCTCCTACTAGATCAGGCTGCCCAGGGACTCATCAAGTCTGATATTGAATGTCTCCAGGAACACAGGTTCAACCACACCCATCTCACTGTAAAGAACTTCTTATGTTTCTAACCTCCATCTACCCTGCTCCAGTTTAAAACCATTGCCTCTCATCGTATCACTACAAGCCATTCTAAACAGTCCTTCCCCAGCTTTTCTGTAGGTCCATTTCTGATATTAAAATGTAGTTATAAGGTCTCCCTGGTGCCTTCTCTTCTCTAGGCTGAACAATCTCAATCCTTTCTACCTGTCTTCATAGGAGAGGTGCTCCAGATCTATCATCCTTGTGGCACTCCTCTGGACTCACTCCAGCAGGCTTGTCTTCCTTGTGCTGGGGTCCCATAGCTGGCCACAGTATTTCAAGTGAGGTCTTACTTGCTACTAAGAGATTTCGTTCATATACAGACTATCTGTCAAGGAAGGACTGTTTGGTTTTAATTTTGTTGTTGGTTGGTTGGTTTGGTTTTTTTCCAGTCAGGTTTTGTAAGAAATGCTAATCATTTTTGAAGTTTCAGATGCAAAAGTGTGTGAGCTATGGTTATCAGAATGCAGTAACCTGGAATACAACTAAAACCATCAGTTCCCAAACCCAGTAAATAACAGTGTGAAGGTTTAAATACACCTTTAAAAGCCAGTGACAGCCTGTGTGATGAGTATTACTGCCTTCATGCTGTACACACATGAGCATAACAGAATTGCTGTGTTTTATTACATCTGCTCAGACCAGAACTTGCTCATGTTATTTCCTCATCACTACTAAAACACCCTAAATCTCTCTACTCAGTACTGGGCCCATATATGAGACCCCCAACACAAGGGGGACATAGACCTGCTGAAGCAGGTCCAGAGGAGGGCCACAAAGATTATCAGAGGGTTGAAGCACCTCACTGAAGAAGAGAGGCTGAAAGCATTGAGGTTGTTCAGCCTGCAGAAGAGAAGGCTCTGGGGATACCTTGTAGCTACATTTCAGTACCTGAAAGGGACCTACAAGAAGGCTGGGGAAGGACTGTTTAAAAGGGCTTGTGATAGGATGAGCAGCAATGGTTTTAAACTGGAGCAGGGTAGATTTAGGTTAGACGTAAGGAGGAACTTCCATTAACTTCTGATGAGTCCCCAGAGGTCAGAAGGGAATATTGTAACACTATTAACACCAGGTCCAAGTCCATTTGTCTATAGGCTTCTAAGGAGACTCCACAGTGTCCCAAAAGGAGCTCTGCTCCTTATTACCTGATAGAAAAGAGTTCTTTAGCAATTCATCTGACTATTAAAACAATCCTCTCCCCTTCAGCCTTTCCTAACACTGTAGCAGGACTGTATGTTATTTGAGTGTTAAGGTTACATGACAAAGCAACAACCTAATCTGATCTGAAAACCAAAATAATTACAAGGTGGCTGACCATACTCTGCCTGCTTCCTGAAGGGCAAACATACCTCTTTTGGCAAAGCATCAGCAGGTTGTGCAAGTAGTTGAACAGCGGCTTCACTTTCAAATGTCTTCCCAGGGAATGGTGTAATCTCTGGGAGGGATGACAACCTCTCTATAGAGTGCTCAGTCACAGAGTTCAGTTCAGAGATGGTTTTATTCAGAAGTCTTTCCACCTTCTCAGCTGCCCCTTTCTTTGCAGCAAAGTCTTCCTGGTTATCTCTATCATCACCCACAGAAGAGTTAAAGCCGTTTTCACCTGCCACCATGAGGCCCCACTCAGCATAATCTGTGCTCTCTTTCTGCCCATGTTTGATGTTCACCTGAAAGGGGTCCTGCTCCAACTCTTTATAATCGTCAATATATTCAGGTATCTCCTCAAGGCTGGGATCTTTGCCGAGCAGAGACAGCTCCTTCAGGCTACTCACCTCAGATGGCTCAATCTGGAGCCCCACAGAGTGAACCATGCTTGGGATCACTTGCCCAAATCCCAGTAATGAGGCTGGCCTCTGAGAAGGCCTCAGCACAAAAGTAAGGTAGGACTTTACAGTGTCAATTTTTTTAGGTTCACAGTTCTCTTTGCTCTGGCAGTTGACGATGTAACAGCGTCGTTCGAACATCCAGGACAAGTCACAAGCAGAGAGGTCACAACACGCTGCGATGCAGTCGGACAGCGACATAGCGTGAGGAACTCGCACGATTTTAGTGGTTTCTAAATTGGGTGAGATTACAGCACCTGAGTATGTGGCTCCTTCTCTGCACTGCTCACAACTGAAACCTGAAACAACAGCACTGGATGTAGGACACAACACACTACAACCAAGCCATAACATAGTTTACAGTGACCAAAAATGGCTCATCACAGGAGACCAAGATAAAGAGAGGTGGTACCCTGCTTCCAGAAGCTCATTTCCTTTCACTAACAACTCCACTACTTTTGAAATTCTTTTTAAGCATGTCCCTTTGCAGAAGTCTTTGTACCTGGGAGGATTTTTCAGTGCAGGATCTTGATACGTTTTGCAAAGTACCTCTTACTCCCTTGCCAGTAGAAACACATAGAGATGAAAGTGAATTGCCAGTACTTAAGAACAAAGGAGGGAACACAAAAAAATAGAGAGGGACCTCCATCACCCCCATAGCACAGTGAGCAAAACATGTTTTTAAAACAAAAGTCTCAAGATTTCCCAGCTCTTGCTTTATATTTCATTTGCACCTGCATACACACTCCAGGAGCACTTGCTTCACTCTGTGTGACTTGGACACGCAAGAAACAAATTCCTACCTGTTATTGCCCATAGTACCAGGCAGAGAACATCAAGTTCAAATGCCATGCTGCAACAGGAAGGCAGTGGACAACTGCTTTTCCAACCAGCTCTGTGGAAATTATAGGTCTTAAGTTGGTTTCCTCTAATATTGTTTAGTATCCTGCTGTGGCCACAAAGCACTGCAACAAACAGCACAGGAAAAAATAGATCAGATCTAAGCATTAATTAGAATGTCACAGTAGATTCCATAGACAGCTTAAATGCAGGCTTTATCGTAACTTTCTGGCTTCTTGATGGATGACATTAGGCAAGCTGAAGAGATAGAACACATTACTTACCTGGAAATCTCATTCTCTGGAGATGCAGAATTTGGTCTTCTTACCTCAAATTCCACAAATCTGCAGTTACACGGACCCTGGGTTAGCTCTGACTTTAAACAGAAACTAGCAGGTATCTTTAACTGAGGAATCACAGCCAGTATTACAAAATCACCATGGTTGGAAAAGACCTTTAAGATCAACAGGTCCAAACATTATCTAACTGCTAGGGACACTATTACACCATACCCTTTTAGTCTGTGCTAAAACCCATGAGGTGTTAAGTCAGCTCTTTAGACAGCCCTCAAGCTATTCTCTCCCAGCCATCAAGGTAATGCAAGCAGGCACTTCTGCAGGCAGACTTAGTATCCTGAATTGCCAGGATACTGAATTCTCCAAATAAAGCAACCTAAGCAACAAATAGCTCTACTAAAGAACAGGTAGTTCCAAGCAACATTCTACTTATGCAAGGAAAAAACATTGTTTAACCAATCACACAACTCCCACCACATAAAAGATCCCAAGTAAATGCATGACTAAAAATGACCTCTCTCAATGAAAACACAGGCAATTTTCTATGACGGAAGACCATCTCTCTTCGTTCCCTTGCAAAAGGAAGAAGGTAGTTGCTTACTCGTGCTACTCTTCCCAAGGCTGACTGAACAGAACTAGAAACCCTAGCAGCTCAGCAGCTGGACTTCTCTCCAAAGAAGGATCTCTTGTGGATGGCATGTCCATACAGCATAAGAGCATCCAGACCATGCCTGGCAGCTTGTACTTTTGTGACTGACCAATAAATCCCTACAACAGAAGGCGGCTCAGAGGAAATGAGCAAGGACAACAGGCACAGGGAGCTCAGGGAATAAAGTAGGGTGTGACGGAGCACAGCTTTTGCAAATCAGACAGGTATATTATCTGGCTTGCGCTGGATCAGCTCTGGCAGAGCAATGGGTAAAGTCACAGAAGGGCAAAAGGTCACCTGCCTACTCCCAGCCTCTAACTACAAAGCCAACAGGGATGACACCAGGAGCTGCATAGGACAGAGCATACTCCTGCCCTACTTCCAACACAGGCCCCTGAGACATCCTAAACTGCTGCCCAAAGAGGGTTCCCTGCCTGTGCCAGTCACACCACTGCTCCAACCACATGACAGCACAAAAGGCTGCAGAAGCAAGCCACAAGCTCCTTTCAGATTGGCTCAGGCAGAGCCATAAGGGACACCACAAGCAGGTGCAAAGCTCAGCTGCACAGTCCTGCCCACTCAAGTACCCAGTCAAGTGGGACTTCACCAGGAAATGAACAGGCCAAGGCCTGCTCCTGCCCTAACTGCCACCCATTCCCATGAAATAGCCTAAACTGCTGCACAAAGATGGCTCCTGCCCAAGACTTATCACCAACATGGTCACCTGTAACATCGCAAAGAGCTGCAGAAGCCAGCCACAGGTTCCCATCCGACCAGTTCAGGCCAGTGGGGGCATCACAAGCAGGGGAAAATGCCAGCTTCATACCCCTGGCATCTCAACTACCAAGCTTACAGGAGCAACACCACTAGATGAACAGGCCCCAGCTCTGACTCAGGCCCCTGAAACACTCTCAATCACTGCACAAACTGGGTAGTGTCACAGGATCATAGGATGGTAGGGGTGTAACTCCTCACCCCTCATCTACCAAGTTAGACTTGAAATAAGAATAAGAAATACTGAAATAAGAAGCTGGTCAAGCATGACTTTCCCTTGGTGAATCTGTCCTGCCTCTCAGTTATGCAGGTAGTGATCTCCAGTTGAAACCAGATAGTACCTTAAGCCTTCCCAGCTGAACCCACTAGCATGCACCTGCCCATGCTGATCATCTGCACATTTATTCTAATACATTACTGAAAGTGATTATTTTTCAGTGGTTTACTTCAGAATATTCAAACTAAACCAAAGAGCTGTACATGATAAACAATTTATAAACTTCACCTTCTGGGAATGCTTCTGTTGCTTTGGAGAATAAGAACAGAGAAACATAGATAGAATGGACAACCTAAGAAGTAGTTCCAGCTTTAACACATACACGTCAAATACCTCAGCAGACTGAGAAGAGGGGAAGGTATGATTGCAGTAAGACAATAATTTCACACAGTCTTTTTAGTATTTCTATGGAAACCTGTCTACATTTGCAAAAGTTGTTAGCCACCAAAAACTCTGACTTGCAGAAGAGCTTATTGCTAAAACTCAAGGTTCCTGAGATACTGTGCATTTGCTTTAACCTTCAGTCATTCCCAGAAGCACTAAATGGACCAGATGCCTAAGGGTGACTTTCAGCTAGTTAGCCCAATGAAAAATGCACCAAGCTCAGCAGCAGAGTATCACAAGGTCAGAATTAACCCTGATGTGAGGGCAAAAACATAGTTTTATCTATTTATTAGCCCTTTTTCCTCTGCAAGGCCAAACCTACTACTCTTTGCCACTACAAGGAGACAAATAGCAGCTTCTTTATTCTGCCAAAGAGTTGACTGAGGAGTACACATAATTACTTCCAGCAAGGCTAAGAAAAACACTAAGACATCACACAAATGGTCTTGATTTTTGCAGCACTACTTGTCCTGAATTCAGGAACACAAGTACTTGCAGCAAACAGCTGTGGTTTTGTTTGTTGTTTATTTTATATTAAAAAAATAAGTTACTGAAACTGCAAAATGCCAAAGTTTGGACTGCAAGCATGATGTTCACTGAATCCTTACAGGACACACCATGTAAGCGTATGGCTAGTACATGAAAGCAGCACTATGTCCTCCCATGCTTCTAACTTGCTACATACCTGTTGATGTACAATTTCCACATAACAAAAGCCCATTCACTGCAAAAATAGCTTGTATTTCCTTGTATTAGGCTCAGGTACTAAGCACAAGCAGTCACAATTCAGTGCACAGCTTCTGATCCACTGATGAGAATTTAATTACCAACACCACTGCAATGTACGCTGCATGATACCATACAGTTCCCCACAAGTGCGAGTTTCATCACACAAACACAGAAGACATCAAGATTTAAGAAGGTGGCCAGACATGAAAGTAAGGCTGCAAGATTAATTTTCTAGCTGAACCTCTATCCTTCACTGATATCACAAAGCCTGCTATGTTTTTGTAACAAGTACAAGCAGACAGCACTGCTGGTAACGACTTCAGAATTTCTTGTCTCTGTCTGACTTGGCTTTGGAATGTCTTGGCTCATGCCTGACTCGTACTCTAATCTAGGTGAGGAATGGCAGCCATGATTTAAAAAAAAAAAAATAAAAAATATTCAAATTAGTCATTTCATCAGCTATTGTACCTGCATTAATACCTGAGTCAGTTAGTTAATAACTGAGCATTAACATTGCATTAATACTGAAGAAAGAAAAAGAGAACTTCATGTCAGTAGCATTTGTCCCATTTAACACGGAGTAAAACTCAGGATATGTACAGAGACTACTAGTTCTAATATTAACAGGTACTTTATGCACACAGTTCAAAACATCCACAGGTTAGCCTGAATACAGCAGATGTGGAAGGTATCACAAAGCCATGAACACAATGGTGATGAAACAACAAATTGAATATTTGACAACACCTTGTTCTGTTACACTGGATGGACTCCACTAGTTCCACTGGTCCCCACTGATCTGTTACCTGCTAAGTGACACCAACTGGTCAAATAAAAACAAAACAGCAGCACATAATGGAAAGTGTAATTTTATTCTACAAGATTTAAGTAGCCTTTATTATACCTGCTGTGGAGAAAGCAAACAGTGGAAATTTAGAGATACACAGAATAGAATACATAGAATAAACCAGGTTGGAAGAGACCTTCAAGATCATTGCGTCCAACCCATCAACCAATCCAACCCACCTAAACAACTAAACCATGGCACCAAGCACCCCATCAAGTCTCCTCCTGAACACCTTCAATGATGGCGGCTCTACCACCTCCCCAGGCAGCCCATTCCAATGGGCAACACTCTCTCTGTATAGAACTTCGTCCTAACATCCAATCTAAACCTCCTCCTGACAAGTGAAATGCTTAGTAGGAGTATATGGTGTCAAAAATTATTTAGAGGGAAAGAAAAACCATTTTAAACCACCAGTTAATGGTGGAACTGGTCTGCTGAGAATTTACACCATTGTTAGTGTAAGGATTTTCATCATATTATGGCATACAATAAGAAGTGGAAAAAGGTCCCAAAAGTTCAGGATTTTCAGCTTTGCAATACAAACATTTGCATAGCTCTGAGGTCAGCCAGACCAGCAGGGAGGGGACACTCATGAAGCAACAACTAACCTCTGCAGAGTTAGTAGCATGGAGTGAAATCATTAGACATCCATGAGCCCTGCACTCTCCACTGACAGACCAGGGCCATTGATATATATCCTCTCAGAAGGGAGACAATTACTCTAAAGAAAAACCAAAACCCAAACCACAACAAAGTACCCTTTAAGCCATTGACTAGTTTCAACCAGAGCAGAATGGGTTACCAGCAGGTAGTTAAGTTCCCACCACTTCTGTAAAAGGCACTGAAGCCAGAGAAAGCAAAACTGCAATTTGAACTTCTACAGCAGCCCACATCACTCCATCAGTGCAGTCTGCAGAAAGAGAAGGCTATGTGGAAAAAAATGTAGAAGCACATGCAAAGACAATTGAAAAATCTTTGACCTCAAAATGCAAGTTCACAGAAATCTTCATTAACTCTGCTGTCCAGAAAACTGCTTGTTTTAAACAGATAAAGCACACACATGCACACACACTTCACTAAGAAGCAAACATCAAAGCACATTTTGTTTCTTTAAAATTCATCTATATTTAACCACTGGAACCCCTTGTAACATGCAGAAGGGTTAATAAATGGTATAGAGGACAGGTTTATTAAGAAAAATGCTATAGGACAGGAAGCAAGCACTAAACTGCTCCTTCCCCAAGGTTAACCAACTGAAAAAGGGGATCAGGCTACCCACACTCACATTAACTCTAAGCGTTAGAGCTCCTATGTGCTCAGTACAAAGTCGCATCATCCTGAAAAACACCAGTCATACCCTGGCACCATTCAGAAAGATAGCAGGTACTTAAACGAAAAAGCAACTGCATCTGCAGTTAAATGAAATTATATGTTTGTGCTGAAAGACACTTTGTGACAGGAATTGAAAGATAATTGCCTGACAGTAAAGACTTTCCCTGTGGGTACAACACAGTGGTTCTGTGCTTCCTCTACAGCACTGCAATTGGAGACTGCTGGATAGACAGCACTTGGTAACAATTCCACCTGTAAGCACCAATTTCCTACTAAGGATCTACATTTAGATTTAATACCACTAGCAAAACTAGCAAACATAAAGCATAATCACATGCTTTCTCAAACAGACTACAAGTTTATCATGAGACTATGCATGGGGAAGATCAGAAGGGCCAAAGCCAAACTGGAAATTAATCTTTCTTAAGCCATCAAAGACAAGAATAAATGCTTCTACAGAGTCACAGAATGTTAGGGATTGGAAGGGACCTCCAGAGATCACCAGGTCCAAGCCCCCTGCCAAAGCAAGATCACCTAGTGCAGATCACACAGAAACATACCCAGGCAGGTTTTGAAAGTCTCCAGAGAAGGAGACTCCACAACCTCTCTGGGCAGGCTGCTCCAATGCCCTGCCACCCTGTGTTCTATAAAAACATATCTGCAACACAACTAGGGCTAGGCCCAAAGAGTGGTGGTGAATGCAGATAAATCCAGCTGGCAGCTGGTCATAAGCAGTGCTCCCCAGAACTGTTTTGGGGCCAGTTCTCTTTTTAACATTTTTATCAATGACCTTGATGAGGAGATCAAGTGCACCTTCAGTAAGTTTGCAGATGACTCCAAGCTGGCAGGGAGTGCTGATTTTCTTGAGGGAGCAAGGCTCTACAGAGGGACCTGGACAGGCACGAGTGATGGACCACAGCCAGTTTTATGAGATTCAATAAGGCCAAATGCCAGGTCCTGCACATCAGTCACAATGATCCCATTCAATGCTATAGGCTTGAAGTAGAGTGGCCCGAAAGCTGTCCACTGGGGAAAGACTTGGGCATGTTATCAACAACCAACTGAACATGAGTTGCCAGCAGTATGCTTGGGTGGCCAAGCATCCTGGCTTGTATCTGGCGCAGTGTGACCAGCAGGACCAAGGAAGTGACTGTTCCCCTGTATTCAACACTGGTGAGGCTACACCTTGAGTATTCAATTTTGAGCCTCTCACCACAAGAAGGGCACTGAGTTGATGGTGTGTGTCCAGAGAAGTGCAACAAAGCTGATGAAGGGTCTGGAGAACAGGTTTTATGAAAAGCAGCTGTGGGAACTGGGGTTGTTTAGCCAGGAGAAAAGAAGGCTGAGGGGAGACGTTCTCATTCTCTAACAACTACCTGAAACAAGGTTGTAGCAAAGTGGAGGTCAGCCTCTTCTCCCTAATAGCAAGTGATACAATGAGATAAAATGGCCTCAGGTTACACTAAGGAGGTTTAGGTTGCATATTAGAAGAAAATTATTCACTGAAAGGGTTTTCAAACAGTGGAACAGGCTCCCCACAAAGGCGGTTGCATCCCCATGCCTGGAGGTGTTAAAAGATGTGGTGCTAAGGAATATGGGAGGCTGGACTAGATGACCTTTGGAGGTCCCTTCCAAGTCAAATCATTTTATGATTCTATAGTTTTACACCAGACTTCCTAGTTAGATAATGGTTAGACTCAATGATCTTAAAGGTCTTTTCCAACCAAAATGATTCTATGATTCTATTCTATGCTCTATATGGAAAGTCCATACTACCAAGTCTCAAAGCCCCCTCCACAACCTATTTTATTCAACATCACAGAACGTACAGCTAGAAAGGGTCTGAAGCACTCCACCAGAAATAGATACCATGTCTGTACACACAGAAAGGAGGGAGAATCAGTATTTTTAAAGGACCCTGATGGAGACCTCACTAGCAAGTTTGGAAACCTGTTCATGGAAATTCCCCCATCTCTGCACAATTTAAATTAGTAACCTGCTCAGACAGCAGCCAAAACTTATGAAGTAAGAGGTCAGTTGTATGAACTACAGATAACCAAAACTTCTTCACTCCACACAGCTCATTAGAATTGATAGAACTGCAGCTTATTGATGTGAAGATGTAACAGTTTCCTGTGGAATCTAAAGTTTTCAGAAGCGCACCTTTTGCTGTCCATCCCACCACTCCCATAAGGAAAGGCAGGGAAGGACTGAACTAAGCAAGCATGCCCACAGCACAGTCTCCTCCACAGACCTTGACAATAACTCAAATTAGCACTAATAATGTAAGATCCAGGCTACAGTACATTCTTCATTGCCATGTGCTTAAGGAAAAAGCATCAACCAATGAAGCTTGCATACATACACTCCCACCTGCACCACTCAGGCACACAGTTAGATATGTAGCATACTTGGCAGCTCAGCCTCCACTACCACCTAAGCCAAAATGAATGTGGACGCTATTACCTATTAAGTTTGCACTGTGTAAGGCTTTTAATGACTCAGATTTAGCTCAAAGCAATGCCTAATTTTGAAGTATCAACTACAGAAGTCAACCCTGCAAAACAGGAGTGGATAACTCAACAAAATAAACATCTATTAGAGTTGTATGGCTAAGGATCAGTCACCTACTACAAGAAAGCAAAGGCAGATACAAACCTATTCCAAAGAGTTTAAAAGCTACTATACCCTACTCAAGTCCACTACCACGTCATGCAGTCAGTAAAAGGCACGAGTGAGTCCTTCTACTGCACAGATAGGAACAGTGATCAAAACCAGCTTGTGCTGTTGAATTTTGTTCCCTCAACTGACCATCCACAAGTTATCTGTGATATGATCCTGAAGAGGATCAGGGGAATGATGGAACTGTTTTCTTTCGCATAGCAATCACAGTGTAGATAGCATCCCAAACTGCTGCGATACAAAAATTATACATAGTATTTTCTTCCGTTTAAACTCTGTTCTACTGGCTCAGAATGCAACGTGACAAAACATGTCACATACAACACATTAGCACCCTCACCATCACTCACACATAAATATGTATTTTAACAAGCACACGCTGACAAAAAAAAGAAAACAAACCAAAAACCAAATTAAGAGCACCTTGACAAAGTAATGTTCTTAGATTCTCTGGATATACAACTATCCAAATGCATGCACACAGAGGGCTACATAAAACTATGATTTTGGAGCTCAGATCAGATATAGCTAAATGCACATACACACACCCCATCGAAACTGTTTGATCCTTCATGCATAAAAATATACATAAATATGTTTAAAAAAATGTATATATATATATATATAAATATATCTGCAAATTAGATACTAAAGCATAAACGCATTCACCCAACGCTGCCCACTGCTGTTTCTCCCCAGACTCCTGGCCTAACAGGTTGCACACACATGTAACACATTTTGCCACACGCAGACGAGGGACAATTTCCCCCAAAGCCGGATCATCGCTACCGCTGTCCCGTTAGCATTTCAGCACGATACTTACAGTCGTACCAGAGCACTGCTGTCCCTGGAGCCCTTCACACCGGGAGCGCGCCCGCCCGGGGACCGGCTCCAGGCTGCGCTGCCTCGCCGGTGAACTGGGGACAGCTGCCGAGCGCTCAGCTCGGGAACTCAAGGAGCCGACGCCTAAGCGGGGCGCTGGGCAGCGCCGACTCCATTTTCCACCCCTTCCCCACCCACACCGGCACCTGCGGCCGCGCCCAGGCTGCGGCGGCGAGCCTACCCAGTAACAGCACAGGGCGACGCCGCCACAGCCCCTTTCCCCAGGCAGGCGCTCGGCGACGGAGACTGACAGCCAGCGCGATGCTGGGGGGCCGAGAAAGCTCGGCGGGGCCGGGGCGGAGGGCGAGCCCGCCTCCTAGCCGCTGCTGACTCAGGAGCAGGCGCCGTCCCTCCGCACATCTCTCGAGGGCGGCCGCCGCGTTCCGCGCAGGATCACTGCCCAGAGACACACACACCCCCACACACACCCCCGCCAACACGCCCTGCCCGTCATCGCCCCAGGACCGACGCCGCCGAGCCCGCTGGTGTGGAACGGGGCCACACTAGTGGGCAGCGGCAGCAACCCCGAAAAGAAGAGAAGTGGGGAGAGAAGCGGTACTCGGTCAGGGACGCAGGGCTGATCCCGCTGCAACCCCAGAGGGAGCACAGGGGCTTCCTGCCGGCAGTGGCACAAGGTGTAGAGGGGCCGCAGCTCCATCTTGGGGACGGGACGCGGGAGGCAAAGGGAGCGCAGGGGGGCAGCAAATAGAACTTGAAAATGGCGCCTCCAGCACGCGGAGCAAGCGTTATGTGGAGGGAGATCGGAGCGAGAAGGGGGCCAGCCTCTTCTGCGTGTCAACCGACAGGACTAGAAGAAATGGTTGCAAGCTGTGCCAGGGCAGGTTCAGGCTGGGTATCAGGAAGTAGTTCTTCACTGAAAGGGTTATCAAACGTTGGAATAGTCTGCCTAGGGCAGTGGTGTAGTCACCATCCCTGGAGGTCAGGAAAGACATTTCGGTGCAGGAGTGGATTGTATCAGGTACCTAGAAGCTTCTAATGATGTGAGGGTAAATGACTGTTCAAGGTGTACACAGACGACCTGTTGCACCAGGTGGCCAAGTGGCTACGCTGAATTAGAGGAGCTGAGATAGAGGTAGAGAGTTGGTTCCAAAGTCACAATCCTTTATTGGAAACCACAATGAGCCATCTTTCTTTGTATTTTGAGCTAGTGATTTTGGATACGTCGTCTTTGTCCTTGCATCAAATTGACCTCCAAACTTTCATTTCATGTGTGCTATTGACAGCTGTAATCTTCCATGTACCGTCTCTTTGTAAAACAAATTTTTATTAGTTATGTTTTCAGATTACTTCCACTAGTTAAAGGCATTCCTTTAGGTGTATACTTTTACTCGTATGTGCTTTTCCATACAACACAGAAATGAGGGGAAGTAACACACACAAAACCCAAACACCCAGGTTAAATAAAAAGGTTAAAAGAGTTTTAATATAAACGAGATAACACAATGCATAGACCTTAGTCTATGTGCAGAAAACACAGCATAAAGAAGCAGTATATAGAAGCCAGTGAGCTAAAGCCCTGCATCCCTCCACCCTCATGCCGACACGCAAAACCCAGGACCCAAACACAACAATTGGAACAGGAAGCCTCTCATATCACAATCTGCACCTCAAACCCCGTAACACTTTACTCTAGCCAGTGCTTTTAATTTGAAGTTGAAACGACAGCAGCATGGTGTGAATAGCAGTAAACTCAACCCATGGCATCATGAAAACATGATTTGCTGCTGTTACTGGGGTTTGCCTCAATAATAAATATCTTTTGATATCTGAATCAAAGTATTAATAAAGTAATGCTTCTGATTGTACAGGATTTCCTCAAGGTCCATTGTTGTCATTGGTTACCGTATTTGTATATGTTCTGTATATGTGTAGATGCTGTAACATCATATCACTGAATCAAGAAAAGAAAACCAATTTTAAGTTGTATCTCAGAAATACTTTACTTCACATTACTTTGCTGTTTCCATGCCATTAAATATTTATGATGTTTTCACAAGTTTTAGTTGCCATATTCAGCAGCTCTTTTACCTTTTAAATCAGTGTAAGAGATAATACATGGGCTTAGACTCTATTGTCAGCAATTTCTGTACTTATTGAGGGGTTTAAAGTGTATTTAATTAAAGATGTAGTGGTTGTTTAGCATTCAGTAGTCAGTAAAACATTTACCATTTACACCCTTTATTTTTTTTTAAACTATGATTGTTTTTACTGTAGTTCAAGAAGGGTTTTACTAAACTGAACACATGATTTCCTCATTCTGGAAGGATAATTAATCACTAATTTAACTGAATATAGTCTTCCTCATGTCTATCTTTATAACTAGAAAAGAACGGTTACAAAGCATTATGACTTTGCTTGTTCCTAATAAAAATATTACATACTCACTATTTCAAAGGCTGAGGAACTGTCAATCAAAGAAAGGGTCAGTTAGTCAATGATAGAGTTGAATCTACAATTTAGGTATTGTGATAAGAAGTAACAGATGGGTCTGAAGCCTTTTTTTTTCTTTCATCCCCAAATTAAAAACCTATCCTACAGCATCAGCCATTAGCATTTTTCATGCCTTTCAAAATTGTCCATTAAGTGCCTACATAAGCAAAACTAGCCATAATAAACTGATGTTTCTTTGGCAAAGCAGGTGTTCATTGTGTTCTACCTTTCTCCAGGATCTTTGGCAGTATTAAATTGTCATCCCTTTCCCCATTAATCCTTTGGTTGTAACCACCTGTGAGGGGAAGAATTTGTAAGTGGTGAAAGCAAACGTCATGACATTTCTTTACTCTTAGCAAGGAAGAGTATGCAGCATGTGAAAATTTCTTGTGCTGATTTGAGTGGCTTGTGCCAGCATTCTCACTTGCAACCAGATGCAGAAGGACAGGAAAGACTTGCTTCAGCAAAGCTACTGATAGACATAATCCCTCTAGCAATCTAAAGTCTGCTGGTGCAGAAAGAACTCCTTAAAAATGACACATGATCTGACATTGTGAGTCTTAACTAGACTGTCCTTTTTGTGTCATACAGCACTAACAATTTGATATTTGAATTCCAAATTTTATACCACTGGTAGCATTTAAAGCATAGTCCCAATTCTCATGTATGCAACGGTTAGTATTAGGTTTGAATATTGGTACCAAAAAATGTTCTTTTGACTGAGTCCAGTCCAATTCATTTAGCACAGAAATGTTCCAAATCACTTATACCGGAGAGAGCAATTTAACATCAGGTTGATTCCTTGTCAAAACACACATAGGCCAATGGAGTATAAAAGACACTTTTACAGCAGGAGTGGCAAGAGTGCTGTGAGGTGCTGACAGGAGCTGGGATGGGCACTCTTTCCCTTCTGATCCCTGCAGCAGTCTTTCCCTGAAGTCTTGAAAGTTTATTGCTGTTGCCTGCAATAGTTGATTCCCATAGTATTAACTGGTCTTAAGAAAAGTCATCTGTGGAAACAAAAGAATTAAACACGTTTAATTAAGAGCAAAATGACTGGTCTTGCTACCTTTCTGACTTCTCAGCTGACTCTCTGACCTTTGGTCTGTGCTGGCAAATCTACTGAACTGGAAATGGCCCTACAAGGCCACCCTTCCAAAATGGAATATGGGATATTAAAGCAGATACTTTTTTTTCTTTTTTTTTTAAAAGAAATGGTGTTATCAGGTCCATTTTTGTAACCATAACACTTTACCTTGTCCCATATCATTGTCAAAAGTAGATAGTGAGGGAAACATACACATGATAGCTTTATCGTCTGCCTGGCCTAGTTGTATGTGGCTCAGGATTTGTGAACTGGTTGTGGTATTTCTGTGTATTTCAAGTCCATGAGCACCCAAGATTGTTCTGAACTATGTTAGCTCTTTGTTTCCGTACCATCCATTGGCAAGAAGATGCAAAAGTTTCAAACACCCACAACTTGATAGCAGATAAAAAGTACAGGCTAGTTGAATTTTCAAAGAAGTTACTCAAAAGAGGCATCAGAAAAATCCGAATTCCTAAACATCCACACCATGCACTGCGCAGCATTTTCCTGCTTTGTACAATTTTCTTGTGCTGTTGAAACTTTGCAGTATCTTTTCTGTTACTAGATCTAGATTATTATCTATGCAGCTATTTTCAGATGCACAGAAGCATGTTGCATGGAATAGACTGCAACGCTTCTAGAAAGATGATTTCAGCCAGCTCTTGAATAATAGATCTCATGAAAATGCTGAACTCAAAAGCTCCCTAATGCGGGAGCTAAACATCGAGGTTTTACTTTTGTGTTCAGGACAAGACTAAAGGTAGCAAAGATTTAGTTCTGTACTTAATTTCAGTACTTTTGACAGTTTTACCAGAATGTTTTCTGCTCAGTTCATGATGTTTTGAGGACTAGCTTTCACATAAAACTTGCAGCTTCCTAATTAATTCCAAACACAGTTTTAACGCCTTAGATTTGTAACACTGGTAGCCTAGAAGTCATTCCCCATCTACAGTTAATACAATTGAATTTGATCCTAAATAAAGTATGGCAGCTTTACATTTGCAAATCTCTTCACAGAGGAGTTTAATTGGCTAGCTCGCAGCATTCTTACTCAGCTAACAATCTGAAAATGCAAACTTTGACATACATCAGTAAAATCTGGTTTACAAAATAAGAGGAGGCAATTTGACAGACCAAAAAATACATGCCTAATTACATTTCAAAAACCCAAAGATACTGTTTTGTTCTGCAGCTCATCATACTCCCCTCACAGATTCCGTAGTAGCTTAGTATAAGAGCAGTCAAACATTTAAAATGGCAATTTGTTTTTAAAGGCACATTGTGGATCTGTGGAAGTTACTCTCATACTATGTTCCTAAGCAGATGGCATGACTGGCCATTAACTTTATCTGACTTTAGAATGATAATGTGTATGTCAGAAAGGAAACCCTTTCTTATCTTTTTTTCCCCCTAATGATTGCATACATTTTGTGCATTAAAAAAGTTCTTATGGATAATATGTTGTTAATAATATGAAAAAAATGACTAAAAATTTCCTGCACAGATTAAAAAAAAAAGTCTGTGTGATCATATTTACATGTCTTATCTTATAAAAGGAAATAAAGAGATACCCCTTGATGGGAACAGTTCCAAAAAAATCACAAGACAGAACAAAAATAATTCAAGATTTTATTTCAGATACTTGAAGGGAAAATAAAAACCCACAACTTTTTCTTTCTTGAGAGGAAGGATATTTTTTATTCAGAGTAATATTATGGCTGAGAAGTGTGATCTGTCATTTTAGATAGCAACAATATACCAAAGGGTTTTTTTTTTTATTATCTTTTGTTTCAATTTTTTAGAGTAAATATAGCTACTAGGATGATGTAATGTGCACACTGTAGCAACTTTTGATTTTTTTACACGGTAGTGATGCTTTGTTTTTATGGGGTCACACATCTGAGAAGTATAGATATCCTTTTTTCAGTTCAAAAGAACTGGACTCAATTCAACTCAAAAGAACTGAAAAGGCTAGATTTCAGAAAACTGTGATGAAGATACAGGGGCTTATTATTTAGAACATATGAACTGCAAAATTACAAACCACATCTATTTTCCATATGATGCAGATCATTAAGTATTCCATTTCTGAATACAATTCAATGGATTCAGCTGTGTATTCTCTGCACAGTTCAGATAGTTAAACATACATATGTCTACGTAAAGTTATCTTTGCTATTTTGGGGGCAGAAAAATGCCATCCTATTTAAATGCACTTCCTGTTCTGTCCCTTTTTGTGTTTATTGATAGTTCTGTCTCATTTTGTCCCTTTACAGGGGCCATTTGCAAGTATTTGTGATTCGTTTTAACAAGTAGCTGTTTCACAGTGCAGGAGGTTAAGCCTGTTGGTAAGGTAGCACTGGCCTTAAATGTAGGATGTGTTCTGCTCTGATTTAGTTTCCATTGGTCTGTGTTGGAAATCTATTTGAGAATAATATAGTTAGGATATTTCTGTCTTTGCCAGAAGGTACTCAAGTGCTTTGTTTCAGGTGATGTAGTTTTGCCATCCACATTTTATGCTTGATAGCTTTGATGAGCATCCTTTCCTTTTGTAGTTCATTAAAGAACTCCATAGAGAATGCCTTCAGGATTCAAGTGCTATGTCAAGCAAGATTTATTACACAGGACTGCCTTATGCAGAAGGACTATACCCTGCAACCTTGAGTTGTAGCTGCTGTATTTTATAACAACTTGTATCCTTGGCAACCAGTGGTATGGAAGAAAAAATGCTAAAATCACCTGAGTAACCATGGAGATCAAAACAAAGTTTATGGATATTTGGATAAGTAACCTACCAAAATGATATAAAAAAAAAATTGGTATTTAAGACCTGGAGACACTACCTTAAAATTAATCATTTGGAATGACTTATGAAACATAAAGCAAAATACTATATGCAAAATGTGATAAACTAAATGTCTCTGTAGCCTTTTTCTTTCTGATCAGATCAAGTAACAAGAGTTCTGTTGTTCTGTGTGTGTAGCCACGAACAGAGGGAATTTGTGCCTTCACTGCGCAGTGCCAGTTCACCACACCAAACATGTATATTCCTGGACATCCCCATGCAGACTAGCATCATACAAGTATGTGGCAAAAGTTCCCCAGGAGCATGTCTCTGAAGGAATAAAATATCCTTGCACGATGAGAATGTTCTTTATTCAGTATTCATTTTAGATGTCATTCAGAGAATTACTGAATTCTCATCTGGCCTTGATTTGGCTTTGAAATAAACTATTTTCCCATGTCATTCAAGAAACGAGGTTCTGAAGGACTAAGAGGAGTCAAATAATGTAAAGTACTTTCATAATGAAAAATGGTATCTGTTGTTGTTTTGAGTAGGATGATCAGAACAAGATTGTTGTCTGAGGAATGATGGAAGGCAGTCAAGAAATATGAGCGTCATGACTGCTCTCTACAATTGTCATAGAAAACAGCAGCTGGCTTCAGCTATATCGGGGAACTGCTATGGGAAGCAAATCAGTGAAATGCCATTTTAAAAATGACATTTAACTTAGTTTTTACAAGATACTTTTATCTAGGAATGGCACAGCATCCTTTGAGAAGAAACTGGCATGGAGGAGGGGAGAGCTATTAACATAGTGCAGGAGGCTTGATCCTTTCTTTACCTTAAATTGTCATGCTGCATCTTTTTTTATGGGCCTGGAGTCCTTATTGCTGAGCCTGGTGAGAGAACTTGGCAGGGATGAAGCAGTAGGGACTGTGGTTACTGCAGTGACATAATTAAACTTGCAACTGAAGGTTAACTTACGTAAAACTGCCTTTATCTCATGGTGACCAGCTATTGCACCCAAATGGGGAAGCAGAGGGCAAGAGGAGGTGGGGAATTTAATTTATTACCAGTTAATTATATAATTGCTATGTTGGGTATTGAGAAACAAAGAAAGCACATATTTAAACACTTCAAGAAAATACCTTCAGAGATACCACCACCTCCCGTCAGCTAAGCTCTGTGATGGGGCTGTTGGAAGCAAATGGAACAAGCTGGAACTAGCTGTGTTCCACACAGGGCAACCCTGGCCTCTTCTTACAGAGGCTGCACTGCAGCACCCCGCCCTGGGAACTCATTATTAACTACTGACATGGTAGACTTCATGCCTCAGACCTCTGGAGATCCCTTTCAAAGTGTGCATTTCTATGTGTAGTACTCTATGTTACATAGGATGAAAGTTCCACCTAATGAAATGGGTTTTCTCCTCATGGTTTGCCTGAGTCTGTAAAGCATCTGTTTGGAGACACATTTGCAAAATTAAAGGGTCTTACTGATGCATTAAGCCATAGGAAAGTTCAGAGTTTATGGTTGTGTACCTAACTTTGGGGAGGGGAGGGGAGAGGAGGGGCGGGCAGAGGAGTTTTACTTTAGGCTTATTTTGGTGGGCTTTCAGTCATCAGGCAGAAGGGAGGCAAAGATGGAAGAGGCCAGGAGTTTCCTGGTGGGGAACTGGTTGGGGCTGGTGTGTGGTGAGGGAGAAAAACAAAGAGAAACAAGTTCAGTAAGAGAGTTGATACTGTGCATGCACCCCCTTGGAAGTTCAACTAGAGGACACCCCTAAGGACCCCTGAAGACCACCAGAGACCCTCACAAAAGGCCCCAGGAGGATCAGAGGGCATGTGTGGGTGAGAGGCAGACATCAGCACATGTGCAGGTGGGAAGCAGACACTATGAATTTGATATATATGTGTATAATGAGGACATACAAGCTTTGTGCCTGTAATGAGGAGGCAGACACACTTGGCGGAGCTATCCCCATGTGTCTCCTGGACAGAAATAAAAGAATACCGCCCTATAAAACTTCAAATTAAAGTCTTACATGGCTTTATTTAAGAACCAAATTTAACCATATTGTAAAGAGAAAATGAAATAGAATAGGCTAATGAAACTAGGAGAGTTTTTATAAATAAATATGAAATGCACTTTGCTGTCAGGGGAGAGCGCAGGACCCTGCAGCCAGGCAGCCAGTCAGTGAGAACCAGCTGGAGCAGGGAACCGGCCAAACCGCTTCAAGGAGGGGACGGATGCCTATGCGTGTTGGGCATGCACAGCAGAGCCCATGCGACAGCCGCACGCCTGCTGGCTTTAACGGGCTGGCTAAAAACAAAGCCACAGGGGGACATTGTAAAGGACAAGGGCTTTTCAAGTCCGAGATCTAGAGATGAGATCCAGGAATCGAAGAGAAACCCTTCCGCATCAGACCATCAAGGACAATGGATCAATGGAACTGGTCCATGGTGGTAATTATCTCTCTCTCTCTCCATTTCCATATCTTTTCTATCACTCCTCCTTTCCTCACTTCAATAAGCTGTTGGACAACGTTTGACCTCAGTTTTGTCTTAATCCAACAGCAGGGGAAATATGACCCCCTCTCCCTTGACACCAACTCAGAAGAGGACATGGGGGTATGGCCAGCTCAGCAGAATGACCCAGGTAAGTTTAAGGCTGTTGTTTGCATTGCTTAATGAGGGAAAGGCGGAAATTTCAAATAGGGAACTAGAAACAGGAATAGAGAATTTTTTTTTGTTAGATGTTCAAACAAACAAAATATCTAATTCTTTCTCCTGCAGTAGTATACTTTGAGTCAAATTAGTAATTAAATATAATGCATTGAGCTGAATTGGTATATTTATAGGATGACATTTAGCTTTGGTATGAGTGATAGTAAACTCAAAAAAGCCAGAATATGCAGAAGGACTCAATCACTGAAAGCCAGTTAATTTACTGGTGTTCATTAGATGAGAGGATATTTACAGTAAGGCCCCTGCAATGTGATTTCATGAACTAATTTTTACAAATTTTCACAGACCTGGAATTGTGCTGACAATCTGAGTGAAAAATAATGAAGGGAACAGGTTTGATTTAGAGCTCTTGAAAATCTGATCACAGGGAGGTACAGAGATTTCAGGCTGTAACACAAAGTGGTGCAAAAGGGATACTAGAAAGAGATGATCCTGCTTTTTGAACTAAAAGATGCTGTCACTCTAGAAATCCTCTCATGAACCTCATACTCTCCTCAGTTTCAAATATTAAAGCTTTTAATTTTCAAGGTAACGTGATTCTGTGATTTGGAAAGCAGTGTCCAAAAGCAGTTTTAGTGATATCCTTCTGCTACTCTGTTTGATTAGTTTGGCTTTTTATTTTTAATAACAGAATATTTATATAGGTAAGCTCTTCTATACTTGAAATGCAGTATCTTGTGGATGTAAAATGTACAAGTATAGCATTAGTTAGCAACCAAAGAGTAACTGCCTTGCTATCACAGATGACTAACCTCAAAAAAAGCAAAGCTGTTGATAGCCATCATGCCAAGGACAAATCAACAGTTCAATTGTTTCAACTGTCCAAAAACATCAAGAAAAATGTTGATTCAGATTTTTCCATACTTTTATATCTTGATACTTGTTACCTCAGGACTTGAGGTCATCCCGTGCCTCCTTGCTACCCTGAGGGACAACCATGGCAATGACAAGGGGATGCTGGATGCCTTGCATCCACCAAGCAGTTCTGGCTGTCATTCAGATCCCTGTCCCAACCACTGTCAGCTATGGCATTTCTATCCCTTCCTCGCACAGCAGCACGTACAAATGTGTGCTGACACAGCCTCTCTCCTCACCTTCATGATTAAAGCCCGGATCCAGGTGCAGTCTTTGCACTTACTCCCAGCCTGCAACAGTTACACGGGGCTCCAGTTTAGCCCATTAAGAGGTCCTTGCATTACAGCTGGATTACACAGCTGGATGCAGAGCTTCCCTATCCAAGGCCTGTGGCCATCCCCTTGCCTTCCTCTCACAAATAAGTACACCTCTGTAAGGGCTGTTGGCCTAATTCAGGCTCTCAGGTATGCGCGCAGGGAGCCAGCCCTTATGGCCTCTGACACAACAGTTCACTTTTATCACAACAACCCTCGCTTCAAAAACAACAACAACAACAAAAAAATCTCCACGGTCTGGGGGTGTTTTCTGTCCGCTCTGCCACGAGAGGGAGGCAGAATCCGAAAATCACCGGCGAGGCAAGGTCTGTGGAGATAGAGGGAGGGAAAGGTAAGGGCTGGTCGGCGGTGGGCAGCGGCCATTTTGTCCAGAGGGGCTGCAGCGGCTCCCCTTCTATGGCGGCCCTCGGGGAAGCGCCGCAGTTGCCGGTCAAAGATCGGGGCGCGGCTGAGGAGGGGCCGAGCCTCCGCCCTTTCTCGCAGCCTTGCAATCCTTCCGGGGAAAGGGAAAAGCTCCGGCCGGAACGGTGCGCGGCGCACGGAGGGGTGAGTGCAACAGCTCGGCTGGCCCGAAGGTCTCATTTTCCTCTGCAAGCTTGCGCTGGTGATGTTTTTAAAGAACGAAAGGCTGTATAATCATGCTTTCGGTACTTTTTTTTCCTCTTCTGTGACATAGTTTCTGGTTCTTGTCAACAAGAGTCTCAGTAGTGTGTAGAGAACATCTTTGATGCGTGGACGCGAGGGGGGCACCGCGGAAATGCTGCAGTTTAACGTTGTTTATGGTGCTGTGTCCTGTAAGGGGGCGGAGAAGTTTCTCGCCTAGGGGAGTGCCAGACCCTTGGGTTCCTGAGCCTGACTGGCTGGAGCTGGGTCGGCTCTTGGCGGGTCTCTTCCTTGCCTCTCTCCGTTCCTGCTGAAGCACACA
This sequence comes from Dryobates pubescens, assembly GCF_014839835.1. Classification (NCBI taxonomy): domain Eukaryota; kingdom Metazoa; phylum Chordata; class Aves; order Piciformes; family Picidae; genus Dryobates; species Dryobates pubescens. The sequence continues at coordinate 30,330,102 of NC_071620.1, read as the reverse complement.
GGGCCGAGAGCCGGCGGTGTGGGGCAGTGGCGGGGCTGCGTCACCGCCAGCTGCTGAAGAGCCGTTACCCGGAGCCACCAGTGCGCTCACACTCGGGATGTTTTAACATCACTCCCACCTCTCCAGATCCTAAATTAACCTCTTTTCCTCAAGAACGCTGGCACTGGTTCAGAGGATGGGAGAAGGGATGTCTGAGCTACAGGCGCAGCTTTCCCTGTGGAGATGGACACGCCCAGTGCTCCGCGCTTGAGTTCTGCCTCTGGCTGTGCTGGCAGCAGTCGTCCTGTCACTCCTTCGGGGCACAGGCAGGGATGCTTCCGCAAATACTGGGCGGCGATCTACGTGAGAGTTTTGGTGTGATGTGTCTCTTGGGCAGTAAGCTGGTGGAAAGCCGTCCCAGGCTTCCCCCGTGTCACAAGCAGTAGCTGGGAGAGGCGCCGCAGTGTGTATCTGATGTTTAGTCTAGGTAACAGCCATTCTGTCCATAAAGACTGCACTAATGAATAGGTGTCTACTAATGGCAATACGTGCTTCAAATTCATAGTGGTAGGAATGCACAGGGTGAGGGCATCCAGAAATCTCCTCACCTGTCACCTCTAGAACCTATGGGGATCCCAGAGTGAGGAATGAGTTGCTATCTCTGATCATTGAGGGTCGTGCAGGAAACATTTCACAACTGGCTGACAAATAATGTGCTTGTAGCATATGGGGTTTGTTCCTTAAAGTGTGCACGTTGTGTGATGTCTCCAGAACGGTTTTGATGAGAATGGTGTTAGTAGTTATGCTGTTATTCCTGAGCTGCAGAGAAAGCATTTATAAATGGATGAATAGAACTCCTAGCTTTGTGTCCTATCTGCTGAAATATTACTTACAATTTAGCTAAATGCATTGATTTTCAGGCAGCAAATCATGAGAGTTACATCTTTCTTATTTTCTTTTTTTTACCCCCTCCCCCTGTAAATTCTTGCCTGTCATGGAAGCCCTACAAAAACTTACTAGATAATAACTGCTTGCTGCTGTCACTAGTCATGTTCACTTTGACCTCCAGGTCAAAAATCCTTAGTACTGTAGGAAAATTCTAGTCAGTGTAGCCAACAAGAACTGAATAGGCTAAGGGCCACCGACTTCTGTAAAAGACATGTAGTTGATATTTCACAGAATCACAGAATTCTCAGGGTTTGAATGGACCCCAAGGATCATTTAGTTCCAACCCTCCTGCCATGGGCAGGGACACCCTCCACTAGGTCAGGTTGCCCAGAGCAGAACTGGAAGATTGTGCCATCTGAGATTGCTTTTTACAACACAACACCACCAACCACCCCACCCCACCCCGCCTCCCATGTCCCAGTTATGGGATAAAAGAAATAGGAGAAAAGTCCAGAAAAGCTACTAGCAATGCATTAACACAGAGAGGGACCTGGGGGTACTGGTCAGTGGTAGGCTGAACATGAGCCTGCATTGTGCCCAGGCAGCCAAGAGGGTCAATGGCATCCTGGCCTGCATCAGGAACACTGTGGCCAGCAGGAGCAAGGAGGTCATTCTGCCCCTGTACACTGCACTGGTTAGGCCACACCTTGAGTACTGTGTCCAGTTCTGGGCCCCTCAGTTTAGGAAGGATGTTAACTTGCTGGAACGAGTCCAGAGAAGGGCAACAAAGTTGGTGAGGGGTTTGGAACATAAGCCCTACGAGGAGAGGCTGAGGGAGCTGGGGTTGATTAGCCTGGAGAAGAGGAGACTCGGGGGGAGACGTTATTGGTCTCTACAACTACCTGAAGGGAGGTTGTAGACAGGTGGAGGTTGGTCTCTTCTCCCAGGCAACCAGCACCAGAACAAGAAGACACAGTCTCAAGCTGTGCCAGGGGAAGTTTAGGCTGGAGGTTCGGAAGAAGTTCTACACAGAGAGAGTGATTGCCCATTGGAATGTGCTGCCCGGGGAGGTGGTGGAGTCATCATCATTGGAGGTGTTTAGGAGGAGACTTGATAGGGTGCTTGGTTGCATGGTTTAGTTGATTAGGTGGGTTGGATAATAGGTTGGATGCAATGATCTTGAAGGTCTCTTCCAACCTGGTCTATTCTATTCTATTAATTTTCTTAGGTGAAACATCATGCATGCAGAAACTTGTGTATCCCACCTATTTGTTTCAGATAATGAATCAGTATGAATTAGGTGGTGTTCATTTCCAAGTAATATATCAAGGCCCTGCCTTAATGAAGGAACAAAACTTATTACCAGTTTACAGTGTCTGGTGAAAGTTACTCATCTGTAGTTAACTCATCTTTTTAGTATTTATTGCTCCTTTTATAGCTGTGTGGTTTGATCTCAGGTCAGTTAACCTATGCAATTGATGTCTGTAGAGTATGACAGGGATCCAGTTACACACATTGAAGTGGGCAGTACTGTAGGCTTGTCTATAAGCTGTTTTATTGTGTACGTTTGTGGACTTTGATACTTTTTTGTTTTCCTTTGTACTGCAGGAGGAAATTTCAGTAACCTGTCATGCTGATCAAATAACTTCTTTTTTTTTTCCCCCTTTTTTAATCTCTTATATCAAGTCATTCTGCTGACTTCTACCAGACTGTCAGCTTTAAAACACAGCGCGCATACATCTAAGTAAGCTGAAGGTAATCCTGAATAGACACAGACTTAGGGAAGGTAAGCAATGATAATTCTTCTATTCTGATGCCTTTTTGCTCTGGTTTGCCTCTAAAGGCAAATAATTGTGAAGCCATAAACAAAATACTGTTCTATCTGATCATCTCAAAAGATGCAACATTTTTTCACTCCGTGTAGAGTCTAATGTCATCAGTGAAAGCTGCTGCCTTTGCTATGGGTATGGGATTGAAACACAAAAAAGAAACATGAAATCCCTAAGAAGTGGCTATTATGGGGTTTAGGGTGATTGTTTCACCAAATTGGCTTTTCAGTCAGTTAATAAGTTTTCAACCTAATTACAATATTTGCTGTATAGTTTATATTGGAAAATGTAAAAGCAGAAGTAATTTACCATATATATTCAAATATATTTGAGCCATTCTTGTTTTGTGTCTTTGTCTTCCAGGCTCTGAACCATGGACAGCCTCTGCAAAGCAAATACTACTTTTGCACTTGACCTCTTAAGAAAGCTGTGTGAGAACAATAGCAAGCAGAATCTCTTCTTTTCTCCTTTTAGTATTTCTTCTGCTTTGTCTATGGTTTTGCTGGGTGCCAAAGGTAACACTGAAGCACAAATAGCAAAGGTATGTCTGAGTAAACCTAATATATTGAATTTGACAGGAACATGTGAACCACAAATTTGAGTTACAGTCTGTGGCCTGAACTGTTGCTCAACTACTATAGCCATTCTGGTCTTGGAGAGCAGAGGTCTTCCTTCAGCACATATATAAGCAGTACTGGTTTAATTAGTTTTACAGGGGGAACTTCTTTCCTGTGAAAGAGGTTCTTGTATTTTTTTGTTGGTTGGGCTTTCTGGTCTGGTTTGGTTTTGGTTTTGTTGGGTTTTTTGAGATGGAGAGATCTTCCTACAAGTGGTACTTGGTTGGGGTTTGTTTTGGTGTGGTTTTGTAGGTTTGATGAATTGAATCTATAGCTATACAAAATACTTTCTTCTGTCTTCTTTGGGCTTAATGCTACACTATACATGCTTTGAAAACATAGCCATGCGCATATATTTAAAAAAAAAAAGTTAAAAAATCCCCCTTGTGTGCACATCAGAATTGTAGCTGCATTTAGTTGCTTTAGTTGGGGTGTTTTTTAAACTTACTCAGGCGACAAATACCACTTGACATATTTTTACATGTGCAATTGGCAGCAGTAAATGCATACTCAGTCATTTGTCATGATGTTTGCCTCTTCTGCCAAGTGGAAAAGGGGTATAAACACATCTCTAAAAGGTTCTCCAAAATGACATTATATTGTTGCCATACATGGAGATTCAAAAGCTGTCTGGACAGGGTCCTGGGTGTGGCCCTGCTTGGAAAGGGGGATTGTACCAGATAACCTCCAGGGCTCCCTTCCAATCTCAACCATTCTGTGATTCTCTAATGCTCAACTTGAGTGAGGAAAACTCAGTGCTGCTGACTCTCTTCTCCCTTATTTGTTACTTGTTAAACATCTGCCTGGGTGTATCACATGTGACTTGTGTGATAAGCTCCAGATGGGAGGTGTGATGAAAAACCTTTGGGCTCTAAGTCGCATTTTTAAAACTCAAAACTCATTAGAGAAAAAAAGTGCTGAAGCAAGCGTGTTTAGAGAAGGCATGGACTCTTGCTCAGATGTTTGTTGTCTACAGGTGCTTTCTCTGGACAAAGCTGAGGATGCTCACAATAACTATCAATCACTTCTTCCTGTAATTAACAATCCCAGCACCAAATACATCCTGAGAACTGCTAACCGCCTTTACGGAGAGAAGACATTTCAGTTTCTCTCAGTAAGTAACCATTGAATTTGTGGCATTTTTTACTATAATCTACTTACTACCTATTTCCTTTGGAAGTCAAAGGACTCACAGCAGGCTTTGGGAAGCACTTTCCAAATGTGATAGGCTGAGACCTACCAATGCAGTAGATTATGCCAGAGCCTGGTACCTGAATTCAGTGAAGAAATTCCTTTTGAGATAACTTAGGATTTGAATGTTCCTCTGGTGCCAAGCACTATGAAATTCATCAGATTCTTCAGAGTTCCAGGATAAATTAATATTTTTGGCTGTGGGACAAATGGTTGACATAACTTGTCTTCTGCTGATTGTGTGTAAATATGGTAAAAGAGTGTTGGTGTTGCTTTTAAGCGTGGGGCAGTATTTTGTGCTTCCTCTCAACTGTTAAATCCAGAGGTCATCACACTGAGGAGTACATGACACTTAGGATTTTCCTTATCAGAAAATCTAAATAAGGATACTAGGTATTATGTTACACATGTTCTTGTAGATGCTTCCCTAGAAGCAGGATGAGGTAAAGGTCTATTTTTAATTTACTTTTTTTCCCCTGGTAGTAATTTAGAGTAATTCTTTTTATGAGGAATGCTTGTCTGGTAGATAACATAGATGCAAAGTTTGAGTACAATCCATGTAATAAAGAGCTAACTATTTTAAGTCAAAGAGAAAGTGTATACTTTTTTCCCTAAGAAAAATTAGTTTACACTCTGAATGAAAAGTTTCCTGTTAGTCTGAGAGGTTCAACAATAAAATTCATATAGAAAGAAGCTTATAAAATCATACACTCCCTCACTGATGCCAAAAAAACCAACCCTAAACTAGCCACATCATTTATCAGTTATGTAGAACTGTGTGGCTTGGTGAATGAGTTGTTTGACTTAATAGCACACACTGCCTACTTCAAATGGGTGGTATAAAACCTAGTGAGAATGTGTCAGACAAAACTTTAATGGCTTTATATGAAGCAAGAGGAAAGTGGGGAGATTTTCTTGGTGTATCTTAAGAATCATCTGTGGGTGAATGAGAGTAAAATATGAAAAGCTGTTCTGAATGTCCATGTTAGTCATTTATAGAGTCGAGTCAGAAACTCTACCATGCTGGACTAGAACAGACTGACTTTGTGCATGCCTCGGGGGAGTCCACAAATCAGATAAATGCCTGGGTAGAGGAAAAGACTGAAGGTGAGTATTTTGCACAATGCTCTGTTGTATTCAGTGGCAGCTAGGGCTTGAATAGACAACTATTTCAGCATATAATACTGTGAATTTAAAAACCTCAAGCACTGATCTCTCGCTCAGTTTGGTACCTAATTCTCTTACTTATTGTGTATTGATTACAGAGCAGATAAAATTAGCAGTTTGTCATGCATCTTGTTTGTTTGTTTGTTCTTCTATGCATCATAAAGGTAAAATTCAGAACCTGTTGCCAAAGGGGATTCTGGATTCACAGACCAGACTTGTGTTGGTGAATGCCATCTATTTCAAAGGCAACTGGGAAAAGGAGTTCAACAAAGGGAAAACAGTAGAAATGCCATTTTACATCAGTGAGGTATGATGTGCTGACAATACTGTGTTAATCTGAAGTACTCTGAAATGAATACATTGAACTCTGAAGGAAAACAAATCATTCAAGCTTGGCTGCCTTGGGTAGGCTGTATGAAATGCCTTCTACCTTAATTGAGATGAAAAACTCTTTCCCCTCTTTGCTATCTATGTGACTTTCAAGAATTCGAAATAATGCCCTCACTTTCTTAGCATTTTTAGTCTAATTTTAAATTACTTTAATACCTCTTTGTTACAGCACTTGGAGCCACATGGGCTAAAAATGAAAACCTCTACACTGAAATTATTTTGTCTTCATTTAAACCAAGAAGCACACACCCTGCTTCTTACTAACTCTGTTTAAAGCTTGTCACTAGTTCTTAGGAGAGCAAATATTTGTCCTGGCCTCCTTGCTTTAAAGGAAACTTGACAGATATTGCCACACTAGTAAATAAAATCTAAATCTTGGGGATCCTTCTTCTGTAAGAAGACAGTGGCGGGGCTGTACTCTGGTGTATTTAGTTGTACTTAGTTTAATTTGACTAGAGTCAAAATTCACATTTGGAGACCAGCATACTGACACAGTACTCACTCTTGATATCTCCGTTTTTAGAACGAGACCAAACCTGTGCAGATGATGATGATGAAGGACAGATTTAACATGACTTATATTGGTGACTTCCAAACCAAAATCCTTGAGCTCCCTTATGTTGGTAATGAACTCAGCATGATCATCCTTCTCCCTGATGCTATTCAGGATGGATCCACTGGCTTGGAACGTGTAAGTTTCTGAGCTGAAGGTACCTTCCAGGGTACAAAGCTTGATAGCACATGCAGATCTGTGGTTCTGCTCCAGCACCATCTGAAGTGTCCCATACCTCCCTGCCCCAAGTGACTGGCGTGTCTTGTGTCATTACTGGCCAAGTTGTATGTTCCCCTCTTAGCCAGAGACTCAAGAAGAGGACGTGATCCTCTTCAGGAGCAAAGGTTGATTGCCACAGCTCTGCTTCAGAAAGAGCTCCTGGAGGACACAGCTTGTAGTGTTAACAGGAGAATGATCATCCTTGGTGTTGCTGAAGTTCCAGCTCTGGAACTTCAAGAGGGGATTGGACGTGGCACTTGGTGCCATGGTCTAGTCATGAGGTCTGTGGGACAGGTTGGACTCGATGATCTTTGAGGTCTCTTCCAACCTTAGTGATGCTGTGATACTGTGGTTAGCTGTAGTTATGGTGAGCACCATATGTGGTAAGAGGCAGCTTGTCCCATAGATCTGTTCTCTGGCCCACCACCTGGAAACAGGCTCATAGGGAATCAGAATCACAGAATAATAGGGTTTGGAAGGGACCTCAAGATCATCTAGTCTGACCCCCACTGCCAGGGAAAGTTCACCTAGAGCAGGTTGCACAGGGTGGCATCCAGGTGGGTTTTGAATGAGTCCAGAGAAGGAGACTCCACCACCTCTCTGGGCAGCCTATTCAGTGCTCTGTCCCTCTCAATATAAAGAAGCTCCTGCTTATGTTTAGATGGAAGTTCCTGTGTTCAAGTTAGGGACTGTTACCTCTTGTCTGGTGACTGGGCACCACTCTCGGATCACAGAGATCAACCTCCAAGATCAGTGTCTGGAGCCTAACATTCCCCATGGCTCTTTGGCAGAGCAGCAGTGCTCAGTGGACAGGGTGTTTTTTTTTCCCCAAGCCAGGATACGTGTGGTGAGCAGTGACCCCCTCACCAAGGCAGCTGCTCTTGCGAGAGGTGGGTGCGGCGTGGGTGGAGCTGTAGTCTCAGCGGGCTACTTAAATGCCTCAGGAGCGCCTCACCAAACAAGGTCCAACAGGAGGGGTCCTGGTGAGTCATCTGGGCACGCCATGGCAGTTTGTGGGGTTAGTCACGGGCAGGAACAGCTATGGGTGCAACTTGGGCAGGGTTCATTCCAAGGGGGATGGGATTGTAGCTGGGTTTGCACCAGTGGGGCAGTGTGGTAGAATTAATGAAGACCAGAAGGCCTCCTTCCCCCTGGGTGGAATCGGTGTGCTCAGCTCGCTTCCTGAAATGCCTGCACTCCAACGCATGCAGAATGGGCAGCAAACAGGAGGAGTTAGAAACCTGTGTGCCGTCAAGGGGTTATGGTCTGGTGGCAAGTAGAGAGACATGGTGGGACAGCTCTCATGACTGGAGTGTAGTCATGGAGGGCTATGGCCCTTTGGGAAAAGACAGGTCAACAAGGCAAAGTGGTGGAGTTGCCCTTTACATGAGAGTGCAGCTAGGATGTGTTGAGTTCTGTCCAGGGGTGGATGAGTTGAGAGTTTGTGGGTGTGAACTAAGTGGCAGGCTAGCATGGGGGATACTTTTGTGGGTTTCTGTTAAAAGTTGCCTGATCAAGACAAGGAAGTTGATAAGGCCTTTTACAGGCAGCTGATAGCAGCCTCACAATTAGAGGCTCTGGTTCTCATGGGGGATGTAAACTACCCGGATATTTGCTGGAAGGCCTACTCAGCCAGCTATTTACAGATCAGGGGGTTCCTCCAGTGCATTGATGATAACTTCTTGATGCAAATGGTGGATGAGCCAACTATAAGAGCTGTTGGATCTTATCCTCACTAAGAAGGGGGGTCTGGTTGAAGTGGTGAAGGTTAAAGGCAGCCCTAGCTGCAGTGACCATGAGATGGTGGAGTTCAGGATTTTGTGCAGCAGAAACAGAATGCCAAGCAGGATTACAACCCTGGACTTCAGGAGGGTGAATGTTGGCCTTTTCAAGCAATTGCCCACTGCTGAATGTGGTGGGTGTCCTGGTGACAGGACATGAAGGCAGAGCTACTGAATGCCTTCTTTGTCTATAGTGCTGGAGACTGTCCACAGGAGCCCCAGACCCCTAAAGTCCCTGAGCAAGTCAGGATAAAGGACTGATTCAGGGTCCAGTTAGGCAATCTGGACATCTATAAATCCATGAGTCCTGATAATATTCACCCATGGGTGCTGGGGGAGCTGGCAGAAGTCACTGCTAGGTCACTTTCCATCATCTTTAAGTCATGGGAAACAGGAGAGGTGCCTGAGGACTGGAGGAAAGCAAATACCACTCCAGCCTTCAGAAAAGGCAAGAGGGAGGACCTGGGTAACTTATAGACTGGTCATCCTCACCTTGATCCTTGGAAAGGTGATGAAGCAACTTATTCTTGGTGCTATCTCTAGGCATATCAAGGATAAGAAAGTCACTGGGAGCAGTCAGCGTGGTTTTACCAAGGGGAGGTCATGTATAATCAACCTGATAACTTTTTATGAGGACATAACTAGGTGGATGGTAGAGCAGTAGATGTGGTTTATCTTGATCTTGGGAAAGCATTTGACACCATCTCCTACAGCACCCTTGCAGCTAAACTGAGGCAGTGTGGTCTAGATGATCGGGCAGTAAGGTGGATTGTGAACTGGTTGAAGGAAAGAAGTCAGAGAGTTGTGGTCAATAGGACAGAGTCTAGTTGGAGGCCTGTATCTAGTGGAGTCCCTCAGGGGTCAGTACTGGGATCAGTACTATTCAATATATTCATCAACGACCTCGATGAAGGAACAGAGTGCACTGTCAGCAAGTTTGCTGATGACACAAAACTGGGTGGAGTGGCTGACACACCTGAAGACTGTGTTGCCATTCATTGAGACCTAGACAGGCTGGAGAGTTGGGTGGGGAGAGATTTAATGCAATACAAGGACAATTGTAGAGTATTGCATCTGGGAAAGATCAGCCTCATGTATCAGTACAGGCTGGGGACTGACCTGTTGGAGAGCTGTGTGGGGGAAAGGGACCTGAGGATCCTGGTAGACATTTGGGCCACAACAACCCCAAGCAATGCTACAGGCTTGGGGAAGCGCGGCTGGAAAGCTGTCTAGCAGAAAGGGACCTGGGGGTTCTGACAAGCGGCTGAATATGAGCCAGCAACATGCCTGGCCACGAATGACATCCTGGGGTGTATTAGAAGGGCTGTTGTTAGTAGGTCAAGAGAGGTTCTCCTCCCTGTCTGCTCTGTCCTGTTGAGGATGCATCTGGAATATTGTGTCCAGTTCAAGGACAGGGAACTGCTTGAGAGTCCAGCACAGAGCCACAAAGATGATTAAGGGAGTTGAACTTCTCCATTATGAGGAAAGGCTGAGGGAGCTGGGGCTCTTTAGCTTGGAGGAGACTGAGAGGCAATCTCATTCATGTTTACAAATATGTGAAGGGCGAGTGTTGGGAGGCCAGAGCCAGGCTGTTTTCAGTGATGTCCAATGATAATGACAAGGGGCAATGGGTGCAAGCTGGACTATAGGAGGTGCCATGTGAATGTGAACATAAGGAAAAACTTTTCCACTGAGGGTGACAGAACACTGGAACAGGCTGCCCAGAGAGGTTGTGGAGTCTCCTTCTCTGGAGACTTTTAAAACCTGCCTGGATGCATTCCTGTGTGACCTGTTCTAGGTGATCCTGCTCTGGCAGGGGTGTTGGACTTCATAACCTTTCAAGGTCCCTTATGACACCTAACATTGTGTGATTCTGTGACTGAAAAAAGACTGGACTATGGAATCTTTTTTTTGTTGAGGAGATACAAGTTTTGGTCATTTTCTGCTCTGGACAAGGAATTTATCAGTAAGGGCATTGTGACTGCAAAGGGTGTTATTAAGCAGACTGTTTATTGGCCTGTCAGCCTGAAGGAGAATCCTGTAGTTAAGAGACAGGAGAGCTGGGTTCACTTTCTTTATGATCTTCTTGTCAGTTCTTTGCTTTTGCTTCCCATACATAAAAATGTAAAACAAACCCTCAATTAACATGTTTTGTTAAAGCAAACTTTACATGGAAGGGACTGATCCCTGCTGTATCTACCAAAAAGCGTATGGGGTAGGTCTCAGCTGGGACCGTAGTCTGTACTGAGAAGTATAAGTTGCACTTTTGGCTTGAGACACTCTAAACCCTGAAAGAAAGATGCAGTTTTTGCACTATGTAAAGGAGTCCCTGTTTTTGGCTGTGTAAAACTGACTCTCTTCTCATTTTAATTATGTAAACTTTGGGTTTTCTTTAGCTGGAAAGAGAACTTACATATGAGACGCTGATAGATTGGATCAACCCGGAAATGATGGACTGTACGCAGGTGAAGGTGTCTTTACCCAAATTTAAACTGGAAGAACGTTATGATCTGAAACCCCTTCTGAGCAGCATGGGAATGCCAGATGCATTTGACTTAGGGAAGGCAGACTTCTCGGGAATCTCAGCTGGGAATGAGCTGGTGCTCTCCCAAGTGGTTCACAAGTCTTTTGTGGAAGTCAATGAAGAAGGCACTGAAGCGGCAGCTGCCACGGCAGCAGTGATGAATCTGCGCTGTGCAGTGATCACTCCGGATTTCAATGCCAATCATCCCTTCCTCTTCTTCATCCGACACAACAAAACCTCAAGCATTTTGTTCTGTGGCAGATTTTGCTCTCCCTAGGGGGACAGCAGAGCCACCATTACACAGTAACTTCCTCCTTCTTTAAAATAGGGCTACTGCTTTTGCACTGTCTCTTGCAGCTGTGCCTGAATCCATTTCTGGGGTCTTCAGTTCAGGCTTGTCTAAGAATAACCAAGCTACTTACACATAACCAGCAACCGCCATTTAGAACAATTCTTGCCCTGGGTGCAGAGTCTGTAGCTCCCTGCTGACATGAGAAACTCCCCGCCTGCTCTGTGAAGGTTTAATCTCTTAGCGCAGTTCCCTTTGCAAGTTCTCTTTTTGTGGCCACCATGTAGTGAGGGAAGACTTAAATTCTGTTTCCAAGAAGGCTGAGGCACATCTTCAGCTCCCCTCCACCCTTTTCTCCTTCTCATCCCTTTTTCTTCCACACTGATACATTTAATGAGTTGATACATTCCCTAGAGATGGAAGGAATCTCTGTGAGCCTGTTCTAAGTATTGCTAAGCATCCTGAGTAGGCAGGGATTTTGTGGATAATTGGACAAGCACTTATGCAAGAACAGGAATAAAATGTGTCTTTGCACCACATGTCCTTACAGGGTATTCCTGGGGTGAGAAGCACTGTTTTATCACCAGGGGAGACTGAGGTTTATTACCTCTTACCTAGTTCTAGCCCTTTAACAAAGAATGTAATGGAAAAGCATATGGTGCCTATGCAATATTTAAATGGCAAAGTTTTAATGCTTATATTTTTTCCTGTCCATAGTTTTTGAACACTTCAGTTTAACTGAATAGTACCAAAGACAGCTGGATTATCTTTCCTACTGGAGTGATGTGATTTGTTTTGCTCTTTCTGTTTCTGAAATAAATAAAGAAAGAACTGAGAGTGGTGTGGGGCATGTTTCCTTTTATTAAACCACAAATTATGCGTTTAAGATACATTTGTAGTATGAAGATTATTTCCTAATAGAGTACCACCAGGCTGTGTGTAGCTTTGTGGGAATTCACAGAATCATAGAATCACAGAAACATTCCGGTTGGAAAAGACCCTTAGGATCACCAAGTCTAACCAATAACCCTACTCTACAGGGTTCACCCCTAAACCATATCCCCAAGCACCACATCCATACACTCTTTAAACACATCCAGGGTTGGTGACTCAACCACCTCCCTGGGCAGCCCATTCCAATGCCTGACCACTCTTGCTGTGAATTCTTTTTTCCTAATGTCCAGTCTAAACCTACCCAGTTGTAGCTTGAGGCCATTCCCTCATGTTCTGTCACTAATTACCTGTGAGAAGAGACCAGCACCAGCCTCTCCACATTGTCCTTTCAGGCAGTTGTAGAGAACAATGAGGTCTGCCCTCAGCCTCCTCTTTTCCAAGCTAACCAGCCCCAGCTCCATCAGTCGCTCTTCATAAGATTTATTCTTCAGGCCCTTTGGCAGCTTCCTTGCCCTCTTCTGCACTTGCTCCAGCACCTCAATCTCTCTCTTGTACTGAGGTGCCCAAAACTGGACACAATATTCAAGGTGTGGCCTCACCAGTGCTGAGTACAAGGGGACAATCACCTCCCTACTCCTGCTAGACACAGCATTTCTAACCCAAGCCAGGATGTGATTGGCTTTCTTGGCCACCTGGGCACACTGCTTGCTCATATTTAGTTGTTGGTGGATTAGAACCCCCAGGTCCCTTTCTGCCAGACAGCTTTCCAGCCACACTTCCCCAAGCCTGTAGCAGAGCTTGGGGTTGTTGAGACCCAAGTGCAGGACCCAACATTTGGCCTTGTTGAAGCTCATCCTGTTAATGTTGGCCCATCCATCCAATCTATCCAAGTCCCTCTGTAGACCCTCCCTACCCTTGTGCACATCAATACTTCCACCTAACTTGGTATCATCTGCAAACTCACTGATGACACGCTTGGATGTCTTCATCAAGATCATCAATAAGGATGTTAAACACAAGTGGTCCCAACACTGAGCCCTGAGGAACATCACTTGTGACTGGCTGCCAGCTGGATTTGGCTCCACTGACCACCACTCTTTGGGCCTGTTTGCCCAGCCAGTGCTTCACCCAGCAGAGTGTATGCTCATCCAAGCCATGAGCAGCCAGTTTGTCCACAAGAATTCTGTGGTAAACGGTGTCAAAGGTAGAAAGTCTAGGTAGACAATATCCACAGCCTTTCCCCCATCCAACAGTTGGGTCATCCTGTCGTAGGAGATCAGGTTGGTCAGGCAGGACCTCCCTTCATAAACCCATGCTGCCTGGGCCTGATCCTCTGGTTGGTCTCTATATGTCATATAATGGTGCTTGAGATACCTGCTCTATGACCTTCCCTCGTACCAAGGTCAGACTGACAGGTCTATAGATTCCCAGATCCTCCTTTCTTGTAGATAGGTGTTACATTTGATACTCTCTTCATTGGTAAATGTGGGATTTCTGAATACTGCAAACCTGGGATGCCTACCTGGGTTCCTGTGGAGTTTGGGATTGGCCTTGGAAAGGACATGCAGCAGAGGGGTCCTGAGCCAAGTGTTTGTTTCTTCTGGACAGCACAGCTCTGAATCACGATTCAGTGGCGATTGTTCAAAGGGCCCTAATCTGCCTCATGCTGTCTCGGGTGAAGACAACAAAAGCACGACTGGAAGAAGGGGAACAGTTTAATCACCTTTAACTGCAGTTAAAGGGGTAGTGCTATGCCTCCAAAGCATGAGCAGGCAGTGTGCGTGGCGTGTCCGTCTAGTGGAGAAAAAGCTATTGGGTGGAACTAGAGAGAGCCCTCGGTGCTCTTAATCTCCTCATAAAAGTAAAGAGAACTGTGATCTACACATTGAGCACAAGCAGAGCAGCGCGATGGGGAAACAGCCGCGCAGCTTTGGGCGTCTCCGGGGCAAATCCTCCTAAACCAGCGTAGCTCTTGCAGGAGGGGCTTGGGTTTCACTGCGCCCCCGGGGCGCCCGCTTTCCTCGGCCGGTAGATTCACGCCTCTCCCGGTGCCCCCGCCCCGTGGCCCGCCCCGAGTCCCGCCCCGGTAGGGCCTTGCCTTACGCGCGGCTCTGCACCTCACTGCTCAGGACCGTACCGCTTAACAGCGCACCGCACCGCATCGCATCGCTCAGCACCGGGCAGGCAGGTGGGCAGGCAGAGCCGCGGCCCACGGCTAAGCTGGGCCGGAGGAGGTCAGGACAGCCTCTGTCCTCGGGGTCTTTCTAGGCGACCGGTGGGATAACGGGACGAAAGTGGGAATTTTTCCTCTGCTGCCTGTGCCGTCCCGCTGCCGCGGCGGCGAGGTCTGCGGCGGGCCCTTGCCGGTAGCCATGGGGCGGGGGCTGTAGATTGGCTTTTTACGACGCAGCGCTTGCACAGTGGCATGGCTTAAGTAACCGAAAGTGAAAACAGACGTTTGTGGCGGTGTCGTTTTTGCCTTTCTCTCTTTTCGGTTGGGTTTGTTGGGGCTTTATGGTTTGTTTCTTGGCACAGAGCTCGATAAAAAACAGAGCAAAGGTGTGGGGCGTTCACCTGAATGGCAGTGGCAGCAGATAACGTTACTTTGCCGTTGCTGTAGGAAGTCTCTGTGGAAATACCCAATTTTGATGCAGACTCCTCCGTGCAGCTGGCTTGGGACAGCAGTTGTAACTTCCTGGGCTGCTGGCCTGGTTCCTGGTGGCAGATGCACAAATCCAGCTGCTTGAGGAAAGGAACCAGAAACCATCAAATCCAGAAGTCCTGTTGCAGGCAATCAAGAGAAGCGGGAATCAGAGCTGGGCAAGCAGGAAAGCTTTGCATCATCAAGCAGTGCTGCTATCAGCCTTTGGGTGGGATTTTATACCTGACCCAGCCCTCTCACCTTCCATCCCACTCCAGGGGCCTCCCAGGAGCATCTCTCCCAAAGGAATCACTGCTCTGGGTGCAGCATCTGCCCTAAGGCTCTATCTGCTGTGCTCCTCATCTCAGCCTTGCTGGCTGGTACCTCACCTTCGGCTAACAAGACCCCAGGCTCTGCCCCTTCATTTAGGGCTGCTCAGCCTGGTTGGGACTCTTATTTGTATCGAGGTGCAGCATGCCACAACTTTGCAGGCTGGTGAGACAGTAGTGCTGAAGGTAATGGTCCACCTCAGTCTTTGTCAGGAGACTGACACCTGTGGTGTGAGGACAGGCAGCTTGTTTAAAGGTGTCTGCATCGCTCTCAGCAGTTACTGTCAGTGTTCTCTGTGCAGGAGTCAAGTGGAAAAGTGGAGGGGAAAGCCGTTCAGAAGCGCTCTGGGATGTGGGGTGTGCTGGTCTGTGAGACTCAAAGACTTCAACTTGCCACTCTGTCAGCACACGTATCTCCAATTTCAAGTTAGAAGGAAAGGCATTTTTAAAACACAATGTATTCAGTGTGATGGGGAAGGTTGAGAGATCCAATTTCTGTAGGGGAAAAGAACTTTTTCAGTGTGTCTGGTTCTCCTATTTGAAGATGCACTGACAATGAAATTCTTGCTGTTTCTGTACCCAGCTGCACCCAGATCAATCCAGTTTTCACTCTGAGTCACACAAGGTTATGTTTTCTAAGAGTGTGTCCTGATGTCCTTATCTGACTGATGTATTTTTCAGATACAACCATGGACAACCTGGCTAACACCAACAGCAGGTTTGCACTTGACCTCTTCAGAAGGCTTAATGAGACCAACCCAACAGGAAACGTGTTCTTCTCTCCTCTCAGTGTCTCTGCTGCTCTGGCCATGGTCCTTTTAGGGGCCAGAGGTAACACAGAGTCACAGATGCTGAAGGTTAGTAAAAAACAATTTAAAACTCACTTTTTCACATTAAAACTTGTTGTGTTTTAGAGGAGGGAACATGAAAGGGGGATTTCCAACGTGCTTACTGAGGCTTCCTCAGGCTCCTTTGTGTGCTTACCTTTTGCCTGCTCTGCTCCAGGGCCCTCTTCCCCTATTTGTGATGGCCACTGTTTCTCATTCTATTTCACATGTTAATTCTTTAAGTAGGCAGCTAATTTAATTGATGCATCAATCTCCCATTCAAAATGATGGGAGTTTCCAGCAGCCAAAGCTTTAGTAGTTTCCGTGAGACATTCTGACAAAGAACTCGTGTTTTGTAATACCAGGTCACCAATGGCATACTTATTGCTAATAATACTGTGCATTTATTTAAGGAACACGGTGGTAATCTTTAGTTTCATCTTTAAAGCATAACCACTGTGATAATCCATGATGATGCTGCTAAGTATTTGTATCTTAGTTACAGCTAGGCACTTGGGATATCTCGAAGGAGCTGAGCCCAGGTGTTTATTTTCATCATAGCCTTAGGCAGTTAGGTAGGATAGTTTAGCAATCCTCATTCTCTCTACAACTATCTGAAGGGGGGTTGTAGTGAGGCAGAGGTTGGTCTCTTCTCCCAGGCAACCAGTACCAGAACAAGAGGGCACAGTCTCAGGCTGCGTCAGGGGAGGTTTAGGCTGGAGGTTAGGGGGACGTTTTACACAGAGAGAGTGATTGCCCACTGGAATGGGCTGCCCAAGGAGGTGGTGGGGTCGCCATCACTGGGAGTGTTCAGGGCGAGGCTTGACAGGATGCTTGGTTGCATGGTTTAGTTGATTGGGTAGTGTTGGATGATAGGTTGGACATGATGATCTCAAAGGTCTCTTCCAACCTGGTCTATTCTTATTCTATTCTATTCTATTCTATTCTATTCTATTCTATTCTATTCTAAATTGCAGAAGTGGTGTAGACCAGTCTGTCCCTGAAGCCTCCTGTCTGGAGGGGCCTTGGTCACTTTTATTGTTTCCTTTTGCTAGGTTAATGCCTGCTAGTGCAGAAAGGTGTGTGAGACTTCCCACTGCAGTCATCAGCATAGATTTGCCTACGAGTAATTTCACCTTTGTATCCTGGACTTTAGAAGGGGCTGTTGGCTGATCTTGTGCTTACTGAATAAGACAATAAAATTATTTTCTCACTACTTGTACAAACAGACCTGGAACATAAATTTCATGTAATCAGACTGACAGCCCCACCCAGGATAAACCTACTGACAGCAGAAATCATGCGAAAGGAACCTGGGGAGCAGGGAGGATGGGGGAGTATTTCAACACAGTCACCTTCAATAATCCATGTTCCCATACCATAGTGCTTTACTTAGGACAACATAATTAATGAAGAAGGCAGTGATTGTTGACTGTTCAGGGCTGTTGGCAAGCATACAGGATTTTGTTTCTGGGATCGTAATTCTATTTTAAGTTTGGTTTTGCTCCATGATGTGTTTGTTCAAATGTGCATTAACACACGCAGAAAGTCCTGGCCAAAAAAACTAATGAGATAAACTGAGGATCTTCCTTTTAATCCAGTGGGTGTTTCACAGCACTTCCCTACTGAGAAATGCATGACTTCAGTTTGCATGTGAACATCCCTGCTTCGGTTTGCTGTTCCCTGCCTGTGAGGTCTGGCTCTTGCATCTGTGAGCCCTGACCAGCCAGTTTGCCTTTGGGAAAGAGAAACTGCAGTAATGCATTTGATTTTTAAGATGATGCTGTGTTTTAATGTATCTAAGCAGTTCTATTTTCATAAAACTGTAAAAGATAATTTTCTAGGATTTCTCAAGACCTCACTTGTGCTGATTTTGATTTTATGCCCTGAAAAGAGAAACCTCAAGTTACCTTTGGCCAAAGTGGGGAAGCAAGACAGCCTGAGTGTTTCTGTGGCCTTGTCTCTTGTCAGTTTACCCACCTGGGAATGAGCCTGTGTGCCCAGAAGCCCACAGAGGGAAGTCATGAACAGGACTTGGGGTTATGATCAAAGGCTTCAGCTGTGTCTAGGTATAAACCAGGAGTTAATACAAGAGATTGACACAGGCAGTATAGCACCAGGAAACAGTGTCATTCATTCTTGGAGGCTTACAGAAGTCTCTGAGCAGCTTCCAGCCTCTTTCTTCAACCTGCCTACCTGCTGGATCAGACCCACCCTATAGGTACACCGTATGGTCTCTTAAGACAGTATTAGCAGCAGCTAATTTGCTTCTTTTATTTCAGACACTTCATTTTGACAAAGTTGAAGATGTTCATTCAAGATTTCAGAGCCTGACTATGGATGTAAACAGAAGCAATGCTCCCTACCTCTTACGGCTCGCCAATCGGCTTTATGGAGAGAAGACCTACAGCTTTTTGCCGGTACGTTGGTGCAGACCGTGATGGTGTGGTGAGGCCTGGTGGGAAAGTGCAGTGTCTTAGAGTATTTATAAAGCAGAAATATTTCTAGGCATATTTCTAAGCGTTACTGGGCAGTCAGTGTTAGTTTTGTATACATGCACAGTTATTTCCAGATGTGTAGGCATCTGTGCCTCTCACCTATGAGCCGTGAACACAGTAAAAGACTTTCATTGCTTGTTTGATTCTGCTGCTCTTGGGCTCAAAACTTCTTGTCTGTGTTCTTAGTTTACAGTAACTGTCATAACAGCCCACTCTGTTGCAAGCAGCTTTTTAGGATGCAACCAGCTGTGTCTGTTGCAATCAGGTTTTTTTAGGGCTTCCATTGGTCTAGCACCACATTATTTAAGTATTTTTGAAAACACTGCATTGGTTTGGGAGGGGATGCCCAACATGGCTAAACAACATGCCTCTTCATTGGGGAGTCACACCCTTGTATAAGGTGTACCTAGGCTGCTGTTTTCATAGTATCATAGTATCAGTCAGGGTTGGAAGGGACCACAAGCATCATCTAGTTCCAACCCCGCTGCCATGGGCAGGGACACCCCACACTAGACCAGGCTGGCCCTCTTCAGCTCTTTTGGAGAGTTTTGTTTTATCCTAGCTCTGCTTGAGCCTGTCTCAGTAGCATGACAGGTAACTATTACCACACCTGTAGTAAGCACTCCATCAGGTGTATACGTGACAGATGTCCTCTGAGGCTTATTCTGAGACAGAAAAAAACCCAGCAACCTCAGAAAACGCCCCAAGCAATGCTCTGTTAGAGCCCCACCTTAGAGCAGGTAATAATCTGTTTGATGGGCACCTTATCTACATCATAAAGAGATGCTTTCTTATCTGCATGCAATAAGAGTGCTTCTTATCGTTCCAAAATCTAGGATTTCCTGACTAATACTCAGAAATTATATGGCGCTGACTTGGCTCCAGTTGATTTTGTTCAGGCTTCTGATGAAGCCAGGAAAGAAATTAACCAGTGGGTAAAGGAGAAAACTGAAGGTAAACCATTTTGCCTAATAAAGTAACTGGCAGTGTTTCACACTTTGAGAGCAGGAATAGGCTTTATTCTCTGCTGCCTTTAGAACAATTTGACTTTTCCCTGGGATATTCAGTTGATGCACTGATAGGACCGGAAAGTACTTAAGCAAGACACTTAAACAGTTCCCAAAGTCCAGAGACTTTTTTTGCTGTTTTGTGTTCAGGCTGACAAGTGCAAGAGAGAGGGCTAAACACAGATTTATGCTCATAAGAATTTGTTTTAGCCAATCTGGGTCCATATTGTGTGTGTGTGTATATATATATATATAGTTCTAAATTCAGTAGTCCTAAGTGTGACTGTTTCCTAGTTCTTGTATGATGAGTCATACATGACAGGTTGAGCTAAAAAGATTACACTTTAATCAAATGATAGCAAAAGTTTATAATAGTGTGAAAAGTTTGGTGAAGAGACATGTACTGAAATACACTTAATTACTGAACTAGGGTTCTATAGCTACAGTATTTCTGCAGCATCAGTTTCTTCGTGTATGTTTTACATGCTGTCAACTTACTACAAGACTTAGTTTTGACTTTTTTTTTTCCTGCCCTCTCTGAAGGTAAAATCCCTGATCTGCTGTCTGAAGGCTCAGTTGATAGTATGACCAAGCTTGTACTGGTGAATGCTATTTATTTCAAAGGGAACTGGGCAGAGAAATTTCGAGAAGCTGACACCACTGACATGCCATTTAGTTTGAGTAAGGTAAGATAGAGATGTCTTGCTAGTGTATGTTAAATGAAAAGGTCACATAATATAGGTGCTAAAGTGAAGTTTTGCTTACAGCTAAAATAACAATTAAGAATTACAGGATACTCTATACAGGCATCTGTATGCTGAACAGGGTTGACCTTTTTTGACTTCAAACATTGTCATCTTTTAGGCTAGAACAATACAAAGGTACAGTGTCTTGAATAAATTTTTCAGGTTTTGTGAGGGTTGTGCTATAGAAGCCAAAGGAGAACCAAATCTAACAGCAACTCATTAAGTCATCAGAAGAACCTGTTATTACTGATGAAGGCACCTTTATAGTTACCTGATACGATGGAGGAAGTCTTTTTCAATAATGCAATTGTTACATTACTTTTTTTCCTAAAAGTTTTTTAAATTACTATCTTCTCAACTGTTACTTTGGGTACCTTTCATCCATCCATCCATCCACCCAGAATGAAAGAAAGACAGTGAAAATGATGTATCAGAAAAACAAATTCCGTTTCACGTACATCCCTGAAGTGAAGATCCGTGTTCTAGAGCTGCCTTATGAGCAAGAAGAACTTAGCATGATCATCCTGTTACCTGATGACATTGAAGATGACTCCACTGGACTGCAGAAGGTGACCCACCTAAGTTAATGCATTTAATTAATGGATAGGTTTCAGGCCTTCAAAATTAAAGCTTTAGCAAATCCACGTTCTGAGAGCCTTGTATCTATCAAATGTAATTTTAGACAATGGTCTGTTACCACTTCAGTAAAGAATACATGCATGTGCTGCACCAGAAAGAGAAGCTGTGTTCAGTTTTGTAGCTTGCATTTGTGTGTCCTTTTGCTTGCTGAACTGAACCATAAGGGAGACTGTGAAAACAAAGCTAACTATAAGAATTAACTTGCCCTGCTTACATAACTTTTATTACCTTTCAAAGTCTTTATTTTCTTAGCCTCAAAGTAGTGAGACTGTTTTCCATTAAATGACCAGGAACACATCAGCTTTTCAATGGAGCTCTGGGCAACCTGATCTAATGGAGGATGTCCCTGCTCACTGTAGAGAGGTTGAACTAGACAACCTTTGGAGGTCCCTTCCAACCCAAACCATTCTATGAGTCGTCAATGTCTTTGATAGACTTTTGTTACTTGAAAGAATGACTAAGTTCAGTTCCTGTCAGTTTCCCTTCTGTATGCTGCAGCAAGAAGCAAAATGTTTGCCTTAGTTTGTAATGTAAAAACTGCAGTGACTCCACTGAATTTGAATGGCATTTGTTTCCACTTCATGGAGCTATCAACAATATGGGCATGGTCTGATTTGTATAGTGCTCTATAAAACCCTTGTAAATGTTACTGAAAATGGAGTATTTCCGCGCTGGTGATGTGTAATGATCTCTTGTCTTCTTAATTCTAGCTGGAAAAGCAGCTTACCTTAGAGAAGCTCCAGGAATGGACATGTCCAGAGCATCTATATTCCACTGATGTTCACGTGCGTTTGCCCAAGTTCAAGCTAGAAGAAAGCTATGACCTTGAATCGGATTTAGCCACTATGGGCTTGTTGGATTTATTTGACAGTGGCAAGGCTGACTTGTCAGGAATGTCAGGGGCACGTGACCTCTTTATCTCTAAAATTGTCCACAAGGCTTTTGTAGAAGTGAATGAGGAAGGCACAGAAGCCGCAGCTGCTACTGCTGGCATTGCTATGCTCTGCATGGTTCTGGAAGAGCATTTCAATGCTGACCATCCTTTCCTTTTCTTTATTCGCCACAACCCAACGCAAAGCATACTGTTCTTTGGCAGGTGTACTTCTCCATGAAAGAGAATTTAGCATTTGCAGATCAGTTCCTGCTCTAGTCCATGTTTCACTCCTGTAGAAAATTAATGCTCCTGTCTTGATTCTGCCTTTCCCATTTAATCAATCCCAGAGAAACTGGGGAGTCATTTAATCGTATTTCTTGAGATTGGCATAATCATTAGTAATTAGAAAAATCTTAACTTCAGGCAGAAGAAATCTTTTGGAAGTGGTCTAGAAATACTCTTGGAAGAGACTTTTGTCTCTTAAAGCAGAGGATCACCAGATACGCATCCTTGCGTGGGTTTCTCTGTGCTGATGCAGTCCCTTGTTGTAATAACTTGTAATAACCCAGTTATTCTTTATGCATGTGTACTAAGTTGTTCTTGCAAAGCTCCTCCTCCACTGAAGTCTTGTTTTTCAAAGATAATGTAATAAAATACTTCTGGGCACCAAAGGGCATGTTCCTGAACAGCTGAGTTTACCCAGTTCTGTTGTTAAATAGAAGGTCAGAACCCGTTTGTTTAGAGACATCTATTAATAGACAAAGGATTAAGCTATTTAAACAAAAGTATCTCCTTCTAACCATTAGCCAGAAAACTTGCAATGCAGCTTTTGAATGAGGAGGAGAAGACATACATAACAATCATGTGATATGTTTAAAGATTTTTAAAGTGTATAATCTGTTTTATATATATGTTTCATATATAATGCTGTTTTAGGTACTGAAAATAGGAAAATATGTCAGGGCTTTAGAGGTCTTAGGAGCTTGAAGCTCACGGGTGCCTTTCTGCATGATCAGAAGATTTTAGCATGGCATTCTGGCCAGAACCTTGGAGAGCCTAACAAAATACTCCAGCTTCCCAGAGAATGAGTGTGTATAATCTGCAGCAAATACCCTATGTGTCTCTTTATGTACAAGGATTCAGCATTTACTGAGCTGACATCCACTACTTCTTTATACACAAACCTGTCGTACTACACAACTGCCTTATGCCTGGGAGCCACTGAAATTCCATACTGGTAGTGGTCTCAGTTTATTTCTGGAGCTTATTTGTTTGCATCCTGTATATCTCGGATACTGTACCTTTTACCTGTACAACCTCAGTTCCAAGTAGGGCAAACCAGTTTCTATTAATTGCAAGCTGTATCATACTTTTGTCTTTTGGCAACAAATAAAAGTCTTTAACTTATGGTCAAAATGGAAATTTCTGTACACAGTTTAGTATTTCAGAATACAAAAACAACTGTCTACCTGAAGGCTAGCTTCAGAGAAAAAACACAGATGCAGCAAGTGTGATCAGCTGTATGAAGTCCTTGGCCTGTTCAGAGCTGGTGAAAATACTGAAAACCAAACTACTCAGTGGAAGAGGTGATGGTATGAACCATCAGCTTCCCTGTAAGTGCAGTGACCCCAGCTGCCAGCACCTAGAAGGCACAAAGAGAGAGTAATGGTTTATATGAAATGACACAGCCACAAGTTTCCATTTCTTGCAATATATAAAAGCTGACATTACCAAGAATAAGAATCTGAAATATCTCACTAGTAATTCTAAACAAGTCTACACACTTTCCTGGTACCTTCATTGCTAAATCCTCTGCCTAGCATCCTGCACGAGCATGCCCCAGGAATGTTCTCCAATATCTGACCCAAATAGCAATGTTTTATGTCTTCCAAATACCAAATCCAGCAAAGCAAAATAAACATATTTTTATTACTGTCTTCAGTGTTTGTTAGTAAATGTTGGGTTAAACTGATCAGTGTTGGGCTCAATCCAGTTTAGCCAATGAACAGGCATGGCCTCATCACCAACAGGCAGAATAAATCCCTTATCCTTTTTTCCTGAGTATCTCAGTACCTTATAAAATGAAGTATCATGTCAAATGTTGTGGATGGAGCTTTAAATGATTTGTCACCCACAGGAAAGAAACTATAGGCCAAAGTTTTCCTTGTGTAAAACTTCGTAGCAAATTAGGTCAAAGTCTTAGTAGGCAGCAAAATTAAAAATACCTGGTGAGGTGATCTCTTTCTTTTGGCTAGTAGAAGAAAAGAAGACTGCAAAAATACCTCAGATTGCATTAGCCCAGCACTTCTAACTGCCAGTTGCAAAAGGAAACACACCAACCTCTTGCACACCCATAAGACAGAAAAATGTCTTCAGGCTTACCATTCCATTGATTGGGTCAGCTTGCAAATCATGGGGCATTTAACTATTGACATCAATTCTCTGTGTCTTAAGAATTAAAACAAATGTTGATTGGCTGTGCAGACAATATACACACAGACCCTTATGTTTCCATTCTTCTACATGTCTTGAAAGGGCTGACAAAAATGTGGAGTAGCAGCTCCTACCCTGCTAAATCATCCTCCTGTGAAGAACAGAGGAACTTCTGTGAGGAAGAACAACAGTATGCAAAAATGCAATCAGTTTAATTTCTGAAACATTTCAGTTACATCCTTCTCTTAAGCCCTATGTTTTTGCCATGCAGAACTTAATGTGGAGAATACCAAGCTGGGACCCTCACAACAAAATTAATCTCCAATACAAACACCCTTTGGTTGAGAGAAGACAGTAATACAAAAGCTTTGCAGGTTGTATATTGAAAACCTGTGATCAGGGAAAAGGTCAGGTAATCTACCTTGAAACATGAGTCATCAGCTGAATTTCCTGCTACAGGAAAGTTACAGTTGGCTTCCTGATTGAAACTGCATTCTCAGAGCACAGACCTCCTGGTCTGTGGGAGATGTGTTGTGGCAACCCCTCAGATCTAAATGCTACACAGCATCAAGTTCTCTGCAGTCAAGAAATAACGACCTGCAACCTGTGTATACCATGTAGCAGGCATGTGGCATCCTTAGTTCAACTGCAAAAGAAAATCAGAAGCTGTACATAAAGCATTCTAAGTTTTGACCTCACATTTCACAAACTAAGCAGGATCAGGACAGGAATTGTCACCACAGAATCACAGAGTAGCTTGAGTTGGAAGAGGCCTCAAAGATCATCTAGTTCCAACCACCCTGTCATGGGGGCAGACACACCTTCTACTAGACCAGGTTGCTCAAAGCCTCATTCAGACTGTTCTTAAACACTTCCAGGAATGAGGCATCCACAACTTCTCTGGACATACAGTTACAGTAGGTAACAAGTAACAAAAGTATAGGAAACATGTAGCAAACAAATCCCTGAGTCGTTACTGAGCAAATCCAGCTGTAATTGCACTGAGCTACAGTGTAGGGTGGAATTTTCAGCCAAGACATCCACCTTCATCCCTGGTGGCCAGTTTATCCAAGGGCACTTTGACATGCTGCCCCAGGGGCTGCTCAGTATTCCAGCAATGAAACTCTTCTTTGCTCATTACCTACTGTAATTCTAGCCAAACACAGTCCTCTTCTCTCACCCAGCTGCTAGTTAGGCCAGTCACACACAGCTGGAGCAGTTGCTGGCTTTTAAGCACACTGGACTGCTGCACACTTAAGAAGGAAGTACTGAGAAGAAAAATAAGCAGCATTTATGTGGTGGAATGTTGCCCACAACAGGGACACTGCCACGACTGTACGTTGGAAAGCGACCTGGGAGTCTTTGTCAATAGCCGACTGAATATGAGTCAGCAGTGTGCCCCAGTGGCTCAGAAACCCCATAGCAATGGCTTGTATTAGAAACACTGTGGCCAGCAGGAACAGGGAGGTGATCATCCTCTTGTATTCAGCACTGGTGAGCCCCCAGCTCAAGTACCGTGTTCGGTTCTGTGTCCTCACTACAGGAAGGATACTGAGGTGCTGGAGCATGTCCAGGCAATGAGGCTCATGAAGGGCCTGGAGAACAGGGCCTACAAGGAGTGTGTTAGGGAGCTGGGGTTGTTCAGCCTAGAGAAGAAGAGGTGAGGGGAGACCTCATCACTTGCCGCAACTACCTGAAGGGAGGTTTGAGCAAGAAGGTGGACAGTGTCTTCTCCATGACAAGTGACAGGAAGAGAGGAAATGGTTACAAGCTGCACCAGGGAAGGTTTAGGCTGGATACTAGGAAATACTTTTTCACTAAAAGTGTTATCAAAGACTGGAATAGTCTGCCCACAGCAGTGGTGGAGTTGGTATCCCTGGTTCAGGTAGCATGTGGACCTGGCGCTTAGGGACATGGTTTAGTGCTGACCCTACAGTGCCGGGTTGAGTGTTGGATTGGATGATTTTTGAGAGCTCTTCCAGCCAGATATGTTCTGTGATACCACCTACTGAAATGGTCAGTTAACAGCAGCCTTAGACGTGGATGTTTTCAGTAGGAAGAGGCAGCCAAACTCCCTCTTACAACAGCAGTAAGTCAATTCCTGTCCTTCAACTTTCCAATTCCAAGCCAAAGGAATTCTTGAAGCACAAAATGGAAATGAGTGTTTCACTACCAGGAATCTTATTTTCAAGAGCACTTCCCACAAGGTCATCATGTAACAAAAACTTTAAGTGATGCAACTTCAACCCCAAACTTAATTCAGCTATTGTAAGCAATTTTGGAAGTAGAACAGCCACTAAAACTTTGGAAAGTAGGAATGACAAAGAAACTTCCAAGTTTTCAAAACCATACTGCTCTCATAAGAATGTGTAAACAAATGCAGAGATGCTATTTTTAACAACTTTATTGATTTAATAAATGTAAAAAAATAGTTGCTGGAACATCATAAGAGCAGTAATTACATTGTAATTATATTTTGCTTACATTATTTTAGTAGGGAGGATACAATTTGCTATTTTTTTTTCTGGAAAACAAACCTACTCAAAACCTGAACTAGGTAATGATTTTTAAAAGCAGCACAAGAATATTCCTGGTCTCACAGCAAGAGCCAGAAAGACAAGTCCCTCATTTTTGCTTTGGTTAGTTTGAATCAGAGAGTGAGAGCACTACACTGACACAGCTTATTTTTCCCATGTCTATACTGCTTAACTGCAAATCTTCATAAAACACCTCCAGAATAACAGTAGTAAAACCAGAAGGGAAAGAAAGCATCCAAAAGGCTCAGTGGTTTAATACTTTCAACCACAGTAACAGCTGGGTAAGTTCCATTCCAGTACAATCAGGTCATCAGGTTTTTTGTACCTTGAAGAAGTCTCTTCCTTTCAACTCTTCTGGTAAATAGTCCTGGTCCACAGGTTCCTTGTACATGGGGTTATATTTGTAGCCTTTACCATAGCCCAAGTTCTTCATGAGCTTTGTCGGGGCATTTCTCAGGTGCAGCGGTACAGGCGGCAGAGGTCCCGTGTGCATTCTCAGACACTCTTTGACATTGTTATATGCCTGGTATACCTCTATGGACTTTGGTGCTCTGGCAAAATACACTACACATTGTGCCAGAATCACCTGGAAAAAAGAAGAGGGAAAATGTTAAATAGCTTCTTCCAAGCCCTTTGGGAAAAGGCCTGTTATTCAGCTTATTTGTGTACAATGACAGGGATTATGTTTCAAAACTGAGCCCTGCCTGCCACTATAGCATGGCCTTTATTATTTAACAACACAGCTTTTCATGATTTTCACTACTAGAAAAGAACATCTACTTCAGAGTATCAGACTATATTATTTTATTTGTAACAGAGAGCAAAAAAAAGTACAGAGCAAAAATGTGTTAGTACATGTAGCACTTTTTAACACCAAATACGCAGTGAATTCTATTTCATGCCACAACACGTACCTGAAGAGCTGCAATCTTCTTTTGTCAATGAAGGGACATGCTGAACAAACAACTAACTAAATCTGCCTTGTATCTGCAATCTCCTTTTATAATTACAGATAGGCTTTACAGTACTTGTAAATTAATGAAGCAAGTGTTTACCTCGCACTCTGGCATCCCAATAAAGTGGCAGCCTTGATAAGCAGCAACTGCTTGCGTTAAAGCCAGAGGGTCTGCCAGCCCTACAAAAAGGGATCAGAAAGAGCAGGTTAAAATCAGTTTACTTGAGTTACTGGTTCTTCTTTTTTCTTCTCTTTATTTCCCCCCTTCCTGCAAGACGGAAGGTTAACCACACACATTTCAAAGTTGCTTTCTCAGATGTTGGGACTCCTGTTGCAATACTTTGCAGTACATAACATATACTCAACTCCATCCACATCATTCCTTCTCCTGCCTGCTCCCCAAACAAAAAGGTTTAAGTCAAGGATATGATTTAGAGAGGGAATCTGCTGCCAGATGGTGGCAGCCTGAGCAGCAGCTTCCTATGTATGAGATTCCCTTATTTTCTGGAATTATGTGAAAGAAATGTGGAAACACCACTGTAAAGATGGAGCTCACCCAGACCTTGTAACCTCACCCATCACATGTGTGCTAAAAGTGCTGCTGCTTCTGCTACTTTGGATAGGTCAGTTCAAGATGCCTTACAACCAGGGAGACAGCTACTGAGTCAGAGGTTTGCAGGTCATCTCCCAGAGCCATTAAAACAAACAGACAGGATGTGAAGCAGTTCAGCATGTTACACCTTTTTTTTTGCACACAGCAGTTTTGGGTTGCTTTTTCTCAAATACCAGTTTTTGGAAACCTGAAGCATGGCAGATCTTCATTCAAGACTATTTCAACATGAAACACTGCAAATACTGACCTATATCTTCACTTGCAAACCTCACCAGCCTCCTTGCCACATAGAGTGGATCCTCACCCCCTTCAAGCATTCGAGCAAGCCAGTAAAGGGAAGCGTTTTCATCTGAGCCTCTCATAGACTTATGCAGGGCAGAGATGCAGTTGTAGTGTTCCTCTCCTATTTAGAGTGGGGGAGAAAAGAAAGACAAGGCTGTTAGGAGGAAACTGAGTGAAATGCATTTAAGGAAACAGCAAGTATTTTACTAGATCACAGCAGGTAAACAGCTTTATCAAGTTTTTCTGATGTGTATGTGATTTTAGTGTTGAGCTAGTTTAGTGTACAGTTTAGTGCTCTGTTTAGCGTACAGTTTAGCGTTCTGTTTAGTGTAGTGGAGTAAGTGCAGAGGAGGCAATAAAGCTGGTGAAGGGCCTGGAGAATAAATCTTCTGAAGAGTATCTGAAGGAGCTGGGGCTCCTTTGGGGTTCAGTTTGAAAAAGAGGAGGCTAAGAGGAGACTTCATCACTCTCTACAACTACCTGAAAAGACATTGTAGAGAGGCTGGTGCTGGTCTCTTCTCACAGGTAACTAGTGACAGAACAAGAGGGAATGGCCTCACGCTGCAAGTGGGTAGGTTTAGACTGGACATTAGGAAAAAATTTTCCACAGAAAGCATGGTCAGGCATTGGAATGTGCTGCCCAGGGAGGTGGTTGAGTCATCAACTCTGGATGTGTTTAAAGGTGGTTTGGCTGTGGTGCTTGGGGATATGGTTTAGGGGTGAACCCTGTAGAGTAGGGTTATTGGTTAGACTTGGTGATTCTGAGGGTCTTTTCCACAATGCTTCTGTGATTCTGTGATTAATGTTTTCACCATCTTCATGTTTTGACACTTGGAACATCCTACAAACTACACAAGCATAACAGAGGAACTGCAGATGAAGGGGAGGGTGTTGGTTTTTTATTTTTAACACTAATGAAGTTTCCTTCAAAAGAAAAAAAATAAACCACATCAAACAAACCCAGATATTTTAAGAAGTTAGAAAGAGGACTCTATATGAATATCTCCTAAATGACAAGGAGTGAAGTATTAGTACATATAAATCACTGACCATAGAATAGAATAGAATAGAATAGACCAGACCAGGTTGGAAGAGACCTTCAAGATCATCGTGTCCAACCCATCAACCAATCCAACCCACCTAATCAACTAAACCATGGCAGCAAGCACCCCATCAAGTCTCCTCCTGAACACTCCAATGATGGTGACTCCACAACCTCCCCAAGCACCCCATTCCAATGGGCAATCGCTCTCTCTGTATAGAGCTTCCTAACATCCAGCCTAAACCTCCCCTGGTGCAGCTTGAGACTGTGTCCTCTTGTTCTGGTGCTGGCTTCCTGGGAGAAGAGACCAACTTCCGCCTCACTACAACCCCCCTTCAGGTAGTTATAGAGAGCAATAAGGTCACCCCTGAGTCTCCTCTTCTCCAGACTAAGCAACCCCAGCTCCCTCAATCTCTCCTCATAGGGCTTGTGCTCCAAGCCCCTCACCAACCTTGTTGCCCTTTTCTGGACACGCTCCTGCAAGTCAACATCCTTCCTAAACTGAGGGGCCCAGAACTGGACACAGTACTCAAGGTGTGGCCTAACCAGTGCAGTGTACAGGGGCAGAATGACCTCCCAGCTCCTGCTGGCCACACTGTTCCTGATGCAGGCCAGGATGCCATTGGCCCTCTTGGCTGCCTGGGCACACTGCAGGCTCATGTTCAGCCTACCATCGATCAGAACCCCCAGGTCCCTCTCTACCTGGCCTCTGGACACACACAGAGCTCTGAGAAGATGACACAAGAACCAGAGAAATCCAGTACTCTACACTAGTGGTATTTTAGTAAAAGAAGTTTTTGTATCAGCTAAGACTTGAAAATAAAGTGTACAGTAAATCAAACACAAGTTTGCTGCATTACTTAGGGGACAAAAGGAAACATTTCTGTGGCTATGCAGTAAAGGCCCATTACACAGTCTGGAGAGACTGCAGCACACAACCATGGCAAAGCCCTCAGAGATGCTGAGTTTTTTGTGGACACTTGCATTACCGGAAGGGTCCCGAAACCTGTAACAAAAGACACAAAGGAAACCCGAAATACCACAGTGCTAAATAAGGAATGGGAAGACTGAATGAATCACAAGGATTGTTTTTTAACATTATTGAAGGATGACCATGAGTCAGCAATGTGCTCTTGTGGCCATGAATGCCAATGCCACTCTGGGCTGTATTAGAAGGGGTGTGGTTAGTAGGTTGAAAGAGGTTCTCCTCCCCTTCCACTCTGCCCTGCTGAGGCCGCATCTGGAATATTGTGTCCAGCTCTGGACCCCTCAGTTCAAGAAAGACAGGGCACTGCTTGAAAGAGTTGAGGGTAGAGCCACAAAGATGCTTAAGGGAGTGGAACATCTTCCTTACAAGGAGAGACTTTGGGAGCTGGGGCTCTTCAGCTTGGAGAAGAGGAGACTAAAGGGTGGCCTCATTAATGTTTATAAATACATAAAGGGTGAGTACCAAGAGGATGGAGTCAGGCTCTTCTCACTGATGCCCAGTGACAGGACAAGGGGCAACAGGCAGAAGTTGAGGCATAGGAATTTACATGTAAATATAAGGAAAAATTTATTCACTATGAGGGTGACAGAACACTGGAACAGGCTGCCCAGGGGGGTTGTGGAGTCTCCCTCTCTGGAGATATTCAAAACCTGCCTGGATGCGTTCCTGTGTGATCTGGCATAGGTGATTCTGCTCTGGCAGGGGGAATGGACTAGATGATCTTTCTAAATCCCTTCCAGCCCCTAACATTCTGTCATTCTGTGAAAGTTTAATACATGATTAGATCTGGACTCCAAGGAGAAACAAAGCCATTCCACAGATCTTCTAGGGATACAGAGGGTCAACACTACAAGCACTGAATGAGAACCTGCTTGCAATTTTACTCTGTGCAGCTGGTTTTGATTCCCATGCATTGCTTTTACTCAAATGTGTAAGAGTATTTTGCTGCAATATGGTTGTTAAACTTCCCAAACAAATCATTCTTTTTTTTTTAATTTTACATTGTTAAGTGCCTGGCATTCCTTGGCTCACAGCTAACTGTGTATTATAGGGGCAACTGGCTGCATGCACAGCCATCTGTTAGTATTTCTCCCCACAGCTAAAAGGATTTAGAGCCTGAGGCCCGTATCAGAACACATCGCTGTTGCTTGTAGTGCTACAAAATAAAAGGCCACATGCATGAGGGTGAAAACTGAAGCCCCCATATTGCTGTAACTGCTCCTTTCAAAGCCAGCAAGACCTCTACCTCCTAGCTCAGAAACTGGGTCCATCTTCCTGCATTGCAGTCCCATGGGGAATTCAACACACACATCGTCAGTGCAGGCAGGCCGGGAGACAACTATTTCTGCTGGGACTCCACACAAAGAGCCCTGTGGTATGCAGTCATCACTTCTGCCAACACAAACAATGTGTCTGTGCTCCCTCTGAACTCTTGGGTTAGTAGCAATTAAACCCCAGCAGCTGAACTCATACCATCCTCTTGGAAGAGAGGTGTCTTTGTCTCTTCAAGAAAAGAAGATGGCCTTTAAATATATCCAGCGGTTGCACTCACACAGGTGTTTATTCGTGGCTTTTGTGTTTGTGGGGTTTGGTTTGGTTTGCTGGTTTTGGGGGGTGGTGGTTGTGTTTTGGTTTTGTTTGTTTGTTTGTTTTGCTAGAGTGCATTTATACACAGGTTTGACTACTGCAAAGTCTCATACTTGGGATACCAGCTGGAGAGGCAGAAGGAATCCAGTGGCTAGGTTGGGACTAGAGAATGCACTTGCAGGGAACTTCAGAGTACAGCAGCCTGAGAAAGAGACAGTTTTCTCCTGTTATCTCCTTCAAAGTTCATGTTGGTGACTGAGTCATGAAGCTGATGACAACCAGACTCAGTTGAGAAAAACTCTGCAACTGCACTTTAAATGCAGCTTCAAATAAAGAAAATACAATTACATGCATTGGCCAAAGGCTTTTTACATTTCTTTTCTAAAAAGGTTTACATACATTCTATGTGAGAGACCAGGAGCAGTTTAAAAAAAAATGCAAACTCTTCACAGACCTTGATTTATTAGCTCTGTCTCTCAGGCTGGTCATCAAATGTACACATTCTGGCTTCATCTCTTCAGTTGGAGACACATACCAACTTCTCTGGTATCACTGCTGTTCTGCAGCTCAGATGACTCTTGAAATCAAAACTCAGGAGTGTTTGGAATCAAAATACATTTATTTGCTCTGTGTATTTCCCACAAAGGCAGATACCATTCTGAAGAGAAACTAGACACTAGAAAAACTTGTCCTCTACAAAGCCTCTTGTGTCGTATCTTATCTATAGGGATGCATAAATCTTGCTAATTTATGTCCCTAAATTGCTTTATGTGCTCATGAAGAGTTTTCCAGATAAACTAAGATGTTGATTTACCTAAAGTGTTATCAGAAGACCACAGAGAAAAGGCCTTGTTCACTGACCATAATTCATATTTGGACTTCTCAAGCAATCTCTACTTGTAAGGTAGTGGATGAAAGTAAAATCAGAGTCCCCATCTTGCCTTATTTTCTTAGCCAAAAGTACACATCAACTGCTCATTGATAAGCAACAGAATAAAGTCTTAGGAGAAAGACTAGAGCAACAGCATGGGTAAGAAAGACTTCTCATTCTGGTCCAGCAGAAACCAATCAAGCTGGCATGAGCCCTGATGATGTCAAACACCTCCTCTTTCCTCTTCCATACAGGAGGAAGGAACAACTATGTTCTGGATTACAGAAAAATTAACTTCAGCTTAATACACTCCCAGTCTTCTTCATATCTGAAGTTATGTTACCACATAGACAGTGAGACAAAAATCCTGCCATTATTCTGACATTTATCTTGATATTTGCTGTCCAATCAGTGTTAGCAGACAGACACAAGAGAAAGAAGAGACAATAAAACTCTACCTTAAAACTTATTTACTGTCCATGTGCAGGTAAACTCCAATTCATTTGGTTGCTGCATCATTTTCTCAAGAAAAAGCAAAGTCAAAATTTTAAACCTCTGCTATTAAAGTCTAAAATCTGACTGGCTTGTTTCCTCTCACATTGAAGGGGTTACAGGTGGCTGCTGCAGTCAGATTTGACTAGAGCTGTGTTTTTGTCCTTTCTGCCCAGGGAGATGGTGGAGTCACTGTCCCTGGAGGTGTTCAGGGGGGGACTGGACGTGGCACGTGGTGCCATGGTTTAGTATTCATGAGGTCTTGGGTGACAGGTTGGACTTGATGATATTTGAGGTCTCTTCCAACCTTATTGATTCTATGATTCATCTAAAACACACAGATCCTTGTCTTTATAGAATCCCAGAATGGTCTGGGCTGGAAGGGACCTCCAAAGGTCATCTAATCCAAGCTTCTCTGCAGTAAGCAGGAGCATCCTCAACTAGATCAGGCTACCTAGAGCCCTGTCAAGCCTCACTGTGAATATCTCCAGGGCTAGGGCCCCAACCACCTCCCTGGGCAATCTGTTCCAGTGTTCCACCACCCTCATGGTAAAGAGCCTGTTCCTAGCATCCAATCTAAATCTGCTCTAGTTTGAAGCCACCACTCCTCGTTCTGTCACTGCAGGCCTTTGTAAACAGTCTCCCTCCATCCTTCCTGTAGGCCCCCTTCAGATCCAAACAACCTAGTGACTGGTAAGCACATAAAAGAGTGCCCAACTACATGTACTCAGCAAATAATTAATGATGTATAATCAGAATTCCATTTACACAACTCTGAAGCCTAACACACTACTCTCAAATGTCTGTTGCTGCTATAACAATCAGACAGCATCATGTCCCTTAACTTTATAAGGCTGAAGCACTTTGTATTACAGGACTGTGCTTCAAAAAGTAATAGATAAAGCATGCTACAAAAATATCTTTATTTAAACAGTAGCCTCTGTCTGAAGCCTTTTGTACCTAAAAGGACAAACAGCTATCTCTGCTATGGACAACAGTGGCCAACCAAGACACAGGCTACTGCTACTTCACAGGGGAGAAACCTTTGTAAAAGCATGTATTCAGTCAACATGCTACTGTGACAGTATCTGTGGCAGGCTCTATGGCATTTGTACATCAAGAAAAACAGAACTTTTACCTTGCAACCTTATCAAAAACCTTTGACAGAAACCCCCCTCTGCACAGATCTCCAAGCAT
This sequence comes from Dryobates pubescens, assembly GCF_014839835.1. NCBI lineage: Eukaryota > Metazoa > Chordata > Aves > Piciformes > Picidae > Dryobates > Dryobates pubescens. The sequence goes on along the minus strand of NC_071620.1, from coordinate 30,295,223 downwards.
TTCTGTCACATGGCTGACACGTGCCACCTGCACTTTACATGAGCCTCAGGAAGAGGCACTCTGCACTACCTCTAACAGAGCAGGTGGGTGTAGGAGGGCTGGGAGCAATGGACACAGCCAAGAGTTCTGTGTGACATTGGCCACAAGGCGACAGCAAACACTCAAGGGACCTACTCGGTGCAAGAGACTCACACTAGTAAACTGGTCAGATTTCTTGCTTCCTCCTATGCGTGACTTCTTTCTGATACAGACAACATAACATGTTTTTATTCCCTTCCCCTGCCTACCCTCAACTTCTCAACTGCCATCCTATCAGTATGTGTCCAAACGACTTCTTCCTGACAACAAGCCATCATTTCCTCTTTGCAGCAACAAGGCTGCAAGCAGGCATAGATGCTATACCCTGAGAAATCCCTCAACACACGTTTTGAGCAGTGACAGTTAATTGAACATATCAGATATGGTGGCAAAACAAAAGTAAATAGTTTCTTAAAACACTACTTGGCATAATCATTTGATAATCTCTTCTGCAGGGTGATTAAGTATTGCTGAAGAACCATCTTATGTATTTAGGAGATTCACCTAATCTCTAATCTTTACTCTTAATTTTTAACCCTCTCACACATGAAAAATGGTAGTGGCCAACTACTGTGATGCCCAACATTGCCACATCACAAACATACCAAGAGTGGTTATCACATTAAGAAGCCTTAAATGCAATTATGCCACCTGCCCTAAGCAAGTCACAAAGTTCATTACTTTTAAAAGCAAATCTAAAAGCAAGTATGTCTTTCAGCTAATCTACACTTCCCAAGTGGTAAGCAGAAAGAAACCTGGTTTAGAAGGAATTTCTGGGTGAGCCTGCTACAACTGTAAAGGAAAAGTAATTTTTAGGACAAATTTCAGTCCACTTCCACCAGAACAGCTGGTATGAAAGGGGAAGAAGACACAGAAATTAGAAGAGGCTATCAGCTGTTGAGAATGCTGCATCTTATAAACTGTATGAGGTACTTACCTGCTCGGTCATACAGGATGTGAGATCGCTGCAGCCCCTCCTTTACGTGTTCTTCAGTTATCAGAATGCCATCTGCAGAATCACTTCTGGTAGGGTTCAAAGGAGTGATCTTCCCTGCTGCTAATCTGGCCTGAACCGCTAACTGGAGTCCGTTCAGTCCCGTCCTTGCATCACCATCACAAAGGTAAGCTAGGGTACTGAGAGCTTTCTCCTCTATGTACACCTGGAACCTGCAACAGAATGCCCATCACTGTGAGTCCCATCACACTCCTCTCCTTGCACATTATGCTAGTGATGGCATTTCAAAGGATGGGCAGGAGCTCTCATCTCTTGAACTCCCTTATTTTAAGTTATCTCGTTAAACTGAATGGAAGCAAGGGTTAGGGTTTTGGCAGAGCACAATTCTGCTACAGCCAGATGAACTTCAGAGGGTTTTACTTCATCAGTATTTCATAGCTAACACTTCATATTCCTTACTGTAAAGACAACCAAAAGGTAGGAAGCTATCCAAATGCATGTGAGGGAATATAGTAAGGTATAATTAGCATGATGATTTGAACTAACAGCAGCAAGAGCTGCTATTGGATGCTCTCTAAAAAGCAGCAACTGGAAAGACTGTTTACATTGTAAACCATATATGCATCCCACATTATTTTTTTAAACAGCAACAGGTATTACAATGTAGTCAGTGGGGCACCAAAAATATCTTACTAGAGACAAAAGGCATCCCAGTGCATGCAGGTCACTCTTCCAGCCACCTACCTCTCTAAGTCTGCCAGGTCTATACAAATACATGAAAAAGGCCAAATTCCAACACATGCTCTAAATGAACATGACAGGAAGAGTTGAGAAGTGCAGCAACAGGTGAAGGGTCTCCTGAGTTCTCACAGTGGGTCTATGGAAAATATGGGAACGTAAAATAAGTCCTCAAGCTCTTTCTCCAGGTTTTCCTCTGTTGGGCTGCTGGACTCCTAGGGACCTGATAAAGTGAGGCCATGCAGCACGTGCAGGACTTGAAACTACACTTTCATGGTTTGGGAAGGGAGACTCACATGGGGAATTAAATCCAAAATGCAATGTGCACATCTTTTGTGCCTTCTGGCTAGATTTTTGCAGCACTTTCAAAGTGGGCATGCCCCACCTTTGGGGACATGTTCCCTTACAGGTCCTGTTCCAACTCTGGTGAGCACAGTGAACAGCCAATTCAACTTCAATTGGTGACTTCCATTATCCCCCAGGACAGCAGGAACACTGTTACTTGCCTGCATCTAACAACAGCCGTGACTCATAGAGACAAGACACAGCTGCTCCTGCAGAGTAGGAAGCGGAGAGAAAATCAAGGAGCAGAAATGGTATGGACAAGAAGGAGGGTGTAGCATGGAGACCAAAACTGGAACCACAGTAAGGAACAGGAATGACTTATAAAAAGCCAAACTCATCAGCAATGGTATGTATCAACTGCAGAGTGGCAGGGAAGACAAGAGAGACTTCACACAGAAATGCAACAAATGCTCCCAAATTCTGAACCTCATTTTTATATTTTTAAATGCTTGGCTCCCACACTGGCCACAGGAGTGAGGCCCTCTCTCTTCATGGACAGATTTCTGTAACTGCTAGTCTGACAGTCTGCCTGCCAGACTTCTTTCATTTTGATGAAGCACCACACTGTGCTGTTTAAATCACCCAGAGCTAACGGAAGGTTACAGATATGCAGTCTAGCGAAACCCAAACCCAAACAACTGCAGCTGAAACTATGCCTTGTACTTTAATCCTGCACAGAAAGGAAGGTCTCCCAACCACATTCAGGGTGTAGCTACAGCCACAGCTGTGCCATTGCATTACAGCTGACATGCAGTGCTGCCTTCCCTTCTAAAATTCACTTTGCTGCAGTAAGTAGAAGCTACAAATACGTAAAACCACGAGGCAGGGTATCCTAAAAAAAGGAATAGTTTTCTGCCCCTGCTCTGACCTCAGCCTTCAGGTTAGCTACTCTGGTGTTTACATTCTGTGATAAAGCTAAAGGACAAAGTGGATTCCTTCTGATTTATTTCATGCTGAGTGCTTGCCCAGTCACCACAATGTCAGTACACCGTAAATTACCCGTACAAGCAAGCATCGACATGAAGTGCAGTAACTTGCATGGCAGTAGCACAGCACCAAGCATTGTTCTTACTTGCCAGCTCCCCATTCTGGAGGTCAGGTAACATCTGTTATGGACAAATCTGGACTTTTGTTTTCCCCAAAACTCTCTCAAATGTGACTCTTTGGACAACAAGGAGCAGAGAAACCCAAAATAGCTCTTAAAACAATCTATTAACTTGCCAGCAATAGCTCCCTCTCCACACAGCACACCATAAACCACACTGCAGCACTTATTCTGCAACTAAAGAACAGTAGTGTCCTCCCTGATCTAATTTTAAAAAAACCTTCTCAGAAGACAGTAAAATTCTATTGAGCATTTCCAACTAAATTTAGGAAGGGATGCCCCATCAATCACTTAATATAACATGATGCTTTTACACACAGTAGCAAGACCACATTAGAACATGACAAAGACCCAGCCACAGGCTTCCACAGCAAATTCTCAGCAGCAGAACAGATTTAAATATCCTCAGAGGGTGAGTCAGGAGCTACAGGTTCAAGTATAAAACTCTCTTCCAGCCCAGAGGGTGAGATTATGTTTTGGATGGAGAGAGCCAGTGCTTTGAATTCTCTCTCTCCTGTAATCCCCTGCCCCTGCCATATGCTGCTACTTCTTTTCTTTACTAGCTAGAGTTTCTCTTCCCACCCCTCAACTGCTCCATTCTCTCCCTGGCAGGCAGTCAATTCCTCGGGCCGTGTGCGTTAACACCCTGCAGCCCATAAAGTACTCACTCCGAGCTTTTGCTGTCACTGCCAGTCACAGAGCTGCTGTGCTGCTTGCCTTGGCCCAAAACCTGGACTCCCAAGGACCTGACGGCCCTCAGCAGAATTGCCTCCATAGCTTCGACTGAGAGCTTCTCCAGGACGATCACCCGGCACCGGCTCAGGAGAGCAGCATTGACTTGAAAGGAAGGGTTTTCTGTGGTTGCTCCTATCAGGGTCACCGTCCCACACTCGACGTGAGGAAGGAAGGTGTCCTGAAGATGGGAGGGAAGCAGAAAAAGCTGATCTCAATCAATGACAACCTGAAACATCCCATGTGAGTAGGCTATGGGGTTTTGCCTCTTGTGAGTCTTTGGGTTCCCTGTTGATGTGACGAATAACCTCACTGACAAGGCAGCTCATCTGCTCAGCTATCAGAATGATTTCATTTCAAGCACACAGCACGTTATGGGCTGTTTAGCTTAATAACTCATGCTTGCACTGACAATGACCCCACCAGCTGAAAGGAAACAGTGAAAAAATTGCAGATTTTTCTTTTATTTACGTGACTTTGGTTTATTGCTTGCCAAAGGTAAGACATCGTGAAATTGCCTTATTGAATGAAACAAAGAGTGAGGCTACTTCTACATGCTCTTTGAATCAACCCTTAGGTTTACAATTCCCTACATAATTCCACAGGATGTCTCAGAAAACTGCAGGAAGATTGCAGCATAGTCCAGTGTAAAAAGTGTAACTTGCAGTACAGAATTCAAGCTTTCCACGGTTATGATGAAAGAAAACATACCTAGGAAAAGAAAGAGAGAAAAAAAGAATCCCAAAGTACCATGCCATGCCATATTTTTCTCTTTCCTCACAGAGAAAAGGGGACAACACAAAAACGCAAACACACCTTAGGCACATTCACATTTTAGACATTTTTAGTGCTACTCTGAGGCTGGAGGCTGAAATGACGATGTGTGCAGCAAGTGTTACTCACACGGTTGTGCTGAAACAAAATACCAAAACCCCACCATCTAAAGCCCAGCATGTAAGTCAACTGCAGCTCCAGCTCAGCTTTTTTATCAGAATCTTTGAATTGCAATAACTAAACATTGACTGGAAGTTAGTTATGGAATTTTTTATGTTTTTCCCCAGTTAATCCACTAAAAACATTAAAATCAAAAGCCCATAGTGAGTTATTATCTTAAGGCAAAGTGGGGAACGTTACATAAGTGCTGAAAAAGGCTTTTCTGAGAAACAGGGACAGCACAATACCTGCTGAGATTTATTGAAACGATGGATCTCATCAATAAAGAGGATGGTTTTTCTCTTGAAGAGTCTTTTTTCATTCTGGGCTTGGCTGATGACATCTCGGACATCATTTGTCTTAGCACTTGTGGCCGACAGCGTCACAAACCTCGTGCCATTCTTTTTGCTGCTGTTGGCTATGATGTGGGCCAGTGTAGTCTGCAAGAGCAACAGGAAAAAGCTTTGTAAAAATGGTTTTGGACACAGAAAGTACTAATTTGGAGGAAATATGTAAAGAACAAAGCCATATATTCTGGACAGGGATAGTGTTGACAGTTTATACAGTGAAGTATTTTAGATGATGTTATTCTAGCGCACAGAAGACTTAAAAACTTCCTGCGAGAGGCAGCTGCCAATTCCACCACTGCGTTTCTAATGCTTGCACTTTTACATCCCAGACCAATTCCATCTCAATACTGAAAAGGCCAGCAATGACAGCTGCCCCCTTTACCACAGAATACGAACTCTTTGCCAAACACATGTCTGTGACAGCAGTCAGAGTGACTGCAATTTGCGGTGCGGTTATTTTGTAGAGCATGTTAATGGATAAAGGAGCTGCACTGCTCCGAGACACCTGCAGAAGAGTTTGCAGTGCAACCTCATTTAAGAAATAAAAAGTTGCAATGCTGTTAAACATAAACTGTTCTATTTCCACTACACATAACAATGACATTCATCAGCCAGCAGGTCTCTACAAAATCATGAGAATGTTAGGACTGAAAAATTGTTCATATATGCAAGAAAATGTAGCACTTTAAGTCTAAATAGTCAACAGCAAACAAATGCTGGCCCAGGGAAGTAAAAGGCAGCTGACTGAACAGATTTTTGGCTGGTATTAGTGAGCAGCTGTGCTGGTTTTCTTTCCTTATAGACAACTCCCTCAGCTCAGAATTTATTTACAGGGAATTTCACTGAGCACACCAAAGCACAGGAGCAACCTCAGGTACTACCTTGAAGGCAGATTTACTGCACCTCAACACATTATAGACATCATTTTCAGACTTTCCTTCACAACCCATAGTAATGATGATATCTCTATTTAAAAGCAAGGACAGAGAGAAAAACAGGTGATTCTTCCATCATGCTCAATCTTCTATTAAAGAAGCTGCCCAAGGAATCTAAAGACAGGAGAGCCACAGCAGATGAGAAGAGGGACAGGTGCTGACAAAGCCACTTCAGAAGATAATCCAAGTACTGAGGTTAAAGCGACAGGTGCTGACAACCTGATCCTCTTGCAGGGAGGTTGCAGAAACAACCACCCACCACATGGTCACCAGTGGTACTGCAGCACTGCTCTGTCCCTCTAATGCATCCCTGGAAATGCAACCAGCCCAAGGGAATGGGGAGGCTAAGGGGCAGGATGTATTGCTATTTATTTGTGCATTCATTTTAGTAGTGGCTTCCAAAGAGGTGTCATTTCACATCCTGACACAAGACTTGCACCCTGTGTCAGATCATTTCTCACGCCCTGGAGCTCAAAGCACCAGCCTCTCATCCTTGTATCACTGCAGAAGACAAGTTAGGAAAGAGACACTGGACAGTACTTACAGCAAAGGCCACAGCAATCAGGAAGATTTAGGAAGCCAAGATGAAAAAGTGAAACTATCTCTGAAACAAAGCTGGCAATATGAAACCAAAATTGGTGTTTCCTTACAAAATGTACCTTCAGAGGATGTACTCATGCCTTCAAAATCACTGAAAGCATGGAAGCCCCCAGTACTTCAAATGTGAGGATGAAAAAGAAAAATCTACCTCTTCCTACTCTAAAAGTGCCAGTGGTGAGAGGGGGGAGGAAATAAATCAAGTGGGTACTCTTCTTGTATGTCCACTTGAACTGGTAGCTCATACTGCATCCTGGCTGTCATTCACCAAATTACACATAGTTTTGTTGTTTAAAATAAGCAGCAAGGAATTGTTTTATAAACACATGCACAGGAGTCAGTATTTCAACCCCTAATGTAGAAAAAAACCCCCAGAGAGTTGTTTGAAAGTTACTATTAGACCAAGAATCGATTTAAAAACTGCTGCACAGCTCTCAAGCAGTACCTCTCCTGCTCTGCCAACTTCTAGGTCAACAAGGGTCGTAATAGGAATAGCATATATTGCTTTCAAATGGACAGTGCTCAACACAGACAGGCAGCAGGCTATGGCCTCTTCCTTCTGTTTGGCACCATCAAACATTTAGCAAGTCACATACAGGTCAAACCTTTGGTCAGGCCTTGGAATACGCTGCCCAGGGAAGCATAGGAGTCACCATTCCTGGAGGTGTTAAAAAAATATGTAAACATGGCACTTCAGGACATGTGGCATGGTAGTGTAGGGTTGACAATTGGACTTGCTGATGTTAGAGGTCTTTGCCAAAGGTAATGATTCTATGATTCTCTGTTCCTGTTCTCTCTGCCTGTTATTTCCTATGAACACTGTTTTTTTTAATGCTGCTTTTTCTCCTACCATCTCAGCAAAAGTCAGTAACATTGCTATCAGGTTACAACCAAGAAACACATAAGCCTGTGGAGACTTAATTTAAACTAAGAAGCCTAAGTATAAAGGCACTGGCACAAAACTGCCATTAGTATGCTAACCCCCTACTTTCACCAAATTTGTGGCCAATGTATTAAGGGATAAGGAGAAAGGTATCTGATACAGAACACAGGAGGAGAAAATGCACTGAATATCCCTCATCATCTCAAAGGATTTTTGAAGTAGGTTTGACTGCTACATTTTAAAATAGTGACACATCCACATCAGAACCTACACAATATGCAGGAAGACAAAATCTTAAAAAGTTGATATTCTCCTCCTTTCTTTATATAGAACTTTCTTCTTTAGATTCTTTTCCCTTTACAGAGAGGAGCTTTCCCTAAATTAAGCAGTATTAATATCAACCAGGAGTGCTCCTGCAAACTAACTCTTTGCTAACTTCATTAAAAAATTGCACCTTACAAATACCCTTTCCCCTCCCAGAAATCACTCCCAGTTCTTTTCCATTATCCCACCAAACTGTCCAAACTCACACCTATTATCTCCGGTTTTATGCTGAAAATGGCAGGAATTTACTGACAGGCTGTAGTGTTGCCAGCATAAGGAGCCATTCTGAAATGTGGAAACATATCCTGCAAGAAGCTCATGATGAACCATTACTCACTAATGAGTAACACCTCCAACTTGAGCCTGTGGTCACTAGTAACCAGATCCATTACATGCAGAACATACACAACTTCTGAAACTCCACAGTCTTCCAAATTTCTTCATGTTAACCCAAACAAGAATAACCTTTCCCAAAGGCTGCAACCATCTAAGACTTACAACAACCCACCAAACAAACATAAAAATAGCCAAACAAGCCCACTCCCAGCAGCTATGCTACCAGTTCTCCCAGAACTGGATGCAAGTTATGGTAAACATAACTTGAAGTAACCCACAAAACATGCTTGGCTCCACACTGCCCTGCCAGCACAGGTAAGTCAGTAAGACTTGATGTTTTGGTAGAAGAATTTTCTATACATTCAGGTCTCCTTGAGTGGGCAATTCTCTTTGGGTGTAACCTAATACCCTATTCTCTGTGCTTCCACTGGTCAATGCAACCTCACACCCATGGCAGGAAGAAAACCGTAAAAAGCAAGTATTAAATAAGCCATCCTATTGATGCTGCTGTCCAGTGACTAACATCAACTGTCTTAGGAATAAGGTGGTCCTACCTGGCCAGTAAACTGTGCCCACTGCATGAGCTCAGCAAAGCCCCTTCCAAGAATAAAGAGTAGCACTGCCTAGCCCTCTTCAGAAAGTGGAATTGAAAAAATTGAGATTAGTGTATATGGTCAGATTGTAATCAAGAAGACTCCAGTTAAGAAGACTTTCTTACCTCACTCTTGTTTCAAGACCAGGTGGACCTTGTTAGGATCTGCCTAAGGCTGCCTGTTAACAGAGACTTTCCTCACACAATTTAGCAAAACAGACATTCAGCATGTCACAGAATCATAGAATCAATAAGGTTGGAAAAGACCTCAAACATCAGCAAGTCCAACCTGTCGCCCAAGACCTCATGACTACTAAACCATGGCTTCAAGTGCCATGTCCAACCCCTTTCTGAACACCTCTAGGGATGGTGACTCCACCACCTCCAGTCACAGCAAACCCATGGTCTCTGCAGTTACATCTACACTGTGTCCAGCAGTCACATCAGAGAGCTCCTGGAAGGTGTACAGAATAGCTACCAGTTGCTCTGTTCCAGCTTCATAGCCCTTTTCCTGATGAGCTGACATTCATGCTACACTTACAGGAGCACTTAGGTGTGCTTAGGTCACCAAAGAAGATCTGTCACAGATCTGCACTGGTGTACAGACTGCAGCACAGCATCAATTATTCCTGAGGGGATCATCTAGTTGGCATATAGGCTTCTCCACCAAGTGACCTGGCTGGTTTGTTCCAGAACCACACTGTAAATTTGTTTGTGGCAGGAATGATAAAAGATTGACAGTTCAGTGTAAAACAGAAGCCCAACAGTCCTGCTGCACTGATAGACTTGTAGGGTCTAAACTACCTTACTAGGGTTCTGAACTGGCATCCTGCTTTTTTCTGCTGCCCTTTGAACATGACTTCCCCTGTAATTTTACCTCCTCCTCCTTTATTCTGGATGATATTTTTATATCTTTGCTTTGCCATCAACACCCTCTTCTGACCCTCAACACTCCCTTTGAGGGCAACAGGGCCATAAAGTAAGTTAACATGCAGTCAGGAAAGGCCACACTCCATTTCACTGCCCTGAGTAAGACACCAAAGTGCCAGTATCCTTGGATGCCAGGGGAGTGGTTCCCTGGGGTGCAGCTTAAAAAGCTGGGGGTCTGTCCTACCAAATGGCTGAGCTGACCGTGAGCTACCAGGCTGCATCACAGGAGATGAACTGTTTCTCAAGGAACCTGGCAGGATAGCAAATGAACATGGCCCAGGGGCACTGTCTATAAACACAATCAAAAGTGGCAGCAGCTGGCATTTATATAAGGGCAGATGCTATTCTTACCCATCTTGTTTAGTTCCTCACATCCCAAATAGCCCACTGTGAGACTACTGGAGGAGTAAGGTGTCACTGAACAACAGCCACAGCATGTTGTTTACAGTGCTTCAGAACCCAAGTCCAAAGTCCAACCAACATCAACAGATGCAAGGTCACTGCATAGTATTTACTGAAATGGAGCTGTGCCCCCCTTTGCTGCATTCAGATTTCTCTCCTTATATTCCAACTGCTTTTTAAATACAATTGTATTTTCTCTTCCATTTTTCTCTATAGAGAGCTATCCAAAGTTATTCCTCATTTGAATTGGCAAAAGGCAGTCAAGCACACTCTGGATCCAAAGCCTTTCCCAGGCAACTGCAAACACAAACCCCATTTTTCAGTTTTTCTGGACTTTCACTTTATGCTACTGTAAAAGGTATCACACATTTTCAGTTAATCTCATGGTATACCAACAAAATAACTCATTAATTCAAACAGCTCAAATCAGGCTGCAAGCAGTATGAATAAGAGAAGATGAGGGGTGACATTCTCACTCTCTGCAACTCCACGAAAGCAGATTGTAGCGAAGTGGAGGTTGGCCTCTTCTCCCTAGTAACAAGTGATAGGATGAGAGGAAGTGGCCTCAAGCTGCATCAGGGCAGATTTAAGTTGGATATTAGACACAACTTCTTCACTGAAAGGCTTCTCAAACACTGGAACAGGCTCCCCAGGGAGGTGGCTGAATCCCCATCCCAGGAGGTGCTGAAAAGCTGCAGAGATGTGGTGCTGAGGAACACGGTTTAGCACCACACTTAGCAGAGTTAGATAGTATCTGGACACAAGGATTTTGAAGGTCTTTTCCAACCAAAACAATCCTATGATTCCAAGAAATACACTGAAATAATCAGATAGCTATTTAAGTAATCACTTGAATTAGCAAATCAGAAAACACTGGAGGGAATGGACAATAAATATGTAGGGAGCAGCATACATAAGTTGGACTTACAGTCTTTGCTTCAGTATGCCATAGAACAAAGTTCTGAACAAATATATAACAAATAAAGGAAATGCAATGGAGTTATCAAATATAGACTCAGTGGAGATTTGATAGAAACTTCCAAGATAATTTACTGGTGTTTTTTAATGCTTTGTACTCATATCAAGATGGCTTTTTTCCCCCTCAGTACTAGATTGCAGAGGTGGTGCCAAGAAAAATCACACTTTATTCGAATATTCTTTATCTTTTGTGGGGAATGGGTTCTGGACACTTGCTGCCTAGACTTTTTTCTTGTTTCTTGTTAAACACCAAATCCAGCTGGCAGCCAGTCACTAGTGGTGTCCCCCAGGGATCAGCGTTGGACCCATCTAGATCTTGATGATCTAGATGAGGGGATTGAGTCCACCATTAGTAAGTTTGCAGACAACACCAAGTTGGGAGCAGGTGTTGATCTGTTAGAGGGTAGATGGGCTCTCCAGAGGGACCTTGACAGGCTGGACAGATGGGCAGAGTCCAACATGATGGCATTCAACAAGTCCAAGTGCCAGGTACTGCACTATGGTCACAACAACCCCATGCAGCACTACAGGATGGGGTTGAATGGTTGGAGAGCAGCCAGACAGAAAGGGACCTGGGGGTACTGGTTGACAGTAGGTTGAACATGAGACAACAGTGTGCCCAGGTGGCCAAGAAAGCCAATGGCATGCTGGCCTGCATCAGGAATAGTGTGGCCAGCAGGAGCAGGGAAGTCATTCTGCCCCTGTACTCAGCACTGGTTAGGCCACATCTTGAATACTGCATCCAGTTCTGAGCCCCTCAATTTAAGGATATTGAGACACTTAAATGTGTTAAGGGCAACAAGGCTGGTGAGAAGTCTCGAGCACAAGCCTTATGAAGAGAGGCTGAGGGAGCTGGGGTTGCTTAGCTTGGAGAAGAAGAGGCTCAGGGGGAACCTTGTTACTCTCTACAACTACCTGAAAGGAGGTTGTAGGCAGGTGGGGGGTTGGTCTCTTCTTCTGGGCAACCAGCACCAGAACAAGAGGAGACAGTCTCAAGCTGCACCAGGGGAGGTTTAGACTCGAGGTGAGGAGAAAATTCTTCACAGGAGAAATTTGCCATTGGAATGTGCTGCCCAGGGAGGTGGTGGGGTTGTCATCCCTGGAAGTGTTCAAAAAAAGGATTGGATGTGGCACTTGAAGCCATGGTTTAATTAGTCATGAGGTGTTGGGTGCTAGGTTGGACTCGATGATCTCTGAGGTCTTTTCCAACCTTGTTGATTCCATGATTTTATAACAGGGAATGTTTACTGTATTTAAATGCAGAATGTTCAAGTTTGTCAGCCTTAAAGCACATCTGTGGCAGTAAAATTATTTTTGTGCTCAAGTTACACTGTGTCCCCCTGCTAACTCTTTCCTAAAATTGGTGCCCTGTGGCAGAGAAGCAAAAATCTAAATCCCTGCATTAAGGTGTTGTAAATCACAGCATGGCTTACTCGGATTACACTAGGATTCATAGAGGCTTCCAAAAATCTGCATCGTCAGGATGAACAAGCTAACCGTTCCTAACTTAATCACCATGGCATCTCTTTGAGTCTCTGCTGCTTCTTCTCGCCTGGGCCCAGTCAGCTTCTTAGAAGCAGAAAATCTATCCTTGTGTTCAACACTTACTAGTGACAAAAATTATAAACAAAGACTCAAAGCCTTTGCACCCTGACTTCCTAAGGAGTAAGGAGGACAAATTTAAAGCACAAAGATCACACTCCCTTAAAGTAAGACTCGATAAAGATGGAAATTCAAAACATTCAAGTGCAACGGAGGCTGAAATCAACATGGGCAGAGCAATGCAAAGCACATGTATTTTTACTTGGGTACCCAGTCTTAGTGCTTTAATGACAAAAAGTCTCAAAAAATTACTGCCATTTACAGATGTTTCATAGCCAAGTATTCTCTTTTTGCTCAGAAAGTGTGTTGAACTGCTGCTTGATAAATATTGATGAATAATCAATAAATGAATTTGAAATTTGGCGCCAAGGATTAATTCATCTCCAGTTACTTTTACTTTTTACTTAGCCCTGTCTGACCCCTTTCAAAAGCAGCATCAGTTAGCATGGCACTTGGCTGTAGAAATGGAACAGCACAGTTGGGCTGCCATAACCAGATCCCATGGGTAGCATAAGCATGAAAAGGTTTTAAGGAGTCTATGACCATCTTACATAGCACTCCTAATTTAGACCAACATATCTAATTATACTCCTATTTTAGCACCTAACCTCTAATGTAAGGCTATTTTCTTTGGGGACCAGGCTTAGCATGTGGGCTTGTTACATTTGAAGCTACATAACACACAATTAGTTCCTAATATTTTTCCCACTGAAAAAAAACAATGTGCTTAACAGAGCTTATTAGATTATCAGTCCAACCAGGTCCCGAGGCAGTGAGAATACTTATTTATCCTTCACAAGGTCTTTCACGTTGAAGCTCTACGTTATGTGATTCTTCATGCAAAAAGGCAAATAGGCTTCCTTTTCATCTGTCCATCCTCCACTCCTTTCAGGTTATTTCCACATGAAATGTTATGAGTTTTTTTCGACACTGTATGTACAATCCCAAAAAGTAAGTGAATGAGGCTGGCAGGCAATCACAGGCTTCTTTTTCCATTTTTAAGGGGCTACTTTGCTTTGCATATTAACTCTGTAAGGACAGGAATTTAACAAAAAGTGTCCTACTAAAGGACATTCCTTTCAGACATTTATCTGAGACAGACAATATGATTTATGAGGAAGAATGCCTGAGAGAGAACTGAACTCTAGCACTGTCCTAGGAATACTGAAAAGCACATGTGAGGGGAAATGCTCAACTTCTTGCAGTACACATTTCTGGTTCAGCCAGATTTGGATGGTCCCATCAAGAGCCAACTGAAAGCATAGAGACTGCTGAGAATAACTAACTTTGGAGAAAGATGAGCTACCTAACAGCTTAAGTACTTGGAGAGAGAAAACAAATTGTGGAACTATTACTTTGTGGAGCAAAAGGCACAACCTCAAAGCAAGTGAGATGACTGAGGAGCGGGAGTATTGAAACTCTGCGAGAAGGAAGTTTATCGAGTAAGGGATCCACATAAGGGATATGCGAGAGGAAGACAGATCAGGAGAAAGGAGAATGAAAGCTGTGTGGTTATTACAGATATGAAAACACATCACAGAAGGTTCCCAAAGAAGACCTGAGACACAAGCTGTCAAAAGCTCACAAAAAAGCAATTCTATAATAAAAAAATGGGGAAGGTTCATCAGATTACAACCCAAATTGAATTCAGTTTCAGTTTTCAGAGACTACGTGGCTTTGGAATTGTTACCACTGTATCTGTCACTATACTTCCTAAGGAAAAAGGGCCTCAAGAAAGAGCAAGCACTGTTGGCACAGATAACAAGTAGTGAAAGGTAGAAGAGTAGAGAAGACAGAAGCAGGCCCCTGAACATATTGCTCATTCAGTAATGTATATTCCTATTTATCAAAGAATTCAGCTCCACCTCTCTGTCCACTTAGCTTCAGTCAATCCACCTCCCCTTTTTCAATATGTTTTTTTAGAAACAGCCCTTGACCTCATCTCCTCTGATCTTTCTGGTATTACCTTGTTATTTTAGAATTTACCAGCTGGTTCATTTCATGTGTATGTTATCCAGCCTAAACAACCAGTTGCATCACTGCTAACAGTATTCATCTATCAAGTATTCTCATACCTGCTCCTTATTAACTGTAATTAACTGGTATTATTATTCAAAAACCACACATATCAACTCTTTTACTTTCCAGTTAGTATGCTGAGAAGAGCAAGCTGCTGCTCTGTCCCTTCATGCTAGCATTATTCATTGGTCATTATTTTCCCTACCCCAGATTTTCCATGTGTTCACACAGAGCCAAGACATCCATATATATAATACACAAAACTTAGCACTGCGCACATTACACTGACATACATATAATGACATAACCATGTATCTTGCTTGTCTAGTTTCAACCCTGCCCTCCTCCCCAGTGTAAAAGACACAGAAAACGCCCAAAATGAGGGCAGGATCTTTACAGCACTTTCCCCTGATTACACCTGAGGCATTGAATTGCTCCTTCCCTCACTATAGCTGTGGATTCCTCCACCACTGTGCTGCAATTCAGGATTCATCACAGGTTTGCCACAGTATCAAAGCAGAACAAGAATGTTCAGCAGTCAGATCCTGCAGACACCTACCTACCAGTTTCAGAGGGTTTCTTTAAATGTGCATGAGTGCTTGGCCACAAGCTCGGCTCACTTCTGTCAGGGGCTATAACTTGTGAGTTGAAACAAACCTCTATACTGGCAATCTGCCAGTACTCCACCCCATCTCCCAGTAATTTTTTAATAGATTCTATTGTTTTAAACCTTTGCAGCTTATGTGTTTTAATTAACAGCTCTCGAGTGTAACAAAGCGTGTGTGTAAACCAAAGTGTAAGCTGCAGGAAGCTGGGCTAGTGGGGCTGAGCCACTTCCATTTTATTCAGGAGGCAGGCTGTGGTGTTGTAACCCAAGTGAAAGTTGGAGGCATCAGCCAACCAAGAAGACAGGAAAAAACAAGTAGTTCAGAAAAACAAACAGGTCTCGCTCTTTTAAGTCCATCAAGCCTCGAAAACTACATGAATCAGAGGAGGACCTGAACATCGAGCCCCAGCTGCACGGCGTGAAGCCGGGGCCAAGCGCCTCAGTCCCGGGATTGCCGCCCGCTGGCGGGGCGGGACAGTGCGGGCGCAGCGGTGGGGGCCCGGCGGCAGCACTCACCTTGCCGCAGCCCGGTGGCCCCCAGAGGATGAGGGAGGGAACTTCGTGGGACTCCAGCAGGGATCGTAGCAGGGTCTCCGCTCCCAACACCCGCTCCTGCCCTACGTAGTCCCCCAGTGTGTCAGGCCGCAGCTGTTCGGCCAGGGGCTTCCCCTCCAGCCTCTGCGCCAGGCTCGCCCCGCGCAGCGCCAGCTCGCTGCCCGCCGCCGCCGAGCCTCCTTCCTCCGGCTTCACAGAGGCCTCCTCCCGCCCTGTCCCGCTCCTCCCGCCGGGGGCTCCTGGACTCTGTCCCCCGTCACGGCCCTTGTGAAAGAGAGAGAAGACAGGGCTGGAGGCGGCCGGGCGGGCCTCCTCCGGCTTCCCCGCCGGTGCGGTGGCGAGGCGCAGCCGCTTGGAGGGGGGCGACGAGACCGGCTCCGATTCATTCTTCCCGGCCTGCAAGCACTGGTCCAGGTGCGAGTTGATGTGCGCGCCGGGCAGCTCCCGCAGGCACACGGGGCACCGCACCAGCGACTCCTTCCCGGCGTCCCCCATCGCCTCCCGCCACGGCCGGAGTCAGGCCGCGCGAGGCGAGACCGGGGCAGGAAGCGAGATTGGCTCTCGCTCGCAGCCCTTCGGGAGCTGTAGTTCGCTGGGTCCCAATGGGGGAAAGCGAAGCGCCTTTTTCCTGTCTGGGTCTCTCCGAGGCGTGAAGAGGACAAACGTTCCCGGTGCGCTCTCAGTGCCCCCAACGCCGTGGAGGCTTCTGGCAGGGGCGTAAAGGCCACTGCAGGCAGAAGGATGCTGAGAGGAGCCCGCCCTCAGAATCCTGCACTCCTAGGGCATGGTGGGCAAACGGCCGCCGTCAGTTGGGCCTGTAACCTGCTCTCCTGGTTTTCTGCCTTGACACAAAGTATTGCAAACACTTTGGGGTGCGATGTGTCGCTGTGGTCTCTGAGGATGCGACTGGGGGAAGCGCAGAGTTCTCCCTGCCGCTTTGCGCTGTGCGGGTCGCTAGCCAGCACGCTGTCTTTGAGGGGTTCTGCAGCCAAACCTGGGAAGAGGTGGGAGAAGAGCAAGACCACAGTGGGTCCCTTCAAGTGGAGCTGCTTTGGGCTTACGCTAATAAATATTGCCAAGACCAGTGTGGGTTTTGGGACTTCACCTGGTTGTTCATTGAAGAATTTGAAAAATGTCTTAGTTGAAGAGTTACCAATAAATTCTTCTTAATAAGGAAAATATACCACACAGAATGCAAGGCAGGTTGTATTTGAAAGAAAAGCACAGTAAGTGGTATTTGCATCCTAATTTACCACCTGAACTTGACCCAGTGGCAATTCTTTCCACGTTACATCTTGTTTTCTTTCTTAAATTACATATTTAGGTTTAATTATATACTGTTACATAATCTTTTCCAGCTTGTAAAATTCAGGTCAGTCTAATGTCAGGGTGTACTGGGAAGTAAACAGGCCAGGCTACTGGCAAAGGTACCAGTCCCTAGGCTTAAATTTTGGAAATGACTGTTTTGTAAATGGCCAGTTGGTCAGAAAAGACTGGCAAAAGACTGAGTTTCAAGTCAAAAAAGGTTGATTGTGGGTAGTTTTTGGCTGATAACCTATTTGCCTGCCTATTTCTAATCAGTTTTATGAGCATTCGCGGTATTGTTTGTATTTTTATTGTGCAAATTTATTTGCTTTCTGCTGTTGGACAGGAAAAGCAGTAGGAAAAGCAGTAGGACTGTAGGTACATGCAGCTATGCACACAGCTATGCAAGTATTTGTGGTTTTGTGATGTGTGTGTATTTTCTGAGGATGTGAGGATGTGGTTTGTGAAGCAAGCTGTTTTGCTTAAAGTGAGAGATTAGCTTGCTGAAGATCACCTAGAAGAAAGCATCTCCCAGGCCAAAACTGGGCAATATAAATGCTGGGAGGAACGTTTTAAGTGAAAATTTAGAACATTTAGAGTAGTTAATCTTAATCTTTTAAAACTGCTTGTGCAAAAGGGCATAGTTACCAAGTGATTACTTGGGGAAGGAACATTCCGCCATGCTGTGGAATAAAAGCCCTTCTACAGAGAATTAATCAAATCTAACAGCTTGATTTGGATTTACTTCTCAGCCAGTCTTACCATTAGACAAGCCTCGATCCTATATCACATAAGTACTAGGTGTACAATGAGGGCCTGTGGTGGAAAGAAACCCAACTGAGGCCTATGCTCTTCTGCAGCTTTCAGCAGGGGGTCTGAAATTACCACCATTTTGGAAATTACCTATTTCTGTGGTATAGAGTAGTGGGAAGAGTGGAAAGGACTGTGTTTAGGCCTAAACCACTTTAATATCTAAAATGTTAATGGCCTTAATAGCAGAGTCCTTGCATGTCAACTTGCTGGAAATGCAAGAGAGAACACAGCAACAGGGGACCACTGAAATGGTTAAAAAGTGGGGAGCAATCCCTAAGCAAGGTCTGTAAGCAAAAGCAGTATCTACTGATTTGATAAAGCTATATAGTTTCTATGAACAAATTAAATTACATTGGTCTTGTAGCCTGCTTGAATTATCTGGTGTTGCACGTAGACAAGTAGGTAGAACGGCATCTGTGAACAACTAGCGCTGTTAACTCTTATTTGTGTATTGTTTCAGAGAGTGTAAGGAGAGAGAATTTATAAAATAGAAAGTATTGCAACAATGGCTGTTTTCTAAGCAAAAACACATCAGTAACACTGATGCCTCTTATTTGTGTTTCTTCTGTACAGCCAAGAAAGAGGAGAGATCAGAAGGTATGAGTGTTCACTGGTTTACGAATCTAAGGTGGAGAGGAAAACCGAGAGTAAATTAACTGGGCAGAGCATGAAGCTACTTAAAATTAATAGATTGGAGGAGATCAATACACGATACAGCCACAACAGACTGGAAAAAACAGCCTTTTTTCAGAGCATGGAAAGAATGGAGAGGACCAGAAGCTTTCAGGAAGAAAAAATCAGGGAATCAGGACTTGGAACAGAAGATGAAAAGGTAACTAACTAACTAACTGCGTAATTAATTTCATCTTCCCAAAGCACTGTCCCTTTCTTTTTTCAGCTGGTTAAAGAATTTACTATGGTGTTTCCCAGTAGAGTTGAATTCTTCATTACCATCTGTGAAAATGTATTGCAGCTCTGAGTCTGGTCAGCATCTTTTAATCTTTTGGATTCACAGAAGTAAGCTTGTATGGTTTTGTTCTGGGGTTTATTTACAGCTGCACTTATATTTAGAAGTTGTAAAGAAGTTGTCTGGTTCTGCAGCTCTTCAAGATCAGAAGGTAAACATAGATTTTGTTGTATTCATGTTTTGAAAGCATTTTTTTTGCCTAACAGCTCTGGAATTAGTGGCCACCCAAGGAATCCCATGGAAAGAGCAAATTTCTCAGAGGAACGAAGGCAGGTTTGTCCTTTTCTCCCTATTAGCTGGGGAGCAGGGCACAGTTACATGCTGTGGGCTATGATTGCAGGGCCAAACATTGTCCACTGTAGCTCAGTGGTGCTCCTGTCTCTAGTAAGAAAGGTGCTGAACATCACAGAATGTGTCTTTGGCAGAAAAATGGCTCTATAAGCAGCCAAAATGTGTTTAGAAATAGCAACACATTTATTTGTATTATGCTTTCTCTTTGGAACAGTCCAGAGGAACCAGTATTCTGTATTGATATGTCATTTAGACAAGAAATGAGGAAATCTATTTGCAGTGGGACAATGAAGAATTAAGTTTACACAAAAGTTTGTGAAAAAATTTGAAAAACATGTGCTGTGGTTGTGTGCTGATTGTGCTGACATGGTAGAGGGATTTTTTTCAAGTATTCTGAATATATTTTTTTTGTCTGAATATTTCCTGGCTTCAGTAATCTACTACCATGTTTACTTTGTTGAGAAGTAGTTTTATCTCTATGTTAAAACAAATGAAGCATGTCTTTCATAAGTAGGATGTGTTCATTTTAGAGATTTTCTTTTAGTGTTACAGTGAAAGTGAGAATTAATTTAAAAAAAAAAAGAAATCTAGGTGGTGGTGGTGATTTGGAGATTGATATTGTCTCTTTTAAGATAGTTTTCTTCCACCGTGGAAATCACAGCTTGCACAGGTGAGAAAGTAAAAACTGCTGTTGGTGTCAGGTAGCTTTTCCTCTGAGTTTTGTCTCTGGAGGGTCAGGTAACAGTCTATGAGAGCTGCTTTTTCTGTGTTAATGTGTTTTAGTTTGATGATGAATTGCAGGTAGTAGCTGAGGTGGTGGGATTTGCCCCTACTTTTGGCTGCAAAATCTCTAACCCATTGCCTTGCTGTTTGTTTCATCGGTCTAATGGTTGGTCCTGGCTCTTTGGTAATAGTGCTGTAAGTAAAGGCAGGGAGAGTTTGGAGGGGCAGTAGGGGAGAAAGGAATACATTCAGAAGATGAACAGCTGGTGGCTAGTCGCAGTCTGAAGAAACAGCTCTGTATTCCCATTTTAGCTCTTTAGTCTCCTGGGGACAAGACTTCAAAGGTGAAAAGCAGTCCATCAGAACTCTGGTAATATACCTCGCTGGAGTGAGGCTTCTAGATACATGAACATTAGTTATATTTCTCCTAAGCTTTTAAAACTGTCATAAAAGTTTTTTAGTAATTTCTCAGCGGGATACAGGATTTAGCCATAGCTGTGCTGTTGATGTCAGTGAGAGGAAAACCAAGACCTTCCTTTGAAAGGTCTCAACTTGGCCTGCTTGCCTGATGAGCAGTTTTATTGTACTGATCAGGAAGGGAAGGAAAGAAGATTGTGCTGGCAGGAAATACAGTAAACTTTGCTCAGGTGTTTGCAGTTATTTTTGTGTGTGTGGGTATATGTTCATAATTTCTGTGGATAAAGTTCTGCTTGCTTTGGAAAGCTGGGGAGGGACTTCTCAGGATATCAGGTAGTGATAGGACTAGGGGGAATGGAATGAAGCTGGGGATGGGGAGATTCAGACTGGACGTGAGGAAGAAGTTCTTCACCATGAGAGTGGTGAAGCCCTGGAATGGGTTGTCCAGGGAGGTGATTGAGGCCCCATCCCTGGAGGTGTTTAAGACCAGGCTGGATGAGGCTCTGGCCAGCCGGATCTAGCGTGGGGTGCCCCTGCCCATGGCAGGGGGGTTGGAACTAGATGATCCTTGTGGTCCCTTCCAACCCTGAGTGATTCTATGTTTCTGTGATTCTATGGAAGCCGTGGCAGAATATCTGCTAACTTCAGTGAGAGAAGGTTGCAACCCAAGAGACCATCTAGAAGAGAATGGTCCAAGTGTGTACTTGCTGTAGGAAATAATGCTGTCTAGACCCGATTGTAAGTAGAGAATAAAATTATCCCCATACTGGGAAAAGAAAAAGAAAAAAAGAAAAAATTTAGGTTTTCTAGATACATTTTAAAATAAAATAAGAAACCATACCTTCCATCTTTCAGTAAAGTATATTATATTATATTATAGAATAGAATAAACCAGGTTGGAAGAGACCTTCAAGTTCATCGCGTCCAACCCATCAACCAATCCAACACCACCCAAACAACTAACCCACGGCACCAAGCACCCCATCAAGTCTCCACCTGAAAACCTACAATGATGGCGACTCCAACACCTCCCCCGGCAGCCCATTCCAATGGGCAATCACTCTCTCTGTATAGAACTTCTTCCTAACATCCAACCTAAACCTCCCCTGGCGCAGCCTGAGACTGTGTCCTCTTATTCTAAATCCAAAACTATAATAATAAAAAAAACCCAAACAACTTTCAGAGACCTTAAAATGCAACTACGAAAATCAGAGCTAGCAACTGTTGCCCATCCGTTATGAATAGCGACCTCCTGGCATGATTTCCATCCGCTGTGGAGTGGTGTCCTCTAGATGGCACTATTTGCCACAGCAGCCCTCCACCACCACCAGTTTGCTCTTGAAGAGAACGACTCAGAATAACTCATGACAAAACTCCTCTTCACCTGTTTTACAGATATTTTGTTCAAAATGCCCTCCTGACCCCCCCGTTGCACAGTTGGCAGACGTATTCAAGAATGAACACAGAGTTTTGTTTCAGGTTATACATTAACAAGTGAAAGACATTTTGCTCTGTAAGAAAGGTTTTCATGCATGAGAACCAGATAAAAATAAAATAGAAATCCAGATCCCCCCTCGAGCCGTTGCACTGAACAGCCACGCCAAGAGGTTGTGCTGGCTCAAGGGAGGGAGTGGCACAGGGTGTGAACAAGCTGGTGTGAGAAGGTGAAACCACCTCTTTTGGCAGCAGCACAAGCTTCTGCAAAGGTAAATGGCTTGTGGAACTGCCTCACTATTAGCTGGATTAGCTCACAGTGAGCTCCATGTTCCCCAGTGCTTCTGATGGCCCTGCCAAAGCTGTGTGCTGTTGGTCAGCAAACCCGTGGCCCTTGCCTGGTTAGAGATGGTGTGAGAATACAATTCAAGTTGTTCAATTCTGAATAACTATCTAAAATTAGGGCACAAACTCCTTCTCCCTAACGACTGCTCAGTTTTAAATACTGTAAAATTATCTTCTTTGGCACTGTGACTTGTTTTAAACCCTTGCTTGGTGATTCAGATGTGTGCAGCCTGATTCTTTCCTATTAGTAATGTTCAGAACTATAGAAGCTCCTGGGCTTCTATTAATGATGTTAATAACAAAAGCAACTGGATAATAATGACATGACCACTTTTTTGGTTTTGTTTTTTTTTTTTTTTCTTTTCTTTTCTTTTCAGGAGAACAATATTAAATAAACATTAATCACAAGCTGAATCTGCTCCTCAGTGATGCTTCAATGCTTTCTGAACTCTGGCAGACCACTCAGGGAAACAGGTTTGAAATTCAGGGTATCTCCACAAGCGTAATAGAATATAATTAACCAGGTTGGAAAAGACCTTTGAGATCATTGAGTCCAACCTATTATCCAACACTATCTCATCAACTAAACCATGGCACCAAGCACCTCATCCAGTCTCTTCCTAAACACCTTCAGTGATGGTGACTCCACCACCTCCCTGGGCAGCCCATTTCAATGGCCAGTCACTCTTTCTGGGAAGAACCTCTTCCTAACATCCAGCCTAAACCTCCCCTGGCACAGCTTGAGACCGTGTCCTCTTGTTCTGGTGCTGGTTGCCTGGGAGAAGAGACCAATCCCCACCTGCCTACAGCCTCCCTTAATGCCACTGCTTTTAAAATTCTTTCAACAGGGAGAGCTACAGCTGCAACTGCAGTTCCTGTGGTTGAAGCTATTACAGTTGCTAGCACAACTGTAGGGGTTTTTTATCTTGTCATTTTGTATCCACAAGTCACGGCTGTCACCCGAGGGCCATTACCATCCATCTCTTTTTCTTATTTGCTATGTGGTGCCAGTGCATTCATTTAGGCAGCATTCTGTGACAATAGAGATGCCTTCCCATTGCAACTGACTGTTGGATGAGCAATAACCTGTAGTAACTTTACTGCCCTTGCTGCCCTTCATGGAAGAATAGAAGTGGAAGGAAGCAAAGCTGCTCTTTCCGTACTTGTTTCAGGATTTGTTAGTCTTGCTCTTCTAAAGCAAGTTTTATTTGAGCACATGCTATGCCAGTTTATTTTGAAGTTCTGGAGCTAATGGGAGTACTTTCAGTTCAGGACAGGTGGAAAAGTACTTCTCATTTGTATTTTGGTTTTTGAGTTGGGAATCCCTTTGATGATATTCTACAATCAGTTTAAAGACTAACTTCAGTAGTTCCACCCAGGCTAAATATTATATATACTCAGTATTTGGTGTTCAGTTAAGCTAGGCCTGAGGATGGCAACTTGTCCTCTAATTCCTTGCCTCCAGTCAGAATGTGATCAGCCCTGTCTCCTTTGAGCCTTCTTTCTCCCTATCACCACCACCACAATTCCTCTAAGACCTGCTTTTTGCGTGGTGGTGGTTTGGATATGGGAGCAACATAGACACACTGCAAGCACAGGTAGAGAAGCAACTGCAGTAGGTAAAGCCATGGTATTTCAAACTGACCTTCCTGTGCATCTGCACCATGATACATTTTAAGTGCTTGCCTTGAATTTTCTCTTTGGATTTTTCCCCCCCATTTTGTGCCTATTGAAAGGGGAAAAAAAACAAACAAACAAACAAAACCAAACAAGCTAACTAGTGGCCTGAACTGCTAATTACAAAGGGATTGCTTTCATTTGAGAATTTCTGGGGTGTCAGAGTAATCACCTTTCAAGTCTGTGCTGTGCACACGTGCACCTGTTGCACGCTTGTCATTAGACCATCACTTCTTTTCCTTATAGGTCTAGGGAATGTGTTGAAGTGTGAGATAGGATCCTGCTGCATGTCTGAGCCTTGTCTAGCTAGGTGGTACTGACAGAGCTGAGGAGGGTTTTGGGCATGCGTGCCAAATTGCATCTGCTAGGGCAGGAGAACCGAGTTAATCAGTTGATCAAAAATAAAGGGATGGATCTGCCCCTGCAAAGAAATGCTGCCTGGCTTGCAGATAGTTTCTGCCTTTTGGTTTCATATCTCTGGCATACCTTGTGGACTGTATTAAGCTGTGGAAGGAAGAAAAAGATCCCTGCTTCTGGAAATGCACAGGTAGTAGAAATGCTTTTAATAAGTTAGATCTATGTCACTGATCCTTATGAGTATTGTTTAACTGGATGAATGCTGCTTGTTTGGATGTGTCCAGTTAAACGTCTCTGGGTTTTGATGGAGCGGCATGTATCCCTTTCTGTCCTGAGAGTCTACCCCACAGCAAGCCCTGGACAGCTGCTGTGCTTTTCAGGAAGGTCCATCTTTCCCCCTTGTTGGAGGGCTTTGTCGTGACATTTACAACATGACCCATCCTCTAGTGACCTCTACTGGGTGCAGTACAGGGGATTGCCTCAAGGTTATTCTCGGGCCACCGTGGGAGCAAGGTTGCCAACCCTTCTTGTGGGACTCGAGATCCCCAGTATGTCTCATGCCGGTTATTTTCCTGTTGCAAACCTAGCATTAACTCCCAAGAGAAGGAGCATTGCTAGTTATTACAGATACTGCAGTCAAAGATAGTATGGATATTTGCTGTTACTTCCCAGGAAAGTAATACAGTGCTGTGATGACCTGATGACCTATCACATTTTAACTCAAGAGCTTTTAGAAGAATTCTTAACAGGAAACATTGATTAAACAGAAGAAATATATGGGTTTAGATGGGCACAAAGGAAGACACTTGTTCTAAAGTAGCTTCAAGTATGTAGATGGCCAGAATGCTTAGGATTGGAATTAGTTTACTGCAAGTTCAGTTTTGTTTTTTCAGTAAAGAGATGCACCTGCAGAATCTCAAAACTGATGTCACCTCAAAGGTTTGAGATCTGAAAAGTCTGCAGCCTCACACTTGTTTATTCTTCTCATACTATAAGCCAAAAAAGCTGTGACTTAGTATGAATATATAACAATTTTTCACATATTATGTAAGGAGCTCTCAGGTCAGTGATCACAGAGATATTTCTACACATACTAGCTAGCTCAAGACTAGTGAGATTCCTAAATACACTGAAGAAAGAAAAAAGTGTGGAACAATTTGTGTACTCTTCTGTGATGCACTGAGAAGCTTATTACAGAAATGTTCTCTAATCCATCAGAACAATTGTTCTTTCAGAAAGCTGTACTCATGTTTCTCAGTAAAAGCAAATAGCTAGATGTTATTGAGGTTTTTGAGGCTGTTTCCTTTGAGACTGATTCTGCTGCTGTGACATATCTGTATGGATAAATAGAAAGAAAGGAAAAAGTAAGGGGGCAGTCAGAAAGTAAAAGTGTTAGAAATGTCTTTATTCATGTTGTCAATTAATTTGGTAGTGTCGGTTACTAAATGATACATGTTTTTTTAAACGTTCACTTTAAGTAATGATCTTTCAAGTCCATTCTTTAGCCAGCTTGCTAGTAGATGAAGAAGTAGCTGTTCAGTACCATTCTACAAGGAGAATGTTGTCCCTGATATGCATCTCTGTTGAATTTCAAGTTCAGTCACACTGAGTCTCTAAAACCGCCAAGGGTATAGAATTGTGTTTCTTGCAGGACAGCCAAACAAGAGTGGTCATGAGAGGATAATTAACAGACATGAAAAACATACTAGCACTGGGTTCTTTGTAAAAAGTGGTTTCTGTAGATACATTTGCAAATAAAAGCAACCAAGTCTATTGCATTTTGTCTCTGGTGCAATCTGAGGCTCTTGCCATACTCACAGAGGAGCTTGAAAAAAGAGCTACTTTTTGTATGCCTCTACTTTTATGCATGCCTCTACTTTTATGCTTCTGCTGTTTTGTTGCTGTCAAGTTATTTCCCAGTTTTTAAGACTTAAAGCCAC
The DNA here is from genome assembly GCF_014839835.1 of Dryobates pubescens. NCBI lineage: Eukaryota > Metazoa > Chordata > Aves > Piciformes > Picidae > Dryobates > Dryobates pubescens. The sequence continues at coordinate 30,268,958 of NC_071620.1, read as the reverse complement.
TGTGTTACATGGTGTTTGCTAGCAATAGAACTGTATCTATTGCACTGAGAAGAAAACAGATGTTTAAATTACCCTGTGTTAAGTCTACCAGGTACCAATACTACCGTGCTTCCTACTCCTTACCTGCATGAATGTATTTTTTCCTGATTTTTGCTTAAGCCAGTGACTGTTGTAGCTCTTTGCCATTTTTGTGGTATATGTCACAAACCCACTTTCAAAATCCAGAGTGGTGACATCTGTCAGACACTTGCTTGTCGATTGCTCTGCGTGTAAATTATGTTTGTTCTTCTACGTTAAAGTGTAACTTGTGAAGTATAAGTTTCCCAGGATGTCTTGTAAGTCATGAGTAAAAAGGTGGTGTGGGCTCTTGAGGTATTTCAAGTGCAGGGCAAGTGTCCTTGGCAGGGACTGGCTGTGCTCATTCAGGGTCTCCTGGATAATCTGAATCCTTAGCTTTGGAAGGAAATGAGGCAACAGAAGATTAGGACTAAGATTTCTGTGTCACCTCAGGACCTTGTGGCATGTCTATTCCCGATTCATACTTCCCCCTCTCTTTCTAGAGAAGTGTTGTCATTAACTGCAAGCAAACCCTTCCTCTGCATGCTGATGTGTCCTGCATCTCTCAGACCTGTGAAGATTTGGACATGTGGTTGGTGTGATCAGAAAGGCTGGTGTTATCTACCAGAGTTCATACTTGAAGTGAGGAAAGAAAGGGGATGGGATCTAAAGATCTCTGTGGGTCTTGCTCATGTTGTTCTGGAAAAAAATGAAAGTTTGTGAGGGAACAGTGCTACCCTTTGGTCATGACACACTCATTCCTCCAAGAAGTGTTAACTGAGAAAATTCAGAGTTATAGCAAGTAACTTCTAGTAAATAATTTATTTTTTTTTTCTGTATATGATACCACAGCAGAATATTACCTTCAGTGTCAGGTAACTGTACTTTTGGTGATCCTGTATCTGTTCAGTGGGTCATAAAAGGCTTTGGGCAATAATTACATGTGTTGTGATAAGCAAGGACAGAGATGGGTGAAGAGTCTCCTCAGGTCATGCTGTGAGTCAGTGACAAACATGCAGAGATGACTGTAACGTGGAAATGGAATTACTGACTCTGTCTGGTGTCCTGTTTACAGTGCTATATGCTGACATCTGAGGGGAGGCACGCCTCCCAACCTTCAACCTACTGGATCCCAGCCCTTATATCAATGCAGATTACTTTACAAAGGTCCTGCACACCGTTTGGGCTGGGATCTAAAATTTAAAAGATCTGCAGCATGTTCTGTCTTTCCTGGTGTTCATTTACATGCAATTCACTCCTTCCTCCTCCAGTTCATTCTCCTGGGTTTTTATTTAGATCCTATGAATACCATGGTGAGAGGCTTGTCATAACCTTTGGAATATGTGACTGTTAAAACATATGAACATCAGATCAGTTTTGATACAGCCTTTGCTGTTATCAAAGACATTTATTTCAGTCTAAAAATGTTGGATCTTGTCTGCTTCCCCTTAAAAACTCTTCTTTGACCTTAGATACATGGCTTAGCAAGGAATTCTCTTGGGCATGGTCATTCAAAGGTGTCTTGTTACAGGTTGTCTGCCAAGCCAATTTGTAACGCACATGGAGGTGCAGGGAGATACAACCAGGCTGTCCCTGCGACCTTTCTCTTCTGGCACCCTAGTGCAGTGTCTAGTGGACACGTTTAGCAGAAGTCACGGTGCAGTAAAAGTGACTCTTCAGTGCTGAGCACAGTGTGAGGATTCCAGACAAGGGACTTTGCACATTTCTGTCACCTTGAATGGAAATCTCACATGTAATGAGCGTTTTGAGGAGCTGTGAATCTTCTTTTTTACTCTTAGGTGGACAATCCAACATAATACCTGGTGTTTGCTGAAAATATTTTTCACTGCTGAGTTAAGCAAATCCCTTAGCTACTAATATTGAAAATGTAACTTAAATGTAATTGAAAAGTATCATGTAGTCAAGTACTGAGTGCTTGATTGTCATTTACAAATGAATTTCCTGAGAGAAATGACAATGGGGCTTTATGACCTTGCACTGGAGAAAGCACACAGGATGCTGTTGTAATAGACATAAAGGAAATTGGTTCTGAGCAAATTTCTCCATAGTTCCTTGTCTTCAATGCTAACTAAACAGATATACTGGTGCACAGTATGCCTCCTTAACTCCACGCTTGAACAGTGCTGGAGGAGATACGTGGGCAGATAGATTCAGTTTCAGCTATGACCCTATGTAGTTATGAGCCTGTCTAATTGCCCTCATATCTTGAATAGTGAGTGTAGATGAAGACAACAGGAGAAAATTACTGCCTTTTATCTTAACTATTGGCAATGAGACAACAAGGTGCAGGATGATTTTCTGTTGACCTTTGAGGATGCCACAGCCCTTGATGTCATCATCACATGTTAAAGGACGTGTTCACCAAGGGAGCTGTTGCTTTCTGCTCTCTCTGACTTTCATGGTAGACCCATGTTTGTATTCTAAATCTGGAGAAATTGCCTGAAGCCTTCTAGACCATCCCAGAGGTTTCTTAGACACCCCATTTATACCTATCTGCCGTATTTCTTTCAACTTGTATGTTACCAGGGCTGCACTGTGGTTTCCTATGAAACTTATTCCGTTCTGTAAAAGTAGAAATGTACAGAATGGAAAGGCAGCTTGCGGGTGGGGACATCTAAAGAGGTGAAAGGCAGAAAAATAAGTTTGTTTATGTAACACCACTAAAATGGAAGAGCAAACAAAATCAAAATTAGGACAAAGGAGTGAGGTCCCTTCCATCCCCCAACATTCTGTGATTCTGTGCACCAGACAAATTGACTAAAACTACTTATGTTCCTATATAAAGAGGAATTTGTATTTTAGCCCCTTCTAATCCTCTAAGCTGTCCTTACCTAAGACAATATTCTAGCTGCTAATCTGTCTCCGTGCTGCAACTTTCCAGCACTACATCCAAGATCATAGTATCATAGTATCAGTCAGGGTTGGAAGGGACCACAAGGATCATCTAGTTCCACCCCCCCTGCCATGGGCAGGGACACCCCACACTAGATCAGTCTGGCCAGAACCTCATCCAGCCTAGTCTTAAACACCTCCAGGGACGGGGCCTCAACCACCTCCCTGGACAACCCATTCCAGGGCTTCACCACTCTCATGGTGAAGAACTTCCTCCTCACATCCAGTCTGAATCTCCAGCTTCATTCCATTCACCCTAGTCCTATCACTACCTGATATCCTGAGAAGTCCCTCCCCAGCCTTCTTGTAGGCCCCCTTCAGATACTGGAAGATCTGTATCTTTAAACTCTATTGTGCACACGCTTCATTTTCAGTTGTAGAATAACTCCGTTCAAATAGGGATGCGTGCAAAGGTAAGGATTTATCCAAATATTTTAAATTGCTTAGGTTTCTGAAGGTATTTTCTCTTTGTCTTCCTGATTCGACATACAACTACTGCCTCTCCTGTCATGTTAATTACCAGGTGTCTTATGTAAAGAGACCACCTTGTACACACAATTCTGCATAATAAAATCGGTATTAAAAAAGATTTATAATGTTGTGCAGCAAATACAAGTTGTAAATGTAAGTGCAAATCACCTATCAAAGTTGTTTACACTTATCAAGCAGCTACTCTAGAGAACAAACATGAAAAACTTCATCTAGGAAGTCATGTTTGGAAGTACTAACATGTAAAATAGATTTATTATTTTTAATCATGTTCTTAAAGAATCTCTGTGTAATATTTCCTTGCTGCCATCAATTGTGAGAGGACTGATTGGAAGTGTTTGTGAGAGCTTGTGTGGAACTTGTACAGAAAGCTTGTGTGATGCTTTTGTGTACCATTCCTGGCTCATGCCTGGGCTCTACAGGGTTCCCCAGCTTCTTTAGCAGTAGTTTCATTCATGGTTAGATGTTTCAGGAGGTCAGCTCAGCATGAGGTTTCCTCCTTATATGTTCAGACAATACAAAGTTTCACTGCATTAGAGATTGTTTATGGACACTCTGAGTTACAGTTGTCACATCAGAGACCTGGCAGTCTATGTAGACAGGGGTGTAAGGACCAGGGACGCAGGGGGATGAAAAGAGGCACCCAAGGTCACTCAGCAGATCTCTGGCAGAAACAGGGTGTTCTGACTTGCAGGCCAGGGTGTGAGGCATACTGCTACCACAGCATGATCTGCTTGCATTGTAAGAACTGTCTTCCTCATCACACCTGTTTCTGACATCTGGAGTTGTATTTTCTGACACGTTGCATGAAAGCCTTTATGTCATTAGCTAGCATTTGCCAAGTATGTGGGAGGTATTTTTCCCCACAAATTCTTCAGTCATCTCCATTTCAGCATCATGTAACTGTGGTAGAGAATATTGGCCTCTCGGCTATCTCTGAGTTCCAAAATCTGCTGAATGAAAAAATACGGGTTGGCAGTAATGATTTAAGCTCTACTTCCAGATCTGCCAAGTTTCTCATAGTTCCCAGGACCTCTTACATCTGGAATTGTACTCTTAATGTATGGAACAAACACCAAATTAAAAATTAGACTCACCAAAGTGAAAAAACCCACATTATCATACACTTATGTTTGACCTTAGAAACTACATTTTGTGTTTTACCTTGGAAATAATAATTTATAGGGACCCATCAGTTCAAGGGTGGTCAAGAAGAAGAGAAGTGCATTCTGGAGTGTTACATACAAGATGTATCAGCATGAATTTGGAACAGGAATTAATCTGAGTGTCAAATGAAACTGAGGTTTATGACAAATAAACATTTTCTAGATAAAACAAACAACCCCAAATGATTTCTTTGGAGCATCTGTTTATCCATTGTTGAACATCTGCTCTGGGTTTTTGATCCTCAGCTCAGTCCTTGTGGTACTGCACCGTATTCCAGAGATGAAACTAAAGCATCACTCTCTGAAGAAGCGAGTACTGTTTGTCCCAGTGGAAAGTTGAGATTTTCTACCTTCCAGTGAGCTAAAATGACATGATAAAGAATGTGACTGGAGATACTTCACCATGTGGGTGGTCTTGGATTGCACATTGTTTGCAGCGAGTCAATTCACATGTTTGAAGTTAAGTGTATGCTGAAATGCTTTGTTAATTGGAGTTACATGGTGTTATCTATTTATACACATTGAGGTTGTCTGAGCATACATTCAGCAAAAAGACAATGACTCTTTCAATGAGGTCATATTCCATGTGCAAATAAAAGCAAAAGGAGAGTGACACAACAAAGCAATGAAGTTACTGTCAGTTCCCTGACAGTGACCTAGTATCTCTGTTCTGTGAACATCCGCTGATGCTCATACCCCTAGGACTCCTGCAGCATGGGAGACAGGAATGTGAACTAGCATCCCATTACTGTCTGAGCAGGACCTGGGAGTCCTGGTGGATAACAAGTTATCCATGGCTCAGCGATGTGCCCTTGTCACCAAGAAGGCAAATTGTGTCCTGGTGTTCATTAAGAGGATTGTGTCCAGCAGATTGAGGGAGGTTCTCCCCCTCTACTCTGCCCTGCTGAGACCTCATCTGGAATACTGCATTCAGTTTTGGGCTCTCCAGTTCAAGAGGGACAAGGACCTGCTGGAGAGAGTCCGACAGAGAGCTGCCAGGATGATTAAGGGACTGGAACACATGCCCTGTGAGGAGAGGCTGAGAGCCCTGGGGCTTTTCAGTCTGGAGAAGGGAAGACTGACAGGGGATTTAATGAATGTTTATAAATATCTGAGGACTGAGTGTCAAGAGGGAGGGGACAGGCTCTTCTCAGTTGCACTCTGTGATAGGACAAGGGGTAATGGATATAAACTACAGCACAGGAGGTTTCACCTCAACATGAGGAGGAACTTCTTCACTCTAAGTCTGCTCTGGAGATGGTCCTGCTCTGGCAGGGGGGTTAGGCTCGATGATCTTTGGAGGTCCCTTCCAACCCCTAACATCCTGTGATCCTATGATCTGTAATATATATAGTATCCACACACTGCTATCTGATTGAATGGAGTGGGCTAGGAACTGTTTGAGGGATTGTTCTTCATAATAGTCATCTGAGAGCAATGAAAAGAGAGGAAAACTGCATTCAGATGAACTGTGAACTGTGGATTATATAGGATGTAAACCTTCAAACCTAGCAGGCTTACATAATTATTAGGAACTGCTGCCAAACCTTTGTCTTTTTTTCAGAGATCCTAATGCATATAATCCTATGTTAATGTACAAAGAATCCTGTGACTTTTATGAGCTGCAGTAGTAGGTCTCCTATTGTGTCCCCATCACCTTACCTGTTGCTAGCTTGCTGGTATTCCGGAAGAATGTCTGCAAGACCAGCAAGAGAGGCAGGCTGAAAAATGCACAACTGGTCTCTGTATATACACAGATATGTGTCTAAATATTCCTCAGTCTGCCAGTTTCTCTGCTTTTTTTTTTTCTTTTTTGACTGCTGGAAAGCAGCTACAGTTTACAGTGACCTCCAGTGGTGAAAACCTTTCTGGAAGAATGCATTCCTAATATCCCAATTTTGGCTGGAAGTCATTCCTCAGAGGGTCTAGGTGATGCAATTTTCAGTTCTCTAAAGCATATTACATTCAGATTTACTTGTCATGTTTTGTGCCTTGTTGTTGCTTTTGGAAAAAAAAAGAATCTTATTGCTGCTCTTCCTCTTCTCAGGATCTTCTTGCTTTTAGGATTGACAATAGTTGTCAGTGTATGAAGCTTTGCTGACTGTGTTTCCTTGTGTAACAGCATGAGATCAGTTCTGGTCTTTCTCCCTTCAAATCTCATTTTCTGTAGTTCTCCTCAACGCTCACAGTATCTTTCAGCTCCTTCCACATCTACCTTTCTGGCTCTCCCATATATTTACAAAGTCTCTTACATGTTATTCATTGAGGACTCTTTCCATTTCTCTTAATCTGGCTTCTTCAGTGTTCTGTGTTAAGGGCTGATTCTGCAATGGTTTAGTCATCTACATAGCCCAGACCCCGCTGTCTCGGTCCAGAGAGGGAAAGAGACTCAGTTCTTTTGAATATTCCTGTGTTATGAAATTAGAGGCACAAATGAGGCCAAAATATCAACAGCTGGACTATTTATTACACATATAAATCAGATCAGAAGGAGAGAGAGAGAATAGAGTGAGAGAGAGAAGAGGGAGAGAGAAGAGGAAAGGAATTATGTTACCACACCCCTCACCCCCCAAGACAGTTTGAGTCTGTGGAGGAAAGGTGCTGCAGCTTTGGATGTAGAAGAGATGTTGTCCTCTGGGCAGCCTCTTCAGCTCCATGAGTTGCAGCAAGCGGAACTTAGGACACGGAGGGAGGGTTCTTCTTGGTCTGCTTCTTCCAGTCTTCATGGTGATGTCTCATCATCTTTTCTCTCCTGGTATTCTCTCCATTTTTCTTCAGAGCAGCATTGCCCTGGGCTTTTCCTTCTCTCCAGTGTTCCTTCTCAGCGGCATTGTCCAGGTCTTTTCCTTCCGTGTTTTCCTTCTCCTGTGTTTTCCTTCTTCCAAGCCAGTAGCTGCTCAGATGGTTTATACAGTTTTTAGGTATGTATATTCCAGAGAGTATCTCTGCCCATTTCCAGGGCAACTGCAGTCTCATGAGCAATCGTTATCTATGCACCTTCCTGAGAGTCGTTCCAGTGGCCACTACCCAATACACATCAGCTATTGTCTAGGCAAGCAGCAAAGGTGATTTTATCTTTGTTGAGTCCCATCAAGAGAGACAAGGTTTAGTCTCTCTCACCCACCAAGACAGAGTAGATTTTTGGAATTAGTAATGCTGGAATATGGCATTGGGGAAGATATTTCCATGATCTACAAGGCAGAATATACCTTTGTGCTTTGCAATCCTTCATAGCAATTTTAACAGAAGTAGCCTTGTCTTTGCTTAGGCTGACTTCTATACTGTGGGCAGCACAGGTTAGCCTGGTTGCTGACAAGTGAATGGCATTCTTGACTGCCATTACTTAGCATTACTGACCTTTCCCCGTAGAAAACAGAGCTGACTTCAGGAATGAGAATCGAGCTGGATTCTACAAAGGGCAGTCATGATGTCAGGTCGTTTGTGGTTTGATGGAGGGGACCAGGAGATTTTTTTGGGTTAATATGATACAGGAATATCTTGCCTTTCCTGGATGATTTTCATTCTTTTATGCTACATATACCAAGTAAATGTACTCTGTGGTAGACATACAAGGAATCAGAAGTCATCAGACTTCAGCCAGCTGCTGTGAATGTAAAATTCAGTTGTGCATGATTTGAGTGGACATATTCTGAGTTGCCAACAACATTATAATGGCAGTTGTCTTTGCCTGGGAATGTCTACACAGAGAAACAAAAAACCCACAAGCAAACCAACCCCAACAATGACAATCAGGTACAGGGATCACTTTTTGGATTTTGCAAAAGAAGTCCTGCTTGCTGGCTTTCTGAACAATGCTCATGAACTTTCTTTGGGATGGTATTTGAGAGATTGTCAGAATGGAGTACCCTGATGGGCTAAAATCTGGAAAACAAAATAAGTAGTTAAGCACCACGGTAGAGTCAGACACTGAAAGATAAAGCAAGAGTTCTGCAACCTGTGACTGGGATGGCTCTGCCATAAATCCTTCCCAAAGAGATCATCCAGGTGCTGTTGCATTTCCTTTAGAGAAGCTTTCTGTACAGGTGGTGTCCTTCTTGACCACAATTCTGCCTTCCTTACTCTGGGCTGCAAGGGAACAACTATGCTTGTAAATGGGAATATCCAAGTCTTCAGAGATAGGGAGCCTTGGTGCCATGCAGGTGAGGATCCAGTTGATATCCTGGGAATCTCTTGGCAACCTGCTCCTTGTGAACCCTGCAAATGCCTGGAAACTGACTGCATATTTCTAATAGCTGTGGAATAAATAGGTATAAGAAGAGATCATTAATTTGATTTTCCTAGCTGCCAAAAATCAGGGCTCACACTGGAATTGAGGTAAAGAGCTGGAGATGGCTGTAGCCCTGGCTGGTTCTGCAGTGACAGGTATGTACCACACACCCTGTAAAGTTTCACCCATAATCTCTGGCCTGTGGAACACAGACATCAGGTTTCATGCCTCTTTGAGAGGCTGTGGACCTCTGAAGAGATGGAGATGGTGTCAGAGCAGCTTGAAAAATGAGAAGACTCTAGTTGTCAGCAGTGCAGCAGGTGTTGCAGTGACAAAGGTTTTGACTTGTGACATGAAAAGTAATGGTGCAACAGCTATAGCTGGCTCCTCTGTTCTGGCTTATAAGACATTTAAATCAAAGCTAGCTGGGACCTGAAGTACCTTCAGATGGTGACAAGCCTTGTGGGCTTAGGAGGTTTTCTAAACATGGTGTTCAGTGCTATGAATGTTAACTATAACAAATCCACCTCTCTGCAATTGTTTCTGCTCCTTAAATGGCTCCAGACATACTCCTTTATCCCTGCTAATAATAGATGGGATTTACAGATGGCTCATGTACCAAGGACTTAATACCAAGCACTATCAAAATGTGTCATAGGTTCATATCATAGTTTTGGATGTTGTCCATGAATCTTCTTGCATCAGTAGCTCCCAGGAGTGCTTCTGGAGGACAGTGATGTTTCCTTTTGTGGTACAGCAGTGGTAGGCATCTTGACAATGAGATGTTTTCAGAGGCATTCTTGAGAATCTTTAGAATCAAATGTAGGCTAATTAGAATAACTTAAATGTAAACTTCTCAGCATGTCCTAAAATCTAAAGATCTGGGACTCTCTGTGGTGGTGGACTGCTTGCCTCCACCAACCTTATGTTGCAGCTCAAGATGAAGTGGGGCAGATTTGTGGCTCTAGAAAATCACTGAGTAGGACACGACTGAACGGTATCTCTGTACACTTCTGATGTATTCTTTAGAGACTTCCATCTGTCCCACTTTGGATGAAGGCAGACTGGGATGCAAGCCACTGAAACACTCACCACTTTGAAGACATTTGCAGGGTTACATGTTTTAAATTATTATGTCTACTTATAGACTGGGGAGGTAAGGTGGGAAAAGAGGGAAGAGTGGAAGAGCTGAAATTACTGTTTTATTTATTTTCCTTCCAATCTGCCTGCCTCTTTCTCCTTTGTATTTTGTTATTTTGGATTATTCTGTTGAGTATTTTTAAAACAACTAAGTTTGAAAACAAACTATGTTTTAAAACAAACTAAGTTTGGGATGTTCCCTTGTCACTACATACTTTTGGGGTGTGTTCCTTAAAACACCTCTAAGTATTTAGATACTGAGCAGCAGGTCAAATTCATGACTAGCAGTGTCTAAAATCATTAACTGCATAGAGTATTGCAGGTGCTGCTTACCCAGGACCACACCTGTGTGACCAAATCAGTGCTTGGCAAAGAGGCATTGGCTTCCCTAAGAGAACAATCATTTATCCAGCTTTGTCTTTGCTGTTAATCTTTCATGCCCAGTAGTGTAGTTGTGGGAACACAGCTCCCCCACAGAGGTCCAGGGCAGTATCTGCTCTCTGCTTTACCACACATGAGACTTCATTCCTTGCAGTTACAGCTCTGATCCATGACACTTGATTCTGGATGGTGGCAATACAGATACCTGATCCTTCATGCTTAGTCTCTGATACTGGATCTCCATTAGGAAAATTACTGGTACCTGATCTGCCTGATCACAGCTACTTGATATATGGTGATGTTCCCCATTGTAACTTGTTTACCACAGAGTAAATTTGAAACAGCTAGTCCAGCAAAACTGAAGAATTAAAGGATTTGGTGTACTCTGTGTATACTGTGGACGAAACATAATGTTAAGAAGCCATATCTTTTAAGGACAGTTGCAAGAAGTAGTAGTACAGGGATAAAAATAAAAAGAAAGAGGACATACTAAAACAAATATGTGCAGATCCCAACAGTTACATCTGTTGTCAGAGCTCAGTGCTCCACCTTGACTCTCCATGCTGTCTTCAACACCAACTAGCATTTAAAACTCGAAAATAGTTATGCCCCAACTTCAGGTGAAATCATCTTTTAATGTCAAATTGAATTGCTTCTGTTTCACTATAAGTGTATTCATTTCAGTCCACAGGCTGCCGGAGGTGACAAAGCCTTTGACTAAGCAGCTGGTTGAAATTAGTTTGTAGAGAGTTCTATAGATTCATAATCTGTCTTATTTTGGATGGTTTTCAGTTTCATTGCAATAGTGTTTTGTCCCTGAAGAGGGGATGCAATAAGCCAAACTGCACTGAAATGAAAAGTAGACATGCTTCATTCCAGTAGGGTTTCAAGCATTGCTTTGCCTTCTTCCCCAGTTAATTTTATTTGGAAGTAGCACATCCTCGTGTGTCCATCAAAGTATTCTGTTTTCATGAGCCATCATTTTCCAAAGCATTCCAGTGTTTTGTTTCTTTGGTTAGCTCCAGTAACAACTACTTTTAATTCTCATGCTGGATGATATAAATTGGTTAGGGAATAAGCATCGGATGAAAAAATTAGGTTAAAAAACCCCAAGGTGGCATTCATGAAACTGAATCATGCCGGCAAAGAGGTGAGTGAGGTGACAAAAAGGCTTCCAAATGTTTCAAGGTGAATACAGGATGGGAGAGAAGCCAAAGAGCTTGAAATGTTCCACACTGTTAGGCAGGACAGACCTAGAAGTAGTTACCATTTCCCCTATGTTCTAGCAGCAGAAAATTACAATGATTAAGGGGTTTTCGTGTGAATATCCTGGACTTAGAGGCCAGCCAGCATCCCAGATGCAGGTAGCTAGTAGCAGTATCTAAAATTTGGGATCATGAGGTAAAATTCTTTCCTGGTGAGACCCTTTTAGCTTAAGATAGACAGCAGCCCGTGGCCAGAGGTTACACCTTCACTATTGCCACTAATGCTGCTATTCTTTGTCATATTGTCCACTGCCTTTCTATCTCTCCATTTATCCCATTATCCCCACAATATTCTGTGGCAGTAAGCTTCACAACAGGTAACTATTGTGAGAATCTGTTGTTTCTCATTTGAAACTGATGTGCAATACTTGTGTTGAGTGTCTCCATCCTCTTGCACTGGTAGATATGGTAGTTGCTCACTCCTCTTTGTCACAGCAATCATGATTTTCTAGAGCCATGATACTCCATACAGGTGTATGCATGACTTTTCAGTAAGTACTGATATGAAAGTAAAAGCATTAGTTAGAAACAGCATATTTCTTTTAAAAAATTTAAAAAGAGAGGAAGTAAAGGAAAGAGCTGAGCACCCTTACAAGAAACTGAACATCATGGCTTCACTGCCAAGTGAGACTTCTGTGTGAAATTGCCCTACCTTTCCCAAGAGTTCCTCCAGCTAGTGAAAACTGCCTTTCCAAAGAATGTTTTCAGGGGAGTAATCCTTTCTGCAATGCTCATTTGTGATGTGTAGGCAGAGTGAGAAGCAGAGGAAATCTAGACAGGAGTATCACCAGAGTTTTGTCTACTTATGTTTTTCCTTCAAGCAGGAAAAAGGGTGTGACAATCTGTGATCCCTAAGGCATTGCAGAGTTTAAAAGAAGTAAAGGCTTGAAAGAAATAAAGACCTATAAGATAAGCTTCTACTAGATGTGTGAAGTGAGAAGGGACCACTTTGATCCTCTGCTCTGCCCTTCCACAGGGCAGAGGCCATGGAAATCAGCCAGGCAGTTTTGGTATGGAACTGAAAATCTTGTGATCAAATTAGAACAAGTAACATTAATGGAGTTCTGTAAATAGAAGAAGTGAGCAGATAAGGATAGGTCAGGGAAAGAGAGGAGAGAGCCTCTGAGGTAAGAGGAGAGTTTGTTTCATAACAAGACTGCTCTTCTCATGTTTCCCTGTCCCACAGGCAGAGTCACTAGACACTGAGGAATCCAAATCTGATCTTTCATTAAAATAAATACAACAAACTTATTCTAAGCAATGTTATGCTTACTTTTAAAAATATAGAGAGTAGGTAACAATTTAGCCTGAAAACACAATGAAAAAATGCAAAAGATCTGGTTTCTAGGGAATGTTAGTTTTGTTATATTGCATCTAACCCAGGGAGGTTACAGGTGCAAGCAGACCATTGTCACTCCCTTTTGTCTTCTTAGACAGGGTAAGAAATCCAGTTACTGACTGGGCAAATTGCATGAGGCAAATGGGAAAGGCAAGGGTACAAACTCTTCAACTGCCTTCATTTTTTGCTGGACAGATTTCTAGGAGAGCACTGATGCTCTCCCAAGGGCCGTACTTGCTCTGACCACCTTTTTCACTCACTGAAAAACCGGGCCTGGGTACCTGGTGTCCTGCATGAGCTATTCAGAGAACGACTGCTCTTCAGCTTCTGAAGGGTTCCATCCAGCTCCTATAACATAGCAGAGCAATTACTTTCACCTGAACATTCAGCAGGTGTTTCAGAAATTCACAAGTTTGAACAGCAGGCAAAACTTTTCCCCACAGAGCAGCCCAAAAGACTTCTGGATGCACATCCTGATATCAGATGGTGAAGTACACTGAAACATGCCCACTCTCAGCACAGACTGCCTTGACATGCTCTGGACACCTGTGTGGAGGTTCCTTCCTAAATGCCTTGTACTTCAGTGCTAGTGTCTTTAGCTTAAAATTCTGGTCACAAAATAATGCTGAGTCCTGCATCATGGGCTTAGCAAAGGCTTAAAGCCTCTGTGGGAGTAGCCTGCAGGTGTGCACCATCTGAATTTTCATTTGGAGCAGGTGACAACTATCCTGGGTTAACACAGTCTGTTCTCACAAGTCCCCTTCTCCCCCAGCAGATGGGAGGGAAAGTAACACAAGAAAACCTTTGGGTCAAGATAAGGATATGCTGTACAGTTACGTTAGCAGAACTAGAAGCAGCAACAGAAGCCAGGGATAAAATAGTTGTTTCCTCAACTGCCTTACTGCGAACATGCAGCAGCCAGCACAGCAGAAGCAGCCAACACCCTAAATGTGGAAACCAGAAGCAGCAACCGGAACAGGAAGCTTTGCATATTACAATCTGAACTTCAAGCCCCATGATAGTTTGATCCAGCCAACACTTTCTTTTTAAAGCTGGCATGATGGCATCATGGTATTGAATATCAACAGCTGATTCAAATTAGCCCATTGCAGTATCCACCCCTTATTGTATATGATATGCATCATGCCCAGCAGCAATTAGCCTCATACAAGATGCATCACACATCATTCACTGTCCATTCTCACTCAAAATGAGATCGCCGTCCTCTACAAAATGGACGACTTACTGCAGATGCTCTGAAGCTTCACCCTGTTCCTGTACAGTCTGCATCAGTCTATGATCAGTCCAAGTGGTGGGGGTGTGTTTCCACCCCTGGGACAGTTGAATCCAGTGACTCCTTATAACTTTCTGAGTGAAAGAAAACTGTGGCCTGCATTCTGGTGCTCAGCTTCCAACACATCCAGCTGTTGGGATCCCCCTGTCATACCAGAAATACAGATGGGTTCCATGCCTCAGAGTCTGATGGCATCAGGTTACACTGGGCCCCTGTATTTACTGAAGCTTTATACTCTTGTGGGTTCAACTTGCCAAGCCAATGAATCCATACAGTCAAATAAGCCAAATTTTTCCTCTCCTCCATCTGGTTGGAGGCTGGGCCCCTCTAATTGTGACTGGAATCACTTGCATCCTGTGAAGATGCTTTGGAAATCCCTTCAGGAAGATCAGGATTGGTATCAGTTTGTCTGCTCTTTTTGGGTGATTTTCCACTGGAAACCAGAGCAGTGCTCTTCTGGGGAGAATTTCCTTGTAATTCACAGACTTGTGCGGCTAGGTCTGAAGTGGGTTTTCCAACCCAATTCCTCATACCCTCCAGTGGTCATGTAAGTAGAACCACAGGGTATGCCATGGTGTGTACTTCCCAGATTCTCTCCCTTGGATGGGGAAGCTCCCGCTCTTCATGGCTGAAACATGGAACCATAGAGATGGGGAATAGGACAGATTCTCTTGGATTCGCTTGGCCTTCCAAGCCAGTTCCTTCACAGCTGAAGCAGGCCTGTACAGAGGAAGAAAGACTCCCTTTGCATTGCTGGAACCTGCTAGCTATTT
This sequence comes from Dryobates pubescens, assembly GCF_014839835.1. NCBI lineage: Eukaryota > Metazoa > Chordata > Aves > Piciformes > Picidae > Dryobates > Dryobates pubescens. Next base: position 30,253,913 of record NC_071620.1, on the reverse strand, counting down.
CATCCACAGTTGGTCCTTGGCCATCTTCCAAGGCCAGAGATAAAGACTGAGTGACCACCCCTGGATTTTTCTCCAGTTCTCATACTGACAACTGGAGTTCTACAAAAATCTAATGAAAGACCACCTCACACTTTCTGGAAGGAAAATAAAAAGGAGTAAGCTGTAGTAATTGCATGAAATCAGAGGGTTAAGAGGTAGGATTGCAATTATGTAAGTGATACAATGTGGTAGGGAGGTAGGGCTTCTCTGCAGGCAGTGCAGCACTAATAACACATTTTTTTCTAAAAGGTGAAAATAAACAGACAAAAATCAAACAGAAGCAATTTATCAGCAATTACAGGCTGAAATATATTGCTTCTGCAGTGGAATATTATGAATTGGTAATGCCAGACTGTTTTATTTCACAGAATGACAGAAATGTTCAGGCTGGAAAAGACCCTTGGGATCACCAAGTCCAACCAATAACCCTGCTCGACAAGGCTCTCCTCTAAACCATATCGCCAAGCACCACATCAAAACAATCTTTAAACCTCAACCACCTCTACCCCAATGTCTGACCACTCTTTCTGTGAAAAAAATTTTCCTAGTGTCCCATCTAAACCTCCCCAGTTGCAGCTTGAGGCCATTCCCTCTTGTTCTGTCACTATCTGTGAGAAGAGACCAGCCTTTCAGGCAGTTGTAGAGAGCTATGAGGTCTGCCCTCAGCCTCCTCTTTTCCAAACTAAACAGCCCCAGCTCCTTCAGTTGCTCTTCATAAGATTTATTCTCCAGGCCCTTCACCAGCTTTGTTGCCTTCCTCTGCATTCACTCCAGCACCTTGACGTCTCTCTTGTACTGAGGTGCCCAAAACTGAACATAGTACTCAAGGTGTGACCTCAGCAGTGCTAACTACAACTTCTGTAGCCCTGGTGTACTTTAGTGTTTATTGAAACTGAAGACTTACCCTGCATTACTTATTGATAAAATTTCAATGAAAAGAAATCTCTGGGAACAGCTGGCCAAAGGAAGCACTCTTTTTGGTTAGCCAACTGGCCATAAGGCCAAACATTTAAAATCTTACATGATTTTCTGTAGTCTGGGCATTAAAGTAGGGAAACAGTGTTTCAGTTATAGGTGCTGTAATCCAGGTGTGTGTCTTTTGGGTCATTGTGCTCACCAGATGCCCATTCTGGCCTCTGGAAGCAGTTTCTATGAAATAAAAACTTAGCTCATCTTCTTTAGGAATGATGCAGCTGTTATTTCACTTCTGGCCTGCCTTAAGGGACACTGCTTCCCAAGGAAAGCACTGAGAAGTTGAAAAATTGAAAAAGTGCAGCTTCAGGGTTTCTCCTTCCGTTCCTATGGACTGTCTAACATCAGATAACATACTGTTTTGTTTGGGACCTCCCTGGATGGTAAACAGGAGCCTGTTGGCAAGTTTACTGAGCATTTTTCTTCCCATTATGTGCACCTTTCCCTGTGTTACTCACTCCACTCCATTTAAACAGGCTCTTTACTGATTCTAGGCTTCCTGAAGGGTGTCACAGAGAGAAGTGAAAGCAGGAGAGCTTGAGTGTGCAAGGATATGTCTTCCAGTGCCTCTGCAGGCTCTTGAAAGTGAGGGAAGCATCTGCAAGGTTAATCCTGCATCTGCAACAAAAGTCCTCCCTTAACTCCATGGCCTCCAGGAAAGCAGACTCCATGCAGCTTGCACATAGCTATGAAAAGACACTATAGAATCTCTGGCCTAAGAGCCTCAAAAGTTAGTGAGGTCTAAGTTATTTTCTTATTTGGTTTTATTCTATTAGCAAAGTCAGGTAATTGTCAGCAATTGTCCCTGGACAGGGTAGGAAGACAGAAAGCAAGATTTCTGTGACTTTTATTTATGCCATATCCATTCATTCTATCCTATTAAATTTAGCAGAGTAGGATTTGTAATATTGGTATAAAGCAAACAGATCAAAAGGGAGAAAATTTGTAATACTTCCTGGATTTTAGGGCTTTTTAATACAGCTCAGAAGTTAAATTTTATGTGACACCCTTCCTTTGAATTCTTCATCATCCCTCAAGCACAAATGTATACTGTAAAATCTTGACAGGCATAAGTCCCAATCTATATGAAATAAGAAATATCCACCAAAATTACCCAAATGCACAAACAAAAGCAGCTCAAATTGCCCATTGCCTAAAACCACTGGTTTCCAGCATATGCATCTCATGGTGCTTCTACACAGTCCTGCATTCTGATGTTCATTCTGAATATGAATGTGCCATTTATTCCACTTTTTTTGACACTCGCCTTTCTAGAAGAGAAAGAGATGGGTGAATGTATTTTCTGCATGCAGCATTTTGTGCTGATTTACTTAGTTCAAGTCTGTTTAATTCCGACTCTGCTTGCCGTCATACTGGTAAAACAAGTGTTTGCTTTAGCAGAACCTGTTTGCATAAATGACAAGTGCCCTGGCTGACCTACAGAAGGAGTGGATTCCTGTGCTTGGTGCAGTGCCTTAGTAGTAGAGCAGGATAAAATAATTTCTTGATTTCTGCAGAAATGGACTAGTAGTTGTGGAGGGTGTCTGCTGGGATTTTTTAGGAAAAAACCAACCACACACACAAAACCCCCTAACAAACAAACCCCAAGACAAACAAAACCAACAAACAAAACCCAAGACAAACAAAACCAACAAACAAGCAAAAACTCCCCAAGCCCTCCTTCTCAGTTCTGCACTCCCGTAGCTGGTCTCACAGCAGAAGGCAGCTGGGAGCAAACCACCAACTGAAAATGAATCAGCAGTAATTCAGCAGAAGAGCTCTACATTGCTGTTGTTGCCATGCTGGGACTTTCTCTGTCCTCGGTGTTGTTAACTCACAGTGAATTTAGAGAGCAGTGCTTTTGCTTTGTAAAGGTCAGTTTAATAAAGCTAGCTGATCACAGAGTGACAGCCTGAGACACACATTGGCTTTCACTGTTCTTTATGTTGATATGCCTGATGAGTGTGTCCACTATTTCTATCCAGGGCTCTGATATCATAGGCTGGACAGTAGGCAAGTTTTAGAATAGAATAGAATAGAATAGACCAGGTTGGAAGAGACCTTCGAGATCATCATGTCCAACCTATCATCCAACACCACCTAATCAACTAAACCATGCAACCAAGCACCCTATCAAGCCTCCTCCTAAACACCTCCAATGATGGTGATTCCACCACCTCCCCGGGCAGCCCATTCCAATGGGCAATCACTCTCTCCCTAACATCCAGTCTAAACCTCCCCTGGCGCAGCTTGAGACTGTGTCCTCTTGTTCTGGTGCTGGTTGCCTGGGAGAAGAGAACAACCCCCACCTGGCTACAACCTCCCTTCAGGTAGTTGTAGACAGCAATAAGGTCTCCCCTGAGCCTCCTCTTCCGGCTCTCTCAGCTCCCTCAGTCTCTCCTCATAGGGCTTGTGCTCCAGACCCCTCACCAGCTTTGTTGCCCTTCTCTGGACACATTCAAGCAACTCAACATCTTTCTTAAATTGAGGGGCCCAGAACTGGACACAGTACTCAAGGTGTGGCCTAACCAGTGCAGTGTACAGGGGCAGAATGACCTCCCTGCTCCTGCTGGCCACACTCTTCCTGACACTGGCCAGGATACAATTTGCCCTCTTGGCTGCCTGAGCAGAACTGCAGGCTCATGTTCAGCCTACCATTAACCAGTACCCCCAAGTCCCTCTCTGCCTGGCCACTCTCCAGCCACTCTGACCCCAGCCTGTATCACTGCATGGGATTGCTGTGGCCAATGTGCAGAACCCAGTACTTGGATGTGTTACATCTCATGCCGTTGGATTTTGCAGCTTTTGAAGGAAGCTGAGCTATCAGTATGTTTCTTCTGGAGAGAATAATACATCCTTTGTAAAACTTTGATCTCCCAACTCACCAGGAAGCTTCAGGGCTCTTCTCTCCATAGCTCTTTTAAAGATCTTTTAATCAATACAGTTTCCCTTTCTCTCTGAAATTGCATTTACTGTATTTTTAGACTGTTCTGATGGTGTGAAAGGTGTTACTTACATCCAATTTTCCATATAACCACTTCTGATGACTGTCCCTTTCAAGTCTTTTCAGCCTATCCATCCTGAATTAACTTTTTTTTGTAAGAAAAGGCCTTTTGTGGTTTATAAATTTTAATACAGGATGCTAGCTGCCAGAAGGTTTTGGATTTCAACCAAAGATTTTAACCAGTCTGCCCAGCAGATGAAATGAGGTACAGCTCCTGCTGCACCTGGAGACAGTACTTCTTTCATTGCTCTGTTTCAGAGTTATGACACCTCTGCTTTAGCCTCAGAAAGTCAGGAATTTTCCTTTAAACAGGCTCCCTGGAAATAGAGTTTTAGACTATTAATGGGTAATTTATCATGCAGTATTTTTCAACCTTAAGAAACTTTGGGTTTTGAGGTTTGTTTTGGTTTTAGCGTAGTAAATTGGGGACAGCTAAGCAGAGGTGAGACTCTTGATGTGATATCTTGAGACAGCAGGAGATGGTGATCATGGAGACTAACAGTGAAAGAACATCATGTGCTTGGACAGTGAAGTTCTTTGAACCTCAGCTTCAGCTGTGAAGTAGACACATGCTGATTATGGTGGATTTTACATGTGCTGTGTAGTTTTTACCCAGAGAAACTCACTAACAGTGGGAAGTCATGCATGAGGGAGTTGTGCTTGACCTGGATAAATGCTGCACTGTGCAACTTGCAGTGGATCACCTTTCCTGTCCAGATGATTTTCCATATGAGAGAGACCTGTGGAGCCCCAGAGTATGAGAAGTACTGCTCCCAGAACATGGATAGTGTCTTCCATCCACAAGAAGGGCTGGATGGAGGAACCTGGAAACTACAGGCCTGTCAGCCTGACCTCAGTGCCAAGGAAAATTATGGAGCAGATCATCTTGGGGGCAATCACTGTGCACCTGAAGGATGGCCAAGGGCTCAGGTCCAGCCAACATGGATTTAGGAAGGGCAGGTCCTGCCTGACCAATCTGATCTCCTTCTATGATCAGGTGACTGCCTGGTGGATGTGGGGAAAGCTGTGGATGTAGTCTACCTGGACTTCAGCAAGGCCTTTGACACCGTTCCCCACAGCAAACTCCTGGCCAAGCTGTCAGCCTGTGGCTTGGACAGCAGCACTCTGTGCTGGGTTAGGAACTGGCTGGAGGGCCAAGCCCAGAGAGTGGTGGTGAATGGTGCCACATCCAACTGGCAGCCAGTCACTAGTGGTGTCCCCCAGGGATCAGTGTTGGGCCCCATCCTGTTCAATATCTTCACTGATGATCTGGATGAGGGGGTTGAGTCAGTCATCAGCAAATTTGCAGATGAGACCAAGTTGGGAGCAGATGTTGATCTGTTAGAGGGTAGAAGGGCTCTCCAGAGGGACCTTGACAGGCTGGACAGATGGGCAGAGTCCAACATGACAGCATTCAACAAATCTAAGTGCCGGGTGCTGCACTTTGGTCACACCAACCCCATGCAGCTCTACAGGCTGGGGTCAGAGTGGCTGGAGAGCTGCCAAACAGAGAGGGACGTGGGGGTACTGAATGAGAGCCAGTTGAACATGAGCCAGCAGTGTGCCCAGGTGACCAAGAAGGCCAGTGGCATCCTGGCCTGCATCAAGAATTTCTGTTATATTAGCTATAGCTCTGAGTATGCCTGGGCCTGCTTCAGTGACTCAGAGGCACTTAATGTCTTTCCAATACAAACTGAGTCATCTCTGAGGGTCACTGCTCACCCCAGCACTGGAAGAGAAGCAAAATACTGTCTAGAAATCTTATGAAAACCAAGCAGCTGGAGAGACTTCTGAAAGAATAGTGTGGCCAGCAGGAGCAGGGAAGTCATTGTGCCCCTGTACTCAGCACTGGTCAGGCCTCACCTTGAGTACTGTCTCCAGTTCTGGGCCCCTCAATTTAAAAAGGACATTGAGACACTTGAACGTGTCCAGAGAAGGGCAGTGAGGCTGGTGAGAGGCCTCAAGCACAAGCCCTACCAGGAGAGGCTGAGGGAGCTGGGATTGTTTAGCCTGGAGAAGAGGAGGCTCAGGGGAGACCTTATTGCTGTCTACAACTACCTAAAGGGTGGCTGTAGCCAGAAGGGGGTTGGTGTCTTCTCCCAGGCAACCAGCACCCAAACAAGAGGACACAGTCTCAAGCTGTGCCAGGGGAAGTTTAGGCTGGAGGTGAGGAGAAAGTTCTTCACAGAGAGAGTTGTTAGCCATTGGAATGTGCTGCCCAGGGAGGTGGTGGAGTCACCATCCCTGGAGGTGTTCAAGAGGGGATTGGAGGTGGGATTGGAGGTGGCACTTGGTGCCATGGTTTAGTAGTCATGAGGTCTTGGGTGACAGGTTGGACTTGATGATCCTTGAGGTCTCTTCCAACCTTATTGATTCTATGATTCCACTGTCATTTTTATCTTCAAAGACCCCGACGTTTTCTACAGAGATGTTTTCTGTGATTCTGTGATCTATAGATCAGTTGAGTTATTTATTTATTTTTTGTCTGTCAAAAGTGGTCACATGAGCACATGCAGAGGGGCTCAGAGTTTGGAGGTGGTGGTGTATTTGCGAGGGTCACATACTAAGTGACACCTGCAAGACTGATCACTGAACTCTGGCTGGGGTCTTTCTGTAGTTTGTTTCAGACCCTTGCTCTCATCATTTATCACTAGGGTATCTCCAAGATACTTAGTAGTCATCAGGGTCATTATAGTAAAGGAAGTCAGAATTCCTAATTAATTAACAGGCTGTGGAGTAGTTGTATGCAGAGAGCCCTGTGGAGCAGTAAATTCCCTAGCTCTACTTCATGAAATTCTGTGCCAGACTTTCTGACCATAAGCAGAGTTCCAGATGAGTGGTTTGGGCAGGCCTCAGGGGAGCTGTGAAGGTATACCACTTATGACACAGTATGTCACTTAATTGTAGGTGTATTTCAGCCCCTCGTGGTACAAGAGTCCAACATGACTGCTGATTGTAGAAATGGATCATTTAGAAGAATTTCCCCCATCTTGATGCATTTTCTTTTGTTGGGAAAGATAAGAAGAAGGAGGGGAGAGGTAGGAGAGGTTTTTTTCTGATCTACCATCACTGATATCTGTGAACTTTCAATAAACAGTGTGAGTTTCTGACTTTCTGGATCTGGTTCATAGCTTTCATGCTCATTTTCTAATCTATTTCAGAGCTGAGCAGCTGTTAGCTCATATTGTTTCTCAGAGTGCTGTTGAGTGCTGGAGAAAGAGCAGACAAGCTTTAGCTCCCATTTGTGTACTACTGTGTACAATACTTCTCCTTCATGACTAGGATATAGTAATCCTCAAATATTTTAGAGAGTGGCTCACTTATTTCCCAAAGTCTAGAGTTGTTTCTTTTTGCAGGCTCATTGGGATTTGAATCTTACTGAGATTCTGCAGAAGTATTCTATACTATTTCTGCCATTGCAGATGATTTAAGGAGGCAACCTCTCTGGGCAGCCTGTTCCAGTGCTTGAGCACCCTCACAGGAAAGATGTTCCTCTTTAAGTTCAAATGAAACCTCATGTGAACTAGTTCGTACCTCTTTTTCCTTGTCCTATCACTGGCCACCACTGAAGAGAGACCAGCCTTAAACCTCCTGACCCACACCTTTTAGATATTTGTATGTATTGATAAGGTCCCCTCTCAGTCTTCGCTTCTTCAGGCTAAGAGCCTCTAGGTCTCTCAGCATCTCCTTGTAAGAGAGATGTTCCAGTTCCCTAATCATGCTTTGTGGCACTCTGTTGGACTCCTCCATCCCAGAACTGGACAAAATACTCCAGATTTGGCCTCACCAGGGCAGAATAGAGGGAGTGGAGAGCCTCCCTTGACCTGCTGTCCACTCTGTTCTTAAATGCACTGCAGAATACTGTTGGCTGCCATCAAACTTGTGGTCCACCAGCACTCCCAGGTCCTCCACATAGCCGCTTTCCAGCAGGTGAACCTCCTTAGATGCATGATGCCTTTGTTGAACTTCGTGAGGTTCACCTCTGCCCAACTCTCCAGCCTGTCCAGGTCATGCTGAATGGCAGCACAGCCTTCTGGGGTGTCAGCCACTCTTCCCAGTTTTGTATCACCAGTAAACTTGCTGAGAGTACACTCTGTTCCTTCATCCATGTGGGCTGAAATGATCCAGATAAACAGCAGGATGAAAGCTGAAGACAAGAAAGTGGTCAGGGTTGCTGGAAGGAATGAATTACTAAGGAAGGAAGAACTCAGAAGTTCCAGTTATACAGCATAGGGATATATCAGGCATGAAATAGGCACTGAAAGGAATAAAAATAAGTGAAAAATCACCAGGGAGTGTTAGCTAAGGGTGATATCACAAAGGTCTTAATTTAAGTAACTAAAATATAAACAAAGGTGTAATGATTTTATTATCTAGATTCTGAAAAGGTGACTCCTACTGTGTGTTTGTGTCTTGATGTTTTAACTATCCTGAGATTTTATTGTAGGCATTTGAGCAATTGTTTTAATAGAAGAAGAAATCAAGATGTTCAAAGGAAAAACCAAAACTCAAGATTGTTTTCTGGGAAATGGAACATGACATGTTGACTTGTACACTGTTTTCACAAAGGAGTTTATTACAGACACACAGAGAGTGCCTTCAATTTCTTTTTGTATAGGACAAAAATATTCAAGAAGAAAATTTTCTCTCAGTACTGATCAGTTCTGAAACATTGTCATATCTTTTTGTGTGCAGTATAACTATACACTTGAGAGAATACTGGGAGGGAGATGCAGCAATAAACTTCAGATACGTAAAAGGTATTTGCAAAGACGAAGGGAACAAAAGTGTTCTTGTCATCCATGGTTAGGACAAGAACAAATCAACTTCACTTGCACCAAGGGAAGTTTAGATCATGCTTTAAAAAAACCCTCTAACAGAAAATTATCAGGAGTGCACCAGCTTGCTTGAAGAAGTTATGGAAGCTCCAGCACTGGCAGTGTTAAAGCTTCAGGTGTGAGACAAACTTTCAGATGAGTTCAAGAACCATATTTGCTTCACATTGTCTCTTAGATGAATAAAGACAGCTCACTTCCTGCTATGTTACTGGCAATAAATGTGCAGGAAGATTCAGTGTGGATGTAACCTGAGATCCATACCTAGATTATATGAAATTTCATATAAAGCATCTCTTGAGTGATTGAGGGAGGTCATTTGATAACAACTTTTTTTTCCCAGAGGTGGAGGTCACAGTGGCCTGGTCTAAGTTTCTGGTTCTAACTCAGAGCTAATTGTTCACAGTCCCCTCCCACTGCCCTTAATACATACCCTGTGCATACCTGATCCTTGCCAGGATGTAGGTAGAGAAATATCAAGAGAACATGTGCTCCTTACATGAGTGAGCAATGTCTGGAATGTGGAGTGTGCTTCATACACACATTCTGCAAACTCATGCATAAGAGGCATCCCTGTGTTACTTCTGGGGAAGAAACGCCCCAAGCCTGCAGTAAAATAGCAAACTGGACACAGGAGATTTGGAGACCTTGTCTAGAACAGCTTGAGATCGATGAACATGGTACCATATTCTCCAGATGAGGTTCACTGATACCAGTCTTCCATGGAGTGCAGCATATCACAGTACATGTCTTACAGCTTGAGGAAGTTGGACTAGGACTTTATAACTTACACATTTTCGCTTGTTCTCTTGTTGATGATGTTTTATTTCAGCAGCCATATTTTTATGAGGTGCTGTGTCTGGGTCTTTATTGTTAGGAAATATGGAGGGTGAGACCGAACTGAATTAAGTTGAAAAGACTCAGACTAAATCAGTGGGGAGAGGGAGGAAACCTCCTTTTAACATGCATCCAGTCAAAGAAGGTAAGGTAAGCCAGAGTAGTTAACGTCACAGCAGTATGAGCAGAGGACTAATAATTGTTGAGAACAAAGTAAACAACATTTTAAAAGAGAAAGCAGTTTTTGTTTGCAGTGATAAGTAGTTGTGTGAAGTTACAATAGCAAGTATTACCTCTTTCTATTGATTTGAGACTGGGTATTTTGGGTGTCATGGGTTCAGTTGAACTGGGCTGTGATAATGTTTTAAAAGATATTTTGTGAGACTGACATCCTGTGGAACCTGCAGTTCTCCTGGCCTTCCCAGGCTTTAGGTCAGGAGGTGCTAAAAGCTTGGTCTGGGTGTCTCTGAACATGAGAGTCACAGTTCAGAAGCAACTAGCTGACAGAGCTGGGGCAACAAACTGACTTGTCTGTGACAATCTGCTAATGCTAGCCAGGTTTCCATATTTGTATGTGCAGAGAAAATACCATTGGCCTCAGTTTGAGCTCAAGAGAGAAAGAAGAAGGAAGACTTGACTTTACCAGCCTGTCCAGTCTTCACCGTTAGCCCCTTTAACTGTATCTATAGAAGGTATGGAGCTTTAGCACATCTCTTACAGATTCATTGTACCATATCTGCAGACATGTTAAAAGTGTGCAAGTCCCAGTAGCAGTGACCTGTCTGCTGATGTTAGCTTGCTTTCTTTTGTTCCTTTTGTCTTACAGAGCAGGTAGTGTTCTTCCAATTCAATTCAGCCTTGGAACTACTAGCATCCAGATGAGTTTTTAATGAGCCATTTTTATAGTTTGCTTTCTACATTTTAAAAGTGTCTGGCATTCTCATGTGTCATGGCACAATACTAAATCAATCAGACTTTACAGATGATATTTGATAATGGTACCTCACCTCACAGAGCTTAAAATTTTTATTAGTGTTTATAGTATTGGTTTGAGGTATTTCACATAATGTTTCCCTGGACAACTGTTAGGAGAGATGTAAATGTTTAACATATGTGGCTGTGTGCTCCAATACAGCACATGATTTTACCATTACTGTCTTTGTGTCCTTTCTTAAAAAAATAATTTCTTTGCTTTGACAAAGTAATGGTCCTTTTAGGGAGGATCCTTATGGCCAGCAGGCTTGACCAATGAAGTCCCCCAGAGGAGGAGTCCTAGCTGGATGGGGGGAAAGGCCAAGTAAACCTTTAACTTTTTTTTCTGTGCAGGGAATGTGGGGGACAGTGGGGAAGCCCACTGTGAACTCCTTCAGAGATGTTTCATCCAAGATAAATGCCTCTTCAAACCTGGCCATTTTACAGATATGCAAACACCTCTCATGGAAGTTTGTCTCTTCTGCAGGTGTGGAACTGTCAGGAGGGTTTAGTTTGTGTTTCTAACAGAGATGAACAGAAGAAGGCAAAGATTTTCAAAAATGACTGCTCTCTGCTGGAACTAGTGTGATGTTCTTTGCTTCAGTATTCTTCTCTTTATAAACTGCTGCCCTGTATAGTATTCTTCCCATGAAAGAGGGGTCCCTAAACTCCCTGTCTTTTCTTCTTCTATTGTGTTTCTTATTTTAAATCCATTTAACCACCTCAGTCTGCTCAGTGAATATGCTATGAACAGCACCACATGGTGGTCACCCCTTGGTAATGGCTGCTATGTAAAAAAGAGATTTCAGTCCATGTTTCAGGATCATGTATGGACACAGGTCATCTTTCACACATAGTACCACACTGTCCTAAGAAAGTGACAAATGTACTTAGGAGCTTTTTTGCTTTATTAATCTGAACACTGACTACATGTTGATTCATAAATGACTGTGGCAGAATGCCTTGGGGATTTTGGAAAACCTCAGTTGTGATTGACTCTAAAAGACATCTTTGGCACCTAAAAATAAAGAGACAACCTTTCACGTTCTTTAGTGAACAGATGCAATTTTGGAAGGCTCTTTAGTGTGTTAGATACTCAGAACTCTCTGTATGCTTTACTTAGTTACCCCTCACGCTTCCCATTTAAAGGATGGTGAAATTGATGCTGGCAAAAGAAATTATTCACTGGCATCATGAAAGAGGCTCTCATTTTTTTTGAGTAGGGCAGCAGTCTGGCTGTTTTCCAGCTAGCTGACTGACTTCACTTGGTGATTTCTATAAGGGGTATGGCACGAATGCAGACTGACCTACATGTGGTCAGTCTCTGACACCTATTTGCTCAGGGTAGCCTTTTCTTTGTATTTCAGAGGCAGCCTTTCTTCTTCAAGGTGATCCACACCGAGTTGCTTCCTGCTCATGTGAAATATAGTTGACTTGAAATGAGAAGTTCAGGTTTTATACTTTGTTTTTAATTCTGTTTTTATTTTTCTAACCAAAATGAAAAAAATATTCACCAGCTCAGGCCTGTGCTTAGAGGAATCCTGTTCCCAGTCATGATATTTCTTCTTTGTCCAGTGTTGTCTTTCTGAAAGAAATTAAGGCTTTTTGCAAAAGCAAAACTTAAGCATATTGTTTGAGTTATAAATGCTACTCACTGGGTTTGAGACATTAGAGCAGGCAAACAAAGCACAGAACTCAGTCTATCAAACTGTACTTTTGAATTTGAGTAACCAGATCATAATAAAACAAAAGTGAATTAATTTATCGGCGATGAGGAGAATTGCTTGTGCATAAAGATCTATCTGTGTGGTAGCTGAAATAAAGGGTAGAGAAAGGGGCTCTGCTTTCATTTATTTTTTAAAATAACTTCATTGCACTGTCTCATTCTTTTACTTTTTGAAATGTATTTTATTTTTAACCAGTCTGACTACCTGCCTGACATTACAGGCTTTTCAAGACATAGTAATTTCAAACAGCCACACTTGAGGTCCCTGTAAGGACCCTTATTCTCTGCAGAGCAGGGGTCACATTACAGACTAGGCTTTTGAAAGGCAACAACACCGCTGCCTAAGGGTCTCTGCCCTTAAAAACTTCTCATGTATCATGTATCCTTTTTGCTGTCAAATTCCACTGGGGTTCAGTCCCTGCTAGGGTTATGTCACCGAACCGAGTGCATTCAGAATGCATGTCTCTACATTCACTTCATTTGGGAACATATATTTATTTATCTAGATATTTTTATTAAAAAAGAAATTGATCAGTCTTAATTTTTCTTCCTAAGTAATTTAGATGTCTCTTTCCTCTGATTTAGTCAAATATATGTTTATAAAGTAGTCGAGCTGGAGTTGCCAAACTTGGCTGTATATCTGAGCAGCCTGGATGGGAAGCTTTTGCAACTGATATTGGCCTCAAGCAGCTGATCATCAGAGCATTTCCTTCCCCTGCCCAAACCAGCCAAATGACCAGCACGCAGAGCTCTTCTACGTCTATAGTAAACAACTTGGCCAAAATATTTGGTCCAAACGCTTTGCAAAACCAAGGGCCTGATAATGAAATGGACCCTCCCCAAATTCCTCATTTTCCAAGCAGTGATGTCATCACATCTGAATGCTTGATCATCATGGATATGAAGTTTGCCTCTCTTGAAGAGAAAATAGATAAGCTGTTGACTCTGCAAGACATTGTCCTTACGAAGCTTAATAGTGTTTCCCAGGAAATCTGTTGCATTGAAAAAGACATTGAGACTGTAAAGGCGGAAACATCTGAACCTGGATCAAGGATGGGAAGAAACAAAAATCTGAGAAGTAATGAAAGGAAGAGACTTTGCCTTAAAATGGAAAAATCTCTTTCTAACATAAACAGGAATGCAGAGCGGCAGGTTAAGAGACTAGATGGACTGGAAAAAAGTGTTTCTGGACTACAGAAGCTTGTAGGGCCTCTGGTTGAGAAGGTTAAAACAGTAATTCACAACTCAAGTGTAAAGCGCTGTGTTCAAAAACGTAAAGTTTGCAAGGCAGGGGACGGTACAACAGCAGCTGGACATCTTTATAGAATGCAGGTTTTCTCGGAGACAACAGCTGATGTGCTGCTCAAGAAGAAGAGAGAAAAGGTGAGCCCAGGTTTGTGTTTCATCTTGTCAGGAGTCATTGCAAGCTGCAGATACGTTCTGCTATATGCTTAGCTATTTTCTTTCATTAACATTTGAGAGAAAATAACCAATGCGCTCTAAAACTGAAAAGTATGAGGACAAACTGAGCAGGTTTCAGTGGAAAAAGATAGAAATCTACTGAGTGATAGACAGCTTATTTCTTTACAGCTGTAAAACAGAGCTGGGGGTCACTGACACGGGTGACAATGATTGACACAGAGTTCAGGAGGTTTGGGTGAGTCCTGGCCATACATTTTGCTATGATCTTCTCTGGATTTACAATTCTCTGGGGGAATCAAGTTGCAGCAGTCATGTTATATGCAGTGACATCTAGAGCTCGGTGAAACTGGTAAAACTCCTTCTTGGGTCAGGGCATGAACATATTTCAACGAACATCTTAACTGTGCTGTTCCAATCTGGTATTTCTGCTGACATCGATGGGGAGGGGAGGAGTTCTAAACTGGGATCTAAGGTAGGGTTACTGTAACTGGAGCTGTGGCTCATGTAAACTTCTTTGGGGGAAAAATGCCTGTGTCACCATAGTGGGAGTTTCGTCATGTTCTTGACAGGTCAGATTGAAAGACCACAAAAATCTCTTGTAAGGCTTCATTGACTATAACAGACTCTTGTTAAGATAGTTTGACTATTCTATTTTGGGGGAAAGAATCCCAGTAGCATTAGAAAAATGAAGGCATTTCTTCAGACAAAATATGTTGATGTTTTATTAACTTACAGTGAACCAAAAAGGTTGCCTTTAATATTTTTTTTCTGCTTTGCTTCACTCTTCCCCCCCCCCAAAAAAAAAAAGTCACATACAAGGTTCACTTGTTGATTCATTGAAAGATTAATTCTTGATCTTGTTTTCCTAAAGTTTTTCAGTAGAAAAAGCATCTTGTGACTGTATTATTAGAAATGGCATTTCTTGAAAGAAGAAACACCCAATATTACTCAGACTAGTCTGGTCAGCAAACCATTTCTTTTGAGCTTGGTTGCAGACCCACTTCTCAGGTAGATAAAAAACATCTGAGCCATCACAGGAAACTATAAAAACAGTGGGTAGCAGCAGAGGACCATCTTGTAAAGTTCTGTCAGCTGAACTGGCTGACCCACCACTATGCAAGGATATAAAATGTGCAGTCTTGTTTCCAGAGCATTGTTAGCTGAAGGGAAAAGTTGCTGCCCTGCCAAAGGAGACTGACAACAGAATAGAATAGAATAGAATAGAATAGAATAGAATAGAATAGAATGGAATGGAATGGAATGGAATGGAATGGAATGGAATGGAATAGAATAGAATAGAATAGAATAGAATAGAATAGAATAGAATAGAATAGAATAGAATAGAATAGAATAGACCAGGTTGGAAGAGACCTTCAAGATCATTGCATCCAACCTATTAATCCAACCCACCTAATCAACTAAACCATGTCACCAAGCACCATGGTTTTCATACGCGCTTCTTGAACACAGGGTTGGACTGATATTGATAAAGGGGTTTTTCAAAAAAGAGAAGTTTTCTTGTTTTGTACCATGACTTTGATGAGAAAAGACTACTTATTTTGAGCATCTAAGTTTAGGGCTTCTTTTACTTTTCAAAACATCAGTGGAAACATCTGCTGTAAAAGTCCCATTATAATAAGACCCACTGGTCATCTCTGTATAGCTTTGATCGCTACAGTTTGTGGCAGAGCTCTACCTGTCTTGGTAAAATGACATATTCATCTAAACTCTTCACAAATAGAAATTGAATCAGGCAGGATGTTAATGCACTGGAAGCTTCTGGGAGCCCCAGTAGGTGTGAGGCTTTCTGCTCTAGAAATGTAGGGTAAGAGAACAGAGTGGACTGTGGGCTTTGCTGGTGAGTGTGTGGGAACCTATGGGTGTAGTGGAAGAGGGAGGACAAAGGAGGAAGTTGTCCTTCTGGCAGGCCAGAAGGGAGATCCATGTGCCCAGCTGAGTGATCAGAGGTCTGGGACTGGAAATTGAGGGCCCTGAACATGATGGAAACAGAGGCAACTACTGACAAAGACCCAGAGAGCAGAGGGGTGAGCGGAGTCTCTGTTTCCAACAGCAGCCCCATTTGTAATCCCTCGATGATTAATTCTTGTTTAGGCAAACTCTTGACAAAGTTGAGTAGGCTTGGTAGGAGTTTGTCTAGTGTGAAGGCTTAGGAAAGGCAGCACAAGCATGTCTGGAATCGTGCTGGTAATATTATTACGTTGTTAATATTTTGTTTGTTTTATGAGATAGCATACATATGTTAGCTTGTCATTACCTTCCTCACTGTGTGTTTGATTTATTAGTCAAGGACCATCATAAAATTATCGAGCTATCCTGTGAACAACAGCTGGCTTTAGTAAACAGTCATCTTGGGTTTAAGTAAAAACAGACTTGAATTCAGCCTTGTGTTATGAATAATGGAACATGGAGACTGCTGAGCTCGTCTGTCAGCTTAGTCGGAGCTACCTCCTTAGTGTGAGGGGTGGAAAAGCATCTCTGAGCAAGTTAGTGAAAGTCTGCTCCATGAGAGGTAGTAAAGTTGGTTGCTTGTCTCTCTGCCTGCCAAGTATTCAAACTAGATTTACAAATAAGATTTTACATTGTTGTGGCAGAAGGAAGAAGAAAATCAAGAGAATGGAGAAGTAGGAGATCTCACCCTTGCACAGTTTTACACCTCAAATACACCACTGAGGCCTGGTGGCATAACAATGAATAAAATTATCTGATGATGCAGAAATCAATCCTTGTTAATCCTTGTTGCTGTCTCTAGTCCCCACCTGACAGCAGGTCTGGACAATGCTGACTCTGCAGAAGAACAGGCTGCCAGGCAGAAGTACCAACATCTTTTATCCTAGGTGGACTCCATATTGAGCAGCCCTACAACTAGTTTAGACATACACAACCCCATTCTTTTTCGTTACAGTGATGAGCAGATGTTCCATGTTTTGGATGATATGCCTGTTTGTCCTCCATTCAGCCCCAGCTATGAGTGAATGTCAGCTCTTAGTTCTAGTGGATGAGCTGTCTGACAAATACTTGGTTGTCCCTGGCCTGGTTCTTTAAAAATAATCATTCTTCATTACTGGTAGGTGGGGTGATAGGTGGCCACTGATGTATCTGGATAAAGCAGTGGATTGTGTTTACAGTCTGCTTAATCACCTGCCTTCCCATCCTTCCCTCTCTAGAGGGGTGCTGCTCTTTGCTTTATTAGTTGTAGGATTTCTTTTAAATTTTTCCTAAGTGGCCTTGGCCTCTTTTATAGAACCAGATCGTGAGCAAGAAAAAAGCAGAACGACGGGGAGGGGAGAATGTGAAAGAGGTAAAGAAGGGGTGATAAGCAGCTGGGGTATGTAGGCTCTCTTCTGGCTTCAGCAGCAGCTGGAACAGTTTCATAGGCACCACAGGGACGTTTTGTGCACTTGTCCTCTTTCTGCTTTCCTGCCTCTTATTGCCATCCTTGTACAGGAGGTTAGTTTATTTCTGTTTTGGGTTGGAGTTACAGTGTTGTGTAGCCTGCAGACGCTGTGCTGTGCTGATGCTGCCAAATGTCTCCCAGCCGTTTTCCACCGAGTGCTGTGTGACCCTGTCACCACATGTCTGAGACAAGTAACGTGTATTATTTGTCATTTAAAGTTATTTTCTCACTACTACCACCCAGGGAAATCAGCAGTTCTGCAGTAAGGGTCTTTAAAAGCCTTGAGGTTTTCCTCAACTTCACCCTTTTAAGTAGTTTGTGATAATCTAGTCATGAAATTACTCTGTAACTCCCCTTTTCAATGCTAGTTATTTCACTTATAAAGAAAGGAGGTAAAATAATGCTTCACTTATTTCCTCCAAATTAAACAGTTTAGAGATTCTGCATTACTAACCTGCAAATACTCACCTGGAGAGTCAGAAAGTTCCTTTTGTTGCCATTGTAAAGTGGTGTTGAGCTTTCTGCAGTTGTCTGCATGTTACTGTAACTTTGGTTGCTTGCCATTTCTGCAGGCCTTGCCGTAGGACTAATAACTATTAACAGTTGGAGGCTGTTTCCTCCACTAAAAACACCCCAGCAGTGGGAGCTGTGTTTTCTGTTTGAACTCTCTATCCTTCCCATACAGGTATCACACCACAATTGTAGTTCACTGGCTGCATTAGTAAGAGTCTGCAGTGAAGCTGCTGCGTGCCATGTGTTTTGAGATCCGTTTAGCCTCAGTCTGTAACAGTTCTTCTGAGTCCTTCATTTTGCCTTAATGGGTCCCTTATGCATTGTTTAAATTCTCTCCAGATTGGCTGTGTTCTATTTTTCATATTCCAGCCAAATAAACCAGAATTGCTTACTTTTACTTTTTTTTTTTTTTCATCTGTCTGCAAGGGTTTATGCTGCTCTCAGTGGTTTTGAGGCTAGAGGCTTTCTGCAGATTCCCAGCGGATGGGTTGTCCTTGCTTGCACAGTGCAGGCAGTGCCTTCGGCTGCTATTCTCCTTCCCTTTGCAAAGGGGAAGTTCTTTTTCCCCTTGGGACTGTTCTTCTTCCCCTTTACCTAAATATTGACTTGGTAGAGGTATCACAGTTTTGAGCAAGTTATAATAGAGTTACAATTGTCTGACTTTGTCTATAAAAGCAGTATGTTTTCTCCAGGTGACATTTTCATTTTGTTTTGCCCCAATCTCTCCCTTACTGACAGCCATAGGAGGTTTTTCGTGCCCTTCCAATTCAGAACACTGTTTAATTTTGCTTTAACCTAGCCTTAGAACTTGCTGTTTGCCCTGCAGTGATCCCTGGGTAGGATCCTGCATTGGGCACTCTTGTTGTAGTTTTGTGCTCTCTATAACTCTGAGGAATGTGTGGAATCAGAGCAGGCACAGCTGATTTCTGAATAGCTGCGCACCACCTTGGGCATGACCTTAATGCCTGTGCATTACAGTGACCATTTTAGGAATCCATTTCAATTCCTTCACAAAATTATGTAGACCTCATGATGAAGATGAAGAGAGAAATTCTGGTGAGTGCAGGAGAGCAGGACAAGGCAGGCCATCAGAGGGCAGTCCTATAAAAGCAGGAGGTTCCTTGACAATATGAGACAGTGATAGGAGGAATTTACTCAGCAAGAGGTCTTCATTCTCTGTGGTAATCTAAAATCCACCTTTAGTCATAAGCCCATTTAGTGAGTTTTCAGATGAGGACTCCTCTTAGCTCCTATTTGGAGGCAGTTACATTTGCCAGTAGCAAGGGTACCATGCTTGAATGCCTCCTCTGATAGGAAAGTTGCTTAATGTGACTCCGCCACCTCCCTGGGTAGCCTGTTCCACTGCCTGACCACTTTCAGTAAAGAATTCTTTCTTAGTAACCAATCTAAGCCTCCCCTGGCACAACTTAAGGGCATTTTCTCTCATTCTATCACTTGATACTAGGCATAAGGTTTGTAAGTTTGTATCAGAAATAGAATCACTGAATATTTTGCATTGCTGGGGGGACAAAAAAGGAGCAGAGCATGTGTTGAAGAGGAACACAAAAAAGAGGAGGGGATGGATTCCAGGTTGGAGGGACAACACGCGAGGCATCACTGTTCATGCTGGTTGCCCCAAGGTCTCTGTCATATGTCATGCATTCTTCTGTGTAGATGTGGAGATACCATGCTCAAGTGCCAAAGCTTATGGCTGATTTCTGGCTGTTAACATGAAGCTCAAGTAACTCAATAAAAGGATGGTGATCAGGTCTTGCACAAACCCAGGATATCTTGCCATAAGGGTCTGCAAAGTATCTTAAAGGCATGAGACACTGAGTACGAAAGGTGGTTTAGGCATGTGTGAAGTTTTGTACCCTGGTATCAGCTGATTGAAATGGAGAATACTGTCTTGACTTCAAATGAAATGTGATGGGGTGATAAAGCACCTCTAACTAAAAAGTTGAGGCTGCTTCACTAAAAAGTTGAGGCTGCTTCATGAGGCCATTTGTTACAATGCTGAGCCAGGGGAGGTTTAGACTCGAAGTGAGGAGAAAGTTCTTCACTGAGTGAGTCGTTCGTCATTGGAATGTGCTGCCCAGGGAGGTGGTGGAGTCACCGTCCCTGGAGGTGCTCAAGAGGAGATTGGACATGGCACTTGGTGCCATGGTCTAGTCATGAGGTCTGTGGAGACAGGTTGGACTCGATGATCCTTGGGGTCTCTTCCAGCCTTAGCTATACTGTCATACTGTCATACAAAATATTGTGCATTAGGAAAATAACATAATCAAAGAGTTTTATTGGGTGAATAAAAAACATTTCAAAGTTAGCTAGGAAAACATTCCACGGGTTGAACTGCTACAGCATAAAGAAGGAATTTAACTAAGTGCAGCTCATTAAAAAGGAGTCAGATGTCTATAAAAACATTGATTTCTTGCTGCATTTGAAATTTCTGTTAAAATGTATTTATGTATATATTTGATTAATTCCTAAAGTCAATTTAAATAATTTTCCAATGTGGTTTATTTTGGGGGGGGGGGGAAGGTTTAACTTCCCCCCCCACCCTTATTGGCCTATACTGAAGTTTCAGCCTCTGGAGTGCCTCACGTTATTCTGTTATCATCACATGGGCTTTTATTCTGTCTCCATTACTTGGGGTCTAGCAGCATCCTGTATGAAAGGGTATGTTCAAGTCTGGAAAATGTATTTGTGAAGCACAATACCAACTTGTGTAAGTACAGACACCTTTTTGCTCTGGTGTATTTTGTAGGTTCACAAGGCAACCTTTCATATTTAACCTTTTGTGGACGAAAATGAAACCTTCGTTGAAAGCTTTTGGCTTGTATGAGCAGCGAAAATGACTGTCGTGCCATTAACCTCACTGTGCATATTCAAGTCATTAAAGGGGAAGAAATAAGGTGGAGGCATAATTGCCACTAAGAAATACTGAATCCTATAATTTTAGAAATTATAGACTGGGAAAAAAAAATCACCTCACCAAAGTTCAGGAAGAAGAATATATAAATAAATGAAGTCCCATTAGGGATAAGTTAAGAAAGCACTGCTACCAGACCCAAGGATGAGGAGTGTGGGGAAGAGCAGTCAGGTATCATTCTCAAACCACCACAACTTTCAGATGAGATTTCAGAAGAATGTGGTGGCTGTGGATATTCACAGCCTGTGTGCTCTCAGAGTTCCTGGCCCAGCTTCCTAGGGTTGGACATCATGGGTTCAGGTCCCTGACAGACTGCAAGGAGTTTTTGTGTACTTCCTGTTGCTGGGCTGGGAGGGACACAGAATCACAGAATCACCAAGGTTGGAAGAACCTCAAAGATCATCAAGTCCAACCCATCACCGCAAACATCCTGACTAAACCATGGCCACCAAGTGCCATGTCCAATCCCCTCTTGAACACCTCCAGGGATGGTGACTCCACCACCTCCCTGGGCAGCACATTCCAATGGCTAACAACTCTCTCAGTGAAGAACTTTCTCCTCACCTCCAGCCTAAACTTCCCATGGCACAGCTTGAGACTGTGTCCTCTTGTTCTGGTGCTGGTTGCCTGGGAGAAGAGACCAACCCCATCCTGTCTACAACCACCCTTCAGGGAGTTGTAGACAGCAATAAGGTCTCCCCTGAGCCTCCTCTTCTCCAGGCTAAACAATCCCAGCTCCCTCTGCCTCTCCTGGTAGGGCTTGTGCTTGAGGCTCTCACCAGACACTTTGACTTCTGTCAGCTCCAGAAAACCTGGTGCAATGTAACCTTTCACAGGGAAGAAATAATGAGGATTAGGATCTGAGAGTTTGCTACAAACAGCAAAACATGGAGCAAACTGGGATGCTCATGTATAGACTGCTCATGTGTCTACAAATATATCTATCTAATATATATCTTATATCTAGTCCTCATATTTGTATCTTTTATTCTAGTGTGCTACTGAATAGCCAATAGCTGCATTTATTGATTGTGAAAGATACCAGTACATGTTTCATTTATATTTACTTGTTTATTTATCACATTTAAATCAGTATGAGCCCCTCATCTGCTGCTCGTATGTAATAGATTAGGAATGATGCTTGAGTAAACACTGCCAGAATTTATGTAGCACCCTGGCAGCTCCAGGTATTCAGCATCATCCGGTGTTCCTTCCACCAGATGGATTTTCAAAAGCTGGCTTCTGTATTTCACACCTGCAAACTACAGCAATATTTAGTAGGAAGTGCTGTGTGCCTGCAATTAATTCTGAATGCAGGAGTGAAACCTGGCCTCACGCATCAAAGAGCTTGGAGGCTTTTTCTCTGGTTATTTGTTCAGCTGACCGTGTTTGATCAGAGCTGATGTCCTCAGTGGTGTGGTGAGGCTGACATACTTACTGGAAGCTGAGTGCATTACTAATTGTGGTCATACTGCAGAATGAGTAAGTCTGAGACTTTTCCTTCTTTACTGCTTTTCACCAGTAAAAGAAAAAAAAAGAGAATGAGCATTGCTCGATTCCCTGTGATCCATCTGGAACTGAGACATTTATATTTAACTTCTGTGTGAACAAGCATCACAGTTTCTATTTCAAGGGTACTTGCCTAGTTGTGTTTTGGCTTTTTTTCACAGAATCACCAAGGTTGGGAGAGACCTCAATGATCCTCAAGTCCAACCTGTCACCACATTTTGTGTCTTGCAGCTTCCCAGGACCAAGTGCATCCCAAATCATTGTCAGTCTCTGTTCTTATGCTCATAATACAGTTGGTTCTTATGCTTATATTACACTTTCTTTGTCCTCTGCAGATCAAGAATTTTTGGAACAAGTCCTGCTGAAATCCTTTCTTTTGGTTTCATCCAGATTTTCTCAAATCTTCTTGTTTCTCATGGAGTTCTCTTCCCCTTGAATTCAATTTTTATAGCACATTGCTTTAGTTGCATGCCTGTTTTCTACATAGCTTAATAAAATTAAGGCAAACTGAAAGAAGCACAAAAAATGCAGAGGACTTACCAAAACAAATGTTTAGAAATGGGACTGATTCATGCCCAGAGCACAATAAGAATAAGCAGTAGGACCACTTGCCTGATTAGGACACTCAATATGAAGTCCCTGGCCCTGTGTATTTGGTTGAAATATCACGTTATGCTGCTTCAGCTAGTAGCTCAAAGAGCAAAAGTTTCCTCTTTGGAAAATATTTGGAGGTATTTGCATTTTTCATACCATGTAGATCTATTATTAATAACAATAGTGGCAGATTCATAGTAGAGTGAGAAGAAGAAGGCAGGTGGAAAAAGAGCAGTGAGCAACAGCAGACATCATGGTTTACTATGGTCACCATGCTGCTGCAAGTCTTGAAGTGGCTGATGAGAAAACAGAGTGAGAAATGGCAGAGAAATATGAGTAAATAGCCACAGAGGTAACTAACAGCAGAGATTTTATGAGGTGCTGGCTTGGTACAGATCACCTCTAGATGTCACTGCAGCATTGTAAAATGTTGGTAAGAGAAGACTACGAAGCTGACATGGTTTATACCATCCTATTCCTGGTACCTCTTTTGATCAGCCTGTAATACATTATTAGATCATTAAAACTGCCATTACCAAATGTCAATTCACAGCAAAAAGCTTTTTGAAATCTGTCAGTAAGTCTGTCACTGAAAATTTTACTAGAACATTAAATATTCTCAACTTTGGTTTAACTAACCTAGTTTTTAACATCAAAAGCTAGTGCAGGGCAACTGCTCATTTCTGGGTGTTTGGGAGTTGTTTTTTTTTTTTTTCCCCCCAGTCATTGAGACTCAATCCTGAGCTTTTCTGGGCTGTGTTTGTGCCAACACTGATGTTGATTATAGCTGAGATAATTTCTCTTGCTCTACACTGTCACCAAACTTACCATCCTGTTAGTGATTAAAAAAAGGCCCGTCCTTTAGAGGAGGAGTGTGAATTAAGAGCAGAAAGTACTTGGATTTGACCAAAGCCATGTGGCTGCAATTTCATAAGGAGCAATACAACATGAACACTGTATACACTGACAAATGCATCAAGTGCCTTTTCCACAGGTCATCAAAGAAAAGTCGCATTTGAATGAGACAGGAATAAAAGAGAAGAAGCCACCAGATGCAACAGGTTAGAATGATTCATTTTTCCTTTTCTGACCATTTTCTAGTTCCTAAGGGTAGAGCTGCACAGAAATAGCCATTACTCCCATGAGCAGCTCCAGTGAAATTGCTCGCTCATCAGTGTGAATGAGAATCGTTCAAGCAACATCAGCCTGCTTTCTAACTGCCTCTATGCATTGTGGCAAACTGCTCAAAAAAAGTGCTTTGCATGAGGACTTTATTAACCTTGACTTTGCTGGCAGTAAGTTTGAGTGAGAAAAATGTTTTCCAGTGCTGTGTCTGAACGGGAAGAGTTTGTGATCCGTGACATTCCTGTTTAAAAGTAGCATTCTCTGCATGCTTAGAAGACTTTTACACTGATCTTGAAAGTGGGAGAGGAAAGAATGTGCTTAGTTCAAAATGCAACAGAAGCTATGCTACGTGTGCAAGTTTACTTCAATACTGCTACTGACTATCAGAGAATTATTGATGGATTCCTTGGTAATCTGTTTACTTACAGAGGGGGCCATTGAGAAGAACCAGTCCTGCTCTCAGGAAGAAGTTGATGAGCTTAACAAGGAAAATGCTGAGAGGGAAAGTTCTGTTCTGCTTCAAACAGATACCTCCAAATTTTGTAGTGGAGAGCCAGAAGAGAAAGGAGAAAATTTGGCTTTTGAAAGCTGCTATAATAATAGGGGAAGCTCCGTTCAGGAATCCTTCACTACAGAAAAGCAGCAAGAAGAAGATGCTGTTGATGATGCTTGTCAAAAGGTAACTGGGCAGAAGGCAGAGAGTGAGTCTTCAGCAGATGGGGAGAGGAAGCAGGAACATCAGGTGTCTGGAGATGAAAGACGAGAGGAGAGGAAGAATGAAAAGGAAGAAAATGCTGCTAAGAGTGAAAAAGATGTTGAGGAACCACCAGCTCCTTCCCAAACTGCAGATGAGGCAGAACAAAGCCATGAAGAAGAGGAACCAGAGGGGAGGTAAGATCTGAAGCTCAGGCTGCATATTCTTGAGAGACCTGTGCTTTAGAAAAACATGCAAAGTGACTGGTTAATGCAAATATTGGCGATAGTTCAGCCCAACACAAAAGTGTAAAATTTATCTCTCTGATCCAAGCTCTAAGCTGAAATTATACCTTTGAAAAAAGACAGTCTACTGTACACCATATGGGCAGTGTGCTTTGGTTGTTTGCTTTGGGAATAGGTTAGCAACATGGGAATTGTCTTAGGCTGCTCTTCCTCTCTTAGGAGAAGTATCCTATTGTTCATTTAAATACTTTGGCATCATATAACCTAGGAGCAAAGTAAGGTTAGATTAGGCCAGGTACTAACTGGGAAGTAAGTTACTGTACAATGTAGTAACTTAAGCAATAATGTAACAACATGAACATTTGGCCAGGCAAACTGATGAATTTGCTTGCTGTAGTTCTTTCTTTCCTTCATTGATATATAGCCTTCAGGGATAAACCAGTTTAAACTCTCAGGGACCTATGTGAACCTCTCTTCAAAGGTGAGATTGGTAGCCAAATGTTACATTTAGAAGAACCCAGGGTTTCAGTAATGGAGAAACAATTTGCTGTCATTATTAATTTGAGGGTCATTTTTATTTCTCAAAGCGAATATTGAAATAGTTTACTTTTAACCACGAAGCAAAAATAACCTAATGTTATCTGAATACAATATATGTGTAGGCTTTGTTCATCTGTGTTTCTAAATTTACTGTGTTTTAAGTGTACCCTGCTCTAACACCATGTTTTGTCCTTGCAGGTGTACAGGCTGCGAAAAAGGTACAGGAAATTATAGTTCAGTCACTGAGCAGACCTGCCAATTTGAGCATAGAAGTAGCAGTAAGCATTGAGTGAATGGTGAAGGCCTGTTCAAAGGTGCCAACAAGAAGAGAAAGCTAGATGCAGAATTTGCTGATGGCATATGTAAAACTAAAAAAAAGAAACAATTACAGGGAGTATTTCTAAAAACAAGGCATTTGATTCAGCTGGTATCATTGTGAAAATGAGAGGGAGACATCCACAGAAGAGAATGATTTTGTGATTGTTATTAATGGGGGAAAAGGAGTGCATGGTAGCTCTGATGGGGAGCAGTCGTTCATGGGCCACATCCTAACCTGCTGGAAAATAACACAGTTCTATTTGCTTCTATCTTAGAGGCTTCTATTCTGGCAGAAGTTGGCTGCAACTAATTTACTTCTGTCACAACTACTTGACCTAGTACTATTCTCTTTCCCTCTTGTTTTAACAATAGAACTAAACCTCCTAAGTGTAGAGTGGTGGGAGAAATTGTTTTGTGTGTGACAAAACTGGCCTGCAGAAGTGCTGAGAACCTGTGTTGACACAGTATCTGAAATGCTCTGGATGTAGCCTGTAAAACCAGCTTGCTCATATTCATACCGTTGCAATCTGAAGTGAGAACAACCACAGCCTATTAAACAAAGAAACACAGATTTTTGTGTGGAAGCCTGAGCGATGCAGTGGAGGAGCCAGATAAATGGTGCTCAGGCTCCAAACCCTGAGGCTGTGCTCACCAGAGATTTCTGATATTAGACCAGCTTGAGAATTTCAGTGCCTGTCCCTGTATATGAAATGAAGGCACATGAAAAGATGACCTGAAGGATTTGAAGATAGGTGTGTGTGCAAGCACAGGACTCAATTAATTTCATTGCTTTGGGAATGGGGGGAGAGTGGGAAAGGGAAATGTTTATTAAATGTTTGTGCTAGGCTTTCGTGGCAGGAAGCAGTAGTGTATTGAAACTTTAATATCTATAACCTCTCCTGAGCTCTGGCAGATTGTTAGGGATGACATAAAGTTTAGAGTGTCTCTCTCGGAACAACTTTGATCTGTAATGGAAGGTTGTTCTTGAATGGAGGGGAGATCCTCTCTGCTGTACAGGAAAAGGAGAATGGAGGGTCAGTCACTGAGAAAACCTTGAAGGCTATAACTTAGGCATAGTTTTAAAGAGGCACTCTGGCCTCTACATGAACACTCCCTTGCCCAAAGTTTGATACTGTTTGGGAGCTGAGCTTTCAGAAAGACATATTCTTTTGTCACTTAAATGCTGGGGCCCTTTGCCTTTCTCTAGTTAGAGCCAAACTCTGCCCTTTAGGGCAGGGGTTCACTTGGCATTGTATGGGTCTCAGTAA
Organism: Dryobates pubescens; assembly: GCF_014839835.1. NCBI lineage: Eukaryota > Metazoa > Chordata > Aves > Piciformes > Picidae > Dryobates > Dryobates pubescens. Next base: position 30,226,953 of record NC_071620.1, on the reverse strand, counting down.
GGGGGAAAGGCCCATACCTGAGGTCCTGCAATTCAGACTCTGCAGAATCCGAAGTAGGTGGCAAACTTCCAGAAGCCCCAGCTTTTCATGATTCCTTGGCCATGAACTAACTTCCTGACCATGTAAGTTATTAACACTGTCAAAAAAATAATAATCTAGGTCCACAGCCAGTGTCCTGGAAAAATGGACATTCACTGTGAAAAAGGACGATCTACTACTCCATTAATGACCAAAGTGTTCCTGCCAGCTACATGCTGTCACAGTTTTTATTTTGTTTGTGTTTTTAATCATTTTCACTGTAGTAATGAGTGGTTTAAAAATTGCTCAACAAGCCTCACACAAAAAGGAGCCAGCATTCCAAACCAGGGAGCTCATGCTAAAATGCTGGGGCTCTAGCCCTCCCAACCAGTTGAAGAAGTATTTGTCACCTTGGTCAGCCAAAGGTCACTCTTGGGAGTATCAATCAAATGAAAAACAGCATGGGTGTGAAATTGAAGTTGCAACACCCTGTGAAAAATCCAAAGAGAAATATGGCATGCAGGGCTGGTCTCCAGCAAGGATTTTGACATCAGGACGGCAGAATAGTCCAGCATTTCGAGGTCTGGGCAATAATACCAGAGACCTGCATTTGTACCAAAACTCCCTAGCTTCTGCAGTGTGATGTTGGGAACCCATCACTTCTCTGTGCCCCTCTTCACTTTTTATCTGCCGTCTTTTTTTAAGGACAGAAATTCTCCAGAGCAGCACGTGACAGTTACCTACCACACCGGGTCCTGAGCCATACTGGAAATCCCAGGTGCTGCCTGCCAGGGTGAAACTCCCTCATGTGCACAAGCTCTAAATATGATCTTTGAAGGTGATGACCACACTGTGGAGAATGACAAGTTTTGTCAGTCAGTAGGGAAGGGGATTCTTCGCTATGAACAGCAAAAGCTGGGAAACGGCATCTTTCAGCTGGGCCCAGAGGAGAGCTCAGTCTCTCTTCACGCCCTACTGGAGAGTTTCAGTATATACTCACCTATTAACAGTCCTTGAGGGGGGAAAAAAAATTTATCAGAGAAAAAGCTGAATTCCTTCAAAACATATTGCTGAGGCCCTTTTTGAGCATGAAGCTACATTGGTTTACTCTAGCAGTTTTCACTCTTGCTACTGTTGTGCAGAAGATGCTGACTTGATAAAGGAGTGCTTTTCTTAGTAGTGTAGCTCCTCCAACCACCCTGTTTTCTGAGCCAGAGCTCCTGGAATAAAACTTCTTAACTAACAGAGAAAGACCTATCTATTAAACTTACTGTAGGTATATTCAGTTCTAAAATTATTTTATCTGGGACAAAGAGGGACTAAAATACAAGATAGACAGCCACTGCATGTATCCACTTACATGCTGTCTCTGTGTTTTGTCTACTGCAGATAACAGTCCTACTCCACCAGCACCATTTGACCACCGGATTGTCTCAGCCAAAAGGGTGGGGATCAGCAGTTACTATAATGTCAGTGAGAATGAAATCCTAGGAGGGTAAGTCATGTGAACCCAATGGAACACGAGGCACCAATTTACAGCTGTGCACCCCAGGAGGTGAGGGAAGCAATGTGCCTGGCTAGAGCTGCAGCCATCCACTTCTGCGCTCTAACAATATTTCAGAGAGAGATCAAAACAGGAGGCTGATTTTACTAAGTGAATTTTTGCTTAAGGTTTGGCACCATCAGATTTTGTTAGTGTTTAGTATTGTTCTAGGTCAGCTGCCCTCAGGCCTCCTGATGGGACTCCTAGAATAGAATAGACTAGACTAGACTAGAATAGAATAGAATAGAATAGAATAGACCAGGTTGGAAGAGACCTTCAAGATCATCGTGTCCAATGCTTTGGTATTTTACCTCACAATGCAGCCAGCAGGACATAGAGGCATGTTGCCTTCTTTCTACTAGTGGATCCCATCCCTGAAAACATATGCACATTTTCAGACAGAACAGCAGCTAATCTGACAGGTAATGTAGCTAGCTGATCTCTCACAGTGATATTGTTTAGGAGAGAGTGATGTTGCCATTTTTGATGGCAGTGTCATCTGGGGTAAGGTTTTATTTTGTTATGAAATCACAACCCTTGGAGGAGAGGGATGGGATGGAGAGTGGCAGACTGTGCACACAAGTGAGTTCTTGCCCTTACAGTATGTTGACTTCTTCAGGATTAGTCATTGCAGGTTGTGAGGTGAGTCATACAAGTGGGACAGTATCAGCTAGAATAGTGTGTGATTTTGGCATGTCTGAATCGAGTAGTTGCAACTGTAATCTACACAACAAAACAGCAGCAACAGAGCAATTGGAATAGCATATTTCTGGTGTTTGTAACCAGTTTTACCTTCAGGGCTGGCACCAGTACCACTGGATGATTTTTATCTTCTCTTTTTTTTCTTCCCTAGTGGGCGATTTGGCCAAGTGTACAAATGTGAAGAGAAAGCAACAGGTCTGAAGCTAGCAGCCAAAATTATAAAAGCAAGAGGTCCTAAACAGAAGGTTGGTAGAACATCACATGGATCTTTCATTCCCCAGTGGATCCCATATTTTTTTTCAGTTGCATACAGACCACGGCCAAGCAGCTCACAAGCCAGCACAGTCATAGGACCTGCTGGACTAGCACTGGCTCAAATTCTGTTTCACTCTCCTCCAGAACCTTCAGTCAGTCAGCAAAGTCTTTTGGGGAAAATTTTCCTCAAAACCCTTATTTTTTCTAGCTTTGTTTTCATCTATGCATGTTTCTTTGGTTTTTCTCTTTTGCTTTCTGCCATTAAATCTACTACTGGGTTTTGTTTTTGTTTTTTTTTTGGTGTTGTTTGTGGTTTTTTTTAATGGCAAAAACATTTGTCAGGCCTGTGGCATAGCATATTCCCTCCTGAGCACACTGTAGCCTTTGCTGCAGTGACTTGATGTCATTTGTGAGGGATGCTGATAACAGGTGTGATCTGGGCTCCAGACATCAGCACAAATACAGAAGAGAATTAGTCTGTGTTGCAACCTCATGACCACCCAGTGCTTGCTTTCACAGGAAAGACATGCTCAACATTCTTTGTGTGACAGTGGTGGCATTAATGACATTCAAAAGAAGGATTTGCCTCAGTTAACTGGAGCTGCTAAAGTATAGCTGTGGATAAGCTGGTCACTAAGAATCCCTTTGTAGTCAATGGAGAGGGATTTGCCCACCCTAAACAGCACATCTAAAATAGCTGGACTCAATGGAGGTACCAGTTCTCACTCCTCTCTGCCTGCTGAGGAGGTTCTGTGGACTGTCCTGGACATTTCTTGAAGAGCTTTATTTTATACACCTACACCTGGTTGAGTCAACTCCTTTTCTTCTTCTCCCTTTACATGCCTGTGAACCCACCACTTGTTCATGTGGGTTTTCCCTTCCTTTTCCCTTAAACTGAAACAGTTCCTCACTCAAGCTTTGAGTTGAGTCTAGTAGCACCTATAGCCTTCTCATCTACCACTGCAGGAGCAGTGAAAGGAAAATCCTGTGTTTGGTTGCCACCAGTGAAGATAATGTAGATGTCTGGTTCAAACTATGTCCTGTTTCACATAGCTTTCTTAGAGCAAGGGATTTTGTAACAATACTCATGACTCTTTGCAGGATGAAGTAAAGAATGAAATCAATGTTATGAACCAGCTGAATCATGTGAACCTCATCCAGCTATATGATGCCTTTGAATCAAAAAATGACATTGTACTAGTCATGGAATAGTAAGTCTGTTCTTTTCCTTCCCTTTTTGCCTTTACCACTTCTGCTACAGTTGTCCATTTCTTTCTTACTTTCCCCTGAAATTAGAAATAGAGCTTCTTACAGGTGGAAATAACATAGGAAAGATGTTCTCAGGAACAACAATAAAAAAAGGAATTTAAAAGAAAAGCTTTCCCACTCAACTATTTTGTGCATTTGTTTTTCAATGCCACCTCCCTGATGCTGTAAAGCCATTGCTCTGTTTGAAGACAGTGCTGTGTTATACATCTTCTCATTGATATCTGATTTAATTCGTGACAGCTAAGAAACAGAGCTCCCAGACCTCTTGAGTTCTGTGAGAAAAATGAGAAGGCATCTTAACACCATGGAGGAGGAGCCATTTCTAGCTGTTTTGCCTAATCCTTATAGTGGGTGCCTGAATGGATAAACCTGATTGTTGTGCTGGGTTATCAGGCTAATTAGGCACAAAATAGCTGCCTTAAAATCAAGTTAAGGAGATGTCTTGTGGAAGCCAAAAAGGGTGTAACTAAAACTTGGAAAGACACAGCAGAAGGCTTGAGGTTACATAAGCTTGATTATTCTGGACAAATTCATATGGTCCTCTGAATTTGGTCTGAATGATTACCATATCACAAAAGGTAAATGTGCAGCTATGGGTGGGTAAGCTGGAGGCATTCTGAAATGTCATGAGAAATTGTTGACTTTAGATTCAATTTGAAGTTTTGGATCATGTCCCTTTTAAACTCAGAGGGAGGAGACAGTGGATTCTCCAGCATGATGTCCTGGTTTTCCATGTGACTTTATTAATTTCACTAACAAAAAATGATGGCTCAAGACAGCATAATATTCAAATGTCAAGACTTTCATACTTACCAATGGATGGGCGACTGGACTCTCAGACTTTGAAGCAGTTCAGGCCAGTATGCATCAGAACCCAGTTCTTGGAAAGTACAGAGTACAAGCTCATGTTGTAGACCCACCATACTGAACTTGACTGTGAATGATCCAGTCAGCAGCAGAAGTACAGTATTGCTCTAACTGCATGGGATTGGATTTGGATTGCATCACTGCTGTATTGCCTTTCTCTCTTCAGTGTGGAAGGAGGAGAGTTATTTGACCGAATTATTGATGAAAACTGCAATTTGACAGAGATGGATACGATCTTGTTCATGAAGAACATCTGTGAGGGAATTCAGTACATGCACCAAATGTACATTCTTCATTTGGATCTCAAGGTAACAAACTGAGATGTATGTTTTGTCCAATGACAGCTGTGGAAAGGCCATACAGCTAGCAAATTCCTGTGCAGAAACAACAAAGGGCCTAATTCTGCTTTCCTTAGTCCAATGTGTATTTACTTTAACCACACTGAGATCTGTTAAATTACTACAGGGGTAAGTAAATTAGATGGGAATTGTGGCTGTATGTGGTCAAGCCTCGTAGCACTTGAATTTTCCAGACTGATTTTACAGAAAGCTTGCAGCTGACTACAAATACCTTGCTATTTTCAATATTGGTGTTTGGATATGAAGATATTGTGCAAATATTATGTAATTCAACTGCAGAAGATCTCTGTTTTATACATCAGCCACGGGGTGACAATTATCCCCATTTTTTACCAGGCATGACTGAGTGGAACTAAATGCAAGGGTCATTCAGGATCAGTGGAAACCCTGCACATCTTTCTGAAGGCTACACAACACTGCTGTTGTCATGAAAGGCATCAATAAATAGCCATTTTAAGGGAAAAGATGTTAAAATGTACCCTGCTAAAATGAAAGAAATAAAAATAGACAGTGGCTGATGTAACAAATCTAGTATGTCTGTGTTGGGTTAGGCTATAGCTTGTAGTGCAGCTGAGAGCTCCAAGATGGTGGCAGATTCCCTGCCACATACTTGCTTAGTTATCTGGACCTACTAGCTCTTAGCACAAAAAGTACCCTAACTTAATTTTACAAACAAATCCACCACTTGCCCATTCACAGAATCATAGAATCACAAAATGTTAAGGACTGGAAGGGACCTCGAAAGATCATCTAGTCCATCCCCCCTGCCAGAGCAGGATCACCTGCACCAGATCACAAAGGAACACATCCAGGTGGGTTTTGAATATCTCCACAGAGGGAGACTCCACAACCCCCTGGGACAGCCTGTTCCAGTGTTCCACTATCCTCACAGTGAAAATTATTTTCCTCATGTTTACATGGAACTTCTTATGCCTCAACTCCCACCCATTGCCCCTTTTCCTGTTATTTGGCATCCCCAAGAAGAGCCTGACTCCATCCTCTTGGCACTCACCCTTTATATATTTATAAACATTAATGAGGTCACCCCTTAGTCACCTCTTCTCCAAGCTAAAGAGACCCAGCTCCCTCAGTCTCTCTCAATCTCTACTCCGGTGCATGGCTAATGGTTAACTGTCACCTCTTAGAAAACATTTAGCATTTATCATTAGCCTGTACATTTGACCTGGCTCTTTCTCCCTTATTTTAATCAAATAATAGACTTGTTTCTTACCTCTGTTTAGTGCAGGAATAAAACAGGAGGATGTCTTTAATTTTATGACTGGCAATAAAGCTTCCTAGTGATTCCTGAGCTTTGCAGCAAAGCAAAAATAAACAAAAAGTGCATAAGATGGCTTTCTCTCTGGTGAGATTTTTATTACAGCTGCTGGTTTTGGCTTGCAATAACTCAGCTAATATAGTACATCTTTAACGTTGTTAACATATATATTATTGCAGTGGTTAAGCAAAGAAGCAGATGCTTGTTGGGACCTGTTTAAGTTGCTCATCTATGACCACACTCACCTTTTTAGAATAGAATAGAATAGAATAGAATAGAATAGAATAGAATAGAATAGAATAGAATAGAATAGAATAGAATAGACCAGGTTGGAAGAGACCTTCAAGATCATGGTGTCCAACCTATCATCCAACACCACCTAATCAACTAAACCATGGCACCAAGCGCCCCATCCAGTCTACTCCTAAACACCTTCACCACCTCCCTGGGCAGCCCATTCCAATGGGCAATCATTCTTTCTATGAATAATTTCTTCCCAGCATCCAGCCTAAACCTCCCCTGGCACAGCTTGAGACTGTCCTTTTGTTCTGGTGCTGGTTGCCTGGGAGAAGAGACTAGCCGCCTCCTGTCTACAACCTCCCTTCAGGTAGCTGTAGAGAGCAATAAGGTCTGCCCTGAGCCTCCTTCTCTCCAGGCTAAGCAACCCCAGCTCCCTCAGCCTCTCCTCATAGGGCTTGTGCTCCAAACCCCTCCCCAGCTTTGTTGCCCTTCTCTGGACTCGTTCCAGCAACTCAACATCTTTCCTAAACTGAGGGACCCAGAACTGGACACAGTACTCAAGGTGTGGCCTAACCAGTGCAGTGTACAGGGGGAGAATGACCTCCCTGGTTCCTGCTGGCAACACTGTTCCTGATACAGGCCAGGACGCCCTTGGCCTTCTTGGCCACCTGGGCACACTGCTGGCTCATGTTCAGCCTGCTATCAACCAGTACCCCCCAAGTCCCTTTCTGCCTGGCCCCTCTCCAGCCACTCTGACCCCAGCCTGTAGCACTGCATGGGCTTGCTGTGGCCAATGTGTAGAACCTGGCACTTAGATGTGTTAAATCTCATGCTGCTGGACTCTGCCCATCTGTCCAGCCTGTCAAGGTCCCTCTGCAGAGCCCTTCTACCCTCTAACAGATCAAGTCTGCACAGTTCTTTGGGAGGCATTAATTATGTTCTTGGAGATGGCACATTTTAAATATGAAGTCAAACTACTGACAAAAAGATACACATAGAATCCAAGAAATTCTTCCCAGAAGCTTCTTTTCATGTACTTGCCAGCTATGGCTTCTCCCTTCTTTTTTGCTTGTTCATAGATTGCTGTCAGGAGCAAATAAGTTTTGGGAAGGAAGCCTGAAAGAAAATCATCCTGACTAGAATCATCTAGGACCTCAGAAATTATGGACATATGGTGTTTTAGAAGTCCTACATGTAAAATGAATTAGTAATGGTGACAAAGGTTAACTAATGCTTTAAGTGTTGAAGGCTGTTTTGTTTCAAAGAGGACTGAATGTGCAACAAGATGGAGTAGCTATAAAATTGCTGGCAGAGGATAGGAGCCTGTATTTGAGGTATTTATGTTTGAAAGACAATTGGCCAAATTCTGTTCTCAGGCTCTTCTGTATGAATTTGGAGTAATTCTAGGATTCCTGCCAGGCAAGTGAAGAACAGCATTTGGCCCTGTGAAAATCCAGAAGGATTTAACCTGTGAATCTTAACTTTTCCTAAAATATCTGACAAAAGCATAAAGTTGATGTAACCAGCTTAGTATGTCAGTGTTAATCAGATAGTTACTGCCAGAGCATTCGTGAACTCAGAAACTTGCAGCTGTAAGATAAACTTCAAAGCCCACCAAATTAATATTGATTTTATTTCTTCATTGTTAAAAAAAATAAATAAAAAAATCTGTGTCACAGAATCACAGAATCACCAAGGGTGGAAGGGAGCTCAAAGATCATCAAGTCCAACCTGTCACCACAGACCTCATGACTAAACCACGGCACCAAGCGCCACATCCAATCCCCTCTTGAACACCTCCAGGGATGGTGACTCCACCACCTCCCTGGGCAGCACATTCCAATGACGAATGACTCTCTCAGTGAAGAACTTTCTCCTCACCTCCAGCCTAAACTTCCCCTGGTGCAGCTTGAGACTGTGTCCTCAGAGTGGCTGGAGAGCAGTCAGGCTGAGAGGGACCTGGGGGTGCTGGTCGACGGTAGACTGAACATGAGCCTGCAGTGTGCCCAGGCAGCTAAGAGGGCCAATGGCATCCTGGCCTGCATCAGGAACAGTGTGGCCAGCAGGAGCAGGGAGGTCATTCTGCCCCTGTACACTGCACTGGTTAGGCCGCACCTCGAGTACTGTGTCCAGTTCTGGGCCCCTCAGTTTAGGAAGGATGTTGACTTGCTGGAACGAGTCCAGAGAAGAGCAACAAAGTTGGTGAGGGGTTTGGAACATAAGCCCTACGAGGAGAGGCTGAGGGAGCTGGGGTTGCTTAGCCTGGAGAAGAGGAGACTCAGGGGTGACCTTATTACTCTCTACAACTACCTGAAGGGAGGTTGTAGACAGACAGATGTTGGTCTCTTCTCCCAGGCAAGCAGTACCAGAACAAGAGGACACAGTCTCAGGCTGCGCCAGGGGAGGTTCAGGCTGGATGTTAGAAAAAAGTTCTATACAGAAAGAGTGATTGCACATTGGAATGGGCTGCCTGGGGAGGTGGTGGAATCGCCATCACTGGAGGTTTTTAGGAGAAGACTTGACAGGGTGCTTGGTGCTGTGGGTTAGTTGCTTGGGCGGTGTTGGATTGGTGATGGGTTGGACGCGATGATCTTGAAGGTCTCTTCCAACCTGGTTTATTCTATGTATTCTATGTATTCTATGTATTCTCTTGTTCTGTTGCTGGTTGCCTGGGAGAAGAGACCAACCCCCTCCTGGCTACAACCACCCTTTAGGTAGTTGTAGACAGCAATGAGGTCACCCCTGAGCCTCCTCTTCTCCAGGCTAAACAATCCCAGCTCCTTCTGCCTCTCCTGGTAGGGCTTGTGCTCGAGGCCTCTCACCAGCCTTGTTGCCCTTCTCTGGACACGTTCAAGTGTCTCAATGTCCTTCTTAAACTGAGGGGCCCAGAACTGGACACAGCACTCAAGGTGTTGTCAGCTTATTAAGTCTGTAAATTCCCAGTGTCAACATCCTGAAACCTGTCTTTGGAAGTCTGCATTCTCTGTCCCTCTCCCTCTAATGAGTTCTTTATCTGAACTGCTGCCTAATCTCAAATTGGCTGGCCAAGAAGAAGTAAAATCAGTTGCAAGGCACAGAATACAGGACCCCAGTTGCCCTGGGTTAGCTGGGGTGGAGCACTCATGCAGAGAAATCTGAACATGGAGGAAAGCAAAAGGTGCTTATGAGATGTTTGGTGTGGGTTTAGTGTTTCTTTCCCTACAGTTTCCTAAAAGGCCAGTTTTTCATACTTGTTTCTCACTGAAGTGTTTCTTGGTTTCTCTTGGCAGCCTGAGAATATTCTGTGCGTGAACCGAGAAGCAAATCAAATAAAAATTATTGATTTTGGATTGGCAAGAAGGTATGTGCCCATGTTCTTGCTCACCATAAATCAGCTAGGAAACTGTGAAAAAACAAGCATTGCACCTCTACAATGACATGTGTGATACATGATCATCACTGACCCTTCTTAGAACAAATTTAGGGTGTCTCTTTGAACCAGGGAAATCTTTTAGTAAGGAAAGCTTGGAGCTGAATCAAAAAGATTTGCTCTGAAGCCTGTTTTCAGGCAGAAGGTTGAAAGAGGGCTGATTCTGACTAAGCATTCTGACAGCTAAAATGGACAAAATCAGTGATGCATCTTGTCTGGTCTCTTGTCTCTGATGATAGGAGATTTTTCAAAGAAGAGTATAAGAGACCATCAAGGGTTGTTACAATATGCCCTATGCTATATCACTTTCCAGTTTAATTAGGTACCATAACCTCACTGAAGGATTTACTGGTTAAAAATTCCATGCTCATGATATGGAGAAGTCCCAAAAGGGTGATATCAACTGCTCTGAGGAGTCCTTGAAATCTGAGTATTTTCCTTTGTACATCAGTTGGGGTTTGCACTAAAGCACGATATAAAGCTTGCAAAGATTTTTCATTCTCTATATGGGTATATTTACTTTTACTTTATATCTCTGTCTGTCCTTCTTTTCCTTCTGAGTTTCCTGTATGCTCCTGAAATCCCTCTAAGTGCTGGACAACTTACAATGGAACTTTAATTGCAGCTGTAATTGATGCCCTCTGTTAATGATTGCATTTCCTAGGTATAAACCCAGGGAAAAACTTCGAGTTAACTTTGGAACTCCAGAATTTCTTGCCCCTGAAGTTGTGAGCTATGAGTGTGTCTCCTTTCCTACAGACATGTGGAGCGTAGGAGTCATTGCTTATATGCTGTAAGTAGGATTCAGTATCTGCTTTGTAAGATGTTTCTAAGCTGAACTGTGCCAGCCAACCACATTTGTTGCTATGCTGGAAGATTGACCAAATCTGTACCCAAAATAGAAAATGTAGGCTTCTTTCCAAAGTCTGTATTCAGTAATCTCTCCCCTCTTCAAATCTCTGTAAACTTAACCTTCTTTGTTTCATTGCACATCTCTCATGAGTGCTTGAGCCTCACACTTCCACAATAACATAGGCTGCTTGATAAGCTCCCAGTAGGTATGTGCAAGAGTGGTCTGGGAAGGTTTGCTAGGGAAGGAGGGTGGTTATTTAGACATGTAAATAGAAGAGCAAATGTGAAGCGTCTGAAGACTTTCTTAGACAGTAACATATCCCAAGATAGTCCAGGAGTGATAGAATAGGTGGCACATTGGAGGTCATGTACAGAAAGAGGAAAAGACAGGAGGATTGAACATCTTTCTCTTTACTTTAGCCTCAGTGGATTGTCTCCTTTTTTGGGTGATAATGACAATGAAACCCTCAACAACGTCCTGTCTTGTTGCTGGGATTTTGAAGTGGAGGAATTTCGAGGTGTTTCTGATCAGGCCAAAGATTTCATCTCAAAGCTTCTCACCAAGGAGAAAAGGTATATAATCCTTTGCAAAGTGTGTTCCATGTCATTGTGTTATAGTTGTGTCACTTGTGTTGCTCCATTGCAGAACTCTTGTGACTTAAGTTATTTTATGTCCATATAGAACATTATAATGCCACTTTGTTGATGTTGTTCATTGTGTCCATAGAGCACTCTAAAATTATCTGAATAAAGTTTTGCCGTGAAGCAAAACTTACTTCATGGTTTAGCTGCCATCTGGTGTAGTGTCCTGAAATGACAGCATTTCATGCTGGCAGAACTTATGACCTGTAGGAGATAATTGTTGAATTGTAAGATTCTGGGACAAACACTTACTAGCATTCTGATTTTCCTTTAGCTGGAGATTAAGTGCAGCTGCTGCCTTAAAACACCCATGGTTGTCAGACCACAAGCTCCACTGCAGACTCCAGGTCCCTCAATTTAACTATGCTTGTGCATTGTAGATCTGCTGTTGCATTCTTGTGTTGCCACATCACTATTTGCTCTGACATTTTTCTTATCTGTGTCTTGAGTCTTCCTTGCTGCTGCATTACTGTGAGCCACTTGTGTCCCCTTGCTTATTTTTTTAGCTGCTATAGTTTGCATGCTCACACTTGCTCATCAGTTCCTGCATATCTGGGAAGAAATATATAATCATGCATTTGCTGTGTGTTGCTGAGTGGATCTATTTGTTAGCAAAATAAGAGTATTTACCAAAAAAAGGCACTGAGTTACCACATAAAAATTGAGCTTCCCCTCTGGGGATGATTCTGCTTCCTTTGCAAACTTTTTCAGGCTCTCCCAAAGTCCCCCATGAGTGCTGTTCGATTTCATCCTGCCTCTTCCTAAGGGATACCTTTCCCAGCAGAGCTTGGAACCTCACCCAATGCATATCTTTGTACTTGAGCACCTTCTTGCCCTTCAAGAGTAGCCAGCTTAGTGGCAAACACAAAAGAAGCAGTTGTTTGTTGACAAACAATTCAGTTGAGCTGAGCTGGAGGGTCAATAAGGTTTTCAATAATTTTGTTTGTTAAGTAGCCAGTGAGTTTGGGAGATTCACACCATTGATGAGCTCACTGTTGGCTAGTTCTGAGTGGCTCAGTGGTTCATGAGGGGATAATTTGAAGCAGGTTTCAGAGTTTTTATAGCATCTGAAGTGCAGCATTCACTCCCTCCTTTACGGGCAAAGCACATCTATGTTAGATAAAGCAACTGCTGTATTGCTTTGCAAATTAGCTTTACTAAATATGCTGATGTGCAGTGTTTTGCCATTCTATTAACTAGAGGTAAGATGTAATTGGCCTTCAATTAATGTTCCAATAATGACATCTTCCTTTTTTCCCCTCTTTTTCCCGCCCCCCCCCCCCTTTTTTTCCTTTTTTTTTTTTTTTTTTTTTTCCTTTTCTTTGCTTCTTTTCCCATAGAAGAAGGCTAAAAGTGACTTCGTGTCCCAGGCACCCCCGGCTCAATAACCTCTGAAAGAGCTGCCAGACAGAAGGTTTGTTTCAGGTCCCAAGCATTTCTTCAAACATAAATGCTGTAGCCCCTGCAGAAGGGCTCAGCGGGCAGCTGGAAACTTTGCGTAGTCCAAAGCGCACAGTCCAGTCTGTATTCACCACCACCCCTGCTGTTGTCTGGAAAGCAGTTGAAATGCACACTGGCCCTATCACTTGTACCAAGTCCCAGCAATGTGCAAGAAAAAAATAATAAAAATCATATATATATGAAGCCATATGTGCTGCAAACCCTTGCCATTTTAGAGGGAATGTTTATACTCCCACTGGCTCTCATGGGGCAAGGTTTCACCCAATAATTTTCCTGTGTTGAAAGCTTTCAGCTTTTCATGCTGTGGTTAGGAGTAGGGTTTTTAAAAGGGTAGAAATATGAAAAGTAATTACTTTTTAGCAGAAGCATGGACCAGACCCTCAGGGCAGCTCCATTGCTCCACTGACTGCAGTGAAATTAAACCGAGGTCTCCCCTAAAAGAAGCTGCTCCACGCTTTCAAGGGCCCAGTTCTTCTGGGGTTCTTCTTTGCCTGTTGAGCCTGTAGCAACCCAAACAATTTTGACAGACCCTCTCTCTCTGCCCTGTTGTTTCTAGCTCCCAGTCTTTGCTCTTTCATTAATAAACACTTCATTAGTGGTTCTCAGGCTGTCTTGGTTGCCTCCCATGGGGATTAGGGACACTCAAGTCTGCTCTTATGTTCTTTTTCTGGTCTTTGACCAGAGCATGCTCACTCAAGCTACCTCAAGCAGTATGGTATCTCCATAAACCAGGACACCAATTCCCACAGACGCTTTTACCAGCTACTACAGAAATTGGTACCTCTGTTGAAGGACCATGGGAACCACTCAAAGGTTCTGGGGCATCTCTGGGCAAAACTCAGTGGAGGGTCATGATATGAACAAGACTGAGAACACACACAATGTAGAAACCACTACCCTGTAGTCATGCATCATGAGTAACAACCAGGACGCCAAAATAATAGTGGAGCACATTTCACCACAAGCAAGTTTTTAATGCTGCCATCATCCATCATCTGCTTGGTAGAGCAAGTGATGTACTGGGTTGTAAAGTGATGTAAAAAAGAGAGTATTGTGAGAGAGAGGTTGAAACTCTTGTTCTGTTTTGACTAAGTAAGATTAAACCAGATTTTGTACTGTGTCGTGTTGTAACATAGAATTTGATGGTCATTAAAGGAGCTGTCTGGGGGGCTTTGCACTACTTTTCCATTCCATGCTGGAGGTCAGTGAGGTATCATTATTCTTGCTCTCTGAAGCAACTTCCTGATATGTCTGAGCATCAACCTTTGTAGTGGAAATCAGGTAGGAATTCCTTCCACTTCATTGGTGCTGGGACAGGTTACAGGAGGCTTTGGTCCAGTCACCTGGGTGCTCCTGTGTAGCAGTTTTCTAAACAGCTTTTCATAGACTGTGTTTTATCTCTTTCCCATTCCAAGCCACAGCAACCAAATGGTGAAAATCCTCCCCCTCTAATGCAGGACACACTGTATTAGAACATTTTTCTATTACAACCAAACTCAACTTTGAGATAAATTGATTGTCCAACAGCAGTCAAAATTATGTTTAAATAAACTTTTCATAGTAACCTACCCATGATCTAACTTGCAGGAAAGCCTGGGTTTGGCTTTTGCTGTGTTATTTCCTCTCTGTGTGTTTTTCTTCTTGCAGTTTATTTGAGTTTACTTAATGAGTGGATCTAAAGTCATAGCAGTGCTTTGTTTTTAAAGAATCTCTTCAGCTATTTTTATCAGGCAAGTGGTATGGTTACCACATTTAACCCAAAATAATACACTCGAGTGCCAGTTAATTTAGACCTGGAATTATAAATGCTTGCAGTGGTAACGCAAATAAATAGATAGGTTTGTAGCATGCCTTTTCATGCTGGGACCTGTATGAAAGGAGAGGCAAAAAAGCAGAGTAGCTGCATTTCAAGAGAGACTTCCAGGACCATTTCTGGACTTAACAAAGAAGCCTTGTCTTTTTAATGTTGTATAAACCATGTCACAAATAAGGTGACTGCAAGAACCCTTTGTAAGCAAGAAGCTTCAGCTCTGCTAGCTTTTCCTTATGCACAAAGAAACCACCATGTGGTTGTCCTAGAACGCCTAACCAAATAAAAAGAATGGTATACTGCTGAATTAACTGGATTCTTGTTTTGTTTATTTTGCAGAAAAGCTGCTGTGTGGTTACTGCTGCTAAGAGATTTGAAAATATAGCAGTCCTGGTGCTTTACCCTCCTGCCGTGACCGAGACTTCTACTGAATGGACCAACAGCACTTTAGCTGCAGGACAAGTCCCAGCATTGCTGAGCTGCTTCTTTTCTATTCAGCTGTTGAAAGAAGGAAAGTTTTTCTCCAGATTGCAGGAAGGTGTTTCTTCTAGAACATCATGTTCTCCATGTCTGGGAGTGCGACATTAGCTTGGATTCATAATGAGCTAATTTGTCTTACATTCTCATTTACTTATCGAAGGCTCCTTAAGGTTCAAATTAGCAGGTTAAATTGACTGTTTCTCATCTCAGTGCAGAGGGCAGTCTGTCACTGTGTTACATCTGCAGCCAAGGTTGATTTGACACTGGAGTCAAATAATGTTAAAAAAAAAAATAAAATTGAAAAAAAAAGAAAAAGAATCCAGTCAATTTAAAGCTGCCTTATGTGGAAGATTTGAAGTTTGTTTTTCTTGTCACACTCAAATGAGCTAAGGATTAGCTCAACCCAAGTTAAAGCCATGTTAATGGAACACCAGTGAAGTGAGAAATGAGGCTTTCCTTGCGCATAGGTGGATTTGCTGCAACTGTGGTACGATGCATTGTAGGATTTTTTTTTAGCCCAATGAATTACTGTTCACCTTTAAATACACCTGGATTAATTAAACAGGAGAGAGAACAAGGCAGTATTCACTTGCGCTCGTGCAGGCTTTGCTCTCCAATGTGCAAGGAAAACTCAGTGATTTTAACAGAAGGCAACTTTATCCCAGCTAATTGGTTTAATGCTGATAGGACTGATTAAGAGCATTGGCAAAGGGAGACTCAGATTCCTGTTCATTATAACCTCTGGCTACAGGCCCAAATGAAAATCCTCTGTTTTGCTAAAGTTTTCTTTCCTTATCTTGCTCCCAAGCCTTTACTATTCTTAACTAGATAAAAAGCTGGGACTCAGAACAGCTGAATGCTTTACCTGAAGTTGTCTGAGTGTGGCTCATCATTAAGTGAACCTGAGTCTTAGTTGCCTAGGCTGTGAGTTTAAAATGAGAGAGTTATTCCTGCTGTAGTATTTGGCTTTCTGACTGCTTGGTTTCAGGACAACGAGAATATGAAGTATAGTGAGTATTTGATTCAGTGATGCTGACATATTGTGATACCTTTACATTTGCTTTGATTTAATCCAGTTCTGATCAAACTACATATTAACATAGCTATCTCTATAGATGTATCTATACCTTTCATATGTATTTATATTTAAATTATGAGGGTTTTTTTTCAAGGGGATCAACATGAAACAGTATTAGTCATCATCACCTCCCAAGGAAATGTTTGTCCTGTCTTGGTTAGCAATCGTCTTGAAATAAAAGGGTCCCATTAATGGGACACCATGGCCACAACATTCTCTACAGCCAGTTTGATCCAATGTTTTAAAGATCTTTTAGTAGATCTCTTAAGACTGCTCCTGTGAATGAACAGGGCTTCTTACACCTGGGGAAATCCAAGAAATGCTGATTTGTTGTACTAGCTGTTGCAAATACACAAGACCCATTGCCGCTCTCACTTGGTGACTCACCATGTAACTGTGATACCACATGGAGCACTGCTCCCTGCAAATTCTTATATATAGTCTTAACCAATGTAAACTTTGACTAGCAGAAATGCAGGTTTCTTGGGAAAAGACTAAGCAGCCTCAAAGCAAGACAATGAGCATGTGGCTTTTAAATAGAAAATGAGCTGCTTATGTTTGGCCACTATTTATGATTGCCTGTGCAAAATAAACAGAAAAGCCCTGTGAGGAGAGGCTGAGGGAGCTGGGATTGTTTAACCTGGAGAAGAGGAGGCTCAGGGGTGACCTCATTGCCCTCTACAACTACCTGAAAGGTGGTTGTAGCCAGGAAGGGGTTGGTCTCTTCTCCCAGGCAACCAGCACCAGAACAAGGGGACACAGTCTCAAGCTGTGCCAGGGGAAGTTTAGGCTTGAGGTGAGGAGAAAGTTCTTCACTGAGAGAGTCATTCATCATTGGAATGGGCTGCCCGGGGAGGTGGTGGAGTCACCATCCCTGGAGGTGTTCAAGAGGGGATTGGATGTGGCACTTGGTGCCATGGTCTAGTCATGAGGTCTGTGGTGACAGGTTGGACTTGATGATCTTTGAGTTATCTTCCAACCTTAGTGGTACTGTGATACTGTGAAAAGCTACATTTCTGTTAAGGCTGGAATTCCCACTCTTGTTCTGACTGCCTTCAAGGCAGTGCATCTTTTTGTACAGTAAATAAACGTTCAGACTGAAATCAGCAGACCACTTGGAATGACAAGGTCTCATTATGATCTTTAGTGCCAGTATTGTGGGGTTGGGTTGTGGGTTTTGTTTCTCCTATGGTAGGTTTTACATGGGTATGAATACATTGCATGTTGGTTTGAATACTGTTAACTAAAACATCAGTGTGACTAGAGTCTTATCTGCTTTGTTGCTCAGCTGAATTAAGAAGATTTGTCATTTGTGGATGCATACATCTGAGTAGCAATTAAGAGCTTAGAGACATATAGATCAGCCCTGTGTTAGTGTGTTATACTGAGTCAGCTGCAGAGTCTACAGGAGATGTGGGATTACGTGGCTTCTGTTGCACATACCCAGAGCTCACCCATACAGCACACCATCAGAAGTACACACTCTTGGATTACTAGGGGTAGTGGAAGAGCTGGATATATTCCATACTCTTTGGGAATCCAGGACCTTTCAGAAGGCATGACTTGAGGAGGGCTCACAGAATTACACAGAATTAATAAGGTTGGAAAAGACCTTCGAGATCAAGTCCAAGCTATCACTCAACACCATCTAATCAACTAAACCCTGGCACTATGTGCCTCATCCAGTCTTATTTTCAACACTTCCAGGGATGGTGATTCTACCACCTCCCTGGGCAGCCCATTCCAATGGCAAATCACTCTTTCTGTGAAGGATTTCTTCCTAACATCCAGCCTAAACCTCCCCTGGTGCATCTTGAGACTGTGTCCTCTTGTTCTATCACAGGTTGCCTGGGAAAAGAGACCAACCCCCACCTGGCTACAACCTCCCTTCAGGTAGTTGTAGACAGCAATGAGGTCTCCCCTGAGCCTCCTCTTTTCCAGGCTAAACAGTCCCAGCTCCCTCATCTTCTCCTCATAGGGCTGTGCTCCAGACCCCTCACCAGCTTTGTTGCCCTTCTGTGGACACATTCAAGCAACTCAACATCTTTCTTAAATGGAGGGGCCCAGAACTGGACACAGTACTCAAGGTGTGGCCTAACCAGTGCTGAGTACAGGGGCGCAATGCCTTCCCTGCTCCTGCTGGCTGCACTACTCCTGATACAGACCAGGATGCCATTGGCCTTCTTGGCTGCCTGGGCACACTGCTGTCTCATGTTCAGCCTACTATCAATCAGTACCCCCAGGTCCCTTTCTGCCTGGCTGCTCTCCAGCCACTCTGACCCCAGCCTGTAGCACTGCATGGGGTTGCTGTGGCCAATGTGTAGAGCCTGGCACTTGGATGTGTTAAATCTCATGCTGCTGGACTCTGCCCATCGGTCCAGCCAGAGCCCTCCTACCCTCCAACAGATCAAGCCCTGCTCCCACACTAGCCCCTTGCTTGTGCAACAGGACAGCATGCCAGTATACTCAAGGAATTTAGCTTTTGTTCTTACCCACACAGATAATGATGGTCACACTTCTGAGTTTTATCTGTAAACTGGCTCCAATATTTCATGCTTGGAACAGCCCTTCTGGTGGGGACTGAAGTTGTGTTGGGGACAGCTGGAAAATGTTTGACTGTGTGAGTCTCTGCAGTGACTGGAGGTGCAATTTGATGCCCAGGGTTAATAACAGGAGGGAACCTACACGTGTCTAGTAGAGGAAGGAAAAATCCAAAAGCATACTTCCTGATACTGCCCCATAGATTCTAGCTCTGCAGCACTGAATCATTACCAAGATCATTATGAAGGGCAAAAAATTATACTGCTGTGTAGTTATCACATGTATAGCAATGTGCCTGAGAAAAATATTTCTAGAGAGGTTTGGTTCTGTCTTTTCTGACTGTTTTAATTTATGTGAAATAAGAACTTGACAGGGCTGCTTTTTGGTGGCTTTCTGATTCACTCTCACTGTACTTTCAGCAACATGCTGTTTTGTGTGTGTGTGCAAGTCTGGGTTTGGTTCCATTCTCCTTAAATAGGTTCTGTAATGACTAACAGCCTGAGGCTACTGTGTTAAAATATTGTTTTGGGACATGATTATTTTCTTCTAGGTAGTAATAGCAAGCAGACTAGGTTCTAGTAAGTGAATTGCATCTATGTGAGTTTGCTTATTGTAATTTGTGTGGTCTATTTATTTAAGTGACTGTGTTTGGAAATGTGAATTACTGTTTGTCTAGGGGAATAGAACATCTCCCTTCTGAAGAAAGGCTGAGGGACTTGGGGCATTTTAGCCTAGAGAAGAGAAGTCTGAGAGAGGATCTTATCAATGCTTATCAATAATTAAAAGGTGTGTGTCAGGAGCATGGGGGTCAGCCTTTTTTTCAGTGGTGCCCCATGACAGGACAAGAGGTAATGGGCACAAACTTGAACATAGGAAGTTCCATCTAAACTTGAGGAGGAACTTTACTTTGAGGGTGCTGAAGCACTGGAACAGGCTGCCCGGATTGGTTGCAAAGTCTCCATCTCTGGAGTAATTCAAAACCCACCTGGACACCATCCTGTGCAACCTGCTGTAGGCTAACCTGCTCTGACAGGGGGATTGGAGTAGATGATATCCAGAGGTCTCTTCCAACCCCTATCATTCTGGGATTCTGTGCTTGAGAGCAGGCCTGGGTGTGGAGGGTACTGTACTAGCTGTTACCCCATTTAGCTGTATACCCACAGACAATCCGAAGTGGGTTGTTCTGCAGGGACAACCTGCAGCAAGTCTCTGGAAGTTGAAAGTGCTCTGTAGCTGCCAGATTTTCCCAGAGTCCCAGATGGAGCTGTGCTCAAAACAGCATGACTTGTCAGGCACCAAAACCAGCTATCACCTTGTGCTTATAAGACGTTGTTATTCCTATTTCACTAGGTGCAGTGGAGAAATTTAGCTGGAGAAAATCTCAAAGAGTTTTGCCCAAGGTACACTAGAGAATTTTAACATGAGCATCAGAATCAGAAGCAAATTTAGTTCAAGATGAGACACTAGTGACTTTCCAACTCTTTTTGCATGTTGAAATCCTGGAGGTTTATGAAATGGGTATAAACCCACAGAAAGATGTCCATACTCTTACCTGCCCATGTCTGTGAACACCTGCAGCCAGTCTCTGCCTTGAGAGTCCTCACAGCATTACAGAGTCACAGATTCACAGATTGCATAAGGTTGGAAGGGACTATCAAAGGTCATCTTGTCCAACCCCCCCTGCAGTGAGCAGGGATGCCTTCAACTAGATTAGGCTGTCCAGGGCCACATCAAGTCTGATTGTGAATGTCTCCAGGGACAGGGCCTCAACCACATCCCTGGACAACCTGTTCCAGTATTTTACCACTTTTGTAGTAAAGAACTTCCTCCTTATGTCCAATCTAAATCTGCCTTGCTTCAGTTTAAAACCATTGCCCTTGTCCAGTCACTACAAACCTTTCTAAACAGTCCTTCCGCAGCCTTCCTGCGGGTCCCCATTAGACACTGAAATGTAGTTATAAGGTCTCTTTGGAGCCTCCTATTCTCCAGGCCAAACAGTCCCCATTCTTTCAGCCTGTGTTCACAGGAGAGGTGCTCCAGCTCTCTGGTCATCTTCATGGCCCTCCTTTGGACCCGCTCCATTAGTTGGCGGTCTCATATTATCCACTCTGGAGACTGCAACAGAAGCTACTTCTTTGTTTCTTTTTCATATTCCTTCTATTGTCAGAAGCTGAATAAAGTTAAAGCTAAATTATGCTTTTCCTTGATTCCAGCCAGGAATAACAGTGCAGCTCCACAGAATTAAATAAAGGAAGTGCTCAGTCCACCTTTTGAGTAGCACAAAACTCCAGTTTAACCCTCCCCACTCCCTGCAAAAAACCAAACCAAACCAAGCACCCTACTTTGCACCAGTCCTGACCAGTTAAAATAAAGAGAACCTTAATGTTAACAGTTGAGGAATCTCAATCGAGAAACAGTTTTTCTGCAGTGGTTGAATTGTTGCAGTGAGTCAAGCAGTTTTACCATCCTCACTTTAATGTTGGCATTACAAATCACTGACAGCCTCTTTCAGCAAAGTGGCCTTCACCAGCAGGAGTTGTGGCAAAACATGTTTGTCAGCTCTTTTCTGCTGATGGGGACCTGAAAGGACCTCATTCTCTTTCCTGGCCCCACCAGTGAGCAAAGCACGTGTTAGCTTTGGACTTTTAAGGTGTGATAATGATCAAGGTTTTGCTTTAGTGCCAAACCCACAGCACTGAGGAATGAACGAGCACCAGTGCTCCAAACTCCTTCCAGGAGGATGCTGCATCTTCACATACTACTTTTATCATTGCTGATGGTTGTCCTTGTGTGTTGTGTGAGTAAAACTAAACACTGCATGAATCAGTTTAGGGACATTAGAATGTTTCACCTTCCATGAAGGCTTGGTAGCTGAATAACTAACTACCTATTTCACATCTTAGCTGAAGTTTGGTAGAGATAACACTTTGTAAATACGTTGTTTAGCTATGTCTGTAGAGGTAGTTTGGTACAGCAGAACTAGTGTCTGTGTACCCTGCAGCAGCTTCTCTTACATTTTGATGACAGCCCCATGAGAACTAGATGATGAAGCATGTGGATTTTCTGTATTGTATCACCTTGGCTTGCATATCTGGATTTGTAGATTATCTCTGGTATGTGCTCTTCAGTGAAAAAAGTGAAGCAGCCTTGTAAAAAGATGACTGAGGAATAAATGCTGATTTTGTTTATTCCAGGGGTTTTGTTTGCTGTATTTAATGTCCCTGTCATTATACTAGTAAGTAAAAGAGAGAAACATGGCCTTTTCCCTAACTGCTGTTTCTAGGTACGTAAGGATAAAAGAAGAATAATATTCATTGAAACCAATTGTTGTGGTTTTGACTCAGCTGAGTTGGCTGAGCTCCAGCACAGTTGCTCACATGGGGGAACAGAGGGAAAAAAACACCCTGTGGATTGAAATAAGTAGAGCTCAATGAAATAATGCAATATCCAATACTATATACTGTGCATTTTGCAGGAAGCACAGCAAAAAAGCAGAAGCAAGCCAGCAAGCCAGTAAAGTGGAAGAGCCTAACACCTCAGGCCTGGAAACCAAAGAAATGCTTGGAATCAGGAAGTGTCTCATGTTATGGTTTAGGCTATAAGCCCCATGAGCCTTTGCTCCAGCCATCCCCTTCCTTATACATCAGGCATGATGTCAGCATGGTACTGAATAACCATCAGCTAATTTCAGCCAGCTGTCCTGACTGGTCCCTCCCAGTTGAAACCATAACACTGATACCCAAGTTGAAATTTCCCTCAGGCTTGCAGCTTCTACTTGTCCTTTGTCAGAAAGTCTCAACTTTCTCTGCAGACAACTAGGACCAGAGGTGCTCTTGGCATCTGTATTCAGCAAGTAGCTCTTATTCTGTGTGGCTTATCTCTGGCTTCAGCAGTTGACATTCACTTATGATTGAGAAGCAACTTTGCCTTCTTACCCAGGAAGGTTCCCATGTATTGACAGCTTGTATTTGATGAGATGAGCTTTACCTAAGACCTATGCTTACAAGAAGACAACCTCCTGATGAAGCTCTCCACCTGCATAAGACAGCTCTCTGACCTCAAATCATTTCACCAGTGCCCTCACTGCTTAGCTCAGGCGAAGCCTTTTTCTTGGTGTCCTTCCTGTACACGCAGATGACAGACTTCCCTTCCAAATCAGTGGGCTGTATAGCCTTCACACAAAGGCTTTGTTTCCCCTTTCTCCTGAAAAATGCCTTCTCATGGGGTCCCCAGTGTGATCAGTGTTTCTGGGAACATCACAGTACCACAGTCACATCCATAGCCACATCCTGAGCCTGAACGTGGGCTCCAGCACATGTCTGGCCCATGGCCCTGATGAGTTCAGTAGGTATCCAAAAATCTTTTGGAGTGACACTCCAGAGTTCCTCTGCCTGACCAGGCCTTAAGCATTTGCTCTTCATTTGTCCCTCTTGGACCCCATCACTGTGGTTTAGTTTTTGGTGCCTTTGACCCTGGAAAAGAGTTTTCATCCTGAAAATACTGGCATCTGTATTTCAGAGTTGATGAGGAAGACCTTGCCAGAGTACCCTGGTCCTCTCAACAGCTCCTGCTAAATGCATGTCACTGGCAAAATGAAATAAAGGGGGATAGAATAACTCCCTGTATGTGTCTGTAAAGCAGCTCCACGCTTTTAAAATGTGTTTGCTAAGTTCATGTGGTTAAAAATATGTTGACTGCAGGAAAAAAAATTCAACAGGGGACATTCATAATTCTTCATTAATTAATAGTCAACCCTTTTTCTCCCCCCCAATTATTTCAAACACCTGCTCACAGTAAATTTCCTTTGCATTTTTTTAGTGGTACTTTAATATTGCCCAGAACTTGGAAACACACACTGAGCTTCTCTTCTTTTTAATTATTTTCAAATTAATTTTAGTTTTCTGAATATTTTCAGCGCTGCCCATTGGTTCAATAAACCTGAATTTTCATTTTCTTTTTTTTTTTTCTTCTCTTCTTAAAGGCCTCCTAAAGTTTCCAGAGACTGTTTTTATGGGCTGTTTTAATGAAAGCTTTTGGAAAGGGACTGGAGATTTCCAGATTCCTCTCTTGAAGCCTCCTCACCCCCCCAAAAAAAAAGGGGGAGGAAAAAAATAATCATTTCATCAAGGGTGATTCACATCTCTTGCATACAGCAGTATTCAGCTGGGAGCCAAACCCCCTTGTACCCAGAGTGCAGGGCGGTGCTGTATGTGGGAGCAAGGAGCGGGGCCCAGGCTCTCCTCAGCTCAAGGTGACTGCAGTGAGAAGCAAGGGCGCCTCAACTCCAGGCCATGCCATTTGAGGGCTGGCTTTAATGCTTGCAAAAAGTGAGGAGCACCTTTACCCTCTTTGGACCGGGTCCTAAATCAATGGAACTTTGGCAGGGAGCACGGTACGTTGGGGTCTGCCCCCGCCGCTGGTGATGGGACTAACTGCAGAAGGAGGCCGTGCTGGAGGGTTTGCTCCATGACTCACAGCTTTCAGGCTCTTCTGGGTGCAGCAGCAGGACTATCACCCCCAGCAGCATTGCTCCTGTGCTACTGCTCTGTTCTTCATCTCTGCAGGTGCCCATGTTTCAGGGTCTGGAAGAAGATTTCTAATTGTAGGAGGTTATTAGTTACCTCTTTTGTTGTTGGTTGTTTGTTGGGTTTTTTTTGTTGTTTTATTTTCAGTGACAGCACTGCCTAAGAGCTATTTAGAGAGCCTGAAATATTACACTTAGTCTCACCTGCATCAGTAACAGGAAAAGGCTCAGGAGTTAATGAAAAGTTCAGAAGCTAATTGAAAATGTGCTATGTCACAAAAATGTGATGTTCACCAAAACATACCACCACCAAGCCACTTCCCATCATTCACCAGCAGTCCTGGCTAACCAGCAAGGTCCCAGCTGATTACAGGTGGGTAAATGTGATACCCCTCTACAAGAAGGAGAATCCAGGGACCTAAAGACCTGTCAGTCTGACTTCAGTACGAGGGAAGGTCATGGAGCAGGTCATCTGGAGTGCCATTATACAGCATGTGCAGGGCAACCAGTCGATCAGGCCCAGTCAGCATGGGTTCATGAAAAGTAGGTCCTGCATGACCAACCTGATCTCCTTCTATGACAAGGTGACCTGCTTAATGGATGAGGAAAAGGCTGTAGATGTTGTTTACCTGGACTTGGTAAAACATTTGACACTGTCTCCACAGCATCCTCCTGGAGACACTGGCTGCTCGTGGCTGGGATGGGTGGATACTTTGCTGGGTTAAAAACTAGCTGGATGGTTGGGCCCAAACAGCAATGGTGAATGCAGTTAAATCCAGTTAGTGGTGTTCCCTAAGGCTCAGTTTTTGAGGACAGTCTTGTTTGAGGGCCAATGGCATCCTGGCCTGCATCAGGAACAGTGTGGCCAGCAGGAGCAGGGAGGTCATTCTGCCCCTGTACACTGCACTGGTTAGGCCGCACCTCGAGTACTGTGTCCAGTTCTGGGCCCCTCAGTTTAGGAAGGATGTTGACTTGCTGGAACGAGTCCAGAAAAGGGCAACGAAGTTGGTGAGGGGTTTGGAACATAAGCCCTACGAGGAGAGGCTGAGGGAGCTGGGGTTGCTTAGCCTGGAGAAGAGGAGACTGAGGGGTGACCTTATTACTCTCTACAACTACCTGAAGGGAGGTTGTAGACAGACGGATGTTGGTCTCTTCTCCCAGGCAAGCAGTACCAGAACAAGAGGACACAGTCTCAGGCTGCGCCAGGGGAGATACAGGCTGGATGTTAGAAAAAAGTTCTATACAGAAAGAGTGATTGCACATTGGAATGGGCTGCCTGGGGAGGTGGTGGAGTCACCATCACTGGAGGTTTTTAGGAGAAGACTTGACAGGGTACTTGGTGCTGTGGGTTAGTTGCTTGGGCGGAGTTGGATTGGTTGATGGGTTGGACGCGATGATCTTGAAGGTCTCTTCCAACCTGGTTTATTCTATGTTTAATATCTTTATCAATGATCTGGATAAGGATATTGAGAGCATCCTGAGTAAGTCTACAGATGAGACCAAACTGGGCAGGAGTGTTGATCTGCTGTAAGGTAGAAAGGCTCTGCAGCGGGACCTGGGCAGGCTGAGATCAGTTGTATGAGGATTAACAAAGCCAGATGCTGGGGCCTGTACTTGGTCCACAATAACCCTATGCAACACTACAGGACTGAGAAAGAGTGGCTAAAGTACTGCCTAGCAGAAGAGGACCTGGGGGTGTTGGTTCACAGCTGGCTGAAATTGAGCCACTGTGTGGCCAAGGAGGCCAACAGCATCCTGGCCTGTATCAGGAATAGTGTTGCCATCAGGAGTAGGGAAGTGATTGTGCCCCTGTACTGAGAAGTGGTGAGGCTGAAGCTCAAATGCTGGGTTCAGTTTTGGGCCCCTCAGTACAAGAAAACCATTTTGTTTCTGGAGCTTGTCCAGAGAAGGGCAATGAAGCTGATGAAGGGTCTGGAGAACAAGTCTTATGAGGAGCAGCTGAGGAAACTGGGATTGTTTAGTCTGGAGAAGAAGAGAATGAGGAGAGGCCTTCTCACCCTCTACAAGCTACCTGGAATGAGACAGATGTTGGTCTCTTCTCCTTAGTATCAAGTCATAGAACAAGAACAAATGGCCTCAAGTTGCACCAGAAGAGGTTTAGGTTGGATGTTAGGAAACAATTCTTTACTGAAAGAGTGGTCAGGCATTGGAATAGGCTGCCCAGGGAGCTGGTGGAGTCACTATCCCTGGAGGTGCTCAAAAAACATGTAGACATGGCACTGTGGGATATGGTTTAGTGGCCATGGTGGTGCTAGCTTGATGGTTAGACTTGATGATCTTGGAGGTGTTTTCTAACTGAAATGATGCTATGATTCCAAGAACTTCAGTTCACTGGTTGGGTGGCACTGCCATGTGTAAATGACCAATACATTTTTCTGTAACATATTTTACATCAACTCATGGTGGATTTTTACCTATCATGACAATGCTCTATCATTCTTCCTGTTGCACTGCAATTATACATGCAGCTCCAGCAGCACTTGGCTGTGCTCAGTGCTCCTTATTTGCTCTTCTTCCCTCAGATCACTGCTCAGCAACTATGCAAATGTGGGCAGCCAGTTTGCTTTCCATGCAGTAGCAGCAAATTGCATCCTGACTCTGGACACCTTCCTCAGCTGGGGCCAAAATTAACAGTCAATCAGTGCCACTGGGAAGGAGCTAGTAGCAACGGGAAGGTGATGACCCCATTATGAGAAGCATCTGAAGAGACGGTGTGTAGGTCAGGTGCCAGTTCTCTTCATGACTTCTTCCCAGGGCCAGGGGACCTCAGTCCTACTGGTACCCAGCAGAGCCTCGCATGATGTGCACATGGCGCTTGTTGCAAACGAGGAGTGTGACCACGAGAGGTCAGCATTGCTGTTCCTTAGTCGGTAAAGTGATCCCTTCCATCTCTTCGGTGAGGGACGGCTTTGGACTGTCAAGCTACAGACAGAGCTGCCAGAGCTGGCTGGGTTGTGTGGCGCTGTGGCTCTTCCACAGCTCAGTTAGCCATCACCATGCAGGTGGAGACAAGTGACCTTTGAAATATCTCCAACTAATAGAATGTTATTTATTTTCAGACACAAACTGCAATTAATACAGCTTCTAATCTCTCCCCACCCCAAGCTTGCTCTTAGCTCACCAAGTAGAAGGACCCAGGAGAGTGCCTGAGGCATGATATCAGAAAAGGATTGAAGAGCTTGTGCCTGGACAAGGCAAAAGTGGGGAAATGAATGGCGGAGCTGGGGATGCTTCTTACCTACTGCCATTTTACACCATTCTCCCTCTAGCAATAACACCACTTGAGGTCCTCTGCAGAGCATGAACAGAAATTAGATGTGATTTAGGATATGCATACAAATCATCTGACAGGAATAGAAAAGCATGAAGAAACTTGCACACTCCTGTTACAAACAGAAATCTCCACACCATATAGTTTGTGTGTTGGCTCTTGCTTTCCATTTGCTAGGTTGAAGAAATCCCTACTAGCAAATGTGTCCTCTCCTAAATACTTTCAGACTGACTGCCAAAGCTCCCTCTTCACCTCTTTATGGTGTTTATGATAAGCAGTGCTGCTCTTTCCCATCTTTTAGCAGAGAATCACAGAACGTTTGAATAATTCTCACAAGTCTCTGTGACATGTATATGTTGGTTCTCCGTGGTAAGGCTTATGAGTATGAGTAGCTGTCACCCCAGTGCCAGGTATAACAGGAGCATGGGGTCCTTCCTATTCATTCCTCAGCTCTCACATTCCATGCTCTTGATCACCATTAGACTCACTCATTGTTAGGTCACTAAATTTCAGCTGTAACCTGCAAGTTGCCAGTACCTGTCTTTCACTGCTGGTCACACAGAAGGCCCCAGTCCATGAGCAAGCTCCATGTGCTTTTAGCTTCTGGTTAACAATACTGATACACAGGTCACTGAACTCCAGAAATGTCAGTTTTCACCAAGTGCCCTCACCTTCTTTCTGTGTACCAGCTGAAGACCTCATGTGACAGCAGGGTCTCGTGTCAATCCAAATGTTTTCACTCCATCCACCCATGGCTGGAGTTACACATTCTTTCAACCAAAGCTTGAATTTCAAACAAGCCAGTGGGGTCAACAGAGGAGACTTGTTATGGAATTATGGCATAAATCAGGGAAGACCTTGTTTGTGAGGGTCAAGGGAAGAAAGCAAGATAGAAATAATCCTTTCCTAAGACAAGTCAGAAATCTGGCTCATTGTAAGCACATGAAGATGATGGGAGTAGGCGTGAGGAACTCCACCAGTATCATATTTGCCAGTGAGGAAAAAATACTCCTGAGGGATTAGCAGAATGTTTTAAAGCAAGGCCTAAAAGAACAGAGTTCAAATGAATCTCAACATACTCAGCACAACGGCACACTCAATATAAAGGCAGCATTGTCAGTTTTTAACATCAAAGCATCATGCCTTCCAAAATACTGAAAGTGGTTTAAAGATCTTGAGACTTCTTAAAAACAACAAATGTCAATTTCCTTTTATTTTCCTCTGGGTTTTGCAGCCTTTGGGGGAGATTTTGCTTCCTCTTTGTTGCAAAAGTAAAGGTTTACCTTTTGCTCTGAATGAATGCAAAGGGCCTTGTGGACTCTCTTGATTCCAGCTTTGGAGTCTTTAAGGGAAACACCAAAAGTCATTAAGATGTGCAATTAAATCAGGACCGTGGCTAACACAGCAAATATAAATGCAAGCCCTGCCCTAGAGAACAAAGACCCATTCATTCTGCCTAAATTGGTGTTTGAGGCTTGATTGCTGCTGCTTCTTCTACTATTTTTTTTTTCTTCTTCTTCAATTTTCCTTCCCCCCAAACCCCTCCCTGTCCTTGTTTCTTCTCCCTCCCTTCAGAAGGAGGGAGAACTTTCTTGGCTTGTGCCACATCCTGGATAGTCAGAAAATCCTGCGCTCAGCTGTCTGAGTCTCTCTTGTCTCCTGCCTGCCAACCCTCTAGAAAAGTGGGGTTACAGGCAAACATCAGCAATGAGTGAGCAGAAATAAAGAGCTTTGATAACTGAGGTAAAGTGGCCATTATGCAACTACGAATGATAGAGGTAGAAAAAAAAGGAGCTGGAAATGTTGAAAAGCAGCTGAGGTTACATTCCTCACTGGAAGTAAGAGGTAGAGGAAGATCAGTCGGCGGCAAGAGCTCTTGCTCGGTACATCGAGAGGGATTTGCCAGCAAAGGATATTAATGATCTGAGAGTGAATTGCAAGTCCACAAGGGAAATCTGAACTGAAAATGGAAAAGACAGAAAGCTAGGCCGGGGGTGGTGGTGGGGTGGGGTGTTTGTATCGGGTTAAAGTGTCAGCAGTTAAGGAGATGGATGGATGATTTGAGCTCAGAGTAGGAGGAACGAAAAACTCCACCCTCTTATAAAAGAAACCAAAGTAAACAGCAAAACATACCACCAGTGTCTCCCTTTTTACCAAAGTTAAGGCTCTGACAACCTGACCTTTTTCAGTTGGTCATATTTGTGCAACAAGACTAGCTCAGAGATGAAAAGTAATCAATAGAAGGGGGCAGATTGCCTCTGCCAACTTTCAAAACTGGTCTCATCCCTTTTCCCTGACATGCCCCCTTTTTTGACTATCAAAAAAACCCTCTGTCTCTGTGCTATTCAGTGAGATTTACCTGTCTGAATCTCTCTTACCTGATGAAGGGCATTCAGAAGCCAATCCATCTAAGGGGTTTGTTGGCCAGGAAAGCAGAAAGGCCCATAGTGCAATATTTGGGAATCTATTTATTTGGAGACCACAGTTTTCTAATCCTATCTCCTATCCTATTTGTATTTTCTAATCCTACCTCTGTTCCTGTCAAGAATATAAAGAGCAGTCTGTGAAAAACATCTTCTATATTTTCTGCTCAGCAGAAGATCTCTTTTTAAATATAAGGACCACACATGGTCCAGGGATTTGATTTTATTTATTATTTTTTTTCCCTTCTTAGGAGTCAGCTGAGTTCCAAGCATTTCCAGGACTATTTATGCCTATTAATCCCTAGAAACTGGCTGAGAGCCTTAGGTTTGTTGTCTTCTCTCTGAAATGAAGCATGGTCTACTCAGGCCCTGTAGCTTACTAATGAAAAGTGTCAGAGGGTGAGCCAGGTGAGGTGCCAGTGGGGAGAACATGGAGGTCTGTGCCCCACTGGCCTCTCCACTCTGCCCTGGCATGAGGCTAGTCACAGAAGAGCCTATCCTGTAGACAATTAAGTGCTGATCTAAACAACAGCATAAAACACTGGCACAATACTCTTTCCTTTTTCAAACCAAAGGACGTTTCAATCAAATATGGATTTTAGCAGCAAGATGTGATCTTTGGCTGTACCTTAGGTTTAATCTATCAAATTTTAAGATGGTTAGCAAAACTTGTTACTTTGCATGGCCAAACTAGAAATTGGTCCTCATTTTCTTGGAGAAAGAGATTCCTTGTAAGTTCTCCAGGATGTCTTGGTTTCAAATATCTGAGAAATGCAGATCAACCAAAATCTATTCACCCCTCTGCTTCACTCTCTCTTCTTCCACTTCTAAATGCAAGACATGCTGAAGTGTGTGAAAAACATTTACATGCATTTCCCACACTTTCTCAAAGCCCAGCCTGTATTCCAGGGGAACATGTGAACTGACTGCTTCCCAAAGCCATCCAGCCACCATTAAATAGCACAAAAGGAGCTGGGCTACTGCAGGAGGTCACAACATGGCAATATGATTGTTGATTTTGGTGGTAGCTGGAAAATGGTAAAAACTTCCTTCATATTACCTTCCTGGTGACACTTTCCCTTGAATCCTTAGTTGTGTCCCAGAAGCACTGCCCAACGATTTTTTTCCCTGACAACTTTTGTAAGGTTAATTGCCTCATGGAACAGTTAAAAGATGTTCAACAGTACCAAGATTTTTTGGCTGTTTAAAACAAACAAAAGTTGGCACAAGTATTAAAAGTGTTTTGAAATCTTTTTTTCCTTTGGTTGCATTTAAGCAAATAGTTTTATTAGATAAAGCACTTAAACCAGCTAGGATTGAACATGTCCACTCCTTGGTTCTTACATGAAAGGTGTTAAGAAGTCAAATCTGTGATGAAGGCTCCCAACTTTCCCCATTTAGCTTAGTGAATTGTCAATTAAATCTCCACAGACAGCAAAAACTGCCCTTCTTGATTCTATTGTATGGCATAAAGGTTTTTTTGGGACAACCAGCAAGACTGGCTCATTTCTGGAGTATTTCTTCTACCAGGACATGAGAAAGAATAGAATATTTGTGAAGGGTGGGATTCAAGAAAATGGGATTACATTTATCAGCTGGCAACCATAGCAGAGAGCTAGAGGAATGAGCAGGGAAAGGAGGTGACAATGCTGTGAATAAAGTGACCCCTCCAGTATTGTGGGGGATATCTCACCATTCTGTCTTGGTTTTGCTGTTGTTTAATCTGACTTGTAAATAAGAACTGGATTTTCACTAGTCTAGAAATTGCCAGCCATTACTTAAACTATGCTGTGGGTCAACAGAGAGCACAGCCCAGGAGCGCTCAGGCTTTTAGTCACTTCATTTGAAATTAAGAACCTGCATATGCCTGCTGACTTGGCTTCCAGGTGGTGCAGACCAGGCACAGGAGATGGAGAGGGGCTGCTGCTTCTCACCCCAAGGGCTGGAAATCTCCTGTCAAAAAGAGTAGCCACACAACTGGACTTCACAGTGAACAAGCAGCTAGAGCTGGAAGAAGACCTGATGGGTAAACTGTACAAACTCCTGCTCCTGTACCTGGAATGAGAAGTGTAAGAGCAGGTCTTTTCCCAAGGTACCTGATATGGAAGGACCACAGATGCTGTCACATCCCACTGGGGCTTGGTCTGGACTTTTGGTTATGCTGGCTGAGTCACTGCTGGCAAACAGTGTTCCAAGGAAGTCACTGAGACTACCTTGTGTGAGTAATCGCTCGCTGGCACAGACCTCCCAGTCCGTCTCTCCCGTGCTCTTGCCAGTGGTGCTTAGAGTGAAAACAAATAAGCAAAACCCAAAAAATCTCCCTCAACCCCTCAACTAGTATTTTCCAACGTGTTTGAAGCCTTTAGCAAAATATTTGGAATCTCTTTTCAAAAAAAGTTCCAAAGGTTTCCCAAAGCCCAGATTTGTCTAGACTCTCCATCCTCAGTGCACGGAAACAGGGTGAATGGATGGGGTGTGATATGGATTTTTTTGAGAGTTTGTTTGGACTTCAGGAAGTGAACAAGATAAGCCAAATGGCCCTTTCCTGCTTTTGCTCTTTTAATATTTATTTTCTTTCTCAGTAAGTCCTGACAAGAAATGCTTGAACGAAAGAAAACTCCGATGGTTTTGTTGAGCTCCCCCACCTCACCTCTCTGCTGAATAACGTACTCGCGACTCCCTGAAAGGAATTTGCAGTGAGGTGGGGGTTGGTCTTTTCTTCCTAGTAACAAGTGATAAGATGAGAGGAAACAGCCTCAAGTTGCACCAGGGGAGGTTTAGATTGGATATTAGAAGAAACTTCTTCATTGAAGAAGTTTAATCATGAGGTCTGTGGTGACAGGTTGGACTTGATGATCTTTGAGGTCTCTTCCAACCTTGGTGATTCTGTGATTCTGAAAGGGTTATCAAACAGTAGAATAGTCTCTCCAGGAAGGTGGTTGAATCCCCATTCCTGGAGATGTTTTAAAGATGCAGATATGTGGTACTGCAGGACATGGTTTATCACCAGACTTGGTACAGTTAGATACTGGGTGGACTCAATGATCTTAAAGGTCTTGTCCAACCAAAATGGTTCCACGACTGAGAGGTAGCACCAAATCAATCATTACCAACAAAGCCCCATGGCATATATGAAACCTGCTTCCTCTGTAGCTTCTGCAACACAAATAAAACATTTTCCTTTGTTTTCTATCTTGTTCAAAACTCACAGGAAGGCATCATAAAGTAACCCACTGGGGACCTCAGGATGTACCAGAGACACGGAAGCTCTGATCCAGAATAGTGGAAAAGAAATAATCCTTGTCACATTTTGTCACATTAAGAGTTGCAGGTGCTGATGGATGAAGGAGCCTTTTGGCATCACATCAGTCCTGCTGCCAAGCAAGCCTGAGCAAAGAAAAGTGGAAGAGGCAGGTCTGCAGCCCAGCCACTCCATGCCCAATGGAGGGCTCTGTATAAGAGGCAGAAAAAATTTCTCAGTACAGGTTTGTTCCTGAACACACTCATTTGTTTGGTATAAGGTCTGGTGAAGGAAACTTCATGAGCCTTCCAGTTTTACATAGCTTTGTGTATCCATGGATGTTCAGCTTGCCCATAGGTGCTTGACCTGAACACAGCCCTTCATATCCAAAGTTGGACAGACCTCTGAATGATAGGTGTAAGAAATCTGGATTTTGTACCAATACCCACAAGCTGAAAGAGAAGTTTCAACATTTAATCAGAAAAATCTCTGGAACTCTGAATATTTTTATAACTTTGAGGCTGGAGAAAGAAATTCTGCTCCTCTGATGGAACATACTGACCTTCCTCCACTCTTGTTTATTTGTATGATCTGAACAAATTTCTTACTTGAAATCTACACCACTTAAAAACATTTCCTAGAACTAACTCCCTCCCTCCCTTCCTCCCTCTCTTCCTTATTCCCTTCCTTCCTCCTTTCATTCCTCCCTTCCTTCCTCCCTTCTCTCTCTTTTTTCTTTCTCTCTTTTTTCTTTCTCTCTCTTTCCTTCCTTCCTTCCTTCCTTCCTTCCTTCCTTCCTTCCTTCCTTCCTTCCTTCCTTCCTTCCTTCCTTCCTTCCTTCCTTCCTTCCTTCCTTTCTTTCTTTCTTTCTTTCTTTCTTTCTTTCTTTCTTTCTTTCTTTCTTTCTTTCTTTCTTTCTTTCATCTCTTGTTAAACTGACTGTAGAAGCAGCTTAGCAGTGGTTGGGTATTGAAGGGTCATTTACTGTAACGCAGACTTTTCCACCAGCAGATGCTACCATAACATAACAGGAAGATGGATGAGGACCACAACAGGCAGGATATTAACACTGCTAAAGGGATGTAAAGGGTTAATTAATCAACTAGCCTTTGAAAGGACTCAAGATAAATGCTCAGAACATTTTTAATCGGTTGCAGCCAAGTGAGCAGCATGTCATATGGGATGACAAAACACTGTTCCAAAGCAGTGTTTCTCTTTGCCATATCAGAAAATCTGTACCATTCCTGTAAGAGTTTCTGAAATACATTTTTTTTCTTTCTTTTTTTTTGTGCAGGCCACCAAGTTGCTGCAGATAGTTGGTGGTCCTTTCTCTGGAGTTACATCCCTGTTGTGCAAAATGTAAAATGCGAAAAAACTCTTACTAAAGCACACACAGAAGTGTAAACATTGCCTTTCCAAAGGGCTTTACTTCAGCTTTAGAGATCTCTGCAGTGGGGAACCCCAATTTGTCTATCACATTTTTCAAGTCCTTAGCTGTTTTAATGAGGCTGTCAACAGTGACTCGTGCCAGTTAGATGCTACTTAGTCTCCTGAAGGACTCAGTTTCTCTGTAGCTCCTCTAGTACCTTTCCATATTTATCCATAGCA
This sequence comes from Dryobates pubescens, assembly GCF_014839835.1. Taxonomy (NCBI): domain Eukaryota; kingdom Metazoa; phylum Chordata; class Aves; order Piciformes; family Picidae; genus Dryobates; species Dryobates pubescens. The sequence goes on along the minus strand of NC_071620.1, from coordinate 30,192,063 downwards.
GCCTAGCCCTTTTCTTCCAGCCTGTTCCTAATCCATGGGTCTTAATGGCTCTGAATCTCTTAATCTGTAAAATGGCACTAATTCTGTGCCACAAAGGTGCCATAAATTCAAGAACTGGGGATACAAAATTGTTCCAAGCCTTCTGGGTGAAGCACATGCCAGCCATAGCATTCTGAGCATAGTGCCAGGGATTGCCAGCCGTGCCGCAGCATGGATGTGTGCCTGCGTGCCTGTCTCTCTGCATGGCGCTGGTGCCTCCCCACCAGGAGGTCTCCCACAACAGAGCTGTTGTGAGATTGTACAGCCATGATCTGCCCAGCAGTCCCATCCTGTGCAGGCTCCAACGTGCACAGCTATAAAGCGCTTTCTGACAAAGCAGTTTTAAAAGCTGTAGGTATGTTTCAACACCCACTCTGCTGCAGCTGCTATTTTTTGCCTTTTCCCTCATTTTGTTTCCTTCACCCTATTCATTTGGCTCCCTGGTGGGAAGAGAGATGAGGCACTAATCTGCAAAAACTCTGAACAGCTTCGATTTTAGGATGCCTGGAACAAAGACAGAGACATTGCCATTTGGACAGATAGGGGGGGGTGTAAAGAAAGAGAGTCCTGAAGAAATGTTCACCTAAGAGTCAAATGAAGGCAACTTTACTCCTCCAACTAGCTGATTATCACGCACTTCCAGCAGCCCATTTGCTAGGGGCTTAGGCTTGGGTCAGAATTTCAGAAATTAGCTGCATCAAGTGTGTGCACAGGACACCACAAAAACATCTGTCTTATGCATCTACCTATGACATTATAAATGCCCAGATTCGACCAGTACCTCTTGCAAATAGATTTCTAATCAGAGATTTGACTGCTCCAACTGCATCTAAAATATCTGAGGGACCAAGGACGCTCTTTTCATTGTGGGTGGCTGTGCAACCCCTCTGGCAGGCAGTTAGACTGCAAGTCTCAATCTGTCATGCCTAATTTCACCATTTATGGCTGCAATACATTATGTTTGGAGAGGCAGTATCAGCAGCATGCCATGCATTAGTCCAAAGGCTGAATTCCTTAACAGATTAAGTGGCCTTCATCTCTGATAAGTGATTGCATTTCTGGTGCATGAGTGGTGCTGCGAACACTGTTAATAGCTGGGAAAGAATACAGCATGAGAAAGTCACTTTCCAGACTCACTTCCTCAGGATGTCATTTGGATTTAGAAATATCTGTGGGCTGCAAAGCTCCCACCCACGTTTCTAACTTCAGTCTTTCCTGGATGCTTGAGTTCTCTTAGGATCAACATATCATGGTATAGGAAAAAAAATATTATATATAACTTTGCCCTCTAGACCAGAAGTGCCCTCTGGAAGAACCCTTGGCTTTACTGGCAGCAGCAAGTACACACATTATCCAAAGCTGCAAGATCAGCAGAAATAAGGAGCTTTTCTCTTGGACAGCAGCTGTAGTTTTCTGGTCTAAAATACCTCAGATTACAATGACAGTTTACCACAAAATATCCCCATCCTGCCAAAGGACCTTACCCAAAACATGCCCTTGCTCTACTCACCTCCCCATCCTGACAGCATATGAATGCTTATTTTCACATAAGTAGCATTTAAGGAACATTCCTTCAGTCACTTCTGCTAACTCTGTAACAAAAGGTTTAAATGGAAGATGACAGAACTCCAGAAAAAGAGGGAACAAGGTAAATCATGTTTCTAAACCACCAGAGCAACAGAGAGGACCGAAGATGGAAGCCAATGCCGCTTTTAGGTCTGAGATAATCACCAAAGTATTTAGCAGAACAGAATGGTGCATTTTATGGCATGCTCTCTATCTGAAAACTGTTGCTTGATGGGCTTGGGTGACAGTAAAGATATGTTTCTAAGAACTTGGACAGCATAGTTATACTCTGGAAAGTTAGATATGCCTCAGTACTCCAAAAAAATGAAATAAATGTGGAATTAAAAGTATTAATTAGCAAAGAGAAAGCTAATTTGCTCTACCTTCACCAATCAATCTTAAAAAAAAATCAAACTAAGCTCTTGCTGACTTCAGAGGCGTAGTTGATAACAAAGATTCTGAAAATCAAATTCTGCACTCTGTTTCCTGTCATGTCCTCCACTGGAGGACCATGACCAGCTAAGCCAGGCCTTTCTTACAGCTGGGAAAGGTGGCACTACCTGCTTGCTTGTTGGGCAGTCAAATGGCCAGTAAGCACACTTGTCTGTAAGGTGGGAGGATATTTTTTATAGGGCTTTCATGGGCATCCTGAACACCAGAATTCCTGATGAGTCAGTCTCCCAGGCAAGGTCTTGAGGCACAAGTGAGATCACTGGAAAGTATTCTGGCACATGTGAAATCTTAGCTTAATTCTTACTTCTGTTTGAGAGGATTCAAATGTACATTGTCTGCTTCCAGAGAAGGTGCATGTAAGCCATGACTAGGCTGTATATGGTGTTCCAGGCCTGGCCTTTCCCACCATTGAAGCTGCTTCACTTTGTTGGTAATAACTCCTCACCAGACAGGAGAAGGTGGGGTCTAGAGGTCAGAGCATTTGTGTGGGAATATGGAGATCTGCGTCATTCATCTCAGGGGAAGGCTTGGTGTGTGGCCTGTGACATTATCGCTCACTTTCTCTCTGGCACACTGGCTATTTGTGCAGGTTCAAATTACTGCAGGCAGAGGAAAGATCTGAACCAGGGTCTCCCAGATCCTCAGGGAGTGCTTTAACCTTTCAGCCCTTGGGGGAAGTCAGTGAGTGGGGACCACCTTCCATGGCTGTGTTTTCTGTATGCACCAATCCAGTTAGAATGTCCAAGATCAACTTCGTAAGTGAAATGGGCAAGGGACAAGTTTTTTTGTGGATCATGGCAGACCCGAGGTGTGGAGGACTTGCTTTGCAACCCAGAATGGTAAATGAGAGAGGTGAACAATGTTGAGGCTATCTAAAAGCCAGAAGATGACAGTGTTGTCAACACATGTGACAAGGGACTTCACACCTCTCTGAAATTAGGGGGTATCTGAGCAAGGGCTTTAGGCACTCTTGGGTTATTTAAGCCTCTGGAGCCTTTTGAAATTGAGAGCAAATAGTTTTCCTCAGACAGAGCCATCAGAGATTGAGTCCCAGGACTTCACCAAGGGTCTTATCATGCAAAGCCAGATTCTCAGTGCCAGATAGAACTCTGGTAGTGTCCAAAATGAGCCTTTGTTTCAAGTCCCACACAAGCTCCTTTGATACCTGGTGTGCATTTGGAGAAAGGGTGTTACTGGCTACAATGCCTACCTTTACTGCAGTGAGGGAATTTTCTGGCTATCTCTACTGCAAGTGGAAGGAGAGGCTCCAGGCGAACCCACATCGTAATGAACCTAAATCCCTGGATTAGCTTCCTCTGGCTCTGGCTTCAGTAAGGTCATTACATAAGTATAATAGCTATATAATACATAGGTCACACAAAGAGCTCATAAGACAGCATAGCAGGGAGCAGAGCTAGAAATGGCAAAGTATGTTTTTTCCTCTTGCTGGAAAAAGAGAGGCACATTGGCTGATGTCTGCCAAGAACAAATGTAGGTATTGAGAGTCATGCTCTCCTGCAGAGTTCAGGGCTGGCTAAGTCATCTCTCCTGGAGCCCGGCAAGGAGAGCTGCAAGTAAAGAGACTGAAAGGGAGAGATTATTTAGTGCCAGTAGGTTTGAGAGCCTTTGCAGCAGAGGGTTCGTGTGCACTGTGACAACAAATCATGGCACAATGCTGACTTTGCCACTCAGTGGTTCTCAGCTGCTGGAGTTATGCAAGCACAGCTATAATCAGAGCTTGGTTGCTGCTGTCTATAGACAGGGAAACCCTGAGTGTCCCAAGCACGGACATGTTGCTCCTTCTGTGTCAAACATTGCTATGGGTTTTACTCCGAAGGGGACTGTGCAATCTACAGCAAGATGGGTGAGCAGTCAGTTATCAACCTCATCCCCATGTGGCTAAGGGTATACACAAGTGCTCACAAGCATGTACAAAGGTTATGAAAATGAGCCTGTAGCATTTGCTCCGTTGTATGTATGGGCAACAAGGCTGGTGAGAGGCCTTGAGCACAAGCCCTGTGAGGAGAGGCTGAGGGAGCTGGGATTGTTTAGCCTGGAGAAGAGAAGGCTCAGGGGTGACCTCATTGCTTGCTACAACTACCTGAAAGGTGGTTGTAGACAGGAAGGGGTTGGTCTCTTCTCCCAGGCAACCAGCACCAGAACAAGGGGACACAGTCTCAAGCTGCGCCATGGGAGGTTTAGACTTGAAGTGAGGAAAAAGTTCTTCACTGAGCGAGTTGCTCGTCATTGGAATGGGCTGCCCAGGGAGGTGGTGGAGTCACCATCCCTGGAGGTGTTCAAGGGGAGATTGGATGTGGCACTTGGTGCCATGGTCTAGTTGTGAGGTCTGTTGGGACAGGTTGGACTTGATGATCCTTGGGGTCTCTTCCAACCTTAGTTATACTGTGATACTGTGAAATTCTCATTGAAAGCAATGGGAGATTTCTGCCACAGTGAATACTGAGTTAATATCCAAACACTCATAAGAAATATAGTAAGAAAGCCTGTTTCTTATAGACACTAGTGTTCTTTTGCACATTTGTGGTATCTCAATAGAGCCTGGGACCAACTTTTGCTCACAGCGTACGGTCCATCGAAACTGGCAGCATAAGGTAAAAGAATCACAAAATACATAAGGACTTTTCTCTTTGCGGTTTCCATTGTTGGATTTAGGTAAGGCTGGAAAAAGCATATTCCTTCAAGAAAAAAACCACCCAAACATAAATAGCTTTAAGGGCACAAAGCTTTGTAAACTCCTAATTAAGATTCTGCTTGAGAGAAAGAGAAAAATTCAAAGCAGGAATGCACAAGGGTTAAATCCTGTGGGGATACAACTGTCCTGCCTGGAAATCTGTGGTGGTGCAAAAGCAGACAAATCCCACTCAACCACTAGCCACCACAACATTTTCTTTGAGGGTCCCTGGGGAGATTGGGAGAGGATGCAGGAGCAGAATGTAGACATAGTTAATGAATCCCCTACCTCACGCCTGTCAGGAGATGAGACCAGATGGAAACCTTTGCAGAACCAGCCCACTCATTTGGCTTTCCTAAGCCACCCCTGAAGCCATCCCTGAGATAGAAGGCACCTGCTCTGATGGGGACTAAGGAGATGGTTTGTGGTGTCTTTCATAGCATGGCAGGAGGAGCGAAGCCATGAAGACTTTAGCCTCCTGGCTAGTTGGGAATGGCAAAAGAGAAGCCCTTCCAGAGGGAAGGAGGTTTCAGGGACACAAGGCAGCAAGTCCAGAAGGAGCTGAAGAGCAGGCAGGCTACCCAAAGTAAAGGCTGAAACTGATGGATGAGGCGTTGGTGACGTGAATAAGGAATGAGAAGGGTCGTCTCCGCAAAGCCTACCTCCAGCCCGTGCTCTGGGGCCCATCTGGATATTGTTAGGCCCCCTTCCCACCCACCCACCCACCCACCATGCCTGGAACGTGCAAGTACCTTATCTTGCAGTTCTTGTAATGTGGAACACCAACTTCTTTTTATGCTTCTTGGCACAGTTTGTGACCTTTTTACAGCTCCTTCCCTGTCAGGATATAGGCCATAAAGATATTTTAAATGGCTTCTCTTGGTGGTGATCTATTAGTTGGAATAATGGCTCCATATGCAAAATATGAACCCATAACCACTGTAAGCTAGCCCTATACCTTCACATCATTCAAATCTTGCTTTGAGAGCCACTAGTGCTTTGAAACTACAAGGAAACAGCCAGTGAATAATTAAGTAGAAGGACTGTTGAACATAATTTATCTAACCTTTCCCTTTTTCAAACTGCAATTACCTATGTAGGGGCTGGATGAATAGTAGGTTTTCAGTTCAGTTGCTGAGCAGAGGTATCAGAGGGAAAAAACATTAGTTTAAACCAAAGCAGAATTTTTCAGATTATCCTTAAATGCAAAATCCAGGAATTACAGATTTTCTGTTTCAAATTACTCAAGCCTTTTAAAATACTTTAAAAGCTGCAGATTGCCTGTGAAGTGAAAAACATAATTCTGGAGTGAAAGGTCAGTGTCACTTCAGTCTTCAAACAGAGAAATTTGGCTTCCCAAACTTCTTTTTAAGAATATCAGGACAAACTCCTTCAACAATTTAAAATCTTCCCATAAACATGTGATGACTTTTGGGTTTTTTGCTTACCCCACATTTCCAAAAAGCCTTGTTCCATAAATGCATTTTTTTTAGCTAATTTATTATTCCAAAGAAGAAAGAAAAGACCAAGTCTTTGCTACTGACTCTGACCCTAACCCCTCTGCCTCCTTACTATCTTTCCACCCTTCATCATCCACCTCTCTCTATTCTTTGGATGTCAGACCTTTGAGGTTGTGCCTGCTGTGATGGCCTGGAGCACAATCATGCTCTAGGTATTCCCACCACCAGTGTCTGAGCAGAGAACCACTTCCCCCCCTCAGAAAGAGGCTTACAGGGCTGTGCCAAGGGATTGCACCTATGTTCTGGAGAGGAAAAGTTTGTCCCATGGTGTGTTGGCAGTGTGGGAATGAATTAAACAGCAAAAAGCTTTGTCTGTTCACCTAGATAACTTAATCAAGGTGCAGGGAGCACTTGCTTCTTTACTGAACTCCTACAGGACTCTGAACTGCCAGAGGAAGAAAAGTGACCAAACTTGCAGCCCTTCCCACAGACCAACACACTAGTGCTTGTCCTAATGTCTCTGGTTCAACACACTTCTTCATTGCTTCTCAGATGCTTGATGTAAGCACTACACCAGCGAGGCAGAGAAGAAAAATATGAATCCAGCTACAATAAAGACAAAAGCTATCAAAGGTCTGTGGAACAGATATGGCAGAAAACAACTGTTTCTTCTGCATTTTGTAGGCTTTCTCTGTCAATCTGTAGCACCATCACATTCTGGGATGGAGGGATTTCTGCTCCTAACAGCTTGGTGCTATTCATTCAACCACTATACAAAACATGCTGCTACCTGTTAAGGAATAGATGATTACAAGCTGGTATATAAATTTCCATATACATGCATGTGTATGTGTATACACACATGCACACACATATACATATACTCATATATGTGTGTGTGTGTGTTTAGTATTGCTCTGGGTTACCTACCTCAAAGTTTAGTAAGAAATGCCAGTCATGAAGTGTCAGACTGATGTTATGGGAGAAACACTTGTCAAAAGCCCTTGTGATGTTACTGAACATGGGGTGACAAACTCAGACTGCAAACAGTTGGTCTGAGAAAGTGTTTCAGGTGTATCAGACCGTGGGCTGGGCTCACAACAGATAAAAGCTCATGTAAAGCCAGTACATGCACATTAAGTAAATTCACATTAGTTTTCACCTAGCTGCCTCTAAAGTGTATGTGTCTATTCAGGATAGCTCCAAAGCTGTCATTACAGTTATTTTCTCATGTGTTGAGATATTCAGAGATTATAAGACATCTTGTTAATGATCTCATTAGTTTGTATGAGATTTAACAAGGACAAGTGCTGGGTCCTGCACTTGGGTCACAACACCAGGATCAATGAAGAATAGACTAGACTAGACTAACTAGACTAGACTAGACTAGACTAGACTAGAATTAACCAGGTTGGAAAAGACCTTTGAGATCATCAAGTCCAACCTATCACCCAACACCATCTAATCAACTAAACCGTGGCACCAAGTGCCTCATCCAGGAGTTGCTGAAAAGTTGCCTGGCAGAAAAGAACCTGGGTGTGCTGATCAACAACCAGCTGACCATAAGCCAGCAGTGTGCTCAGGTGGCCAAAAGGGCCAACAGCATCCTGGCCTGGATCTGGAATAGTATGGCCAGCAGGAATAGGGAAATGATCATGGCCCTGTACTTGGCACTGGTGAGGCTGCGCTTCAAATACTGTGTTCAGTTTTGGGGCCCTCATTACAAGAAAGATGTTGAGTTGCTGGAGTATGTCCAGAGAAGGGCAATGGAGCTGGCAGAGTCAGGAGAACAGGTCTTCTGAGGAGCAGCTGAGGATACTGGGCTTGTTTAGCCTGGAGAAGGGGAGGCTGAGGTAGCTCTCTACAGCTACCTGCAGGAAGGCTATAGTGAGGTGAGGGTCAGTCTCTTCTCCCAGGTAATGAGCAATGGGATGGGAGGAAATGGCCTCTAGATGTGCCAGGGGAGGTTTAGATTAGATATTGGGAAACATTTATGTACTGAAATAATGATCAGGCATTGGAACAGGCTCCTCGGGGAAATTGTTGAATCACCAGCCATGGAGGTTTTAAAACGACACACAGTCATGGCACTTCAGGACATGGTTTAGTGGGCATGGTGGTGTTGGGTTGATGGTCAGACTTGATGATCTTAGAGGTCTTTTCCAACTGAAATGATTCTGTGATTCTGTGATTGAACAGGACAGCAGTGAATGCCAAGGTCACATGTGGCACAGCTGTTATGGCATAAAACTTGAACAGGAACAATGAATATCTCCTATAAGCTGATGAAAAGACTTTTATTGCTCTGTTTTCAAACCACAAAGGCAATTCCCATTGCAGCAGCCCAGACTGATGTTAAGGGTAGTCACACACCTTGAATATCCCCGCACAGCACCTTGGACTTCTCCCATCTCTTTTCAGCTGCTTACCTGGCAGAGAAGTCAGAGCTGATCAGAGGGGCAGGAGTTTAAAACCAAGGAGTGTCTATTACAGCACATGAGATCTCCATCACCTAGCAGGTGATGAACCTTCCCATACGTGCAGAACCCCGTGGAGGTCTCATTCATTACAGCTGGTTTCTCCTGTGACCCACCCCCCTCCCCTTGGGGAAGTGGTTGTGAGGTTAAAATTTAGAACGTGGTTCTCTGCAGCTGAAAAACGTGTGGTTTTACCCTAAGCATAAAATATCTCCGATCGTTGGGATTAGCCCTTTTCTGCTTTCCCGTGTGCCTTCAATTAGCCGCATGAAAGCAAACCCGCGGCTTTAGGACTGAAAATAGCTGGAGTGAAGTGACGCAGGCTTCACCCAAGATGAAAGAGTGGCTTCCAGAAGCCTAATTAAAAGCAACTGAGAAACCAGTACTTGATACAGCCTTTACTCACCTGAACAAATAAACGGAGAGCTGCAGCCAGGCTTCGGCGCGGCGTTGTGGGAAAGCGGCTGGAGGGTTTCACCCGGGTCACGGGAAGGCCCAGCTCTGCTGGAGCACAAAATCTTTCTGTTTCTGCCTGCCCCGAGTCAGGGGGAGGTCAGCCAGCCAGCCGAGGCCACTGCTGCACCGGCGGTCCCTTGTCCTGCTGTGGCTGAAAGGATGGTGGTGTCCACCACAGAGCAGCCCCTGCCACCCACCTCCTTCCTCCGTGTCCCTGCCATGGGTTCAGGGAGAAAAGGAGCTTCAGGTGGGTTTTCTGAATTTTTCTGCGGGTTCATGCTCACAATCAAGCCTATCCCCACTGTAAAACAGAGTATGGATATAGCTGTCATATAGAAAGCAGCTGGGCACACCAACAAGTCACTAAAAACCCCCATTTTTCTTTTCTATTTCACTGCCATTGGGGTCATCCCTGCAAAGCCCTGGTCTGTCCCTGTGAAACGCTACTGCTCTTGCCAATATTTACTCCTCAGACACCTTTTTTTTTTGCCATCAAAGAGCCTTCATTTAGCTCACCTGCACAAAAAATCTACAGGCAGGGGAGTAGTGCAACAAGTCCTGCAGGAGGGTTAAACCACACCTTTAAAGAGTCCATGGTCCACATCCTTGATGTTTCCTGATTTTGGTGAAGAATCTTGACAGGCCAAAAAACAGCCAGCCACAGAATGTGAGTAGCTTCAGAACACTGCTTTCACACCCTCAAATAAAAGATTTTCTTCTGAAAATAAAACCACTTCAGAATAGAATTTACTGAGATGAAATTTTAGTTGCTGAGGGAATCCAGGAAATGAAATGTCTTGACTCAAATATTTGGTTCACAATGGAGTTTTTACCTCAGTGGGGTGGAAAAATATTATTTGCAGGAGAAGGTGAAAAGGGTAAAAGAAATATTGTGTTTTTACCAATAACCTGAAAAATCAAGTAGCTTTATGCTTACATGTTAATAAGAATTGCTATATCTACACTAACATAGGTATGAGTCAGCAATATATTCCTCAATGTAAAGAAAAGAGCAGCTGCTTGTAATATGCTGTTGTCATCCTACAACAGGGGGCAGAGGAATGGGACAGTGCAGTTGAAATGGATTTTAAATTCTAGGATGTAAAACTGGAAGCAGCAAAAAGGGAGGGAGGAAGACAAAACAACGTGTTGTTACTTTTATTTGCTGTGGACTTTTCTCATTCTTAGATGAAACATTTGGTTTTGGTCAGAAATATTCACGGGCTTTGCTAATTTTTGTCTTAGGGAAAAAGAGAAGACAGCTGATCCCTACAGCATGTTGCTCTGCATTTCACAGAGCCTGAATTAGGAGCTGAGAAGTTGTCAAGAAACCCCACTAGAAGCAGCAGCATGGAGAAAAGAAAAACATGTTGCTCTTAACTTCAACCTGATTTAGAACCTGATAAAGTAAATGGAAGTTGCTCAGAAGTTGTAGCTCAGAGGCCTGAGCAGAGACCCACTGAAAGAGGTCACCACGCGCAGCACAGAGGGTTCTTAAATAATCTAGCAAAGTGAGACATAAAACTGTTTTCTCTTGTAATAGCTTAGACAAAAGTAGGACCTAAGCAAGCAACCAGCAGTTTTTGCAGTAGGGATTTTATGCAGTGTTCCTGTATTGCTGCTTGAACTGTAAGTTAATGAGAAGGGACCTTTTTGATTGATACACTCCTGTTCATGCCCAGTGGGAACAGATGTGTGTGCGATCTATGACTATGGTCCATATTCTGCCATTCTGATGGAACTGCCAACACAAAACTGAGAGAAACAGGAAATGCTTTTAAAAACACAACCCTCTCCCAAACCAACAAAACCTCAAACCAAGCAAAAACCCTAAAAGAAGTGTTGAGGGGGTTGAGAAACACTTTGGGAGGGGAATGAGGGAGGAATCAGCAAGCGATGAAAATTCAGTAGTGAAATCATAGGTACAGATGTGACTAGGATGACTAAAGAGACAGAGAATAGAGGTTATGAATTCACCCTGAAGGAAACACAGTAATATGGAGGAAAAGCTTGACAGAAAGCACTCTGGTGTTTTATGAGGCTCTGTGAGGAGCTTTTTCCCTTAGAAATCATTGGTGTGACACACTCTCCTTTCTGGAGTTAGCTGAAGTGTGAAACATTACCCTGAAAGCTGTTTATTTATGAGCCCTCCACAAGGCACAAGGAATTCTTAAAGACAAAATCTCTCCGTTGCTTGTAAAAATATTTTAAAAGCATTTCAGAGGCCTCACTGCCTCTCTGAATCCACCAACACTGACTCCACAGCCGTACTTGCGGGGCAGAATTATCTCGGGGCGGTCCTTTGAAGAGTCACACTGAAGATTAATATTTTTTTTTTTGCCTGCTTTTTCTTCGTGTGCAGCACTCAACACAAAACGGACTCAGCCTCCACAATGCAGTCTGGAATTAGCAGAGAGCAGCAGACTTTCAATTCTCAACTTTAACTTCTACGTAGGTGGATATCATTTCTAGCAGCATGACCAGCAATAAAGTATGACTGGCCTTAAGTTGGATCAGGCAAGACTCTCACAAACAGAATTATAAAGGACTGCTCTTACATTTTATTTTTTCTTGAGGCAATTACTTTTTCTTTTTCTTCTCCCCCCCCTCCCCCCCCCCCTTTTCTTAGTTAAAAATTAACTGCTGAAAGGTTTCATTGTGAATTATCCAACTTTTGGGGAAAGGTTCTCTAGACAACATTACATACTTCAGTTGGTACTCAAACGTGAAATAAGGTTTGTATTTGAATGCGAGTCACTTAAATGCCTCTATTTCTAAAATATTAAGGCATTTAGATCACCAAATTTATTGCATCCTTGACTGAGAAGCTTAAAAATTATTCTCACTCTTGACATCCAGAGAAGGCATGCTTTGCCCTTTCTCTGTTTTTCTTTACATAAGTGTGTGAGGTGTGATTGGGGGATTGTGTACGGGTGAGGCGAGGTGTGAAAAGGTCCTTTTGTGTGCTAGAGAGAGAGGGGGAAAGAACTGACTGGCGACGAGGCACATGTTTAAAAGGGAAAGTTTCTTCAGAAGACCAAGTTGCTAACAATCCTGTAAGGCAGGCATTAACAGTAGTCACAGTGTTTTAAAAAGACGTGGAAAGATTCAGGTCAGGAAGAAAGACTATCTTCTATGCTGTCTGAATTGCATTGCCAAAAAAAAAAAAAATAATGGAGAAATTATTATTGCCCCCACAGACTAAAAGTCTTCTAGCTTACAAATTTGGAGATCAATGCACATGCTTTATAGTAAAGCTGCTGAGTGTTTTCCAGCCCTTCGACAGCGACGCAAGTAGAACCGTATCGCTTCAGCTCTCGGGTGTTGTTTTTCTTAACGTCCTTACCATTCTTCAACAGATTTTAACGGATTTTTTTTTGCACACCAACCCTTCCTCAGATGTTTCTGAAGCTGTGTTTTCATTTGCTCATGAAGTGACACCATATGTTTTGGAAAATAAGAAGGAATATACAAATGAAAGGCTCTATTTAATGTTTCTAACATGCTTGCGAGACAAAGTTCACGCTAGCCTCAGCTGTAGTCAACAGATGTATCTGTGCAAACCATAAGAAAAAGGATATGAATAGGACACAGAAAAGTAAGTTAGAATAGTGTAAATCCTCTTAAAAGTACAGTGCTGTGAAGAAACAGTGGATGCATGGTTCTGCTGATCTCTTTGCTTGCTCTTCCAGACATGTGCCCTGCACTCCTAGGCCGTGATTTTCAGAAACATTAAAAAGCATCTGTCGCAGCAGAGACTAGCACAAGATTTAGGCACTTAGCAGCATCTCCACATGGGAAAATACCAGGACATTGTGCAAATTCCAGTGAAATTATTGACTTTGAATGACTACAAGCCAGGCCTGTCTTGGAGCAGCAGAACTGATGCAAGGATGACCACAGGATTTCTCTGTGCTGGCGATGACAGTAAATTCAGAACCTCTCTGTTGGCTGCTGTGCAAAGGCTTGCTAGGGAGCTGGTAGTGCTGAGAACAGTGGGAAGGAATAGAGGAAGGGTTTGGTGTAGGGGAAACAGGAGACAGGACCTAAAAATGGAAGAGCCCAAGTCAGCTAACTGATGTAACTTTTTTGCGCTTGCAGGCCATTGGTGTGGCAGGGAACAAGTGGATCTGCCTCTCCATGTGGCCCTCCACAGCCCCATCACCTTAAAGGTGAAGCCAGGAAAGAGGAGAATTTCCTGATCATGCCTAGGTCTGCACAGTTTAATGCTGAAAGAGGGCAGGATGTTGTGTTTGATAAAACCAATAAAAGATAAATTCACTGTTTGTTTTATTCCTCACAGCTTGATCTGCATAGAAGCAGCCTGGTGGCAGCAGGAGGATCTTACTCTTGATTACATGTTGGGGTGTCAAGATTAACCTGTATTTTTCTCAGACTAGTCTTAATTCTCAGAATTAGGAGAGGAACGTGAAAAGGTTATATTTTTTTCAACTCACCTCTTACTTTCTTCCTTCCCAGTGTCTCCTCCACTAAGGATAAAGAAGACAGAAATTTAGCTCTCCCAGGAAGCATCTTATTCATTACATGCCTCAGCATGTGGGGGAAAGCTGAAGTTAAAATTTAATTTTGATGTCACTAAATTAAGCCACTAAACTATCATCTTAAAATGAGTTTAGTAATCCAAGAGGGAAAGTCTCTCTCTCTAGGCTTAACTGAGAAAATAATTGGATCTAGATAAAGCCAGCTCTTGCCACATGACACAGACCAGAGCACACTGAAAGAAACCAAATCCTCAAAAGCAGAAAGAAGAGAAGCTTGTTATAGAAGGTGTCTTTTCCATGTTTTCCTGGCATTTCTCTGGGAGTCATGTGAAGCTTTGTGAAAGATGGAGCAAACTAATGGTGCTTATATTGCAGGCTGGTAGCTTCTGGAGCGGCATGATGCTCTCACCCTGTTGTGGTGCTTACAAATAGAACAGCTTTGCCAGGTGAGGAGCTGGGCTGAGCAGGGAGATATTCCTATGCAGTAGGGACTCCTAAAACTCCATTTGAGGTCCCTGCTTTTCTGCTAGGGTCAAGATCAGCCCTTGGTTCCAAAGCTTAGATGTCTTTCAGGGCTACCCAAGAGCTGAAAGTATCAAGTGAGAGTCAGGGTGGAAAATTAGTTGAGAGTTGTTTTTGTTGGTGGGGTTTTTTTTCAGCTAAACCTCTTCAACTATTCACAGTTCCTGTGGATTTGCCTGGAGTTACCCAGCAGAGGAGCTCTGCAGGCCAGTCTGGGAGCCGGGAGTGTTGTTCCAGCTGGAACTGGTGGCCCCAGGCAGCTGGTCCCTGCAACAAACCAGCGATTGTGTGGTGGTCTTGGGGCCTCGGGGAGCTTCTGTGCCCCCCAGGCAGGGGGTCGGTGAAGCAGGGCTGGGAGCTGCAGCAGCCCAGCCAAATGACCACACCTTCAGTCACACTGTGCAACTGTGTTGCTTGGGCTCACTTCTAGCCAGCCTCTTTTTTGGTGTTTGTTTGGTGGTTTGTGGGTGTGTGTTTGTTTTTCCATCTGACATGACTTTTCTTGACTTTGTTTTGTGAAAACTACTTGACACTTGTTTTTAATACAATGAAATAAAATAGCTGTCTCCTTAACCTGTTCCCTTTGAACAGCTCTAGGGACATCAGAGGTAAGGCAGCCCTTGTGGGAATTTCCTTCCCCACTCTCTCTTCCAGCAACAGAACAGGAGCACCACTTGCACCTCTCATGAGGCTGTTGTCCAATAAGCTGGCAGCATGACATATTTTGGCTGTTGTCCTTACTTTTTTCCCCCCTCCCATACATCTCAAACATAATGTGTATGCATGTGTGTGTTGATGGAAAAAGCAGAATTTGGGGGGAAGAGGGAGAGAATTAAATACCATGCATGCCTACAGCAGCAAGAGACTTCTGTCTTAACTTTAATCTAAGTTTAATTTAACAATAATGCCAGAAAAACCCAGAGGGGTGTACAGTGCACAGCTTACACCATTCCACTCATCTTCTAGCAGCCCCCAAATGATAGTCAGGTTCTTGTAAACCTCTTGGAAAAAAATGGTTAGCAGGTACCTTGCTGGAAGCAGTTTGGGTTTGAAATCTTCCAAACCTTCTTAAGACCCAAGTTTTCAACTTTAACCCCTCATATGCTGTGCTTTTGGGAATATTTGGGCCACAACATCCACTAACTTTAAGGGTCTCTACTGCTTCAACTCACATACCTCACAGACAGATTTTCACTATAGCTCTATCTATGCTTAATTTTGGCAGCATTTTTATAATCCAAAAAGCAAGAGTAAGGAGCACTCAGTGCTATAAAAAAGCACCAGCAAATTGTTTATTTATTTATTTTAGTTTTTGTTTGAACAGAGGAACAGTAAGAAACTCTTGCATTTATAACCTGCTCCAGCCTTCACACTGCTCCACACCTCCATCTATGGACTCTGCGTAAGGACTTGGTGGTTAACAGCAGCTTTTTCAATGTGCTGAACATTCTTGTGGGGGGGGAAAGTGGCCAAGATGCAATGAAAAAAAAAGCAATTTTTTTTTTTCTTTAATTGCATTAAGACTGTCAAGTCAGGCTGTGGAGGTGTTCAAGAGGGCATTGGATGTGGCACTTGGTGCCATGGTTTAGTCATGAGGTCTGTGGTGACAGATTGGACTTGATGACCTTTGAGGTCTCTTCCAACCTTGGTGATGTTGTGATTCTGCACAGTTAAGGTCAGGCTAAAATGGCAAGTTCAGCACAGGTAGAACAAAGAGAATGCAAAGGAAAGGCTAAGGAAAAGAAAAAAAAAAAGAGGTAAACAACTGCCATATATACTAAGTTTTTTTTAGTCAAAGCAACAGAAAGAATGGACTGAAGCACAGGTATGGGTTAAGAACTGAATAAAATTTGTGCCTCCATTGCACATGTTTTCTATGTTCTGGTTTTGCTGGAACAGAATTGCAGGCCAGCCATGACCTGCAGGTCATTAGCAGTTTGCAGTCAGCCAGGGCAGCTGCATCTTACTCCAGAAAGATCACACTCAGTAGAAAGGGAGAAGTTTGCTGAAGATGGAGGTTCCTTCTGCTTGGGCTTTTGCTTTGGCTCCTTCTGACCCTCCCCTGCTTCATTTTCCTGCTCTTTCTACTTACTGTGATCACTGTGGGTTTGTTGGACTGTGTATAACTTAGTCTACACTATGTTGACATTAGGATTAGTTTTGCTGTTTCACGGAATCTCTTTCAGTTTCAGCCCTTGGGTCTCCTCTTGCTTTCCAATCCCCCTTTCTGCTGGACAGGGGTTACTGGGTGATAAAACCACCACTGCAGTTTAGCTCTGAATATGGGCTAAGCCCAGACCCACAGCTTTCTCAAAGAACATAGCTGTGAGTTTGGGACATTCAGGTTACACTCTGACCCACAGCTCTCATTGTTGTAGATGTGGATGATTCCCTTCCTGCAAAATGCAGCTACCTAGCTGAATATCTCATCCGACCACAGTCTGATTTATTCATATGGCTAAACCAGTTACATTTTTGGAGAGCCTGCATAATTGCTTTACAGAACTGTACAACAAAACCTGTTTCTGAGCATGCTCCCACATAGCCAGGAAAGCAAAGTAGCTATTTTGTTGAGCAGCTTGAACCAAGTCAGGGGAGAAAACAGGACATTTGTGAAGATCAACTGTTTTTGTAGATGGAAATGACAGGATGATACTTCCTACTGCAATCAGTAAGCAAAATACATAATCCCACTCTCTGTATGGATTATTTGTGGCCTGGGAAAAGGAAATGGGAAATTAAATAAACTGAAAGATAGGTCCTGAAATGCCTAAGACTGCACCAAGAATATCCATCCTTAAAGAAATAAAATACATTTTGAAATCAGTTTCTTTCTACTTTTTCTCCTCTATCATAACTTAAAATTTGCTGAGTCTGCAGCGGAGTACTTTGTGTTGTAATATTGTTCTCTCACTCTGAAATATTAAATTATTCATTGCTCTTCTGTTATATAGAGAGATGGAGTGTATAAAAAGAAACAAAATACATATTCTGACTTTCTGGCTATCTGGCGTTATACAAATGGGTCACTTCTTCCCCAAAACTAACTTCTGAATTATTTCACACTTTCAAAATATTAGAGATAACCTCCAAAAATAAAATATGTGTTTAATAAGAATGATCTAATTTAAAAATGGGGAAAAAGTAAACCTTCTGTACACTTTGGAGGGGGGTGGGGAGCTGGGAATTAAAATTTCTAAGCACTTTCTTGAATTAAAACTGCTCAAAAAACGTCAGTATAATACTATTGACTGCATGTATCCCTACACAGAAGTAGCAAAACTGTCATCTGCTTTTCTGCTCTTATCCTGTGTCCTGCTGTTTCCAGCATCATTCTGATACATTGAATGAAATAAATTCTTTTTCTTCATGACTTTTTTTATTTAACATTACACAGAATACAATATGTATATATTTATAGTTCTGAATTAACAGAATTTCATGTAAGAACTGTGTGATACATAAAGACCAAAAGACAAACAGCACAAGATTTTGTAGAGACAAAAATCTAGAAGCCAGGACCTCTGAAAAACAGACTTTACTTATTCCAACCTGTTTTATACAGCTCCTTCATTTTTAAAGTACATTTCTCCTCAAGCTTTTACATTCTCCCTGCTTCTGTGTGCTCTCTGTGGCTGTGATCTATTTCAACAAGTTTAAATCAGATATGTTTTTCCCCCTTGGTGCTTTAAATATTTCAATTGTTAGACTACAGCTGTTGGGAAATACTTGGTGTTGGGAAAGATGAGAAGCATGCATCGTTTCAAAACAGCTTTCTGGAAGAGAAAAAAAACCATGCAGTGCTGATATTCTGGAGTCTAAATGAATTCTAACTTATACTTTAGCTGAGAGAACAGAAAGGAGTTGGGAAAATTTTGTTCTTTATTGCTGTGAGAGTTCGGACAGGTTTTGAGGGAGGGCAGGCTGATTGTTCCCATTCTTTTCCGTGATTCACAGCCTAGAGCAGCACTGCAGGAATGAGGAGAATTTTGGTAGGTCAGGTGCAAAGGCAAGACATTCATCCATGTCAGAAATGGATGAAAAAGATTTGCATTGAATCAGAGTTTGGGAAAGTCAGATTGACATTGAGGAACAACTAGGTGGAGATAATCAGGGCAGCAAGTGTGGACATCAGCAATCAATTTTGTACCACCCTGTCACAAAGGCTGTTGTGACTCTTGCCATTGTAGTGACCAGTGCCTTTCTCCCATCTCCAAGAAATATCAGTGAGATACCAGAAGAGCAGACTGGTGTGAACAGGGTTGCCAGACCCATGTCCCAAGTGGATATGCTAGGGGCTTGCATTCATTCATGTCTTGCCTCTGTTTCCCAGATCTGGGTGGCTCCCTGACAAGTAAATGAAGGTGAGAGGAGAACAACTGTGACTTACAGAGTATGTTGCCCAGGGATGTGGTTGAGGTCCCTTTCCCTGGAGACATTCAGAATCTGTGTAGATGTGGCCCCAGGCAGCCTGATCCAGTTGGAAGTGTCCCTGCTCACTGCAGGGGGTTTGGACAAGATGACCTATGAGGGTCCCTTCCAGCCTGATGGAGTCTGTGGACTCAGTCTGAGGACAGACTTGAAGCAACAATCCAAACAAACAGATGCGTGGGTAAGACCAGTTTTGGCTTGCAGGTTTTTGTTTTTTAAAGAACAGTTACAGTTTGAAGAGATAGGACAGATATTGAAAGCACTGTCTGCATGTTCGTCTGACAGGGGTGGTCAGTGACTTTCCTGGCAGTATCATGACAGTCACAGAAATTAAATACCATGGTGGTCCCCAAATGCCAACAGAGGTGTCTCATGGTATGGCATTTATGAGGCTGGGGATCCCACAAAGATGGCAGACTCTCCATCTGGTAGAAAGATGCAGTAGGAAGCCCTGTACCACCATAAAAAACGATGAGAAGAGGTCCCTCAGGTTTCTCAGACTTCTGAGGGACCTGGAATGGTCTGAAAGAGACATCTATATACACTGTCACCTTGTCTCCATCAGCATGCCCAAGAATGTGACACAAAACTCACCTCCACAAAAGATTGATCTGTCTGGATAGAAACCTGCTCTATAGCTCAGTTCTTCCTCTGGTTTGTGGCCAGTGTTTTTCAGTATTCTTCATATCTCTGGCCTGTTAAATATTGGTAGAAATAGTTATCATATGGTTTTTTGCACTTTTCTGACCTTTCATATCAGAAAGTGACTAATTTTCCATGCATTGAAGGCTTAAGAGAATGAACTGGTAGAGTCAGTCATCCCCTCCCTCCCCCCCCTTTAATGTTAATATATAAAACATTGTAAGGAAAATTCAGTAACTTTTCCCTCAAGACAGACACCCTTCTCTACAGAAATATACCCAGGTGTTTTATATTTTTACAGCATTTTCAGCTTTGGAAAAATATGGAGAAATACTTATGAAAAGTGCCAACAGTACAATTCCTTCAGTCAGATAGAGGATAGGGAGTTGCTTTGATGCAATTTTAAAGTATTTCTGTGAGGATTATTGTTTTATAGAAAGGGGGTTATTTCATTCCTTTTGTTAAGGTATTTACATTTAGATGGCATAAAAATACATATCACAAATGTAATTTATTAATCTCCAGGGCAGACAAAGCTTCTTACAAAAGAAGACCTAAGAGAAACCGCTGCAAGGAAAACTGCACAGCAAAGCAGAGTATAATGAGGGGGGAAGAGGGGAAAGGATGTAGAAAATGGACAGTAGATCAAACAAAAACTGTCCCAAGTCTTGTACCTGGAGATTCCTCAAGCAAAGCATAGGGGAGTGACAGGGTGAAGAGGCAGACAATGTTTCTATGTCATCTTCTGTCCAGCAGGCTCCCAGTGTCTCTCACATGAGCAGGGCATCTCACACGATCAGAAGATACCACTAGAATGGGATACATTTATGGGTCAAAATGCATTATCAGGGTGGAGTTAGAGATGTCACTGGTCTTTGGGCCCAGAAACAGCTTAAATTCTTTCATTTCTACATTTGCTTGAGTCTTTCCCATAAGCCATGGAATACACAGGCTCTAAGGACATGATGATATACTGCACTGAGAGAGGGTGTCAAAAGTATGTTTCAAACTTCATAGCATGCCAGAAGCTAATCACCCAGGATTTGTCTTCAGGTGCTGAAACAGTCCTATCTTGAGAGCCAGGTGGGGCTTCACAGTCCAAAACTAGGAGCAGGTCTGGGAAGTATGAGATGGGGAAGGATAAAAATGGTTCCTTCCCCTCTTCAGTAGGGTTGGACAACTCTTTCCAGCCAAGCCTCCTTGCCAGCCTACAAAGCCCCTGCAGAAAGGTGTGCAGAATGGGCAGCAGCTTCTCCACAAGTAATTTAGAGGGACACGGGAAGATATGCGACAGGCAAGGTTGAGAAGAGTTCACCTCCCTGCTTCCCCCCCCCCTTTCTTTTTACATCAGAACACATGGGGAGAAATATCTGATTGCACTAATAGCTTTATTACTTTTAGCATGTACTCACTTAGCCAAACAGGTGAAACTGATTTGTGCCAGGTTTTTATGAGCCCAAGGGCCGCGCAAGCAAAACGGGAGTTTTGTGTGACAGGGCCCAGCTTCTTCTGGTTCTCATCCCAGTTTGAAATTTGTGAGAAAATTCAATTTGAGCAAAGCACCCTTTTCAACTCTGAGACAAGCTCGCGGCCACCTGAATCAAAACCAGATGTACTTATCAGGCCTAAAGATAACAAATAGCGGCTTGAAATCCTGTCAGCAGAAGACCACCGGAGCAAGGGCTACAAAACTCGCTTGCCTCATGAAATTCTAGCACAATGCATATTAATGCTCACCAGATCTGGAGTCAAGCCTCTTTGGCTCCTTCTTTTACTTTCCTTTTTTTTGTTGTTTAACTCTCCCTCCTTCCCGCCTTTAATAAATTCTGAAGAACATCGCTGCATTGTAAACTGGTTATTTGAGACTGTTTAAGTAAAACCAAAAGCCCCCACATCCCCGTAATTCCTCCCTCCTTGCCCCCTCCCTTTCCCTCTTCCTCAGGGCTGACAAAAGCAGGTCTTTTCAAGTATGGCCATAGCGGGAGATGGTTTGTTTTGGCAAGGGAGCAGGTGCCTTCCCCAGCTCGGAGATCCGGAGTGTCAGCAGTGACCCCGAGGTCTTGGGTGGCCAGCTTCACGCTTACACTTCCCTGTGTCAGCCGATACACCTACCACCCACACGCTGAAAGCTTCCAGCAAGCTCAGAAATACTTAAAAAGGGAGCTGACCTTTCTCTCCTCTCTTCCCTCCTCCTCCCTTCTCATCCCTCTATTCCTAACCCCTCAGAGCAGACCAGGAACGTTATGAATGTCAGGCCCTGCTTCTTATAAACAGCAAGGTAGGGGATCGTTTGAATGCTGGGGTTGTGTAACCTTAGCTTCTTGCAGAGGATTAAAACATGACCACGTAAACAAACGATGCCTTAAATCCCTGGAATATTCTGCCCTCCTCCTATTCCAAAGAGAAGATGGGAAGATTATGTGGATGTTTTTCAGGGTAACTTTATTTGGTGCTCCTTAGCCCCAGGTGTCTGTTTCAACACTCAGTGGACTGGTGCTCTGTTAGCTTTTCATTATTTTCTATTTGCATCTTACAAACAAAATAATTTTACCACATGCTGTTCTAATAACCTTCAGTAGTCTCCACTGTGCAAAGCAGGGCTTGAAAATTGAACTGCAAGATTTCTTCCTTTTTTTTTAAAGCGTGTTCTGTTCATTGAAAATTGCTTGCTTTGCCTTTGAGGCAACAGGGGGGAAAAAGAAACCTATTTGGCAGGATAACAACGATGCTCTGTTCTGAAGGGGAGATCCAGTCTTTCTCCAAGATTTTGCTTTTGGTGTTCAGGTGAGGGGTTTGGAGCACAAGCCCTGTGAGGAGAGGCTGAGGGAGCTGAGGGTTGTTTAGCCTGGAGAACAGAAGGCTCAGGGCAGACCTAATTGCTGTCTACAACTACCTGAAGGGAGGTTGTAGCCAGGCAGGGGTTGGTCTCTTCTCCCAGGCAACCAGAAGAAGAGGACACAGTCTCAAGCTGTACCAGGGGAGGTTTAGGCTGGATGTTGGGAAGAGGTGGAGTCACCATCACCGGAGGTGTTTAGGTAGAGACTGGATGGGGGGCTTGGTGCCATGGTTTAGTTAATTAGATAGTGTTGGATTGTAGATTGGACATGATGATCTCAAAGGTGTCTTCCAACCTGGTTAATTCTATTCAAAGGGTCAGAATTTCACCTACACTAATAATCCAAAACCCAACAGCATCTCAGAAAGCATGGCAATGTCCACACCAGGCAAATGTCCTCCCTTCACAGCCCACAGCCTCAGGGATCTCATCGAGTTGGGGGGACACACAACACAGAGAGGGAAGCGGCATGGCTAAAATGCACCACAACACAGGATGCAAAATATGCCCTGGAGCAGTCACTGGGCTGCCATACACTGATGTGTAAGCAGGTCTTGGAAAAGCTCTAACTGCCAGCATTGAAGAATTTCTAGCCTGTGCTGATATGAATGCCTGTTAATTGATAAGCCCATTGAATTAGGCTGACTTTTAAAATTAAAACTAAGGGAAAAAAGATCTCACTTGGGCTTTCCGGTATTTAATACTACACCCATAAAATATGCCAGTTATGAAAATACTGTTTCATTATTGCTTCTAGCCTGAACAGCCCTGAACTGAAATTAACATCTATGGTACTGTAACTTTTTGTTTTAAACACACACACACAAAACCCCTTGCCTAGAAACAGCTCTCAATGTAATTCTCAAGTTCAGCATGTTTAATGACAATAGACTGACAGCACATCCCAGACCCAGACTGAGCTCTCAGGCACCCCTCTTGAAGCCTTAGTACTGTCCATACAGCCACCCAGGGGAAAAGGAAGCAGATTTTCACCAGTCAAGATACCACACAGAGGAGCTCAGCCCCAGTAAGGAAGTTCAGCCAGCACCCGTGGATGGTATTGGAGTAGACATCAATAATTGCCCTAGCTGACCGGGGGGCCACCAGGCCCCCCGGCCTTTGTTGTCACCACCACCATCACCCAGTGTGCACCATGGGCACTCACCAGTGATGAGAGGAGGATCCTCAGCCCAGAAGGGCTCAGCTCAGGGCTGCTGCCTCTCCTGGTGGGGCTTAAAAAGGGCAGTGGGTGGGAAGGGCCAAGTGGCTACACCTGGGGTGGGAGGAGCCTCTAACAGAGCCCAGGTGCTCTGGGATTTGAGGGGAAAAAAGAGGAAAATGGGGCAGGTGAGGGACTTTTAGGGTGTCAGGTAATGACAGGACTAGGGGGAATGAAAAAAAAAAAAATAGAAATGGATAGATTCAGATTGGATGTTAGGAAGAAATTCTTCACCATGAGGGTGGTGAGACACTGGAGCAGGTTGCCCAGGGAAGTGGTGGAAGCCCCATCCCTGGAGGTTTATCAGGCCAGCTGGATGTGGTTTTGAGCAACCTGATCTAGTGTGAGGTGTCCCTCCCCATGGCAGGGGTGTTGGAACTGGATGATCCTTGAGGTCCCCTCCAACCCCAACAATTCTATGATTCTAAAACAATTTTGAAGTTTAGGCTGAATGTTAGGAAGAAATTCTGCACAGAAAGAGTGATTTGCCATTGGAATGGGCTGCCCAGGGAGGTGGTGGAGTCACTGTCCCTGAAAGTGTTGAAAATAAGACTGGATGAAGCACTTAGTGCCAGGGTTTAGTTGATTAGATGATGTTGGGTGATAGGTGGGACTTGATGATCTTGAAGGTCTTTTCACAGAATCACACAGTCACCAAGGTTGGAAGAGACCTCAAAGATCATCAAGTCCAACCCGTCACCACAGACCTCATGACTAAACCATGGCACCAAGTGCCATGTCCAATCCCCTCTTGAACACCTCCAAGGATGGTGACTCCACCACCTCCCTGGGCAGCCCATTCCAATGGCTAATGACTCTCAGTGAAGAACTTTCTCCTCACCTTGAGCCTAAACTTCCCCTGGTGCAGCTTGAGACTGTGTCCTCTCGTTCTGGTGCTGGTTGCCTGGTTCCAGCTTGGTTAATTCTGAGATTCTGTGATTTTGACCCAATAAGGACCTCTGAATTGTTTTTTTTGGGGGGTAAAGCCACCAAGATCCCAGTGTATGAAGAATTAAGGTTCCTTGTATGTCTGTTCAAGGAAGATTATGCCAACAGTATGAGCTTGATTCAGCAGTTTCTCTACCCGTTACTT
Organism: Dryobates pubescens; assembly: GCF_014839835.1. NCBI lineage: Eukaryota > Metazoa > Chordata > Aves > Piciformes > Picidae > Dryobates > Dryobates pubescens. The sequence continues at coordinate 30,167,675 of NC_071620.1, read as the reverse complement.
GGTTTTCCAGTTAACACTACCAATGTGGTCACTGGAGCAGAAGGAACAAAGTTCCCATGGTTATAATCAGGCCAAATAAGCCACTTCCTGTGCTAAGTGCTAATCAACATTTTCCTTTTGCCTTCCTTGGCAGTTTCAAGGGGAATATTGCCTCTTCGATGAGGCCAAAAGAATTAGGCAACCAAAACACAGCCTTACTAGAACTACATATCCTTCTTACCCTGGCCACAGTGGGCTGGATACAACAGCCAGGGCAACTTTCTGAAACGGGCCAGCAACCCTCAGAATCCCACCCAGCTTCTTGCTTTCTTTCTCCTATTGCTTGCCCTCATCAAGTCATGTACTCCTACTGCCTGGGTAGTGGGGGCTCAAGGTTTCTGGGTCATCTGTCATGTCAAGGCTTTTCCTGTTTGCTTGCACTCTTTTTTTTCCCTTTCTTTCTGTTTTTTTTTTTTTTAATCTTACATTTTACACATGCCCCTCAAGTCAGTGGTCCCCACTTCTGGCTTTGGCTGAGATTTCAAAGCCCTTCTTCTCCCCATCCAGCTCCTTTTCTCCTTCCTGCGTCTCACTATTATTCAAATCTTTTTCAATGAGAATCCAGCTGTGCCTTTGTCCTGGTTTTGCTGGGATGGAATCCCAGGCCAGACAAAATCTGCAGGCTGTTGGCAGTTTGGAGTCCACCAGGGAAGTGACCTGAGTTGCCTGCAGGTGTATCTCAGCCCACAAAAATCATACTTAGTATAAAGGGGGAAGCTTGCTGAGGACATGGAGGCCTTATGCTTGGGTTCCAGCTTCTTTCCCTCCTGCTTCTCCTAATAACCTGGAGGAGCTCATTCACCCTCCTGCTTCCAAGGATGCTATCCTGTTTATTGCAAACACTGTACACCCACTGGGCTGAGTATAACTTCATATACTTTATACTGGCATTGATGTTAGTTTGGCTGTCTCACTAAATCTGTTTTCATTTAAACCTCTGGGTCTCCTCCCAAGGGGTCATCAGCCGATAGAACAACTGCTGTAGTTCAGCCCTGGATAATGTCTAACAGTAGACAACCTTTAACTGCAAAGGTTCAAAAATGTGGTTGGATTTGCATTTTCTAGCCCAAGCCAAAGATTACTACAAAGCTCTCTTTTGCTTGTGCCCCGCTGGTGCCTTATTTCTCTGGGAACAGCAGCAGTTAGCTGACGGGAGTCATTTTTGCCCTTTGCCAGTCCCTTGTGCTGGCAGGACCTGACCACAGGGTGGCAATCTCTGTTTGGAGCAGGGCAGAGGCGCTGCTGTCGTGCAAAGGGTGACCTTGGCAGAAGGGGACGGGAGGATGAGACAGAGGCCACAATTTTTCTGCACTCCACTGTGTTTCATAGTTGCTGTTTAGGTCAAACACACTGTCTGCAGGAAAGTACCTCTCTCCAAGAAGAGACTGGTATTTAGCTAATTACTCCAAACCAAGCTATATGTAATTACAGCTTCTGTTTTGAAAGGCATTTCCCAGTTTGGGCCAGCTGTCATTTTGTGAATAATTCTTTGTCACTAGCTTGCTGGCAGGCTGAGGTAAGCAGCTACTGTGCATTAACTTTGAGATACATGACTGGCCATGTATTTTATACTAGGATATATCTCTCCTCTCTTTTGGTGGCTGTAACTCTGAAAAAAGAACCTGTTGGGGAGGAGGAACAACACAGTGATTAACATGTCAGCATGGACTATAGGGGACCAAAGGTTCAAGACATTGAACTGCTGCAGCCTTTCTAAGCCATCGTTGGCCACCTGCCATGAGCTGAGTTGAATCTGCTGCTGGCATTCATGCCGTGCTGCTGTCATGCCAGCTTCAAAGTGGAAGTGTTGGCTGGAACAAAGTAATATGGGGCTTGCAGTTCGGATTCTAACATGAGAGGCTTACTGATCTGGTTGATGCTTTCAGTTTCTGGGTTTGGGGTGCTGGTCTTTTCTGCTGGGCTGGTGCAGGTTTGGGGCCTGGGGGGGGGGTAGGTCACTGGCCTCTGCTGCTGCTTATGCATTTTGCTGTGCTTTTATTGCAAACAGGCATTGTATTATCTCATTTATATAAAACTCTTTTTGTCTCAACTCTATCTCAAATCAGAGGTTTTTTTGTGTGTTACTTTCCCTCCCTTCTGTGTTGGAGAGAAACAGGCTGTGTTGAACTCCCACACCAACCTTGGAAATGCTACTTTAGTGTCTGACACTCAGATGCTGAAAAGTTTGTCTTTTAGAATAACAGAATCATTAAGGTTGGAAAAGACATCTAAGATCAAGTCCAACTATCAACCCAACACCACTGTGGCCACTAAACTGTGTCCCAAAGTGCCATGTCTACATGGTTTTTTAATACCTCCAGGGACTATGACTCCACCACCTCCTTGTGCAGCCTGTTCCAAAGCCTGACCACTTATTCAGTAAAGAATTTTTTCCCAATATCCAATCTGAACCACCCCTGATTCATCTTGCAGCTATTTCCACTTCTCCTTCCTTCTTGAGTAGAAGTGAAGTCCAGAAAGATATATTCATAGAATAGTTTGGCATGATCTGCCCACGGTCAGGCTATGTCGGTTACCACCAATCACCTTTTCTTCATTTTTCCATATGCCTTAGATAAGCTTCCAGAAGGATCTATTGCATGATTTTGCCAAGCACAGAGGTGAGACTGATCAGACTATGGTTTCCAGGGTCTTCCTTTTTTCCCCCTTTGAAGATGGGGGATATGTTTCCCCTTTTCCAGTCAGCAGGAACTTAACCACACTGCCATGACCTTTCAAATACGATAGAGGTCCAGCAGCTTCATCCATCAGTTCCCTCAGGACCTGTGGATGGATCTCATCTTTCCCCATGGACTTGTGCACCTTCAGGTTCTTTAGATGGCCCAACCCCCCTGCCACAGCAGGACCATAGAATCTAGTGCAGATCGCACAGGAATGCATCCAGATGGGTCTTGAAAGTCAGAGGAGACTCCACAACCTCCCTGGGCAGCTCACTCCAGTGCTCTGTGACCCTCACAGTGAAGAAGTTCTCCCTCATGTTGAGGCGGAACCTCCTGTGCTGTAGTTTACATCCAGTGCCCCTTGTCCTGTCACAGGGTGCAAAGGAGAAGAGCCCCCTCAGTCTTCTCCAGACTAAACAGTCCCAGGTCTCTCAGCCTTTCGTCATAGGGCATGTTCTCCAGTCCCTTAATCATCTTGGTAGCTCTCCATTGGACACTCTTCAGCAGATCCCTGTCCCTCTTGAACTGGGGAGCCCAAAACTGGATGCAATATTCCAGGTGAAGTTTCACCAGGGCAGAGTAGAGGGGAAGGAGCCTTCTTGGCCACAAGGGCACATTGCTGTCCCATAACTTCTTGTCCACCAGGACTCCCAGGTCCTTCTCCATAGGGCTGCTCCCCAGCAGCCCACCTCCTAACCTGTACTGGTGCAGTTTATTATTCCTTCCCACACCATGCCCTGTTTGCCTGCCCTGTTCATACGTGCTCTGGGTCACTGGTACTTCTGTGGGGCATTTAAGTACTGCATGTTTGTTCCTGCCAACATAGGAACAATCTCTCAGTGTCAGACCAGCCTCGCTTGTGAGAGCAGCTAGGTCCTGGCAAGACTGTGCTCAGGCACACAGGCTGCTGTTCCTAGGTGGACTGAATACTGGTTCTAGGCTACGGAGACAACATAGCAACTCCACAAAAACATCAGTACAGTAAATATGACTAATTTTCTCTTACTGTATTTTCAGCCATAAAATCTAAACAAGAGTACTTCTCTTTGTTCCCCACAGAATGAGATCCCTATCTGTTTTTTGCAATCTTTCTAAGCATTGCTAAGCTCCGTTTGTATGATTCACATCTAGGTTGTCTGCTGTGCCATTTAGAATGGAATAGAATAGAATTAACCAGGTTGGAAGAGACCTTTGAGGTCATCAAGTCCAACCTATCATCCAACACTATCTAATCAAGTAAACCATGGCACCAAGTGCCCCATCCAGTCTCTTCCTGAACACCTCAAGTGATGGTGACTCCACCACCTCCCTGGGAAGCCCATTCCAGTGGCCAATCTCTCTTTCTATGAAGAACTTCTTCCTAACATCCAGCCTAAACCTCCCCTGGCACAGCTTGAGACTGTGTCCTCTTGTTCTGGTGCTGGTTGCCTGGGAATAGAGACCAGCCCCCAGCTGGCTACAACCTCTCTTCAGGTAGTTGTAGAGAGCAATAAAGTCTCCCCTCCTCTTCTCCAGGCTAAGCAACCCCAGCTCCCTCAGCCTCTCCTCATAGGGCTTGTGCTCCAAATCTCTCACCAGCTTTGCTGCCCTTCTCTGGACATGTTCCAGCAAGTCAACATCTTTCCTAAACTCAGGGGCCCAGAACTGGATACAGTACTCTAGGTGTGGCCTAACCAGTACTGAGTACAGGGGCAGAATTTGGTATTCACTGAATGACGATGCTGATGTGATAAATTCTGGAGATGCTGTGAAGTTAAAATATCTATTCCTTGCTCTAAAGACCTTGTCAGGAATGTAATCTTCAGAGGTTGTAGAAAACCTGGCTGGAAATTAACAGTCAGGTACTTGTTACATTTCAACTGCCTTGTGTTACCAAACCACTGAAAATCACTGCTGTAGAATATACCATCCCTACAAGAGGCATGTTTAGCAGCTGTTGTCCATAATGCCAGGGTAGAACGTGCATCTCCATTATACTTGTGTGTCTTGACTTGAGTATAGTTTACAAGTTCTCCCTTAGGCCACTTCTCTGCTCTCAGACTGTAGAGTTGAGTCCTGAAGTCCTCTTGGACAAAACTGCATTAGAGTCATACGGTTTTAAGCCTGCACTTGCTTGAAGGTCCTCTAGGATGAAAACCCATTTCAGGAGAGAAAGGCCCCTGTACATTTCTCCCTCTCTTTTCTCCTTCAGCTTTCCCTACTGTCATTTCCTTGAAGAGACGGCTGAGTTTGCAGTGGTTCTCCCCATCCAGTCCTGAGGGGGTTGGTGATTCATGTGTGTTTCTGTGTGCTTCTATGAGGGCTTAACTTATTCTGTTCCAGCTTTTCATTTGTGACTTTCTCAGCTGCCACCTTGGAGATCCTGCCCCAGGGGACATGACAAAGAATGGTCTCAGCTTTGAGTAAGAGAGTTCAGAAAGCCTGTGTAGCTCCTACAGCAACAGATATGTAATGCTAGAAGGAGTTACGTGAGATGCTGTGTGTGGGCTGAGTGACAGCTGTTGAGGTTGATTAATTCAGATTGGGATAGAGCTGAAGCTTTGAAATAAGTGCCTCTACCTCCAGCTGCCCCACTGAGACAGCTAGGTTTTGTCAAAAACAATAGGTAAGGATGTCAGCCTGACTCATCATAAAGGAAAAAATTAAAGGTGATGTCCTCCAAAAATCTTACTCCTATAAGCCTAGGAATCAGGGAAAGAAAGGATTGTGGTGAAAATTTCCCTTGCTTAAACTGAGTGAAAGAAATTAATTAAGAAACCTGGACCTATCATTAAAGAACAAACTTGCCCCTATTTTGTTTGACTCTTTTGTTTGTTTGTTTGTTTTGTTTTACTTTTGCTTTCTTCCCCATGTCTGTTAGGGTGTGACTATAGCAATAGGTTTAACAAACTCTTGCTGGCTTTTGGTTGAGCACTACAATGCTAAATTGTGGGATCTGGTTTTATATGAAGGAGAGAGCTGTGTGGAAAAAAAGGTCAAACCATCTCAAAATCAAACTATGCTTACCATGTTATGAGGTCACAGTGTTAAAGGCCTCTTCCTAATAACCAGCTTGTCTGCCTCAGGATTGAATAATGATGATGTTAAAAGGTCTGATAGGTCTGTTCTTCCAAACGAGATCTGGGTAGTCAAGCAGACAGCAGTTCATTTTGAGTGTATAACACAGTGACACAAAGACAAATAACTTGGTGAAAGAGCCCTGAGAGTGATTATGGAATTACCTAATTACAGATAAATAAGAGTAGAGGTCATCAGCATCCCTTCTTTTACTACATTTAGGCTGACTGCTTAGGAAAGGAAATAGCTTGCAAGAAAATGTGGAATGATCACCAAGATTTTTTGGGGTGGGTGGGGGGTGGAAATCAGTGATCATAAAAGGACTTTACATTCTACAGTGTAAAATTGAAGAATAATGAGAAACGATGCTGATTGCACAGTGAGAGACAGTCCCTACTTATGCCATCAGAATAGAGCAATTTTAGAGACTGAACCAAGAGATTTTTTGGAAGTCTAAGTAAGAAGATGCAAATGTTCATGCCCTACCCAGAGCAAGCCATGTAAAGTGAAAAAATACGACTGCTCTAAACTCCATTTGTTTTATTGTGTTTTGCAGATCTGTTAAAAACAATAATAATAATAAATTGCTAGATTAATTGTACAGACAAAAACAAATAAGTAACTCTTTAGAATCACATTTAGATATTCCTCTCTTTTCCTCCCCTGACAGCATCCCTTCTTCCTTGTATGAGCCTTCCCTAGACACTTTCTCCTCCCTTAGGGTGCAGTCACTCAGACAATTGGCTTAACATCTGCTGCAACCAAGACTGGGAACTTTGTGGGAGAAGAAATAAGATAAGATGGGAGAAAAGAAGCTGAAATAAATGGATGGAGGAAAGAAAACTCTAAAATGCATTAGCAGCCAACTGGAAGTGCTCTCTGTCAGTAAGTCTGCTTTAGGAGGCTCTACTCACTTCTGGAATTCTCATTTTCCTTGAGATCTTCTTGTATGAAATATATTCATTACTCCAACCTCTTCCAACATATGAAAGCATTCCAACTGTAGTGTAAAACAAATAAAAGTCAATTACTGGTGTCACACAATGTGACAAATTCACTACCTCAACAGTAAGGCCAGGTACATTTCAAACTAAGTAAATGATAGTGTGCCATTCAGAGTTAATTTATCTGTCATGGTTGTTCAATGTTATACCCAGATTATTTATTCTAAACTGCTAAATGCTTTTATCACCGATGTTGACTTCTGCAATGAATAAATTGATGACCACCAGCCCACCTCTTGCAGAACAGAATAGAATAGAATAGAATAGAATAGAATAGAATAGAATAGAATAGAATAGAATAGAATACAATAGAATAGAATAGAATAGAATTAACCAGGTTGGAAAAAATAATTGAACAGCAATTTCTGCCAGACAGGAGGGCTTCTTATACCAATAAGTATCTCTTGGTATAAATTGCTTATAAATTTCTTGCACATTGCAGGGATTTTGGGTGGGTGCAGTGTGCAACTTGAGTGGTATGAGATCTCTTTCATCCTTTGTCCTTCCTGAACAAGTGATATAGGGAGCACTGTAGAGGCCTACAGCAAATTGCCAGTTTGGAGATGTCAGTCACACTGAATTGTAAACCCAGATAAGACTTTCAAGATGTTTAACAGATTTGGTTTGGAGGACTGAAACTCCTGCAGTGACATCTACAAAGCTGAAGAGGGTGAACAAATCTGTACAGGTTTTGGTCCAGACAGAGCTGGCAAGGCTTGGAAAAGGTTGGCTTGAGAAGCATGGAAAAGCTTTGATTGAAATCCTGGTGAGAGTGGGAGTGAACCCATGGATATTAAAGAGTTTTGAATCACACGTCAGCTGTGCACTGTAAATACAGTCAGTCTCATTGAACCCTAACTAGAAAATAATATGCCCAGACAATAAACATGTTTCCTATGTGCTCAGGAATTGAAGGGACTGGATTCTGAGATGTGGATTTTCTTGGGTTTCTTTGTTGTGTGGAGTATTGCTTTTTCACAGAATCACCAAGGTTGGAAGAGACCTCAAAGATCATCAAGTCCAACCCGTCACCACAGACCTCATGACTAAACCATGGCACCAAGTTATGTGTTTTGTTGTTGGTTGGTTTGTTTGTGGGGTTTTGTTTGTTTGTTTGTTTTATTTCCCAGACCTTACATTGCTGCACAAGGAACAGCCAGGTAAGTAGAGTCTCTAAACAGAAATGTGAGAGGCTGAGGGAGCTGGGATTGTTTAGCCTGGAGAAGAGGAGGCTCAGGGCAGACCTTATTGCTGCCTACAACTACCTGAAGGGTGGTTGTAGCCAAGAGGGGGTTGGTCTCTTCTCTCAAGCAACCAGCACTAGAACAAGAGGACACAGTCTCAAGCTGCGCCAGGGGGAGTTTAGACTAGAGGTGAGGAGAGAGTTCTTCACTGAGAGAGTCGTTCACTATTGGAATGGGCTGCCCAGGGAGGTGGTGGAGTCACCATCCCTGGAGGTGTTCATGAGGGGATTGGATGTGGCACTTGGTGCCATGGTTTAGTCATGAGGTCTGTGATGACAGGTTGGACTTGATGATCTTTGAGGTCTCTTCCAACCTTGGTGATTCTGTGAGAAAAAGACTATGTCTCCTCCTGCAGTCAAGGTGCAGAGCCAAACTTTCGGTTTCACCAGCCAATACCATTGTGTGAACTACTGAAAACATTTGTGTATGTGTTTGGAGGAACCTGAGTCAGAAGACACAAGGTAAAGAGAGCAGTAAAAAAAAAAAGAAAAGGATAATTAATTTACCAGTCAGACTTCAGTTGCTTTTAGCTACTAGCTTGCTGTTGACCTATTAAATAGCCAGTCAAATGGTAACATACAAGTATTTCATGGTCTGCTTTCCAAGAAACCTTTTTGTAAAACAGTGAGACAGTGCTGATGTGATTATGGCAATAAATTATTATGGGCTAAAAAACCCGAGAAGAATTGCATAGTATTTTGAATGCTGTAAAACTTACAGTAAGTCTGTGGTTTCGATACCAGTAAATAGCTCTTATTATATTACAGAATAACCATTCTTTGTTTGGAGACTGAAAGCAGAAATGAAAAAATATCGTTCCTATATGGAAACATTTTTTTTTTAAAAAAATGTCTCACAAGGTCATATAATTGCAGTGAAACAGCTGAAACCAAAAAAAGCTCAACAAGGACCCTGTTTCAAGCATGATGAGTGGTGTGACAGAGCAAGCTAGATGACTGTATAGTGCACCAAAAGCAATGAAATACGAGCCAGGTGATTTCAGATCCATTGCTCCATGTGGGCCACACCACGGCCATGACAGTATGCCCTCGCTCCTTTTAAGGCTTTGGCTACACAGAATGATCAGCCCTTTAAGCTGTTGCACATTGGTGCTTAGTTTTGCTACAACTTGGCATAGTCATCTTTTCTCCCTCCACATCACAATACTATTTATTGTGCAGTCCAAGATCTTGTCTTCAGGCTACGTTAACCTGTCTCTCGCTTAAAAAGTCACGTTATGCCAAAAGGTAGGGTAAGTGCCCAAAGGGACTGTCATCTTGAGAGCTCTCCTGAAAAATCTTGTGCTTGAGAGCTCTCCTGAAATATCTTGTGCTTGAGTACAGCAATGATGGATGACTCCGGGAGGGTCTATCTTGAGTGTTACAGAGGAGCTGGATTTTCACATTGGTGAGATATTGAGATCACTGTGAAAAAGATGGCACCAAATACAAATCACAGCTGTACAAATGCCCCTTCCCCAGCTTCTCACTCCCCATAACCACCTAGTAACTGGTACTACTCACTTGTCTTGCGGTTCTCATCCTTGTCAAAACACACCAGAAGCCATCTAAGCGATGCATTCGCTGAACTGCTGCATTAAAGAGGCTTGGTGCCAGCCTGAGGACAAAGGTCGTTGCTGCTGCATATTGTGCATGAAGCTGTTCTAGAGCAGCTGTGCCCTTTCCCCATCACTTACTCCAATAACACCTTCAAGCAAGGCAGAGAGAGGAAAGCTGCTCATGTTTGGCAACCTGCTAGGTTTTCTGCACAAGATGGTTGCTGTGTCATTACCATTATCACAAATAAGGTGGTTCCAGGCAGGTTCTTGTCTGGTGTATAGAGGGTGGGAAGGGAGCAGGGAAGTGGAAGCTATTAGTAGCCCCCTGGTTTTGTCCAGTGGGGTTCTTGTGCTGTTCATAAATTGTAAATGCCTGTAAATATTGTATATTTTGTGCATATTTATTGCACTCCATATTTAGATTGTGGTTTTGCTTGTAAATACAGCTTCATTTGCTTTTTAACTGAGTTGGTCTGGCAATTTTATGTTGGAGGGAATGTTCAACCCACCACACTCTGAATTTATCTTCTTGTTCAAACAACCTTCACTCCCTGCCACAGAAGCAGCAGCTACTCCCCATGTCAGTAGTCACTAACAGAATTCTTTGGAATGAAACCCAAAGTCTTTGTACAGCACCTGAAATTAATTAGTTCTGGTATTGAGCTGTGGCAGGGTGCAATGAATAATCCTTCTGCAGTTGCTTGTTTGTGCTTGTAATAATCTTTACTACTTGTGTATGCTTTTACTTGTCAGTAGGGCACAGGAGCCATTTATAGTCCTACAGAGAAACAGATAGACCTACACAAAAATAATTTCTGCTCATCTAGATCATAGTTAATTCCTTCTTTTTACCTTGCAAGGCAGAAGACTCAAGCCTGGAAGTTTTTCAGATGTGAACTCGGCGACTTAGGGTCACAATTAATTTTGGATACCCAGTAAGCTTCTAAACCTTTTCTGTGTCTCCTCTCTAAGAGGAGTAGGGTCTCAGTGAAGTCCAGTAACCCAGATTTGATTTTGATTTCAGATTTTGCCACAGGGTTTGTGATTTTAGCACTTAACACTTAAGTGTACAGATTTTGCATTAGAATGACCTTCATATTCTTCAGAGATCCTTCCTACTGCCCTCTCCTCGTTTCATGATGAGGTTCAGTTACAAAGTGAAAACAAATCTACTGTGCTTCTGGGTGTTGATTAATGTTCGTATTTACTGTGAACCAAACCAAACTTAGGTGGGGAAGGAACATCCTCTGCAGTAACCTGAGCACTAAAGGATGGTTTTGCAAATCTATTTACCTGAAAAGTCAGTTTTCTAAGGTAATGTTTGCTATTGCATGAAGTTAGTTTGAATTTCAGGTAGTAATAGGATCCTTGAGTTGACTACATTCTTGTATTCTTAGTACAGCTCATAGTAATCCTGCAGAACAGTCTGCAGTTTCCTTTTTGCCTTACTTCCCATCTTCAGACAAGTTCTAGTGTCAGTATCTAGTTTGAATATCTTATGGTTCAGTCCCAGATAAAATTTGGGTTTGAAAGAATCAAATTTACAGATTTTTTTATTGTATTGCTGCTACAAATCTGGCATTTGACATTGCTAACTCCTTAGTTTGAAGACATGAGTCAAGGTGTCTTGGTGGGGACCCTTCTGTGTCTCTAACCTCCATGAAGGTTACAGATTTGAGCGCAGAAAAACCTCTTCTCCAGACTTGACAAATAGAGGCACAAAACTGCACCTTCTGCTACAAAGTAAGGGTGGTTTCACTTAATGAGCATTGCTCCCTTGGGAGAGCATGAAATATGGAATGCTGGAGCACCTCTCCTGTGAAGACAGACAGAGAGTTGGGGCTGTTCAGTCTGGAAAAGAGAAGGCCCCAGGGAGACCCTATTGTGGACTTCCAGTATCTGAAGAGGGCCGACAAGAAAGCTGGGGAGGCACTCTTTAGGGTGTCAGGTAGTAATAGGACTAGGGGGAATGGTGCAAAACTAGAAATGGGTAGATTCAGATTGGATGTTAGGAAGAAATTCTTTACCATGAGGGTGGTGAGACACTGGAACAGGTTGCCCAGGTTGGTGATTGAAGCTCCATCCCTGGAAGTTTTTAAGACCAGGCTGGATCTAGCTCTGAGCAGCCTGATCTAGTGTGAGGTGTCCCTGCCCATGGCAGGGGAGCTGGAACTAGATGATCCTTGAGGTCCCTTCCAGCCCTATTAATTCTATGATTTTATGATTCCATGATTCTGAAAATCTGCCTGAAAATTCTGCTTTTAATTTTTTATACTTCTGTTTTGCAGCCATAGCCCCTTCAAATCTGCTCTCCCAGGTGAAGAGAAAAGATTAAAAAAAGGTTCATGCTAATGCAACCTTAGCTCTTTTTGTTAAAACTTGTTATTTTGATCTGAAAAGCACAGATTTTCCTGCCAAGCACAATGGTAGTTATGGAAAGAGTTCATTGTAATAGCCACCATTGTGCTTTACTTCGTGAAGTATTGATGAGTTCTTTTTGCATGGAGGCAAAGAAAACCATGAACTGCAGCTGTGCATTATGAAAGAGTTATGGAAAATAAAGCTATTTTAAAATCCCCCTCCTTTCACTACCACCTCCCCTTTCCCACCATATCTGCCCCTTATGCACCCCACCTGCCCCTTTTTCCCCTCAAATCCTGGGCTCTGTTGGAGTCTCCTCCCACCCCAGGTGTAGCCACTTGGCCCTCCCCACCCACTGCCCTATTTAATCCCCACCAGGAACAGCAGAACCCCTAAGCTGAGCCCTTCTGGGCTGAGGATCCTCCTCTCATCTCTGGTGAGTACCCATGGTGCACACTGGGTGATGGTGGTGGTGACAACAAAGGCCGGGGGGCCTGGTGGCCCCCCGGTCAGCTAGGGCAATTATCAATCTCTACTCCAATACCATCCACGGGTGCTGGCTGGGCCCCTTACTGGGGTGGGGGAGCAGGAGCTGCTTTAGGAAGATGAAAGCTGGTGGTGGGGAAGGCAGGGGAGGTTAAGCTAGATGATCTTTAGAGGCCCCTTCCAGCTCTGGTGATATTATGATTCTATGATCCAGTTCCAAGCCCTTTGCCAAGGGCAGGGACACCTTTTACTAGACCAAGCCAGCATCTTTAAGGGCTTGGCTTTTTTTAACTGTATTTAGAAATCAAAACATGATGGATTTTGGATTTGGAGCTACCTTATATTGAAAATAAGGTCTTCTATATATTGATGTAAAAATGGAAATGATTCCATGAAATTCAAGAGCGAATAAAAGTTGTCATAAGAACCACTTAAAATCCCCCCAAATTTGTGGAAAGGGTTTGGCTATTTCAATGCTATTGCTCAGCAGAAGTTAGTCTTTCTCTGAAAAGAAGGTAGTAGAAACACTGAAGTAAATTCCTAATTCAAAGACAAGTTGTCTTAACAATGTGTTTAATTATATCATCCTAGAAAGAGAATTCCATAATCCATGCCTAATTTTGAAGCCTGACTTCAAAAATTTTGGTTCAGAAAAAGGGTAGGAAGGATACTCTAGGAGAGTTGGGCCAGATGATCTTCAGAGGTGCTTTCCAACCCCTACCACTCCCTGATTCTATGATTCTGATAGCCCTTTGTTAATAGCTAGCTTTCCTTCCAGACACACATAAAGATATAGAAGTTCATACTCTTGTGTCTGCTGATGTAATATTTTCCCAGAAAGATGTTAATTTAAAGCTGATTATTTCAGCAACTAACTTCAAACTTTGAGTCTTATATTGAAACAGGTTTCCTTTACAAGCCTTCATAGTACCTCAAAAATCAAGTTTGCCTTCTGAGCTAGAGGAATGGTAACTGCCTTAGTAAATGAACAACTTGTTGGAATTCTGTTATGCCTCTGTAAGAAATAAAGGTAAATATGTAAAGAAGGACAATTACTTCATTTACTTCCTTTTTAGGAGTGCTTCTCAGTAAGGTCAAAATGAAACATGCATTGTGATATGATAAGAAATATTTTATCACTACAAATTTGCGTTTCAAGCCTTTCTGCAGCTGCAGTTGAGAGTTTGCACATGTGTGGAAGGCTTGGGGTTTGTGTTCAACAGTTCCATGGTTTAGCTGCCACTCTTTCATTTTGTCCAGGTTTCACAGGTATTATTGTTGAAGGCAGAAGAGTCTTGACTCCTCATTATCATTCAGCATCACAATCCAAAGAGGGCCCAGGTGAACCTCATGAGGCTCAACAAGAGCAAGTGCTGGGTTCTACTCCTGGGCTGGAACAATCCTCACTATCAACACAGGCTGGGAGATGAGGTGATAGAAGGTAGCCCTGAGGAAAACAACTTGGGGGTGCTGATGGATGAGAAGCAGGCAGTGTGAACCTTCAGCCCAGAAGGCAAATCACATCCTTGGGCTGCTTCAAAAGATGTATGGCCAGCAGATCCAGCAAGGTGATTCTGCCACTTTCCTCTGGTGAGACCTCACCTGGAGTACTGTGTGCAGGTCTGGAGCCTTCATTATAGCAAGGTAGTGAAATGTAAATAAATCACTCTTGGGTGTAAAAAAAGGAAGACAAAGATAATTGTAAACAACCCCATTGGAGAGATCTGCCATAAGATTGGTTGTACCAAAACAATCTAATTTTTCTCTTCTTGATTCTTTGCCCTGGAGAGATACTAACTTGCTCCTGCTTGACCTCGGCTGCATTGTTTTGGCATTAATTTCTCTGCTTTTCTGTCCTTTCTCACTTTGGGGGGTGGGGGAGGGTGGAGCATGGCTGTCTTGGTAGGCAGGGAAGGAGAAGCTAGTAGCTGTGCTTGTGCTGTTTATTGATTGTAAATATCTGTAAATACTGTATATTTTGTACAGTCTATTACAGTATGCAATGAATATGTAATTCTGCTTGTGAATACAGCTTTCATTTGCTTCCAACTAGTCTGGTCTGGCAAAGTTTATGGGGGGCTGGGTGGGGGAGGAATTTCAACCCACCACACTCTTGAACTGGGGAGCCCAAAACTGGACACAGTAATCCAGCTGTGATCTCAGCAGGGCAGAGTAGAGGGGGGAGCAAGGCATACAGGGAAATAATCAGGGCTCTTTATCAGAGAGCCCTCATGAAAAATATGATTTCTTCTGACTTCAGAAGTAGTACCTTAGCTGTAAATCTCAGTAGACCTTTCAAGTAAGGACAGCACCCCACTAGAGCCTATAGAACACTGCCCTATGAGGAGAGGCTGAGAGCCCTGGGGCTTTTTAGTCTGGAGAAGAGTGAGAGGGGATTTAATGAATGTTTATAAATATCTGAGGGCTGGGTGTCAAGAGGGAGGGGACAGGCTCTGCTCAGTTGCACCATTGCCAAGGGGCAATGGATATAAAATGCAACACAGAAGTTTCCACCTCGATACGAGGAAGAACTTCACTGTGAGGATCACAGAGCACTGGAACAGGCTCTCCAGAGAGGTTGTGGAGTCTCCTCTGGAGACTTTCAAGATTCCTCTGGATGCATTTGTGTGTAACCTGTGCTAGATTCTATGGTCATGCTCTAGCAGGGGAGGTTGGACTCAATCTTCAGAGGTCCCTTCCAACCCCTGTGGTTTGTCCAACCTGTGTTAGAAAATAAGTTTAAATACACTCTTGCCTCAGTTGTAACCAAGCTGTTTTTCGAAACTGTTAGACCTACTGGTGTTGCAATGGCTAAAAGAGATTGTGGCTGAGCTGCAAGAACCCTGCTGGCAGGTCTCATCTGAACACTGACAGCCATTTAAATATTTCCTTGGGTGTTCTTCAGTGGTTTGTTATTAAAAGGGAAATAGTAAACATGTTAATAGGATGCTTTGTGGAAAGGTGCTGAAGGGGTGATTTCCATTGAGGTAAACAGGAGAGCATTTCTGTCCCAAACTCACAACATTCATTAACTGCAGTTGAACATAAGCCACAAGCAGGGGGAAAAAAATCAACCTTGCAAAATCTTCAAACTGTTTCAAAAGAACAGTTGACAAACATGATGCCCATCTACAGCAAGGGCTGGAAGGAGGACCTGGGGATCTATAGACCTGTCAGTCTGGGGGAGAAGAGCAAGTCATCTTGAGTACCATTAAGCAGCATGTGCAGGGCAACCAGATGATCAAGCCTGATCAGCACAGGTTCATGAAAGGCAGGTCCTGCTTAATGAACCTGTTCTCCTTCCATGTCAAAGTGACCCATTTAGTGGATGAGGGAAAGGCTGTGGATGTTGCTTATTTGGACTTCAGTAAAGCTGTTGACACAATTTCCCACAGCATCTTCCTGGAGTAACTGGCTGCTTATGGCTTGGACAGGTGAATGCTTCGCTGGGTTAAGAACTGGCTGGATGGCTGGACTCGAAGAGTGGTAGTGAGTGAAGTTAAATCCAGTTGGCAAGTAGCCACTGTGGTGTTCCCCAAGGCTATTTCTCCTTTAATATCCTTGTCAGTGATCTGCATGAGGGAATTGAGTGTACCCTCAATAAACTTGCAGATGTCACTGAACTGGATGGGAGTTTTGATCTGCTTGAGAGTAGGAAGACTCTGCAAGGAGATGCACTGAGGTCAGTTGTATGTTTATCAAAGCCAAGTGCCAGGTCCAGCACTTGGCTCACAATTAGCCCATGCAACACTACAGGCTTGAGGCAGCATGACTGGAAAGTTTCCTGGTGGAAAACGATCAAGGGGTGTTGGTTGACAGCTGTCTGAACATGAGCCAGTAGTGTGCTCAGGTGGCCAAGAAGGCCAACAGCATTCTGGCCTGTATCAGGAATAGTGTTATCAACAGGAGCAGGGAAGTGGTCATGCCCCTGTGCACTGGTGAGGCCGCAGCTCAAATACTGTGTTCAGTTTAGGGCCCCTCATTACAAGGAGGACATTGAGTTGCTGGAGCATGTCCAGAGGACAAGAAAGCTGGTCAATGGTCTAGAGAACAAGTCTTATGAGGAACATCTGAGAGGACTGATATTTTTTTAGTCTGGAGAAGAGAAGGCTGAAGGCAGACCTCATTGCTCTTTATAACTGCCTGAAAGACTGGAGTGAGGTGGGGGTCAGTCTCTTCTCTCTAGTATCATGTGATAGGACAAGAGGAAATGGCCTGAAACTGTGCCCTGGGAGGTTTAGATTGGATATTAGGGGAAAAAAAATATATTGAAAGAGTGGTCAGGCATTGGAATAGGATGCCCAGGGAGGTAGTGGAGTCACCGTCCCTGGTGGACATGGCACTTTGGGATGTGGTTTAATGGCCGTGGTGGTGTTAGGGTGATGGTTAGACCTGATGACCTTAGACATCTATTCCAACCAAAACAATTCTATGATGCTGTGATTAGAAGGGAAAAGCTTGGCAATTTTCTCTGTTAACGTTTTGTTGAAAGTAGAATGTCTAACAAATGCACACATAAAGAGGTCCAAAGAGGTCCAATTACTTTGTTTGCCATTCTGGTTCTTAGCCTTTAATAGTTCTGTGGCAAACCCACTGCTGCCTCTTTCCAAGTAGTGGTTGTTAGTGGTTGTTTTCTTTTTTTTCCTCATCTGTGGATATAGTGAACACAAATACATGATTCAAGATAGCAGCCTTCCAATGTATAGATACATCAGGAGTTTTGCCACATTTTTCTTGTACAAATGCAAAGTGATAGTCCCTGTGTCTCATTGTATTGTGTACATACATACAATAAGACATTTCAGAGATGCAATTTGGGCATTCACATGAAAGGAATAAATCTGTTACTTCTGACGTGACTGGGACAAGATAAGCATCTAATTATTTCACTAAAAAAGAGCAGGTATGTTCAGTCTTGAGGTGTTTGATGTAGCACCATCACATAGCACAGCATTCTCTCAGGAAAGTCTCATCCTTGAGTCACATTGTTACAATAAGAATGAAAATGATGGATAAATTACACTTGCATTTGAGCCAAATAGATGGCTTCAGAGTATGTGCAGGTAAGTATGCAGTAGCTCCCAAGAAGAATGGAGGAGGAAGGTTAGGCTCAAGGTGAGGAGAAAGTTCTTCACAGAGAGAGTTGTTAGCCATTGGAATGGGCTGCCCAGGGAGGTGGTGGAGTCACCATCCCTGGAGGTGTTCAAGAGGGGATTAGACATGGCACTTGGTGCCATGGTTTAGTCGTGAGGTCTGTGGTGGCAGGTTGGACTTGATGATCTTTGAGGTCTCTTCCAACCTTATTGATTCCATGATTCTATGAAGGAGAGGAAGAGGCTTTAATATTCTGCTGAGGTGTAAGCTTTATTCACATGATCAAAATCTTATTTGCTCTGTGTTTAAAGATGCAGGAAACATAATTATTTACCCTCCATATTACCCCCTTCTACAAATCACTTTCATGGAGTCTTCATACACTTTTAAACACTGTAAGACAATGTCACACGGTACTCAGCTCATTACTTTGAGTTACCACTGCAAGTGGCATCCAGTGATAAGAGACATAGGGTAATGCACAGTGGAACCACTGGTGTAATCCTTTTGAATTGCTCTCCTGTTGCAGAGAAAAACCTTCTTCAGTGTAAAGAAGCAGTGGTAAATGTATGAACCAAGGTCAATATCCCAGAGAGGGAAGGATTCAAACATTGTTGTAATTCCAATGGTACCCACCTTTGATTAATTTGATTACCTGCTCAGTTCTCACAGGAGAAAAGGAAATGTACTTTAAGTAATACTTCTGGTTCTCAGTATTCCAGCCTAATGTTTTCCATCTATTCCAGAAATGCCAGGGAACAGATGATGGGCATTTGGCATCAAAATCTGTGTCCTGTGTAAAAGTTTGCCATGAATCGACTGTGTAAAGTCCACAACATTTTTGTCCTGTCATAAGCTGCTGCCCAGATAGTCTGTGCACTTTTAATCCTGCGGTCATTTCTTGATTGGATTTCACTCTGGCAGCTTTTTGGACAGAAACCAAACACTTCTGACAAGCTCCATAAAGACCTGATTTTTGGCAAATGGGACTGTTTTTGTCAATTAAAACATTTCACTCTGCAATTGCCATCAGGGGCCAACTAGGGCAGACCTAGTTAATTTCGCTGTCTGACTTCCCCCCCCCCCCCTCCCCCCCTTCTGTAGCATTCAGAGAAAAACATTGATTATTTTGATAAGTGTTTCTTGCATGTTTAAAAGGGCACATATTTCATTGTTAAGAGTGGTTGGTGAAAATGAAAATGGCTCCAGTGATAGACAAAGAAGGGCAACAAAGTCCGTGGGGGGTTTGGAGCACAAGCCCTATGAGGAGAGGCTGAGGGAGCTGGGGTTGCTTAGCCTGGAGAGAAGGAGGCTCAGGGGAGAACTTGTTGCTCTCTACAGCTACCTGAAGGGAGGTTGTAGACAGGTGGGGGTTGGTCTCTTCTCCCAGGCAGCCAGCACTAGAACAAGAGGACACAGTCTCAAGCTGTACCAGGGGAGGTTTAGGCTGGAGGTTAGGAAGAAATTCTACACAGAGAGAGTGATTGCCCATTGGAATGGGCTGTCCATGGAGGTGGTGGAGTCACCATCACTGGAGGTGTTTAGGGGGAGACTGGCTGGGGTGCTTGGTGCCATAGTTTAGTTGATTAGGTGGGTTGGATGATGTGTTGGACTCGATGATCTCAAAGGTCTCTTCCAACCTGGTCTATTCTATTCTATTCTACTCTATTCTACTCTACTCTACTCTACTCTACTCTACTCTACTCTACTCTACTCTACTCTACTCTACTCTACTCTATTCTATTCTATTCTATTCTATTCTATTCTATTCTATTCTACAACCAGTTCAAAACTGGTGTAATCCAGTAACTTCAGTGGGTGCCCTGTGGTGACCTGTACTGCACCAGTGATTCCTAAATTAGGAGATAAAGACCTGGTGGTTAAAAGGGAGCTCATGAGTTTGAGAAAATCAACTTCATCCAATATTTTTATCTGTATTAACCAAATATGTAACGTGCTAGTCTACAATATGGTTGCAATGGCCAAACTCACTGGTTACCAGGATGTAGATGCTCTTCTTGGATGCATATTTAAGACCTGACAGCTCTTGCCCTCACACTTTCTCTAGTATCCTAAGAGTCTGAGGTGCTTCTTAGGTTGTGTTTTGCCTAGTGGTTGCTGCTGTGAGATCCAGATCTGTGACAGGCTTGTTTGGGTGATATGGAGACTAGGTCATTCTATTATGAAATGCAAAATGTGGGGCAGTGTTAACTCAGCTGTGCTGCAGACTTGGTTTGCTCTGTTCTGCAGAAGTCCCTCTTGGCCAACATTTAACACTGTGGCTGGCACAGCAGAAATTGCTCTGAAGCCTGATTTACACACGTTTGCTCCACGGGAACAGCTGGACTCCTCTTTTGTGCTACTAATAAAAATTCTGCATGCTTAAATTGATCTTGCTCTCAGAAATGATTTAAATACTCCATAATAAAGTGCCATTTGAAGCTCAGGGGGTTTTTAAATCTGCATTTATAGAGAGAGCTTGTGTAATAATGCACAGAATACCCACAGGGAAATTTAGAGTGACATAGTTGCAAGTACTTCTAGGGTCTTTCATGATTTATGATGTCAGTAAGTCTCAGCTGTAATTATCCACATCTTCATAGCTTTCTGGGTTTTGGTTGTTTGATTTTTGTTTAATTAATTTTATTTTGTCATGTATGAATTTTGTTACAAATAAAAATTAACAAGACTTGGCCACAATCTAGGGGTTTGAACTGTAAAATAATAAAGAATAAATGCTTCATGTAAAGATTAACATTCTGTCTCAATATTTAGGATTGTTTCTCAATCCTTGGAATGAAGGGAGAGAGGGGGAAGAGATGAGGTTTGAAGTGGGACCACCCCCCTGATCTGCAGTGTTACTTCCTTCTGGCTCCATCTCTAGCTGCTCTTCATGTCATGTTCGTACATGCAGTACATATTCTGTTGTGAAGTCTTTTACATGCTGTCCAGTAACCACATTTGAGGACAACCATCTGGTTGAAAAATTGCTGCAGAGTTGGTTCATGAATGCTGAGAGCAAAGCAGCATGACTGCCGTTATGGAGAGACTCCCTGAAGAGCAAAAAAATCCTCTATTATGAGTTTGGAGTGTTGGTTCTCTCTTGGGTAATGCAGCAGTGGAAAGCAGTGGACTAAGGGACATTGAAAAGGAACCTCCTCTGGAGGTGAAATGCACACCTGCTGATGGAGAGCTTCAGGCACACAGCATGGGTGTGCAAATCAGTCTTCTCAAATGCTGTTGTAAGTGTAGCCTTTTGCTCTGAAGTACCTTTACTTAGAATAAGCACATTTTTTGAATTGTTAGGAAAACACCAAGTAGAAATTTGGGTTGTAATCTATGCCCTGTACACAGGGATGTGGTTACTCATCAGGGAATGGAGAGAAATGAAGTTTATATCACGTCTTTACCTGATTGAGAGCAGACATTCTTCCTTGAGAAATGTTATCTTGAACTCCAGCCTGCCTTCCCTTTACTTGTCCTCTTGAATCTACTTCACACTGTTATGAGGATTTAAATAACTGACTCCTACAAGGACAGAATGAGAAGACATATGTTCTGACTATGGCTCTCTCCATGGAATAAGGAGTAGATATCGCTTTCATCCAAGTTCTAGTGCATCCTATAGCAGGATCTGTTTATCTGTCTCAACCTAGAAAGTGTGTTTGGGCTGTTGTGGTTTTGTAGCCTGTGTTGGAGTACACTTGGAATCCAGTTATGTTAGTTAAAGTATTTGAAAACTAGAAAACTAACATGTTAGAACTTCCAAATGCAGCTGTTTTCATCCTTAATTTTTTATCCATCTCCCAAGTATAACTAAGATTAAGTGGGTTAGATGAGATTTTAAACATAAGGTGTTTGAGTTTTTTATTCCCCCTCACTCCTCATCCCTCCCTCATCTGTCCCAAAGAAGAAACACATAGAAAAAAACCCACATAGAATATAAGGTGTTGGAAGGGACCTCTGGAGATCATCTAGTCCAATCCCCCTGCTAAAGCAGGATGACCTAGGGTAGGTCACACAGGAATACATCCAGATGGGTCTCGAAAGTCTCCAGAGAAGATGACTCCACAACCCCTCTGAACAGCCTGTTCCAGTGCTCCAGCACCTTCACAGCAAAGAAGTTTCTCCTTGTGTTGAGGTGGAACTTCCTGTGTTGCAGCTTATACCCATTGGTCCTTGTCCTATTACAGGACACCTTTGAAAAGAGACCGGCACCTTCTTCTTGACACCTACCCCTCAAATATTTGTAGACATTAATAAGATCCCCTCTCAGCTTTCTCTTCTCAAGATTAAACAACCCCAGGTCTCTCAGTCTTTCGTCATAGGAGAGAAGTTCAAGTCCCCCAGTCATCCTTGTAGGCTCTGTTGGACTATCTCCAGTAGATCCCTGTCTCTCTTGAATTGGGGAGCCCCAAACTGGATAGCGTATTCCAGATGTGGTCTCACCAGGGCAGAGTAGAGGGGGAGGAGAACCTCCCTAGATCTGCTGGACACATGTATCTTTAGGCATGGGGCTTTATCACATTTCAGGTTCCATCTCATGGAGCTGGGCTGCTGGGGAGGTGCTGTTTATTTCTTGCCATGTTACAGGTGGTCTTCTTAAAAATTTTCTCCACTGCCTGGTGCCATGTCCCTGACACCCACTACTTTGTAATATTAAAAAGTACCACCGAGGCTTTGGACTGTTTTCTGTGTTGGAAGGCCAAAAGTCGGTCTGTACATTTGGTGAAACACATTAAAGACACCTAGGAACTTTCTCTGCAGTAGAATACTGACAACTCCAGCTTCAGAGCCATGTGTGGTAAGATTCCAAAGCTGCCCCAAAGCATTAAACTGACACAGCAAAACCAGACAGAGTTGTCATGACTATGGCTGAGAAAGGAGGAATTACCTAAGCTGAAACAATTTTAAGGTGATAGTACTTCTTTACGCTTCAGTCAGCCGGAGACCTATCACTACTACTTTCATAGGTTCATATAATGGCTTGAGTTGGAATGGACCTTAAAAGTCCTGCTTACCTGTCCCAGAAACACTAAACATCTGCTGTCTTGTGAGTTTTCTGTACTAAAAACAGTTTAAGCAATGCAAAGTGAAGAGAGCTCCTCAGAGCTTCCTGCTGGCTTCATCACGGCCAGAGCCATGAGATGATGGAAGCACTATCAGGATTTTACTCACGTGATAAACCTTGCCCTCAGTTCCAACCCATGCACACTTGTTACAGCTGAATGCTAAAGAACTTGGCCTTTTAAATCTGTCTGCTTTCCCTTGACTTTCTTTCATAGAATCATTAAGGTTGGAAAAGACCTTTAAGATCATTGAGTCCAACTGTAACACAACTACCATGACCATTGAACTATGTCCCAAAGTGCCACATCTACACACTTCTTGAACACCTCCAGGGATGGTGACTCTACTACCTCCCTGAGCAGTCTGTTCCAAAGCCTCACCACTCTGAGTTAAGAGATTTTTTTTCCTTCTGTCTCAAAGGAAAGAACTGAAATCAGGTGGAAGACTTGACTGTCCATGAGGTGACAAGATTTTATTCCCAGGCACTTTCCTCTCTATATGCTATCCATCGATTAAAAGAAAGCTGCATGTGCCCACAAATGCAGAGTACTGTACAGTTCTGTAATCTCCTACCAGTGCTCAGTGGTAATAAAGCCACACAACACTTCCAGTAGCAACATACAGCATAAAGTATTCTCCCATTGAGGAGAAAAAATGTGCAGCATGTCTGCAGGCTGTGTGAACTGTCAGTGGATGGATCTATCCTGACTTACCTTGTCTCAAGAGTGGCGTTCAAATCTTCTGGCAGCATTGCCCCTGTTTACTGCACCAGCTGTTACTGTGTGAGACATCCACTGAAGATGTAATACTACAAAAACCAAAAAGAGAGTAAAAATTGCTTTTCTTTCAAAGTTCCTCCCAGGACTGCCCACTGCATTGCTTTGCAGTTCCTACAGCTCTTAGGTAGTAACTTGGGTAGAATTAGCATGACCTGTAACTGAGAGGGTAATACTGGTTGAGTTGTTCCTATCTATGTTGGAAGAATTGGTTTAGAAGAAAAAGGAGTAATAGATGCTTTAGACTTTGTGGTAAGAGACAGACTTTCTCAGTGGCTTTGAATGCTGTATGTCATCTGACTTCTCCTGAGACTGTTTAAAGTTATTATTTGCTGCTCCAAAATCCTCTAGAAACTGTTACCTTATATGAAATGCAAAGCCACTAAATTCTTTCCTAATGACAGTCATTCAAAATGGATAGTTTAGAAGAGTTATAGCTAGCCTTACACCAGGGACTTTTTTATAGTGAAACAAGACCTAAGCAGTACCTTTCTCAAGTATACCTTTCAATCAACCTAACAAAAAAATGGCTCAGTGTAATGGGACAGAGAGTTACACAGGGGAAAGGTAATGATTTTCTTCTCTCTATTTTTTTTTTGTCCTAAATCTATCTCTACTGACCTTGCTGTGCTGATGCAGAGCAGGTTTGACATCAGTGTGTGTTGATTTTAGAAACAGTGGCATTTGTAATGAGATTCTTTGTGTTCTTGTCTAGTTACACCAAATTCGTGATTAGCTGATTATACAGATGTCAGTGATTGCACAAAGACTTTATTTGCACCAAATATCTGGGCCATGATTGCTTTAATTTGGGATATTAGTGTGTTTGAAAAATACCTTTTGTCAGTTCATTATATTTTCAGTTATTTCTGCCTTATGCTCGTGTTCAAATATGGGCACAGGACTGAAAGTGTTTAGTTGCTCACCCAGGAATCAGAAGCAGAATTATGGGGCCCAAGTGCTGAATTACACAGCAGCAATGGTGCATGGAAAAAGTAGTTCCCTGGTGAGCAACCTACAATCAAGGAATGGTTGACTTGTACAAGGGGAACACTTACAAGTAATTAATCCAGTCACAAACATCTGGATTAAGTCTTTTTACATTGATGTAAATTTTACAACTGTTTCAGGCACCGTCCCTTTATAGGTTGCTTCAGAATTACAAGGCTTTCCTCAATATTACACACTTGATGGGAATCATGGATGTTATGCTTGCAGTAGGATGGCTTCTCTTCAACATGAAATGATCTTAACCTAGGACCAGAGCAGGTGCTGGTGTATCTCCCTATAAGTCTGCATGGAACAGCCTTCCTTTTCCATGAAGCTTATGTGGCAGAGAAACCAACCTCTGATGTTTCCAATTTGGGTATATATACATGCCCCCTCTTTCTGAAGTGCCACAGAATCCAGATAGCCTCCTGCCAGGCCATCCAGGGTTTTGTCAGATGTCTCTGAAGGGTTCATTTGCATAAAATGAAAGCCAAGTTACTTCTACAGCCAAACAAAACACACACTGGCTAACAGGAATACCTATAACACACAGTTCAGGGTTTATTAGCAAACTTTTACTGAACAGCCTCTGGCACTTGGATTTGTTTTCCACTGGCGGGGTAGTGTGGAGGTATCTGCCAGGCACAACTTTCACAAACCTGCATATTTTCGGGATGCTTAGAAAATAATCTTTGCATCTGGCCAGGTCCTTCTTGAGCAGCTTTGAAGCCTGAGCCTGAAACAGGCACAAGACCAAAAGTGAAGGCTACAAAAGTAGACTACACACCCTACATGCCTCAGAAGATGTGAAGGTCGGCTATTTCACTCCAAAATGAATATAAGGTGCTCCCAGTGTGTAACGTTTGACACCATCTCTCTCACTGTATTTCATGTGTATTCCCTTAGTATTTCAAACACAAAGAAATGGCTTCAGAAGGTCTCCCCAGCTGGATGCTGAAGAAGAAACCTCAGTCCCATGAGGTCACATGAGTGGTGCTAACTTTCAGTGTGGGATGAAGCTCCACCTCTTAATCTATGTGTTGAAATGCATATAGGGCTTCAACCTTCCTCTTCTGTGAATATCCCTTTAGCCACATCACTGCTTTCAGAGATGCTATAGGTTCAACATGGGAGCCACAGGAGAAGAATTGACTGAGGGTAAACTTTTCTGGTATCTTAAATTGCTCCTGCATTTGACTTCCTTCCTTTTACTAGTTGTGCTCTGGCCTGTTGGGATGCATGGAGCAGCTTTGCAGGATGACTATACTCAGGCTTAGATGACAATATTTTGGTGGAATTACCATATGTGGAAAGGAATGAACCCAGACCCTCTGCTTTTTGTGAAAGGCTCTTGTAGTACAGCTAGCACGAGGGGAGCCCAGTTGTAGCTGACTCACCTTGTTCATTCTGGACTAGTGGGAAAATTGCAAGTGCTGTGCCACATCACTATTTTTCCATTACAATCCTTTCAAAAGAGTGCAGTGTTCTCTGGAAAGGAAATGATGACAATCCATTCTAAAACCCACTCTAGTTGCCGTGTCCTTTCCTTCCTGTTTCCTCTTGTATCGACTATTTTTGACAGCACAATTTAAGGATGGTCATTCCTGATCTTTGCCGTGAAGAATAACTCCCAAATCTTCACCATTCAGAGGTCCAGCATAAGACACATGACTTCTTTGTTCTGTATCTTCCATGCCCAGCACACTGATTCACTTCACCATTTCAGGCATCTTATGTGGGAAGGCTTAACACTTTCTGTTCTGAGCTGGAGGAAACACTAAGCTATTTATTTCCATCTCTGACCTCTGCAAGGGCTGGTGTTGTGAAGAGCTGGTTTGTGCATGACTGCAACACCAGCTAGTGAAAGCTGTATGCCACACCAGAGCAACACTCTGCTGCTGACCTCAGGCCAGGCTACAGGACACATGTATGTTTTATTGGGCCAGATGTTTTCATTTTATGTGCTTACAACAGGGCATTACTTCTCCCTACTGACCTCATCTCACCTCACCTTTGATCCTCAGGCTACTATGTTAAAAAAAAGTAAAAATCACTCAAACCTCATTCCTTTCTTAATGTTTCAAAGTGC
Organism: Dryobates pubescens; assembly: GCF_014839835.1. NCBI lineage: Eukaryota > Metazoa > Chordata > Aves > Piciformes > Picidae > Dryobates > Dryobates pubescens. The sequence continues at coordinate 30,141,226 of NC_071620.1, read as the reverse complement.
AAGGAGTGATAAAAACCGCGAGGGAGTACTGCCAGGTAGACATACAGGCAGTGTGGCCAAGCTTCCTCTAGCCAGCTGTGACTTTCAGCCTCATCTGCAGCAGTTTTTGCTTTTCCAGTCAGAAGCTGATTCAAAAATATATTTAAGATGATAAATTTTGGAGGGATATTGCAATATGGGTCATTACCCACTGGACAATAGTTTTAGAGACTACTGGTCTCATTTGTAGGTGTCCTGGTTTAAGACAGCCTTCTCTAAAAAGACTCACTCCCATAATTGGGAACAATCTCAGAAGCAGAGACAAGAAAAGCCCTGTGGGTTGAAATAAGCAGAGTTTAGCGGGATAATACAGTGTACAATTAGCTTAGCTTATTTTGTGGAAAAGCAAAAGAAGAAGCAGCAGCAGAAAGAAGCCAGCCCTGCTCAAGCCCACAGGCCAGCCCAGTGGAAAAAAACTAACACCCCACACTAGAAACTGGAAGAAGCCCCTGGAAAGAGGAAATTTTTCATGCTACAAGGCAAACTACAAGCTCCATGATACTTTGCTCCAGCCAGCACTTTTTTATGAAGCTGGCATGATGTCAGCACGGTATTGAATACTCATCAACAGATCCAGCAGAACCCATGACAACAGGTCTAACAAAACAGCCCACCAAAGTATGTACTGGTCTTCCAATAACAGCAGCCCAGTCATCCCTGGTAAGGTAATTGTGAGCAGCAAATACGCCAGCACAAAACACTGATTCTGCACATCATGGTAATAACATTTATTGGCCCACGGGATTCAGAGTTACTCTGTTTCTCTTCCCCAAGACAGACAGCTATAGAAAGGAAGATGACCTTGTGGTTAAGGATTTGGATGCTGAAGACAGGATCTCAGTTTCCAGCCCTCTCTCATGCTTCTTGTGTGGCCTCAGACAAATCATTAATGCTTTTGTGTTTTGATTCTCTGTCAGTAAGAGGTTGGTTATACTAGCAGGAAAGATATGAACTGGATTGAACCCAATTCCTTTTCATACTCTTTTTTTTTTTAAACTTCTTGTTTTTCCTCCTCAAATCTGTAGTTTCCTTACTTGGGTTTACACCAATTGCTGGCTGACAAAGATGTATAATCCACTCAATATTTACAGAAGAACTATGGCATTTCATTTGGTGTGTCTTTATTGAGTTCCTAAGAAACGCAGATAACCCAAACCCCCTCTGAAGTCAGTGGTTAGTACCACATGCCGAACCACTCTCTGACAGAGCCAAACATCTGTCTTGCCTTCTGGAAGTGTTCACCTCTTCTTCCAGTGACTGCAGAGGCATATCAAGATGACAGCTCTTTGGATCTTGATGGGAGGAAGACAGGCAGCTGGTTTGTGGCTGCAGTGGACTTACCAGGTCTGGGGCAGGCTTCCCTCTCCAAGTTGCTCTTGAGTTTCAGATCCTTCAAGGAAATGCTTTGTGCTCAGCAGATTTTCCTATGACAGTTTGCAATGAGTTCTCTGTATAGAAGAACTCCAAGTGAAAATAAAAACAGAACAAAAATCCTGTTAAATAATCTGCTAAAAGATGCTCATCTTCTTCTGGTTTTCTACTTGCCACAGTCTAGGATTTGCAGAGTTTTTGAACAGAATATAGTCCCAGCTTCCCAATAATAACAATTCTGGGTTTTGGTTGTGACATAAACAATAGTTTATTCTGCCTGTGGCATGTGAACTCTGTCTGTAGACCTAATTTTTCACATGCCACATAAGGAAAACTGCAAACCAGATTGGCATCTAAGCTTTCTGTAGCCTCTAATTTGAGGAGCTGAACCAAGCAGATACAATGAACGCTGACAAACTCTGGGTCTGAGTCCAAGATTTGTATTATCTCTGTGGTATCAATCAAATCAACTACAAGAACAGCTTCAAATGTAATCTGTCTCTTCCCATGCCCCTTCTTCATTCCTGCAATGTCAAGCCAGTGTTGAGGATATTTTGACATGCTGCTTGCTGTAAGACCATGAAGAATGGTTAGCCCACCCTGGTGTGTGACCTCCTAACAGCAGACAGCAGTAGTGGCAAAAGAGATGTGCAAGTGGGAGTGATGATGGTGTATACACTGCAGTCCCTCGCCTCCTCTAAGCCTCTCTAGTCCTTCCTTGGAGAGTAACTGCTTTTAAAAGTTTTTCTACAACATGGAGATGATCATGGAGAGAGCCAGAATTTCTCACCCACAACCACTGTCTCCTTGCTTCTGTGCATGCACACATTTCTCTGAATACCTGTTAATGGCATTGAGATGCTGAAATCCCAAGTAATTCCATGTAATGAGTTGAAAGCCCTTCCTGAAGATCAGAGCAAAAATGGATATATATATACATATTTTCGATGTTCTTTTCTGTTTCTTTCCCTCCTTTTTTGCCACCTAGCAGGGTGCCATCAGCTGGGTCCCCCTGTTGGCAGCAGTGTGATAGATGGCCACTCATCTTGCGTTTGCAGCGAGGCTGCTCTGGCTGACGTCTGTCCGGCTAGCAAAACACAGGGAGCTGCCAAAGAAAACAGAACGAGGTATGAAAGTTAACAGCTAGCAATAACTGCGGTGTGAAACATTCCCATGAAATCCAGACATCAAGGATGCTGCTTGGAATAGCTTGAATGTCCTGCATTCTTTTCCAGTGAAAGCAGAGCAATACACCAGCAGCGTGGGAGACAGCAGTCAAGGAAGAACACATGAGCCCTAGAGAACATGCCATCAATTTTCTTTCTGTGGCTGGCTGAAGGAAGCTTAAATGTATGTTGCAGTGGCTCCTGACACCAACCACTGCCACGTGCACTGTGCTCCTAACTTAAAATGTGGTACCTGAAAAACTAAACAAACAAATAAACAAAAAATCCCCCAAGGTATTAATAGATCTGCATAAAGAAATCCCTTGTACTTTTTAATCATATACATCTGCAGTTGAGAAACCAAGCATTAAATGTCAGTGTGGCTATTACATGGGTCACTGGAACAGGTTTATGTTAGCTAATATGCTGAAATAGTAGATTAGTAAGGAGTTAGTTTATAGCCTTTAGTTCATTTGTTGACAGGAAGAATCAGGAGCAGATTTGGTTTATGCCCGATCCTGTCACAGAACAACTAGGAACAGAGCAGTGCTTCAAATCTGGGCAACTGGAATGTGATAATGACCACACTGCATGGACCTTTTCTTCTTCTTTTGAAATTTTTTTGGTGGGAGATTGAGATGCTTGCAAAGGGGAAGAGCTAATGAGATCACAGAAATAAGCAGAGTAAAATGCTCCTGTGTGAGCCTCAGCAAAGAGCTGTGTTGTGACTCAGCAAAGAGCTAGACTCAGCATCCTGTTGCAGAGCTGGTAAATACCCCAACCCTTCAAGTGATGCAGCACTCAAGAGGAAAAAAAAAATCTTCTGAGATCTGTAGAAAACAAGTTTATTCTTAGAGAAAAAAAAAAAAAGGAAGGGATACTGACATTCTAGAAGGCTACTAGAAATAGCAAGCAGTTTCCAAAGCACTACCATTCTAGCACATCTGAAAACCTCATTAAATCAACCCTTGCTGCATTTACTTGCTGTGTATTCTAATTCCTAGCTCAAAGATCACTCCCTTCTCTTGCCTGCTTGTCCTCTATATTTATTATAGCTTTATGGGCAATTCTTTTGTGAGAAACAGCGCATCTTTGAAAACTCAATCCATATATATCCACCAAGGCCTTCTTATTGTTTAATAAGGACATTGTGAAAATCAAACTGGTTGAGAAGACCTAGGTGACTTGTGAGTAGACATGTATACTCACATTTCAAAAGAACTGCAAACAAACCTAGCAATAATTAGTATCATTCATCTTGCCTGGAACCAGGCTAATGCTCAAGCTGAAATTCTCTATGCAGGCATAACAGAGCAGGTGGCAGCCCTCAGAGGTTGCTTCAATCCAAGGCAGAATTGATGGGCATTGCTCTGACTTCTACCTGCGTTACAGCGCTGCCACAGCATCCCTTCACCATCAGGTCTGTTTCTGTTTTGGCTGTGCTGACATCCTGTGGGCTGTGTGGAGAGCTGCCTCAAAAAAGGCACCTGCAACAGGGCTTTCCATGAATGCTGCTGAGGAACAGAAAGACTACTGAGCTACTTCAGAGTCCAGTGCAGAGCCACAAGGATGATTAATGGACCGGAACATCTTCCATACGAGGAGAGACTGAAGGAGCTGGGTCTCTTTAGCTTAGAGAAGATGAGACTGAGAGATGACTTCATCAATGTTTATGAATATGCGAAGGGTGAGTCCCAACAGGATGGAGCCAGGCTCTGCTCGATGGTGGCCAGTGACAGGACAAGGGGCAATGGGTGGAAGTGGAGGCATAGGAAGTTTCATGTAAATATGAGGAGTGAGGGTGACAGAACACTGGAACAGGCTGCCCAGGGAGGTTGTGGAGTCTCCCTCTCTGGAGATATTAAAAACTTGCCTGGATGTGTTCCTGTGCACTCTGGTGCAGGTGATCCTGCTCTGGCAGGGGGGTTGGGCTAGATGATCTTTCGAGGTCCCTTCTATCCCCTGAAATTCTGTGATTCTGTGAACAATCCCTGCAGTGGGACAAGTATGATACCTGCCTTAGATCTGAAATTAGTCATTCTGTCCACCACAAGATTTACATTTGCTGTTTTGATATTTATTAATTTTTTTGAGCAGCAGAAAGCTTTTCAGCCCCATCTGTCAGGCTGAGGCAGCACATCTTTATATTGCATCATCTACCACACCAATGAAAGCAGAACAGGGACTTACACAAAATGGACCAACGTTTGAATGCAAATAATGTTAAAAAAGGTGTTAAGATGAATCACAGAATCACCAAGGTTGGAAGACATCTCAAAGATCATCAAGTCCAACCTGTCACCCAAGACCTCATGACTACTAGACCATGGCTCCAAGTGCCACTTCCAATCCCCTCTTGAACACCTCCAGGGATGGTGAATCCACCACCTCCCTGGGCAGCACATTCCAATGACAAATAACTCTCTCTGTGAAGAACTTTCTCCTCACCTTGAGCCTAAACTTCCCCTGGTGCAGTTTGAGACTGTGTCTTCTTGTTCTGGTGCTGGTTGCCTGGGAGAAGAGACCAACCCCCTTCTGGCTACAGCCACGCTTCAGGTAGTTGTAGACAGCAACAAGGTCTCCCCTGAGCCTCCTCTTCTCCAGGCTAAACAATCCCAGCTCCCTCAGCCTCTCCTCATAAGGCTTGTGCTGGAGGCCTCTCCCCAGCCTCGTTGCCCTTCTCTGGACACGTCCAAGAGTCTCAATGTCCTTCTTAAACTGAGGGGCCCAGAACTGGACACAGTACTCAAGGTGTGTGTTAAGTCCCCTCACTCTGGATGTTGGAAAGGGTGAAGCTTCTTCCATAGAGCAAGGAAAAGTTCCCCTTTATAGGATATTTGTCTCACAAAAATATGTGCTGAGTATCCTGATCCCCATCTTTCATGAAGAAGGATGTCTACTCTGCTGTTTTCTTGTTTGGTTTGGGTTTTGTTGTTGTCATTTTGTTTTTTTCTTTGAACCCAGACTTTCCCATAACTGGCAGGAGAGGAAAGTTTCCATCCAGTTTTCATAGTTTCATTTGAGAAAGAAAGTGAATTAGCTACAGATGTTTTATTTCTTTTACCAAGATTTATTTCACCTTCATCCCCAAATTTTAGTCTGTTTCACTGCAGCCCTATTTCATGTTAGCTTCAGACCAAACTGTTTCTTCCCACATGGCATCCCAATGGACCATCTAGCTTGGTGCATGACTCCCCCATATTGTGTCGGGCATTAGTGTAACACAGTCTCAGATCAGAGTATCCAGCTTTCAAACCTCAGTGGGGAGATAAGTCTGCTACTGCAACCCTCATTTCTTTAACTGATTGCAGCAATTCTGCCTCCCACTTTCTTTTACATATTCTTCCCCCTTCTCCTGTTCATGTCTTGGTACAGCTCCTGCAACAGGCAGGATTTTTTTGATGACAGACTGAGAATGGTGGCATATCCCTGGGAAATTTTGAGATCAGGCATTTTGTTAAAGTCAAGATGGGGAGGAAAGGGGAAGAGATGCTTGAGTTATATGACATTCTTCTCCCTGCTCCTGTCTTGTGCATCTGAAATCATACTTGATGCAAACATGAGGGAAAAATTATTGTTGATGTCTCCATATTTCAGAAATAAAGCACTCTTTTCTGGAGGCAGCTGAGCTGGTTCTCCAAATGATTACGTTACTAATGCTTGCCACTTCTGCAGGAAAGTTTTGACATAATGGAAGGACAACTGTCAAAGTCATGCATGCTCACTGATTTACTAATTCTAAACTGAGGTGATGCTACTTCCTAAAACTTATTTGCAAGCATTTTCTCAGTGATGACAGAAATTCCTCCCAAGAGATTATTTATTATCTTTCTTGCAGGATTCTCTTCTCTTAAACCAACACAGCTGTTAGTTTTAGCTCGGGACCTTCTGTCTTAGAGGTGAGACTTCTGCCCTCCTGGGAAGAATTAGAAAGGATTTTTTTTTTCCTTCATTTATTTTTTTTCCTGGAAGTTTCATATGGAAGGACAAAAGCTACAGGTAGTAGTAGTAGAGGTGTTGTTGATGGTTGCTGCTTCTTCCTCTACTTCAAACCTTTAATAGAGCACTGGTTGAGATATTTCTCATAGACAAGTGAGCTGTGTTAAGTCCCCTCACTCTGAAGCTTCTTCCATAGAGCAAGGAAAAGTTCCCCTTTATAGGATATTTGTCTCACAAAAATATAAGTTTAAATACTTTCTATGATGCTATAATTCAAGCCTGGAACAGGACCATCAGGTTCTGGACCAACAGGTCCAAGAGAAAACAGGGATATTTCTGAGTGTGCTTTCACCCCAGGAGGAAGAAAAAAAAGTGGCAGAAGCAGGCACAGGAATCAATTTTTATGTCTCCAGCAATCATTTCTCAAGGCATGTTTATGCATCTGCTATATATTTGGACTGATTTACTAGCAGCTTTCTATTTAGCCAGGTGAGCAGCGTTACCTATGAAAGAGGAAAAGATAACAAAACCCTACAAGGGACATTCTTATGATGACAAACTTGAGAGTAAAAATACAATTAGATTAAAGAAACACTGCAGGTATTGTTAGAGCCATCTCTCTTTGTTCCCCTTTATATTGCAGAGCCCTGCAGTTTGGAGGTACTTGGCATTCTCTTGACTGGTTCTGCTTCCCTCCTACGAATTTCCCTCTAGGATTAGGCAGCAGTACAAATATTATTGCACTCTGCAGGCTTTGTCTTCTCACTTACTCTACAGAGACACATGTGATGGAGTCAGAACGGCTGAATAGAAAATGTCTTTCTTAACTCTGTAGAGCTGGAGGAATGCCAAAGTCCAGTAGTTCATAATGGAGATGGGGCTGGTAGAGCTCCTGAGGGAAGTCAGACCAAAGAGGGAGCACTGGGTATTAAGGAAAAATGTAAAAAAACACCAGAATGTGAAGGAGGGGGAGGAGGAGAGTGTGGGAAATAAGGGGGCGAGGGAAAGTTAAGGATGTTATCTGGGGTGTCTGATTGCCTCAGCAGTGGGACATATGCTTCTGCAGGAGCTACATGGCTGCAGCTCTTGGTTCACCCCTGTGGGCCTTGCAGATCAACCATGTTTATTTTCCTCTGAGCAAAGGATTCATGAAGGGTCAGCATGTGCACGTTTGAGTGTGTTAGGTGTGTTTTCTGGGGAAGGACTCTGCAGGAATGAGTTGGATGGGTCAGAAATGCTACTAGATAGGAGGGCTTTCACTGCCCAGTGCTCCAGCTTGTGGCCATGCCCCTGTGCTGTGCAGCTCTGCTCCCAGTGCCTGGGTGAGGACCTTCTCCCCATGATTTGCCAGTCCTCACCAAAAGGCTGTGGACCTCTCGGGGGGCTTCACCAGAACATTTTGTTATGGTGAAATCTTCTGTGGCAGTTGTGGAAAGGAAAGACTCAAAAGCTGACTGGAAAACAGAGCATCAACAGAGACTGTGCTGGCTTCCCACACAGCTCTGCTAATGTGATGCTATCGTGACCAGCAGCAGTCCTGCTGCTTCAGTGTAGGGAACTCTCCCAAGCCCTGACCTCCACATATGTCTGGTGGGGGCTGTATTTGCATGTGTGTGAATGATGTGGACAAATTTCCTCTGGAGGATAGATCTAGTCCATCACCATCATTCTTCTTTTTGACCTTGGCCAGGCACTGAGCTCCAGCCTTCAGTGGTGGAAATCTCTGCTGAGGCACTGGGCTGTCCTGGTACATGCCCATGCTGTGCTGCAAACTGGAAATGGTAGGGAGGGGTTTAGCCAAGATAAAAACCAACATGAAGGCAGCCTTGTCCAAACTCAGATGCTCGTGAGCTCTGCAAAAGGTTTGTTGATCCTGCTTGGATTTTGTTTAGCTTTTCTCAGTAACTGCTGTTACTCTCTACTCCCTGACTCCATTAAGAGGCTGATGTGAAATACTAACATTCCAGGAGAGCAACTTGTCTTTTGTTTATCAAAAGTCAAAAGCACAGTGACAGTAAGTCTATTCAGAGGCTGGGCTCGTCCTTTACATTTTGCTAAAATTACAAGTTGTGGCTTCAGAAATGGCCAGAGGAAAAAAAATATATTTCATGTGTCATTGTAATTAAGAAGCACAAGGAATTCTCTAAGGGGTTTGTTTGATGAGCAGCCTAATTTTGTACATCAAAAGGAGTTAGTTCACTGGGCAAACTTTGAAATACCTCTCTTAGTCTTTCCATGATTTCCACACCCCCCCCACGCCCCCCACCCCACTCCCCCAGCATTAATACATTTTGCATCTTCTTTTCAGTGGGTATTATGTTTTTGAAGAGAAATTGTGTGGTTTATAGATGTTTCTCTCTGTTTCGCAGTTGCAGTTGTCGTGAGAGTCCAGTCAGGCTCTGGGGCATGGAAAGGAGGGAAGATTTCATTGAATTTAAACCAAAACATTAATTGCTGTCTTCCCCATGTTAAATACCAGATGACAAACACTAGGTATGCGTGGTTCATTCACACAAGAACCTCAAGAGAAAATATGCTTTGGATAAACAGAAGTGGATGATCACACACAGCCAATTTGTATCCATGTTATTTGTGAGTTACACAGTTGGTTTCAATTTGAAGGACACTTGCAGACCTCACTACCTCTTGCCATAGAGACTAAGATTTTGTTTTAATCATTGGAATTTAAGAGTTTGTGCTATAATTTTGGTCTTAGCATTTATCTGTTGAAAGGAAAAAAAAAAGGGCACAGCCTGTAAATCCTTCTTTTCCTAACACATCCAACAACAGTCTTTTGTGGTCTGAACCACCATAGCCCACTACACCGAAAGAAAACAGGAAAGCAGAGCTTGTGGCACATTTGATGGTGGCCAGGACCAGCACAAGTGGAAACTGCATGGCATAAAGTGTATGTAAAGGACACAGTATGATCTTGCGGGCACTGGGTGAAAATTATCTCTGCCTAGCAGAGCTTGTGCTTCCTGCATCCACACAGTTCGTTAAGCAAATGATGGGGCAGGCATCCAGAAGCCTTACTTTAATTGTTTTAGTTTTCACTTAGCTTGATTGCTTGTCTGGCAAAAAGCTGCATTTTGTTTACCATTGAGTTTATTTGAGAGGTGAGCCTCCAATTTTATCAGTTTGTCAATTTGACAAGTGGGGTTCCTCTTTTTCCTTCTGAGATTCCATGAGAGGCTAACTTTCCTGGCAAGCTCCATTTGGTATTGAGGGCTCTCAGCTGCAGAGTTGGCTGGATGTGTTTTCGCTGAAGCTGAACAGGGATCAGCCCAGCCTGCCAAGCTCCTAAGCTGAGCGTGTCTGTGCTTTTGGCAGCAGCTGATGCCCGTGGGATGCCACCACAACCACTTTCTTATTGCAGGGCATCCAGCCTCACAGAGTGGCTTTCATTGTGCGTGCATTTACCTCTCGCCATGGCCATCCAATACTCTTGTCAAAGCCTTGGTTGAGAAAACTTTTGTGGGCTGACACTTGATAATCTCAGCTGTACTCTCAGACATCTCTGCTTTTCTGCATTCATGGGGAAAGTGGAGAAGCTGCAGGAAAGAAGGAAAGTGCAAAGAGGGTGAAGAAGGCAGCAGTGGACCTGTGCTGTCAGATTCCTGGCATCACATGTTCCCCTAACACAGAAAACACAGAGGGACTGTCAGCAAAAGCTCTCTCCTCCTGAATACAGATGAAAAGGCAATGCCTAAGCTGATATTTCTAGGATACTCTAGCTGCTTTTGTATTTTCTGAAGATCCCAGTGGCCCTGTAATTTGCAGCTCCAATGTGCATACACAGAAAATGACAGGAGGAAAGAGGTAAAAACTGAAGGCACAGGAGGATGAGGAAATGGTGGCACTAAAACATGTATGCAACATTGTTGTGCATAATGAAAAAGATACCTACTTCTTTCTACCTGTCTTGCTATAGAAACTGAGAAGGCTCAATGCCTTTAGCTAAACTCTACATTTTAACCACTGAATTATAGAATCATAGAATGCATTGGGTTGGGAGGGACCATTAAAGGTCATCTAGTCCAACCCCCTCAATGTCTCCAGGGATAAGGCTTCCAGCACCTCCCTGGACAAACTCTTCCAGTGTTCCATCAACCTCATAATAAAGAACCTCTTCCTAATGTTCACCATGGAGACAGCAGCATGCCTAAATATAGAACCTCCAGCTTCCTAAAGCATGAGTTCCTTGGCAGATGACTTGTGTCTGCAGTTCTAGACCAGCAAATGCCATCACTGGAGCAGCCGTTTCAAGATAGGTTGCTTGGACTCTCTCTGGACACCAGGCTTTAAGAAGACCCTCATATATGTATTTCACTGTCCATTCACATTTCTTTCTGTCTCTCCTGTTTCTCTCTGTCTCTTCCTGTGAGGAAATGATCCCTTGTCTAGCAAGGATTTGTTTTGTTTTGTTTTGTTTTCTCCTTTGGTCACATCTGAGGCACAAACCTCAGCAGCAGGTAGGGACAAGTGGCATGAGGTTTTTTTCTGTGCAGGACACAGGCCAAGAGGAAGCCCTGTCTCTCCCTAGGAGTGTTGGGGCACATCTGTCCATCGGCACAGGCGAAGCATGGAAGAAGAATGGCACTTTCTTAGGATATACACATGAGAATATTGTTTCCAGGCTTGCCTGTAATTTCTGTTAGGCTGATCAAATTTGCAGTCTCTCCAACTGGGACTCAATATCCAATGGTAAGGAGGGGGTCCTTCTTTGAAGAATTGACATCAGATGCAGAGAACTTTTCACTTTATGGCCCTGGGCAGCGAACACCAACTTAAATTGACAGGACCTCAGGACTGCTAATTAGAAACTGGCAAAACCAGGACATCTGGACACCTTATCAGAGGTTTATCAAGATTACTGGTATGATCCATACAAACTCTTAATGGGAATCAGCTGTCAAACAAGTGAAGTAATTTAGGCAAAGATTGCAATTTTTCATTTTTTTTCCTCACAACTATAATATGTTACAAGCTGAGTTCTTAGAGGCTGTAATAACTGTGCACTTTCATAACCACCGGGTTTTTTTGCTCATTGTTTGACTCCTTCGCCAAGGAGGCTCTGGGCCAAACTCAGGAAGGGCGCCTGGCTCCAGCCCTGGCTCTGAACGTAGCCTTCAGCTGTGAGGCTATGCCCCTTGCCGTCACAAAGGCAGCTCTAAATCTGTCCCACGGCACTGCCAGTTATGAGAACTCTGCCACATCACCTTGCCTTTCTGTGGTCAGAGAGGAATAAGAGACTGTGAGGGAAAGAAATGATTTTGCAACTGAATGTGTTGTCCTGCTTTTTTCCACAAGGGAGACTAGAGAGAGTGAACACTTCCTCAGACTGCACAAGACGAGGAAGGTTAGTTAATATCTTTTGTTAAAGTGAAGGAACAAAATCCACCATCATAAAGGAAAGATGGCCTTGGCTTTTCCTGACAGAAGAATGATGTTTTCATGACATATGTTGATAAATGCATATAGTCATCTAAAGGGTGAAGGTCCAGACTCTTTGAAGCGATGCCCAGTGATAGGACATGGGGCAATGGGTACAAACACAGGACCTTTCACTTCAACTTAAGGACAAAATTCTTTCCTGTGGGAGTGATGGAGCACTGGAACAAGCTACCCTGAAGGGTGGACATTGTGTTACTGTGCAGCCTGATGTAGTTGGACCACCTTTAGCAGGGGGATTGGACTAGATGATCTCCAGTGGTCTCTTCCAACTCTCACTATTCTATGATTCTATGAACATCATAATGGAAAGATGGCCTTGGGTCTTCCTCGTGGAAAACTGATGTTTTGATGACATTTTATTTCAGCAGCTATGAATGGCCTGAGTTTAACAGTCTACCTAAATCAATAAATAGTGATCTTTCTGCAATGCTATCTCAGCTTTTAGACATGTATGGGTTTTCTCTGGCTCTCATACCAGTTTGTACAGAAGTTGTAAAGGATATGATGACAACCTCAACACAGGGTCTAAAGCAGCCTTTTTAAATCATGCTAACCTGCCTGTTCAGATATGTGCATGGTTTTGCATAAATGCAGTTTTCATCACCATAATGACTGAATGCCAGTGATAGTTAATGCATTATTCTGTCTGCTTTCTTGTCTGGCTTGCAAATAGCAGCCTCATGACGCAGACACGATGGGACCCATACATGTACCTTTCTTCAACCTTGCCCATATATTGATCCCATCATTCTGTAACTCAAATTAGTGAAGCATGTGATGAACCACAGAAAAGCCAGAAGAATGAGGTGGCCAGCTGTACATAAGCAGTTTTATAATGAAATTGTTTCAAAGCTGCTCTAAATATGGAAAATAATTCAGTATTTATACAGGGCAGCAGATGCTGGTGGAACACAAACTGAATTTCTGCTGCCAAGACTGCCTTGCTTTTTGTAATGATCTATGTAGTAATTACAGTGCACAATGCGTTCACACACTCAAGTGTCTGTAAATATTTAGGCAACTTGCAGCCTTCCAGGGGTCCTAAAAGAAAGCTGGTGAGGGACTATTTAGCGTCTTGGGTAGTGATAGGGCTAGGTGAAATGGATCCAAGCTAGAGGAGGGTAGATTTTGATTAGACATTAGGAAGAAGTTCTTCACCATAAAGGTGGTGATACACTGGAAGAGGTTGCCCAGGGAGGTGGTGGAAGCCCCATCCCTGGAGGCTGGATGGGGCTCTGGGCAACCTGATCTAGTGGAAAGTGTCCCTCCCCATAGCAGGGGGGTTGGAACTAGATGACCCTTCCAACCTTGATAATTCTATGATTCTGTGATTCTCACAGGTTTTGAGTATTGTAGACGAGAGGAAACAGGGATTTGATTCAGATTGTTGTGATCTGCTTCTGGAATATGTCTTCTTGCCTCATCTAGTTGAATAACTCCTCTTAGATTCCTCAAAGCAATGGAGTGTTTGACTGCTACTCTTTCCATCAGATAGTATCTGGTACACATGGGCATTAACCAACAGTGATGGTTAGCACTAGGGAAAGAGCACCAAAACACATTGCCATTAAGAAATTAATATCTACCCAATGGTTAGTCAGGTACTCCTCTTCCAAGCCAATGCCTGACTGAGAATGTTGATCCTGAGTCTGTGATCAAAAAGTAGCTCTCACGAGATGAGAATTTTCTTGAGTGTGCATGTAAAAAAATAAGGTATTTTTGAGTCATGATATTGACTCTTTTTTTGTTGTTTTGGTGTACCTTTGAGGCTGACCTAGAGAAAGGTTCCTCACTTTCTGGAAACCATGTTTTTCCAGCAGATCAGAGTGTGGGAACCCAACAAAGAAGGTGCCCAAGTCAGCAGCCAGCTGAGGAGCCTGGGATGGGAAGAAACTCTTGCTTAGTCATCTTTGACTCAGTCGCCTGTTAATGCAGCCAGTTATGTCACATAATCCCTCTCATAAACTGATTCAGATTCACATTTCATGTACTAATGATGTTTTACCAAAACTTTTCTGCCCTTTCTGCTAGAGAACTTGCCATAGTTTCCAGTGGCAATGTAACTGGGGACAGTCTGTTGCTATTTGTTCTTCTGACAACATCAGTCAAGCTTAAGTAGCTCATCAGCCCTCCTGGTGTCTATTCTCTTGATGGATCTATAGAAAATAAACACATTTCAACCTTCTTTTTGACAGACTAAACAAGACTGGTCTCATCCAGAAAGACTTTTCTTGCCCTTAGCCTGAAGTCATCCACAACTGTCCCAGTCTGAATAAATTAGTTCTTGAATATGGGTGATCTGAGCTGGAGAAAGTCTTGCCAAAGACTTGCACAATGGCTTCTTGACAATTCAGGCTGGGCCTGGGGGTTTCTTTGTTCTGTGTTTCTCCTTTTCGTGTGGCAGGAAGCAAGTTTTTGATGCACTTTGTATGTTTTTGTTAAAAGCTTCTGGAATATGAAATGGGACATTATAATTTTTTGCTGACAATTCTGCAAGGAGCAGAGGGAAACTGTATTCCCAGCTCTCTCCTGCTTTCCATGGGAGTCCGGCTCCCTTGGACAATTGCAATGGTAATTGCAAATGGGATGTATGATAAACATTTTAGCAACAGCTCTGAAATCTAAATAAAGAGTGAAGAGAGTGGTTTGGGGCAGAGATGCCCTATTTCTCTTTGCTGTTGGTAGTACCTAGTCTGACCACCTTAGAGGCATGAACTAAGAGTACCTTTCTTGTCTGAACACACTGGTGCAATGCCACCTCCCCCTAAAACCTTGCTTTTACCTCTTCATGCTCCTATCACCAGCTCTGGCAGCTCTGGGGAAAAAAACACCAAACTAACTAGTAACTCAGGAAGATCCTTAATCTGGGCTCTGCACCAAAGATCCAGATGCTGCAATAGGGAGACTTTTCTCTGTATTTCCCTGCTGCTGGTACTGGGAAGCATCCCCAGTGGGATATGTCTGCTTTGCTTGGAACTGATGCTCTGTGCTGGAAGTCAGGCAACTTCTGAGGGTGCTCAGGCTGATCTGTAATATCTGTGTTACGCTCCAACTCCAGAATGAGAAGCTGCTGAGGTACTGTGGGTTTGCAGCATTCATGGCACAAGAATTGAGGTTAGTGGTTGCAGAAATCACAACCCAAAGGAGAGCCTCCAGGTCTGACAGGAGGAGAGAAGAGACTGTCCACCGAGCTGGAGGAGGAAGCTGCTTTTTCTTCGCTGTACCCTTTGTCTCCATCATTTCCTTCTTCCAGCTGTGTCAGTTGGCTGTCACTCTTCTCTCCCCCGCAAACATTTTTGGTACATGCATCTCATTCCCTGCTTACTAGGTGACTCTCCCCCAGTGACAGTTCTGTTCCATTCATTTACACCAGTAAATGCTAATGGCAAACTTAGCTCAGCTGTAAGTGTTTTGAAGAGAAGAAACATGTGAAACAAAAAAAAAAAAGGGAGATAAAATGATGTGTGGGAGGGAAAGGGAAAAATGGAGTAAATCAGTCTATTTTTACAGTGCCTCTTCATCAAATATTCATGCCACTGTTGTTCCAGAAAGGCCTCACAACCTAGAAATAGTAGCTGGTGGTCATGTTTAGTGTCTTGCATTTGTGGCTGAAAGGAGCTGTGACTGAAAAATATGCATAGCTCTCTGGCTGTAAGCCACTCTAACGTAAAACGGCTGGGTTTTACTGTGAGAAAGCACATCTGACTTGTATTTCCTTCTGACCAAAAAAGTATTGTCCAATAACGACATCAGGGGAAAATATTAACTATAAAGAATTCTAAATTCCTTGGAATGGTATCACAGTAGAATCCACACAGTAGACTAATTATTATTTCATCTTTAATTTTACTCTGAAGTGGGCTGCATTTTTGAAGTGTCATTATTTCCTTTCATAGCTTTCTTTGCAAATGAATGGCCACATTCCAATCACTTACTTACCATCATCTAGATTAATTTATGTTCCTCAAACAGATGGATAATCTGTCGTAATTAGAATGATCTTCACTGGCTGGGTTTTATCATCCTGTCAAAGGGAATTACCCAGGCAGGTTTCTCTCTACCCCGAGCAGACAGTGGAGGGTGCTGTTGGATTTGAGATGGTCACACGAAGGGCCCTGGAACAAGCTCACTTTGCCGCTTTCATAGAATCGTAGAATTGCTTCCACTGGAAAAGCTCATCAGGATCACAGAGTCTGACCACTAACCTAACACCAGCAGGGCTGTTAAACCATGTCCCAAAGGGCCATATCTACAATTTTTAACTGTTGATGACGGAGGATGGAATCAATACGGACGACCAATATGATTGAGTGTTGTTCGTTTATTAAGGGAACCTCTGCAGCTTATATAGACTCGCAGGGCATCATTGGCATAGCTTCATTGGTTCCCCATGAGGGACCCCACATCATACTGTTATAGATTATTGGTTAAACTACTAGTATCATGCGAGGTTGTTGATCGACGTATGCGTCCTGTTATTCCCAGATAACTCTCTGTGTTTGTAGCTACCAGTGCCTTGTTTTAGTTACACACTGCAAGCACAGCGCTGTTTTGCTAAACTGCTAGCTACTTCTACACTTATGCTAAGCATGGCCTACCACCATGTCAAGCTCTAAGCTTATATTGCCAGATTGCTCACACCACTTATGGCTATGATTGCCACATTTAACACGTCCAGGGCAGTCAGTTTCACTGCCTGACCACTCATTCTGTAAACAAGTTTTTCAGAGCTCCTCCGATAGAGCTGTCAGACTTACAGTTTTGTGTTTGCTGGGGTGACAAGGCATCCCAGTGAGGGGCACAGCTCAGGACAGCAAGGAGTAAGCTCAGGTAGCTGTCCATATGGTGAGCAATGAATGATGCATAACAATGAGGTTTGGATCTTGACTATATGGATGTGTGTTCCTAGCAGTTTTACTGCCTCTTGACAACAATGATACTGTGTATTAAATTCCTCAAAGAAAGAAGGGGGAGGAGGGACAGGAGGAATCAGGGAAATTTGTTTTTTGGCCAGAGAAGTTCAGTCTGGCCATAAGCACTTGCTCCTTTTCCAAAGTATGTTCTGAATTAGGCAGAGTGCAGTACATCTTCTTCAACATGCTGCCCAGGAATCATGCAGCTATGAAAAAACCCTGGATGGAAAGCCTTGCTGCCATATCTGGGAGATTACCTTAGGACACCCAAAATCAACACTAGCACTCTTCAGCTGAGCCAGCATCAGGCGAACGTGATCTAAGAGCAGGAGCTCAGCAAGCCAGCCAGCCTGTCTGCTCGTGGTCCTTGAACAGGATACAGGATACAGATATTGAATTTCCAGTGCTCTGTTTCATTGTCATCAGGCTTCTGTGGCTTTATTAGTGAATATATCATTAATATTATGGCATGTGGTCAAAGGATGTGTCCAAACCCCAAGTAAATAACATAGAATTATCAAATGCATATCAGCTAAGCTCCCTGTGATCTGTGAGAATGGTTTGCTGCTCCTGCTGCTTAGGCAATTGTTTTCTCCTTATACTGCTTTTCCTGTAAAAGTCTCAAGTAGAAATTCTAGTTGAGCTTCCCACCTCAAATAAAATTATCTGTTTTATGGATAGTAACTGGAGAAGTCATAGAACTTAAATTATTTTCCCAGGATCACAGACTGAGAATAAAACCAATATGTGAATTCAACTCAGAAACTGAGCTTGCTGGATCAGCTGGAAGGGGCAGATGGTGCAGCCCACAATCCTTTTCTTTCCACCTTCAGCTTTGCCCCACACTTGCAATCGTGAAGAAATTTTAGCTTTGCATCCTGAAGCAAAGGTACTGTGCAGGGGTTCTGAAGGGTGCAAGCTGCTCTGTATGCTGCACAGGACTGCCAGCTCCTCTGACTGGCCCACATATCCTGATCATAACGTTTCCATGTTGCTTTAAAGATGAGAAGCACAATGCATATCAATTGTAGAAAGTATTGTACAATGCAGTTTTCATTCCACAGGATGTAAACCAACCCACTGAGGCATTCATGTGTGCTCTGTTATCGCTTATCCTCAGGCCATGCAGAGGAGAAAGGTCTCCCTAAAAAGTGACAGAAGAGTAAATTCAGTAACTCACTCTGCAGTATCATTCTGAATGAATTGAGAACTCTTCAAAGAAATAGTTTGGGCCCTGTTCTGAATAATTAGGATCAGAGGCAAACAGGTATGAAAACACCTTTGGGCCACTCAGGCAATCCTGTGGCCAGCGTTCCTTTCTGGACTGGTTTGCTAATGGAAAATGTTCCTACCTATCTGTGCTCAGTTTACCTGGATTTAATCTTCCTAGTTTGAATTAGTAGAAGAGAATGTGTTTGTGGCTGTATCCATAGATGGAGATAGAGATAGGCTCCTTACTTGAGTACACAATGTTTACTTTATCCTAAAAGTTTGTTTACCTTTGCCCCTCCTCCCCCTTCATTTCAGTGTCACTGCTGCTGTATTTTATTAGAGCTCTGGTTTTCATTATGCAAAAAGTCAAAGCTGTAACATTGTAAATCTCCCCTCTCCTCTCCACTTGCTGCTCTGAAGCCTGTTTGCCATCCGATGCCTAACAGTCTCTCCTCCCAAAGCCCGCTGTTTCCAGGGGCTTTGGAGAATAGGAGGTGAGAACAGGGAAAAGTGGGACTTGCTTGCCCAAGGCTTGTTAACCTGAGCACACACTCTCTTTCTCAAATTTGTTTTCTCAGCTGGTGGCACGGCCACTGCCCCAGCACCATCAGCCCAGCAGAGAGCAGTTTCATCTGACATCTGAAGGGCGGATTTTAAAGAAGTGGTTGGTGCGGGAGGGGAGGGGAGCTTACTAACAGCTTAGAGCCTGACGCCCCGTGTTTTCTTAGTATATTGAAATATGAACTGTGTAAACACTGCATTCCACCTGCTCCAGCATCTGCCAAAAAGCTCACAGAAGCCCTTTGCTCCTTTGTACATCCTGCCGTTCTCCTTGCCCTCTTCCCCATGAGGTTCCCTGCACCACCTCTCTGCCCTGCCTCCCACCCAGTCTCAACAAAGGCATGGACTTTCTCCTGATTTTATGTCTTTTGTTGGGAATATTCATGTCCAAAATCACTTTGCACCTAACATGTGATGGCTTCTCAGCCTCCTCTTTCACAGAGCTGTTGACTCATTTTGGCTTCAGAACACAGTTCAGTGGTGGCACTCATCAGATTATTGTTGGTCTTTTAATATTATTTACTGTTATGACACATAAATGTGGCAATAATCACCTGAGAGACTGAATGTTTTCCACATCAAAACTCAGAGCAAAAAATCCTGCCCCGGCATGATCAGAGCTTTACCTATCCTCCCCTGAACAGGGAGCAGTTTCCACCCAGATGGCAAGCCATCAAGGGTTTTACACTTTTACACTTAGTAAAAATGCTGAACAAAGAAGTGCATTTTCCATCATGTTCTGAAAGAGAGCAGGCTGTGCTGGCTCTGCTGTGAGAACAGATTTCCCCTTGGCACAGCCCTCTGCCAGCCTCTGGGAGCAGAACAGAGACAAGGACCATGTTTCTGACACACGGTAGCATTCCAGAAAGGCATCCAGAGGGACGGTGGTGCCGTGTCAGCAATTCAGAGTTAGCTCAATAGACTGGTAGTCAGAGTCCTCGTTTGTGATGTCAGATGTGATCATGTCACCCCCCACAGTGCGTAGGACTTGGTGGTGTTCCTGGAAGCAGCCAAGCAGTGCAGTTCAAAAGAGTGGTGTATTTGATCCTGGAGGTCCAACACAGCCTGCCTTTGACTGAAGCAGCCAGTAAGCTTTGCCATGATTGCATCAGACTGCAAGAGGCTGACCTGAAAATGAGTGGAGAACTGTGATTTAGGTCTAAGAGAAAACCCTGTAGGGAAGTCACCACCTCAGCTACCCAGGAATTGTGAAGGTGAAATTCAGTTAGCTTTCCACCACTGTGCAGTGTTCAAACCATCAGCAAAAGCCATCAGCTGGGTAGCCTCAGGTTCATTTACATTTCCTGAAATGAATGAGGCTGCTCCTACCACCCTTTGCCCTTAAAATACTACATGCTACTCAGTGTGGACCGCGGCACATGCATTTCAGCTCTGACTCCTTTTGGACTGTGCACTACAAAGGAAATGGTTCTGACTGGCTTGAAAGTTGGTAAGGACAGTCTGGCAGTGAGGCTGGAAAGGATCTGGCAGCTCTCTTACTGGGAAACAGGCCCTAGATTTCACCTCGAGCCAGCTGATGGAAGGGATGAGCCCCACTGCTGCTTGGCTTTTTGTGTATACCTGGATGTCTGTGTTGCTCACTGAAGTTGCTTGTGGCTTCAGCATCTCACTGGGACTTAGGGATTTTTAATGTTTGTTCCTCCCTGCCTTGTGCTTTGCTTCTGCATATATTCCTGCCTGAAATAGGAATCATGCAAAATAGCCTTACAGTCCTTCCCAAGTTCTTGGCATTAGAAACACCCTTCCCCTCTGCCTCTCTCAGCCAAGTTATCTGTGCAGCAAAGCTGGGATCAGGGAAGGGATGGGAAGGAACGGGAAGGGAGGAGGAAGAGGAAACCATTCACCCCACCCTTCCAACCAGAAGCAGGAGCTTTAAACAGTCGCTCTGGTGGAGGAAGGTCAGGTTTAAAAGGGGGTTAAAAAAAAAAGAGAGAGAGAGAGAAGACAGAAGATGTTCCCTCCCCACTCCCTGTTGAGATTATCGTGACTGGATGCAACCCCCAAGCAGACACAAGAGCCTCTGGCCAGAAACATGGATGATGGCAATGATAAACTGATATCACCACAACAGACGCTATAGTCCTTGACAGGCTTTGGCTTGCTCTGAGAAGGCTTCCCCATCTAATGCAGTTTACTTAAAGCTGTCCCCCAGCTGCCAAAATTCCTCTCATCATGTAAAGCTAGATGTGAGTATTTCTAATCCATTTAGGAGAAGAGCTGCCATCTCTCTGTGGAAGGTTGGTGTGAAGGAATGAGCAACAGGGACTTGTGTATTTGTTCCCTGAGAAGAGGAAGGGTCATTAAGCTGGAACATCTAGTGTGCTTTTGAAAGAATTATATTACATCAGAAGGAGCAAGAAATAAGATACCATTAGTTAACTCTGCTAATCCATTAAAAATACATTGAGCAACCAAACTATTATTTGTAGCACTCTGCAATCTCTGTTATGGTAAGGAAACAATGTCCTACCATGTTTAGGTATGGTGTGCTCTCGGAGCACATAAAGCTTTCAGCAGCTTTGTGTGAGGCTGATTTGGATTTTAGGTAACAGCACATATTGAATCAGCTGGGGAAAGAAAGTCCCCAATCAGGGGTCTACCAGTAGTAAATTATCTGAAATTTCAAGTGATCAGTGGATGTATTTATCATATTATCCCTATATTCATGAATTTTTGCATGGGAGAGGTGAGAGGGTGTTCAAAACTGGAAACTGTCAATTTACATTCAGTATTTCAAATCCTTTTAAACTGGACATAACTAGAAAATAATTGAGTGGTTAAAATGAAAGATTTTACCTTGGGTAATACTTTAGTGAGTACTTCTGTGCTGGTAAGAACAAGTTAACTGCCTTGCTTTCCATCATTACAGAAAACTAAACAGAAGATGTAAATGAACTGAGAAAATTATTCTTCTATTTTAATGCTACTAATCTCTTCTCCTCTGTTCCAGTTAAAACAAAAGCAAAAGCTTTGGAGCCAGGCTGACTCTGTAATAGGAAAAGCACAGTTTGGAGAATCTTTGAGCCTGAGACTGTGCTTTGCCTGTCCTGTAGGTCTAAAATTAAAAGGGTTTTCTTAGCTTTCAGCAGAATGAGGTTGTGCTCAGATGAAAATGCACTTCTGAAAAGAGAACTGTAGTTCCATTTAGGATGCTTTTCATATCACCAGGTTGCCTGACAGCAGAGACAGCAGTGAACAGCAGAAATTGTGTTATAGGTATGTGATGTTATTAATCAAGGACAACAAACATCCTAAAAGGATTAAATTTGCCTGAATGGACAAAAGAGGACAAATGGCCTGAAAGGCAAGCAGAGATAGGACTGGGCACATAGCAGTAACAGCCCATGGCTAGAATTTCTTGAATTGTTTGGGAGTTCAGGCTTTAAATTTAGGGCTTTAAATAGACAATCTGACTTCTGAAGGTACTTTCACTGCCAACCGCTGTCAGTGGGAAGAGCTCATGCCTTCTCAAACCAGGGCATTTATGTTCTGTGATTTTCTTTCCCCTTTCCCACTGTTTTCAGTCATCTGCTCTAAAGTTCTGGCTCTTTTTCAGTGGCCGGACATGGCCTAAGCAAATCAAAGTCAGCAGGAGATATTAGGGACTAAAGCATTAAGAGTCTTGCAAGTAACTTTCAAGGAAAATATTACCAAGGGGCAGACATCCACTGTATCTAGGAGAGTGCCCTGGGGTCTTGCCAGGAGAAAATTGCTGATAGTGGCTGCAGCTATATGTGTTGGTGAAAAGTTAAGTTCCTTGACAGAACTTTTTTGGTTTTGAAAGTGGCACTCTTCCATTAAAATTTACATCATAGGAATCTGAGGTGGGGGAAAATTGGAAGCATGTATTGACTGAATCTGGCATCTGGGTAAAAAAGAGCACAGGACTAACAAGTTCACACTTACACATTACAGTGCTAAAATCTAACTGACTGTCATCTCATCTAGCTTTGAAAGAAAATGA
Source organism: Dryobates pubescens (assembly GCF_014839835.1). Taxonomy (NCBI): domain Eukaryota; kingdom Metazoa; phylum Chordata; class Aves; order Piciformes; family Picidae; genus Dryobates; species Dryobates pubescens. The sequence goes on along the minus strand of NC_071620.1, from coordinate 30,118,583 downwards.
CTTGCCATGAGGGTCTCCTTACAGGCTCAAGGTTAGCTAAACAAAAGCTACAGCCCCTCATCCCTGCATCTCTCAGGAACAAAATTATTGCACACAGAGTATTTTGGATTAACTAAAATTCCTGGTGAAATCCAGTTGAATGGAAATTTCTCCTCTATCCCTATCTGTCACCTCTTGTGCCTACTGCCCTCCCTGCCAACTCACCTGCACAGGGAAGAGAGAAGGGAAGATAAATGTAGCCTAAGGAAAAACACCTTAAAAAAGAAAGATATGATTGCTCAGATTGTATTCATAAACTGTGAAACCCAAAGAAGCAATGCACATTCTTCAGGGAGGGCTTCTGGCTGCATGAATCCTGTTGAAAATGCTCCTGTTGCTTTCAGTGGGTGTGGGTTTGGGTTCCCTCTGAGGAGCACAGCAAGACTGCCTGCAGAAGTAAGAGGGCTTGGAAATGTGTGAGCTAATGGCAAAAACAGCAGCTCTGGGAGTTTTCCTGACCATGGCTTTACTCATTCCCATGAAACACCTTCTTTGATCCCAAACCCGTGAAAAGCTACATACAAGGATAACTTTAGGTGTGTATTAGCACCATATCCATGAAGTCACTGTGAACATTTATTTGTTTGAGGCTAGAGGCGCAGAGATATCAGATTGCTTGGGACCTTGGACAGTTTCAGTGTTATAAAGTGTTAGTTCCAAGTGCTCATTGCAAGTGTCTGTCTAGCAGAAGACTCCTTAGGTTCATACTTTAAATCATAGGCAAAGAAGACGGTGAATCTGAACTTCAGAGATGTAGGTGAAGGAGAGGTTGATCTCACCTCTCCTCTGTTTAGGCTTGCATACAATAGCCTATTAAATACTGGCATATTAAACACTCCTTCATCTTTAACAACTTCTAAACATTATGATCTTCAATGGAAGCATCTTCTAGCTCTGACTTCAGAAAGCAGCATGCAACCAGCTATGCACACTAAACTTGACTCTTTTTTGTTGTTGTTGTGGAAGAGTTATGTATGAAAGCTCAGATTCAAAAGCAAGCAAGCCCTCCTTCTCAGACTTATCTCCAAGTTAGTGCAATTTAAGCACCTTTGTAAAATAAACAAAATGTTTAAATGCTTCCCCAAATTTTGCTGAATAAGCCTAGAAGGACCACAAGTCTCCAAGTAAATTAATTTTAACTATTACCAGTAAATGTTTTTAGCTTATCTTGTGTATCACTGCCAGCTGTGATGGGTCAAAGCCAGATTCTCACAGGGGGGAAAAACGAGTGAACACAAGTACTGGAAAGTGACCTCTGTGGTGCTGCCTTTTTGCATACAGGAACAAAACCCAACAAATATTTTGGTGTTTTTATGTACACAGCCATGAGCAGCGTGTTAAAAGATTAAACTTTAAGATTGTATACAAATTGAATTATTTGAAAGTTACACCTCAACAGTAGTTTCTGTCACGTGCCTGGGCTATCAATCATCATAATAACAAAGCAGGAGATTTTTAAGCTAGCACACTCCTGAGTATTCAACCAAAATGGAGAAAAATGGGGAAAACACATAATATATCTTGGGAGAAGTAATGTCCTGTTATTGTTAAAGAACTGCTGGGACTTCATTAGTGACTATGAAAACATCATCTGTGAATACTGTGAGGCAATAAATCTACAGTGTCCAAGGGTGGGGGGGAGGGGGGGAAGAGAGCAAGCACAGCGTCTGTATTTGCCATTTTTTCTTACCCAGCTGTGAGTTAGTAATTTCCATATCTGCTTGCCAAACAGCTTCCAGAAACTATTACTGATTATGTGAATTCAATAGTCTGCTAATGAACGATAAGATAATGGGTCTATGTTCATGAGTGCAGGAGACAAATAGTTGTTTACGTGTCCAAAACTCCTTTTCCACCAGGGTCATTGCACACACACACTCACACACGCACGCTTTTGAGCCCACACTTCACAGCAGGGTAGCTCCAAGCCAGGCTGCCCTTGTGTCTCCAAACCAAAGGGCTGTTTTTTGTAGCATTCCGCTGATGACCAAGTGGGCAAGAAGGAACTGTATAAAGTTTAACAAGGCCAAGTGTAGGGTCTTGCCCCTGGGAACACATAACCCAGGAATGCAATTCAGGTTCAGAGCCACCTGGCTTGAGAACAGCACTGTGGAGAGGGACCTGGGGGTCTTGCTGGACAAAAGGCTCAGCATGAGCGTGCAGTGTGGTGTGATGGCAAAGGAAGCCAACAGGATGCTGAGTTGCATTAATAAGGGTATCACAAGCAGGGACAAAGATGTCATTCTCCCACTCCACTCAGCACTGGTCAGCCCACACCTTGAGTACTATGTACAGTTTTGGTCCCTGCTATACATGAAGGATGTGGACAGGCTGGAATGGGTCCAGTAAAGGGTCACAAGAATGATCAGAGGACTGGAAGACCTGTTATATGAAAGAAGGCTGAGAAAACTGGGTTTGTTCAGCCAAGAGAAGAGAAAGCTTAGGGGAGACCTCATAACCATGTACAAGCACATAAAGGGTGGCTATCATAAGGAGGGAGATTCCCTTCTTACAGAGAGTTCCATGGTAAAGACAAGGGATAGTGGGCACAAGTTGCTACTGGGGAGATTCAGTCTGGATGCCAGAAAAGAAATTTGCACCATTTGAACTATCAAGCATTGGGATAAACTCCCAAGGGGTTTTGATTTACCCACATTAGAGAGTTTCAAGTTCCAGCTTGACAGGGTGCTGTGCCATCTCACGTAAACTATATTCTTACCCTGAAAGGTTGGACTAGATGATCCTTGAGGTCCTTTCCAACCTGGTACTCTGTGAATCTGTGAATTTTCCATAGCTTTTAATGAAGTGAGTAGTGCCTTTGAACATGGCAAACTAACAGTTTTGAGAAGTGAAGAACATAATGAATAAAGGATCATGATTAGGGGACCAGAGCATCTCCCTTATGAGGAGAGGATGAGAGACCTGGGGGTCTTTAGCCTGGAAAAGAGAAGACAGAGAAGGGATCTTATAAATGCATACATATATATAGAGAGGGTGGAGGACCAGAGGTTGGGGCTGAATTTTCAGTGGTGCCCAGTGATAGGAGAAGGGGCAAGAGGTACAAACTAGAACACAGGAGGTTTCACTTGATTTTAAGGAGAAACTTCTTTGAGAGTGACAGAGCCCTGGAACAGGCTTCCTGGAGAGGTGGTGGAGTCTTCTCTGGATACTTTCAGAATCCACTTAGACACATTCCTGTTCAACCTGATCTAGGTGAACCTGCATTAGTGTGTGTGGACTGGATGATCTCCAGAAGAAAATTTCCACCCCCCACCATTCTGTGATTCTGTGGAAGGCAAATAACTTACTGATGGACTCTGAAATACACCTGTGTAAATATCTGGCATTTTGTAAGACTTAGCATCGAGACCCTTAAACAGATCTGTGATAGAATTTACTTTGCCATAGCCACATTAGCAATACCTTACAATGCTTTTTACCCCAGATGATTTTGTCACCGGTCTGCCCCATGTGGTCATAGTGGGACCAGGCACAAATCCTTGGCTGTCATACACACTCTGGTCTTACTATGTGGTTTAGCTCTGTATTTGCAGAGCTCACATCACCCATCATTGAAATGTGGCTACAGAGGAAAAGCAGCGGTGCCAGAAGGATTGTTTTTAGCAGGGGAAGCAATGAAGAATGTGTGGAGCTTCTTGAAGCTGGAGATCAGACACAGTTGAAAATCAAGCATTTACCTTTTTGGGTTTGAGTCTTGTGTCTCACCTTTCTTTCCTCTGAGAGCTACTTCTTCCACTTTCACCATTTGAGATCATAACCTTTTGCATGGTATTACCTCTGCAGAGGGAACATCAGCTTTTGGAAGCATCAGAGGAGACCATTTTCTGCAGAAGTAAGCAGCAGTGTGGGTTCTTGCTGCATAGAGAGCCAACAGCAGCAGAAGTCAAAGATCTGACCATGTCCAATCACAGGTCATATCCTGTATCACATCCCATTAGTCAAAACGGGCCAGTCATGATTTACAGAAATCCAAAGTCAAGCACTAGTGCTTGGCTTGGAAGGAATTCCAGGTTTTGTAATGGATCTAGCAGAACTGTGTGTTAATGTGGTCTGTGTTAATTTATGTTTTGTAAATGTAGAAAAGCTAATGGGAAAGCAATTGGTCCCTGCTGAACTGTATCCCTTGGAAGGAAAATGACATGGGATGGGACTGGACCTTACAAAATCTCAAAGATAGGAGGGAAAAGAACATATTGTTACTCATTTGCAAGGGTTATTAGGTTCTTCCTTTTCCTGGGCAGTGGTGCACAATAACAGATGGTCAGTTCAGACATACACATGCATGTTAAAGCAGTGACTGGCAATGTATGTATTACTGTGATGGTTTAGCCCCAGCGTAGGGGACAAATACCCACCAAAGCCACTCTATCACTCCCCTTCTTAGATGGACAGGGGACAGGGGAGAATATAACAAAAGCCAGTATAAGATGGAAGCAATTTAATAATAATGATAAGCAAAGCAATAGATTGTGCAGAAGCAAAAGCAGAGGGAAGTGTTAATCTCTACCTCCCATCAGCAGGATGGTGAACAGCCTTGGGAAGCAGGGCTCTCTATGCTTGGTGGTTCTTCTGGAGGACAGATGCCATGGATGAATACAGAATAGAATAAAACAGGTTGGAAGAGACCTTTGAGATCATCATGTCCAACCCATCATCCAACACCAACTAATCAACTAAATCATGGCACCAAGCACCCCATCAAGTCTCCTCCTAAACACCTCCAGTGATGGTGACTCCACCACCTCCCCAGGCAGCCCATTCCAATGGCAAATCACTCTCTATGGAGAATTTCTTCCTAACATTCAGTCTAAACCTCCCCTGGCTTGAGACTGTGTCCTCTTGTTCTGGTGCTGGTTGCCTGGGAAAAAGAGACCAGCCTGCACCTCTTTGCCATCTCCCTTCAGATAGTTGTAGAGAGCAATAAGGTCTCCCCTGAGCCTCCTCTTCTCCCAAAAATTCCTTGTTTCATTTTATTCTTCTATCTGAGCTGATATCATGTGGCATGGAATACCCCATTGACCAGTTTGGGTCAGCTGACATGGCTGTGTCCCTTCAGGGAAATGGGGTGGGGAAATGATGGAAAAGCACAGCCTGGGTGCTCAACTCAGCAGTATCCAAAACACTGGTGTGTTATCAACACTCAGCTACAGCACTGCAAAGTGCAGCACTACAAGGATGCTTTGAGGAAAACTAACTCCAGCTCAGCCCAAACCCAATACAATTATGTGCACAGTGCACAGGCAGAAGTCATTCACAGACAAATGTAGAAATGTTTGTTCATGTGGACAAAGGCTGCAACCACTAGGCCAGATGGCCACATTTAACAGGGCTGAAACTTACTGACAGAAATGTGTGTGCTGCATTGTGTGCCATCCTACACAGAGAACTTGCAAGATGCCTTTTCAGACTTTCTGACACAGAAACATCTTCCGTTTTTACTCTACCCAGTAGCTTGCCTATACATCAAAATTAGATCAGTGGTGTTTTCACTGACATCTTGGTCTACCCAACAGGAAAGAAATTGTCAATTGGAAGAAAATAAATGCCAATTCTGTGTGTATGTATACATAAACCCAGTTAACTTCTGATTGCCTAAGTGCATACTATATCTGGACTATCTGGTATAGTATTTGAGATGAAAAAAGAATGAGTATTTCTACAAAATTCAAGACATCCACCCAAAACCCAATTCCTGTTTCTTCTGCTCTTCTTTTTTGTTTTTAGTAAGTCCTGCAGCAGCTCCTGCTGGGGGGAAGCCCTTGGAGAGCAGATGGCTGAGCTCAGAACCATCACACTGCTGGAAGGGCTGAGGGACACTGGTGGCTCCTGGTCATTGTCTTGTGCTGGCAGCTCTTCTGCCTTCTCATCCAGACAGGAGCTGTGGTGCCATCCTGCTCATTGGGTCCTTGGTGTCACTTCCTTTAGGTCAACACTCCCTGCGTGCAGTGTTAGGGTGGTTAGGACACTGCTTGAGACTTCTCCAGCACCAGCAGAAGGAACCAGTCAAGGTTTTTAGGCTGGATGTTAGGAAGAATTCTTCATAGAGTGATTGGCCATTGGAATGGGCTGCCCAGGGAGGTGGTGGAGTCACCATCACTGGAGGTGTTTAGGAAGAGCCTGGATGGGGTGCTTGGTGCCATGGTTTAGTTGATTTGATAGTGTTGGATGATAGGTTGGACTCGGTGATCTCAAAGGTCTTTTCTGACCTGCTTAGTTCAGTTCTGTTCTGTTCTATTCTATTCTATTCTGTTCTATTTTCTTTTTTTTGCTGTCTGTGTCCATGTGGCATTAGACAGCAGGTGAGCTGCTTGGCAGGATTTTCAGCTCCATGGGGAGAAATTCAAATATTCAACTCCAAATAAAAGTCACAGGAATGCACAGGCACATCAGTTAAGGAGCTTCAGAAATTCACATTTTTTTGGTGTGATGTTCTGCAGCATAAACACTAGATTAATATATGCCAGACATGGACTGGGATTCAAATCTTCCCCTCTCCTGGCCTCACTAACTTACTTTACTAGACTGAAATTTCCTATTTTTACTCTCTTATTTCTCTTTGTTCTCTTTCTTTTCTCTTTCAGTCTCTTGAGGGTTTATTCTCTTCCCAATATCATGCTACTTCCTGCTGTAACCTTTGCCTTCTGCTGCTTTGATACCATCTTCTTGTTGAAGAAGGATGAGTAAACTGTAGGATGAGTAACCTGAATGCTTCATACTCACATCTCCAAAGTTATGAACTATATTCTCAGCTCAACTGCCAATGATTTAGTAACTAATAGAAACAGTTATCACTGCTTCAGAGGAAATGGATCTTAAAATGTTTGCAAATTTTGCCAGAAATCTCTTAAGAAAACCCAGAGCCCTCCGAGTGGAGCTTGAGAAATGTGTCCAGTGATGAAGCATGTTAATTGGACCCCTGTGCCACTTGTTAATTCACCAGTTACTTATGGCTCTTGGAGCCTGCTCCTGGTGACTGCCAGAGCTTTCAGTCTGCTCCTTGCTTATACATGGGTGCATAAATCCTGCCAAACCTCCAACTCTGCCATTTTGGCACCAAGCTCAAAGGCCTTCACATACTTTTGGCAGGTTATTCTTGTTTTAGACTTTTGACAATACTAATGGCAAGAGCAGATTCTGATCTCACATTTGGCAAGTCAGAATGATTTTTGCTGAAGACCATGCTGAAGGAGCAGAGGGAAGATCAGGGTCCAGGTTGATGGCCTCCGAGGGAAGCCCAGAGTTCTACTCATTGCAGAGCTGACAAGAATGATTCACAAAAGTGTGTTAATTTCTGTGAAGATTACCACTATGGGAGCAAAGAGGTGATTCATGAGAAATACATAGTTTCTGTGCAGACAGGTGATAATTGTTTCCAAATCCCATGAAACAGCAAGCTGAACTCCTAACAACACTCAGTCCTGGCTGCTTGTCCTGAACTGAAAGGTAGGTAAGTACCACAGCCTCATTGCATCCATCTGTTGTGTCTCTGCAGGCAAGGCAGTGTTTATCAGTGACTGAGATTTCACATTATCATCTGCTTGGGTGGAGTGCCATGCAGATGTCTCCTCCGCCCAGGGGTGAGGAGCAAGAGACAGAAGTAGGCTGCTGGCTGCAAAACAAGAAACGTGCAATCTTTCAGGTTTTGGCCATGCTTTATTAAATCCAAGACATGGAGGAACACAGAGCTCAGCCATTTTCCTCTGTATCAACCCCATACAATCCTTTTGGAGGCAACATCAAACAACATTGCCAGAGAGAAAGCAAATAATGCAAATAATATACATAGGCACTCACACCAGGAAAACTCAGGAAAACAAAGAAAACTCCAATTAATGTTTGTGAACATATTTGTCAGTAGAACATTAACAGGAGAAGGGAGCTCACATGCATTTTCTGAGCTATGATACATATACATTGAGTGCTTTTGGATGGCCATTTGGAAGGCTCTGGGGTCATTAGTTTTAAGAATTGCTTACCTGAGGGCCCATTTCCCTGCAAATGAAGTAACAAACAAACAAGCATTTCCAAGCAGCATTCATCACGAGTAAGCAGGAAATCTCTCTAAAATAGGGCAGTAACATATCAAAAGGTATCTCAAAAAACTGACAAGCTTTACTTTTATCACTTATCCCCCACTTCTCTCCAAACTTGACTGATGCTTGTTGTCAATATTGTCAGTCTACAACCCTCAGCAAATCGAAATGCATTATTATGAGGAGGAAGTTATTTACATTGAGGGTGGTAGAGCACTGGAGTGGGCTGTCCAGGGAGGTGGTGGAGTTTCCATCTCAGGAGTTATTCAAAACCTTCCTGGATGCCATCCTGTGCAACCTGCTCCAGGTGAACCTGCTCCAGCAGAGAGACTGGACTAGATGGTCTCCAGACATCCCTTCCAACCCCTATCATTCTGTGATTTCATTCTCTCCTTTCACCTCCCACACTGTGCAACTGCAAAAGGTACTTGGTTGCGGGCTTATTGTGTAATAACGAAGCATGATGTTAAATGCTTTTGCCTTCAGTGGGACCTAATCTTACTTGAATCTAAGTGGTCTGTTTTCTTTGGAGCCTTAGATTTTTGCAACATTCAATATAAATTGCACAAAACTTTTCCACTTGCAGTTGCAATTCACTTTACCCACCAAAGATGAGTCACTGGAAGCGAAAGGATGTGTCACTGGTCAAAGCCAACTCTATCAGTATCACATACTGTACATGACATTTTCTAGTTTCTTCCTGTTTTCATTAAAAAAATACACCAGGAGGAGAGAAAAAAAAAAAAGCCTCCAGTGATTTTCTCCCACTCATTTCCTGCATTCTACAATTCTGACTCAAAATTCAATGAAGCACCTATATGTCAAAGCACTAATATTAAGTTAACCTAAACATTTCCATTCTAAAGGGCCAGTTTCAGTTATTTATTATTTTCATAAACTTTAGCCTTTTTGGCTGAACTTTTTTCCAGGGTTGTTCTCTTTCCAAGAGTGACTATTTTGGGAAAGTTTGAGCGTGAATTAAGCAAAACCAAAACTTAACAAAAAAAATCCACTTTTCCCACCATCTCCCCCAAATCCTGCAGCTTTCCTTGGAATAGGTATGATGGCCAAATCTTTTCAGACAAAAATATGATATTTGGCAGAGGGCAGTCTGTAAAACAGAAGGCACCTTCTGTTTCTCAGACCCAAGTCTTTCTGCCCTGTTCTTTCCAGGCTTTTCCTTTTCCAGAACCTGCTTACACAAAGGCAGGGCTCTATTCAAACCCATTTAAACTTCGACGCTTCTAAAGACCAGGTTCATTGGCTGGCTGCTTTGACACTTGATGATTCCCCTGCACTGACCCAAACCACACTTTGCTTGGTGAAGCAAAGCTCCTCCTAAGACTTGAAAGCTCTTGGCCACAGCTCCCCTGCCACAGATCAAAGCATGAGTAGCTTGGTACCAGTGGACAGCAGAAGCTGCAGCCTTTAGGCAGGTTTGCTGTGGTCTGTCCTTACCCAGTTCATGGTGGTTGTGCTCCTTGGCTTCTCTTCTCCACCAGCCTCATTGCCAAGATTAATTGGAGCACTTGGATCTTTTTCTGGAAAGAAGAGGGGAGAGTCATTTGCTGAACAGATAGTGTTTTGCTTTTGACATTGACCACAGTTGGTGTTATGTTGTTATTTGCTAGAGAAAAAGATAGCAAAAAGTCCATGTAGGAGGCAAAAAGAGTTCCTGGTCCAATCCAGTGCTGACATACCATGATCTACTTACTACTACCACGGTGGCCTTGTAAAGTCCCAGAAGTGTGGAAAGGAATGGGGCTAGAATTAGTTTATTATCACTTACAAACCCTATCAGACCACTTTTCTATGCCTGATCCGGATACATAGCTCCCAGGTCCATTCTCACAAAGTTCAGAGTGACTTTTTCCAGCTCAGGCCCTCTCCAGGCTCGGCTGTGTAAGGACTTGCCCAACAAATGCGCTCCCTCAGCACAGGGCTCAGACACAGAAAGGCGAGAACTGGCACTTTCCATGCCACACCTGTTCAGCAGGGAGAGCACTTTGATCTCTGTGGCTGCCCATACAGCAATAAATTCATACACTCTTTTTGCTTTCAAAAATATATTTGCCAAGGGGGGGGGGGGGGGGGGGGGGGGGGAAGTGAAAGGAAAAAAGTGGCAATTCCAGGAAGAAACCAAAGTCTACAAAGTGATCTTTCACTCTCTTTTGCAAAGCAATTGCTAGTCATCACCACCACAGAACTATCAGAGTATTTTCTGTAGCAAGCTTTTGAAAAGCTGAATTTAAAATAAGAAGTGGGAAGTGGGGAGGGAGGCAGGGGGAGTATCTGCAAACCCAATGCCATGACCACCGCTCACAAGCACTCCATAATTCAGGACTGGGTACCCTCAGGCACGCCACACACACATTTATATTTTCAAGGGAACGGTCCCACAATGCAAACACTGTGAGAGGTTTTGCTGAGAGGATCCTGCAGGATTTATGCACACCAGGGCTCCTGTCACTTGTAAGTAGAGGTCAGGAACCTGCCTGGGTGGAGAAGGCAGTCTCAGTGCTTTCCTGAAATCCCTCCTTGTGCCAGGAAATAATCACCACACCCACAGCTACTACACTGGAGCCAAGGTGTTCCAGGGACACAGTCTGTCACACAGGGCATGCCCAGGGGGGAAAAAAAAAAGTTATATAAACCATATCCAATTCCTTTAATCTTTCATCCCTTGTTGCTGAAAGAAATAAAACAAAAGCAAAAAAAAACCCCAAACAAAATTCAAGGTAGATAGTTCTGAGAGAAAAGAAATTTCTGTTCTAGTAAATGATCAAAGAGCAAACTTTGTTTTTTCACATATTACAGATTGCTCAAGACAGGGTTTATTTATTTATAGCAGGTAATGAAATTTTGACCCTGGTGGTATAAATCAACCCTTTGGTGGAGTAAGGCTGTGGGGGGAGGAGAATAAAAAAAAACAGGCAGAGAGGCAACAACATCTTTGTAAAAGGAGAGAACAGGTACTTTTTTCTGGTAGGCATCTTAATCTGTGATTTATTACTGATTCAAGAACTCCACAGTTTTGTATTAGAGCTGAATGGACTTGAAATTAACATGAAATGACTAATTGTGTTTCTCTGCTTCATTCAGTTACAATGCAACCTTGGTGCCAAAGATCAGGCTAAGAAAAAATGACATGTTTTATTTACAATATCTGCAGGGAAGAAAAGTGTAGGTTTCTCTTGGCTGTGATTAGATTACTGAATATTTTATCATGAATGAAAATCCCAGCTAGTTGTTTCTTGTCAATAGCATACTTCTGGTATCTTTTTGGCTCAGAATATGCCCAGATCTATCTATCTATCTATCTATCTATCTATCTATCTATCTATCTATCTATCTACTTTATACATTCTCCTGAATTCTTGGTCATCTTATTTTCATTTTGAAACTCAAAATCAAATCAGATGGATTGGCTTCTTGATGCTGGATTTGTGCTAGTGAGAAGGTGAGCAAAGGGGACAGGGGAAGAGCAGGCTGAATGTGTGTGCATAGGCTTGACAAATACTGGTTTGAGGGGCAGAAAGCAGCTGAGGAATAAGGAGCAAGTGGCTTGCCAAGGCAGAGCTGAGGAGACTCAGTGGGTGTTGTAAGGACGTACAACAGACCCACAAGCACTAACAAGCCCATACCTACAGGCCCCTATATTACAGACCTGACTAATCCCAACCCCCTTCTCAGATGCCAAGGCTTGCAGCTCAAAATCTTACCTTGACCTCACTGTTTGGCCCTGCAGTTGCATGTGATACTGTTCACCAGTGTCTCACCAGCAGGATATAGGGCCTGACAGCTACAAGACATTTCCTAAGCTTGGGCACTGAAAGCCTTTGTTCCAGACCTGCCAGTCTCACTGACTTTTCTGATCATTTTAATTGTAAGGTGTTGTGCACAAACAGATGTTTCTAACTATAGCAGATGTGATCTGTAGTAAAAAACATTGCCTGCTGGCTTCACTCTACCAGGCTCCTCCAAGCATTAACAGATCTGGCCGAAAGCCACAAGGAGTACCACAGAAGAAAAAGGTAGTAGGACAACTCTGTGACAGACCCTGCTCCTGGCCGTGCTTGCCAAGTGTGGCAGGTCACTCAACAGAGTGGGTGGTGTGCTGTCACTGTGCAGTGGAAGGATGAGGAGATGAGACCACAGTCATTTGTACTTGTAAAATATTTCAGGATCCCTGGATGACAAGATATGACCTGAATCATTGTATTTTATTTTCAAATGTGCTAGCTGGGACAGCAGGCTCTGCAGGTATATTGCATTTTGCTCCACTGCCTGGAAAAGTCCAACTATGCTAAATAGCAGTAGTTTCATAGAAGGATGCTATAGCCAGAATAGATATATTTCTCCTGCTATTTTTCTTATGAAAGTATGCAACTATAGTTAAACAGTGCCATTCTTCTGAACAGATGGAAGCAATTCTCTCCTGGATAGACATTACTTTGACCATACAGTTATTCCTAAAACTTGGTAGCACCATTTCTAAGTTTTGTGAGTCAGTAGCGTTTGGATGTGTAGCTGCAGTGCTTAGGTGTGAAGCACAGGGGCAGCTCCAAACCCCACTGAACTTAATCTGAGCACTCTCATTGACTTCCCTGCCTACTGAATAAGACCTGTAAAATTTAGTTCATTGCATGCACCATATTTTGAACCATTTCTGAGTTACCAAGGATGGCAGTAATGGCAAACAGCTGAGATAACTTCTTTTATGGGGGAGCTGCTTTCCACCTATTCCTTGAAAAGAACTATCACCATTTGCATTGCACTTTGTATATATATATATATATAGGGACAAAAGTGTTAGGGACCCTTTACATTACCAGAATCTAGTGAGCTAATTTGTTTCAGGCATTGATAAAGGTCATATGGTTTTATTTTAGTCAGCAATAGGATTTTGTGGGTGTTTATGTCTTTGGCTTGCAAGATACCCTCCACTTGACATGTCACATAAAGAAAAACAATTTGATGCTGTTCCTCTCTCAGATGATTAGTTAGATGGAGTAGAGGCTCATGGGGTTTTGGGCTTGTTTTGTTTTGGCTGGTTGTTTGGGTTGTGGGTTTTTGTTGCTGTTTGTTTTTTTAAAGACTGATAATTAGCTACCAACTGCCTGGTAAAAATAAGGATTTGAAAACAGAGCAGCTCATGGCACACTGAAAATCCAACTTCTAGAAGAGATCTGCTCTAGTTCAGACACTGCTCCATGCTGTCAGATTTTCCACAAGATTTATAATGAGCATTTTGTAAGACTCTGGCACCTGAGTTGAATACTAAGCATTTACAAAACTGTCCCTGCGGATTTTTTTTGGTCAGCCACAGGGTCCAGGAGTACATGAGGTCCTAACTACAGTTCCTGGGCTATACTGAGCTGCATGCACAGTGGCTGAACCTGAGCAGAACTGCAGCCACTCAGTGTCTGTCCAAATGGGGCCACAAAAGGAGAACACAGGATAAAGTACAGCCTTGGATTTGAAATGTTGGCTTAAGGTTGGCTTTCAGCTTTAATCTGGCTCACACCTACCTGTTCATCTGCTCTGCCTCAGCGGTTATATGGGTGCTTCCCAGACCAGGATTTGGCCTTGGCTGACTCACTCCATGACTTGAGCTAAACCCTCACACTGGTTCCACAGGGTGGGTCCGAGCTAAGTGGCAGAAATGAAGACTTACCTTGGCCACAGGGGAAAAATGCTGAATGTTTCCCTATTTCAAACAATGTTCCTCAGCAGCAGTACGCTGCTCCTGCACTGTGACAAACACACCTCCCCATGCCCTGGCCATGAAAGGGATGTTTCTAGCCAATTCCCCACTACAGTGCTGGAGATTCTACTAACTCTGCCTGAAATTAAAGCCTCATGACACACAAAATTCAGATGAGAGAAAACTGGGTGCTGAAAGAGCTTCAGAGGCACCTGGGAGAAGGCTGAAGTTTTACTACCTATGGTGATCAGCACACGCCCCAGTTCAGACAGTGGTAACTTCTGAATGAAAATCACAGCCTGGATTTAGGATGATCCCTGACACATTAAAAACATTTGGCAGTCATTGCTTTCTTCCAGCACGTCTCCTAAATTATAAAGGAATTATGCTCAGCATTGTTTTGATGCTAGCAGCCCGCAAAGTGATCAAAAGCTTAGAGGTACAAAATCAAAAATACAGGTAAAGGTCAGGCTTCTTTGTCCTGCTTTCAGACAACATTCAAGTGAGAATAATATTAGTGCAATAAAGCAGTCTCCAGCAGCTTGCACAGGGCTTGTGCTCTGCTTCACTTCCATCAGACAGATACCTGTCACCGGAGTGGTATGTGTGTCTCATCCGTACTGTGTGGCAGCTCAGCCCTGGCTCTCCACCTGCCAGAAAAATTGTGGAATGGAATGGAATGGAATGGAATGGAATGGAATGGAATGGAATGGAATGGAATGGAATGGAATGGAATAGAATAGAATAGAATAGAATAGAATAGAATAGAATAGAATAGAATAGAATAGAATAGAATAGAATAGGACCAGGTTGGAAGAGACCTTTGAGATCATCAAGTCCAACCTATCATCCAACACTATCTAATCAAGCACCAAGCACACCATGCAGTCTCTTCCTAAACATCTCCAGTGATGGTGACTCCACCACCTCCCTGGGCAGCCCATTCCAATGGCCAATCACTCTTTCTATGAAGAACGTCTTCCTAACATCCAGCCTAAACCTCCCCTGGTGCAGCTTGAGACTATGTCCTCTTGTTCTGGTGCTGGTTGCCTGGGAGAAGAGACCAGCCCCCACCTGGCTACAAACTCCCCTCAGGTAGTTGTAGACAGCAATAAAGTCTGCCCTGAGCCTCCTCTGTGCAGGTTGGTTGGATACACACTCCTTCCAACTGTGCAGAACTTGATGTTTTCCTTCACCAAAACTAATTTCCTGAGTCCAAACTATTATCCTGGGATCCAGGGAAAGTAACTGTTTTGCCTTTGTGTAGGGGATTGCCTGGAAGCAGAACCAACGCGACCTCTTCCTGCCATAGGTCTGAACCCACACTTAGACTGAAAGCACACTTTTTTTTTCCCCTTTGACCTGGGAGGCACTCAAAGTTCTTCTGTTAATTTCAGTGAGAGGTGAGCGCATGCATAAATTGTTTTAGCCTCCAAATTTTGGCATCCAGCACCCTGGCTCTCTCTGTAATTAAGAGAGAGAGAGGAGAAAGGAGAGAAATCCCTCCACACACACTCAAGCACGCTCCTTCACAAAGTGATCCAGGACAGCAGTTCTGAAGTTAATGGAGCTGCCAGTGCCAGAGCTGCAAGATAATTTTTTTTGCACATTCTGGGCGCAAAAAACCCTTCAGGTGTCTATATAATAGGGCAAAATCTACTGTATTTTCTCTGCTGTTTCCCTTTCCATGTTCAAAGAAGGGTAAAATAAAAACACACTATGGAGGAAAAAAGCAGAAGGGGTAGGGAAGGATCAATTTTCTGGAGAGTTAAGAGCTGAAACTCTAATAGTGCTTTCAGAATTGCCTGGAAAAGCACTGCCCTGTAGTGAGTATCCATTTTTAGTAGACTGTTTTGTGTTTTGTTAGACAAGACAGTGCTTTGCCTAACCAAGGGGGAATTCTGTGAAATAACATGGCCATGATGACACAGGGCAGTCATTGATAGGAGTCTGGAACTCATAATCTAATGACTCATAATAATCTTCCCAAAGACAAGACATGTCATAAGGAGGTAGTTGGGGGTGTTTTTCTGGGGCTAGGCCTCCCATTTTGTGCACAGCCTTGCCCTGGACCTTGTGTTCCATGCTATGCATATAAAATGTTTCAGCTGTGATGCCTCAGTGAGGCAGGATGTCTCCTAACTCTCCCTTGAGAATATTCTTTGGAAAAGACTCAAGCTGGACAGTGTGCCTGGAAGGAAGCAACACTATATTCTTTCTTCCTCACTGTTGTTCAGCTAAGGGGTGTAGCCCATGCATTCTTATGAACCTCAGAAATGCAGTTCTGCCCCATCCTGCTATCAGCTGTACAAAAGGCTATCTCCCCAGACCTCACTCCAACCAGCTGGGGACCAGGCAGGTTTTAGCTTTAGCCCCATATGACAAGGATCAGTATTCCACCTCAGACAGTTTTACTTCAAAATTTCTACATAAAATAGCACACACTTGTTATGGTTTTGGCACTCTGCATGCTAACTTCTGCTAATGCTCTTCAGATGGAGAACAGCTCAGACTTTCACTGTTGCTCCAGTTTGGATTGGATCTGGGTATAAATAGCAGAGATGAAATTTTTCTGCTCTTATTACTATTGTTAGTTATCTCTCATAACAAGAGCCCTTGCTAAGCACTCAGGCACTTTTGTGCTTGGTGCTGTCTCATACCTTTATTCCAACTTCTGAGTGGCAGGAGGTCAAACAGGAGAAATAACTCTTTGAATGATTCTTTGGCAAAAGAGAAGCTAAACATTGAGAATGGGCTTTGAGTGACACTATCAGAGACTGAAGTATGTATAAGTATTAAGCATTGTTTAAGTACAGTCATTTTCTGCCACTTACCTATGTAAAAACAGTACCATTTTACCCAGAGGCTTGTTTAAGGTGCATTTTTAGTGTCACCTGGCAACTTAGTAATACTAAGAAAAGAAGCTTCCTTTTTGTGTGTTGTTGGTTGGTTGGGGCTTTTTTCCTGTGAGCTGTGAGAGAGGTGGCTTCATTTCCTTTCAAGTTTTTCACTGTTTAGCTAAGATCCATTCCGATACTTTGGTACTATTACAGTGATTTGAATAATTAAGCTTGACAGATCACTTTTAGTCTTGCATTATCATGCACTCTCTTTCTCTCTGTGAATATGTATGTCTTCACAGAAATATCACATGCTTTTCTAAGATTATGAGGATTTTTACTGCTCATGGAATTGTTCCATATATCTGGAACCCCCCATTCTGTAGCCGTACAGAACAGCCTTGACCAAAGATCTGCACTGACCAGGGAAAATCAGGAATAAAGCAAGACTGGGAGTGATAATGATAAATTCATTAAAAATATCAGGATGAATTGACTCAGGAAGGAGTCATTCACTAAAAAGCAACAGCTACTTAAAATCAAAATTGCTTTGAGTCAGAGGTCCATAAAATATCAGGAACCTGTTTCCTAAGAGTGTAAGCAGGAGGGGACCTTGTAGGAAGGAACTGAGTAAAATCCACCTTAAAAATCACACAGATAATAAGAGACAGCCTAAAAGAAATGAGAAGAAAGACTAATCAGCTGAGAAAGAAGCATCTTAAGAGGTCAAAGTGCAGAAATAAAGCACAAATTTCCAAAAGTCAAGCTGTGTTAGGTCTTACAGAGGAAATAAAACGAATACCAAAGAGTCTTTCAGCCATGCAACTAAGCATCAAGCACAAAAGAAGCAAGGGAACAGCCATGCACTAGGTCAGGGTGGAGATTAACAATGTTTGTTCCCAAAACTGACACATCATACCTTTTGTTTCCCTTTATGCACAGTGGCACTGACAACATTGACAGACAGTATGGCCAGGGGAAATTAGTCTTATGGTCACAGAAACAGTACTCAAAGCACCACAGCAACCTTGTTTCAGAGGGGACTGGTTAATTTCCACCCCATAAATTCAACAGAAGCAGCACATGAACTCGCCATTCCATTAGAAATTCCCCCTCAAGGACACTTGAGACTGAGAAGATGACTAAAACACTGAAAACACCATAGTCATCCTCCAAATTGAGATAAGATGGAGAGAATGTGGTCTGGTTATCTTGGAGCCATTTAGTTTGCAACAACATGTGAGTCTGTAGAAAAGATTTTGTAGGAAAGAATAAAGATAAGCAGGAAAATGGAAAATGCCATTTTTAGCCTGGTTTGGTCATAGTCTGGTCATGTCAGACTAACATAATGGCTTTCTTTAAGATTACTGTTTTCTTCAGGCAAAGGAAATACAGTGTTTTGGATTTCAGTAAAGCAGTTGTTTCAGTGCCATGTGAGAAAGTGTCTGCTTAGGTAAGGAAAAGGAGGATTAGCAGAGAAACTACAAGATGGCTAGAAAACTGGTTAAGGCAGAAATGACAGCACTGTCAAGAGAGGAAGTATTGGGCTGGAGATAGGCTATTAATGGAGTTCCTCAAGGACTGGTTTTGGCTTAAGAAGTAGGAGTGGGCTTATGAAATGTGTTGATGACACAAAGTTGGAAGGTATTGTCAATTCAGAGGAGGACTAGAATACCATGCAGAGAGAACTGCCTGACCTGGAGCATAGGAGTAATGGAAACAGAATGAAAGTGAATAGCTCAAAGCACAGAATCAGCCCTTCAGGATGAATAACAATGATTTTTGTTTGACACACACAGCTGGAAACAATGGAGGGGAGGGCAGGACACCTGGCTATGCCATTTAAATGTAGAATAACTATGATCCCCAGGATGGATGTGATGATCTTAGGATGTAGCTGAGGTAACTAAACCAATGCAGAGTGGAATAAAAACTATCTCCATCTCTGCTCAGGACATAATTTTTGCTAGAGGCTTCTGTATCTATCCAGAGGTGTAATTACTGTATTCCAGGAGTTGTTCTAGCAATACTTATTCATGAGTGAGATAGTGAAGACTGTTCTGCCACTCTGTACAAACGGAAACAATCATGGAAG
The DNA here is from genome assembly GCF_014839835.1 of Dryobates pubescens. NCBI lineage: Eukaryota > Metazoa > Chordata > Aves > Piciformes > Picidae > Dryobates > Dryobates pubescens. The sequence continues at coordinate 30,099,848 of NC_071620.1, read as the reverse complement.
CTCAATCACCAGATCAGTATGAATCTATGCCTGTCTTTCACACCCTTCCTCAGATCTTATGTCTCTGATATAGACCTGTTGGAAAATAACATTTCAGTCAGATTAATAGTAGCACAACTGTGGTGCTACATGTCAAGAAATGGGAAAAAACTAAGAACTAATCAGAGCCTGCAAGCATCTAGCTGACGCCTTGTTCCCATTACACAGTATTTATGTGCAGCATTTATGGTGGGAGACAGCAGTTTGGCTTTGGGAAAAAGCTAAAATTTGTGCCACAGAATAAATGCTTGGAGCTGCTTTTCAGGTCACCTTTTAACATGGTGCAGATTTGATGTATTATGCTCACGTGGAGCTGTGTAGTGAGTAATGGTACCACAGTATCCTATCAACTGTAAATCACTCTGAGGTACATCCAAATGGCAAATGAAGTCCTTTCAAAACATTGAGATTTTTGACTGGCCAGAAGGTATCAGCCCAAGCCAATACTGTACCACACCACATCCTCAGTTTCACTCTTTTTCAGATTGTGAATGTGTGTTCTGCTTCTTGTAACATTGCACTGACAGATCTTTTTTCACCTGTATGGTTTTTTGCAGAGCCTTGAGCCATAGCAGGGACAGCCATGTGCTCAACCTCTTTTCTGCCCATGGTAAATTTCTTCAGACAGAGGTCTCTTTCCTTTCAGGAGAACCTGGAGCCTTCCAACAAGAGAAGGAGAAAATAAATGGGCAGGAAAAACTTAGTATTTAGTTGAGAAATTTATTGTGGATTGGTTGCACACATAGTAAACTGGGTCTTTGCTTTTAATATTTGCATAAGGATGAAGTCTCAGTATGAATGGGTTAGACTATACTTGCTGGGGTGTTCCACTCCTCTGCCTCTTTGTCAGGGACAGGAGTGAACATAACAGGGGCTCAAATTGCATGAGGTGCATTTACACGAGCTCTTGTATGATCCACAGGCAGCACTGCTGTGCAAGGCAGAGTCTGCCACTGAAAGAAAGAATTGTGAGTTTTATCTTCTGAACTTGAAGACCTATAGGTATTATATCTAAAATTAACTGAGTAAGGAAGAAGATGGTTGCAAATCACTTTGGCCTTAGGCTTACCATATGTCTTTATATCATGCAAAGGATTTAGAGCAGCCTTGAGCCAGTTCTGAGCTGCCCATCAGCACCCTCATTAGAGACCCAGGAGCTGGCAGTCTACAAGAAGCAACATCTTCCTTCCTGCTCCTGCACTAGCATACCAGCTCTCAAGACATGTCTTGCTTCTAAATATCCCATTCACACAGATGAAGCACTCATGGTAGTGGCTGTCTCCCCAACCAGCTCTGAGGATTTCCCAGGTCTCCATCCTGGTGTTCAAAGAGCTGGTGGAGAGGAGCTAGAGGAAAAGCATGGTTTCCTTGTGACAGCCAGTGAGAATAACTGATGTGAGTACAATATAAATTAGATAATTTTACTGTGGGTCTACATTCTGAGCATTCCAAAGCCTGAAGAATTTTAGCCAAGGACTTTGGTTCTGATCATTCAAATTACTGTGAAAGACTCATTTCCAGAAGGGAATGTGAGTAGAGATCATAAACACAACCACTTTTGGAGGGTAGAAAATACACTGAAGAGACTCTAGCCAATGTTGATCTTGATGGCAACCACTGAATTCAGGATGCCCTCTCAAGTTGATCTTGAACAGAAGTTCACATCAAACCAGGACCAAAGAACTCATCAGTGCTCCTTGGTACATGATTAAGTGCAGGTGAGATATTGAATCAGGAGCCTTAGTTTTGACTGTCAAAGTGATTCAACTGGTTCACAAAATCTAACTCAAATTATTCTTCATACCATATTCATACCATATTCTTCATACCACTAGCTCCAAGATATGTTTTCCACTGCACTTCTGAGGCTTTTTCCTCTTCCTCCTCATTGTTTCACATACACCATAGAAAGTCCTTCTTTAAATGACACGAAGCTCTTAAAATGGTGGTGGTGTTTGTTTGTTTGTTTGTTGTTGCTGTTAGAAGTCATCCTTGCTTGGTTTCTTGAGTATATGTTGTCGCACTACAATGGACATTGTCATTGTCCCAGGGAAATTTAGAATGGAATGGAATGGAATGGAATGGAATGGAATGGAATGGAATAGAATAGAATAGAATAGAATAGAATAGAATAGAATAGAATAGAATAGAATAAACCAGGTTGAAAGAGACCTTCAAGATCATCGTGTCCAACCTATCATCCATCTTTCTCTGAAGACCATTAGCTGGTAAGATGTGATGAATAAACAAGCATACCCATAGGTAGTTCTGCAGTTCCTCACCCTCAAGGTTGACCATTTCAGTCTTCTTTTTCTCAACTGACTTCTCTTAGCTGTTAAATGAGTGGGTGGACAGATGTTTGCAATTATGTCCATATATGTGGTCCACAGGTATGCCAGAGCCGAGGAATCTGGCGCTTTGTTAAATATTTTCAAGTAACCAGCTGCCACATTTCTCCAAGCAGCCAAACCACACCAAATGGAAATGTACTAAAAGAGATGGGTAAAATGAAGCACGTTTTTAAAAACAGAAAAATGACTCATGCTCATAAAATATAATTACTGCAGTAATTCTTTAAATATACTGACCAATGACTGAGGGAAATTTTGGTTGACTGTTCATTAGAGTAATTTCCACCACCCCCCAAATTGCTTCAGCCTACCAGCAGGCTGCAAACAGAAAGAAGGATGAACAGGACCTACACACCCACGGATGAGGGGTACAACCTACAGCCTGCAGCATGCCTCTGGATACACTCCACATGTCCCCAGGTCGTGCAGCAGGTTTGCAGTCACCTGAGCAGCAGGAGGCTAGGATCAAGCTTTGTTTCACTAAATATACTGAAGCTGTGGTGTTTAATGTTCAATCGTGAGATGCTCAGAAAGAGAAATATGTTATGAAATAAGGACAGTGGAAATTCCCAGGTTTTATAAATGTCTACTAAGTATACAGTGATGACATGCTTTCAGTTTTGCTGGCATCACAACAAGCTATGTAATTTTTTTCCAGTATCTTGTAATGGTTCATAATTCCCTCAGCTATTTCTGGGAAACTACCTAAGAAGACACAGGACATGAGTCCTAAACACTGAAATGTAGCTTTGCTATTTTTCACTCCTCTAGGCATCGTTCACCAAACAGCGCTCTGGGCACTTTGCCTGCTCTGTGCACCTGAGCACAAGCCAGGTACAAAGCAAGTGTAGAAAATGCAACTAGACAGAAATGCAGAGGTACATAATGAAGCAAGTGTAAGTGATGAACAACAGTTGAGATACATTAATGTCTTACCTGTGTGCACGCACATGTGAGCACTCACAGGCTGCTTGAGCCATGCCAGGCGTTTGACATTGACAGTGCCCGGGGTCCAACTGTTGCATCAAGCCTCCTGAGAGCAGCCTGTGGGCATTTGAAGTGTGTCTGAGAAGACATACAGACAGAGCAGAGTGTGTATGTGTTACATTTCTTGCTATGAAAAATTACATTTTTGGAGCATTGTCTACTCAATAAATACTTCCAGAACCAAGCTCCATTTTGGCAGGCACTGGCTGGCAGATCTGTTTTCTTACTTTTCAAACTAAGTATGGAGAAAGCTGTCAGGAAGCTGTCTTATTCCTGTGCTTTTAAAGTAATGTAAGGAATTTAGGATCAAGCGAAGAGGACTGGCAGAACAGTAGTGCACAAGACTGGCTGATCCAGAAAAAACTCACCAGCATCCTGTCTTTGGCTCGCTGTGCCTGTACGCTTAGAGGATAAAGCCATAGGTATCCTGCAGATCTGCATAGTCTGTACACCAAGCTGAAGTAAGATCCATTGGGGATTTTTTACATTTTATTTTTTTCCATGACTGGCTTCATTGCATGCCCAAGTTCCAAGTCCCAGGAGAAATGTCTGTAGTTGAGCTCGATTTATTCAACTTTCATTCCTAAGCCATGACATTTTGTGTAGGAGGTTTTGGACTCCTTCTATAAATGGTGTCTCGCTCAATAGCAGGAGCGAGCTTTCAGGTGACTCTAAAAAGAGGGTGTGGGAATCTGAATCAATTGATCTGAACTTTAAAGTGACTTTAGCATCCAATCTGACAATGGGATTTTATCTTACTACGAGGTATAGGGCTTTGTAATTAGAAAGGTCATACAATGATGTTAATGTTTAAACCCAGCGAGAGTTTAAAGAAATAAGCCAGATCTACAAATCTTTCTTATTTAGATTCTGCACTATAAATGAGCCATGGAGGCAGATGACTAGTCAACTTGTGTGTCCTCCAACCAACTCCACCTCCAGAGAACGGAGAAAAAGTGCCCTTAAAGTGATTGTTGCTACACTGCCTGGCGCAAAAAACAGTACTCAAAAAGCCGAGCCAAACCTACTTTATCTAAAAATAAAAAGCATCAGAATGACCTAATTTCTGAAATGTACAAATATTTGGAAAGCAACCTGTATTGCCTTTAAGTAATTCCTATAATCACATAAGACATCTGAAAGTGTTTGGGTTATAACAATACAAATTGACTAGAATGACTTACTTTCAATTAAATCTCGGGTAAAATATAAACTCTTCCGCTGGACAGTCCGGAATGTGCAGAAACCACAAATAGGACTTGAGGGAAAAGGCTTTGCAATGAAACAATGACAAAATAGCAAACAACACACCCACACTTTAGAACTATAATAAAGTGATTTGACAGTGTGTGCTGATGAAGCTGACATTTTGTGGCAAATAGCAGCTTTGTTCCACACTTTCTGGCACCCTTTTTTTTTTTTTTTCCTGTTGGTTTTTGCAAGTGTAGCTGTGTGGGGAAAAGGAAAGGTCCCTTTGGTTCCAATTCTTAAATCCTTGTAACACTAGGGCTTTTAAAAAGCTGCCTCTGGAGACCAGCACTCTGAGGTGTTACAAACACCTAGCAGACACACCGTGTTGCAGGAATTGCCATGTCTTCCATGCATTTACAAACCTGCCTCTGCCAAGGGCAGCCTTGAAGCCAAACGCAAATCTCTCAGCGGTTTTACTCCACTTGGGGTTCTCTGAGGAGCCTAAGCATTGATAACTCTTCAACTGAAACACAAGATGTAAAAGCACACAACAAATAATTGCATTTTATTTTCCTAATTACATTGACGATGCTATTTTCATGAGCTCTTAAACACGCTGCTTAAAGCAAGTAAGCAAAACCTGAGGAATGGAAGCCATATCAAACAGTTAGTCTCGAGATTTCCACTTGGCAGTCTTTCTGAAAGCAAAATCATTCTTATTTGTGGTAGTTTGGGTGTGGTTTTTCCACACATACCATAAATGGTGCTTGAGGTTGCCACACTACACTCAGGTTACACCAGAGGGGAAGCTCTGATCCACATGCAGCTTCACCAGGACCAAGAGGTCTGTGTTCACTGCTGTGCAACCACAGGCATGGCAGTGATGGGACACGTACACACAGGGCTTTACCCAGCGCCTCGGTGTCCTCTCTGTAAAACAGGAACCTCCTGGTTTGAGGGAGGTGTTGTGAGGACAAGAATCCACCAGCGTTCCTCAGATGTGGTGATGACACATGACATTGAGGCAGCTATGGATGAACACTGCTGTTAAAGTTTCAGCAGCTTTCATTTGTGCTGTGACTGAATTTTCTTTGGCAGATGAAATCTCTCTTTCTACACTGTCAAAAAAATGGGTGAATTTCACTGGGACAAGTTAATGACACCTCTCCACAGAAAGTCACTTAGGTGATCCTCCATTGGTCTTACAGATCTTGGTTATCTCACAAAGGATCTTTCTTCTCTGAGCTGCTGCAGTAATAAAGCGATGAAGGGCGGAAGAGAATTTTAAGACAGAGGGGAGCAAAATCCCAACTATTCCAGACTGGAGAGGCAAGCTCTAGCCTTTGAGAGATGCTTACCCTCTTGGCAAATACTTCCCTGGCCCAGGTCAACTGGGTGAGTTAAAAACACATGCAATGATGACTGAGACCCCTTGCAAAAAGAAGGGAATGGGGAGAAAAAACCCAACCCAAACCAAACCCCAAACCAAAACAACCAACCTCCTTCTTGGACAGCTTTTTGGAAAGCCATAAAATCAAATGCAGTTCATAACACATGCTGTGCGATGGAGCAGAGCTTACCCTCACATGCCAGAACTCTGCCCAGGGACCATGAGATCTTTTACAAAGATCTACCTGTGGTATCCTAATGTTTGGTTTCCTGTGCACTGGAATAGATTATTGGGAGGAAATGAACCCCAAACATGTATGTTTTATTGCATCATATTCCTGATTAATGGTATTTGATTGCTAAGAAGATTCTCCCCCCCTCTTTTATTTATTAGATACTTGAAAGTCTCAGATGATCACAGAATCCCAGCATTCTCAAACACAGCTGCCTGCCAATGCAGCAATTAATTAACCTGGCTAACCAGCCATGCCCTTTTAAATGTGCCTTCCATTCAAAAACTATTTAGTATGTAAAATAAATAGCTAATGATATATGTGGAAATGGAAATCTGTAGTATTGCCTGCTTTAGTCATCAGCTTTAAAGCTTTACTGCTTTACTCCTATGGCCAAGCAAGAAACCAAATGTAAGCTCGTATCTGTATAAAATAATCAACTTTGTGTCTGCAAGGTAGTAACAATAAGGGTTAGTTGGACAACTAATTATTGCCTTTGCCATGAGAAGCAATTCCTCTCCCTAACATCCTGTCCAAACAGCAAATACAGTGGGAAAACAGGACCACAGTAAAAGATGAAGAGGGTCAGAAAACCCGAAGTCTAATATGTCCATGAACAAACAGAGCTGACCTGTGCTGCCCTGACAAGAAAGTGCTGTGAGATATATATAGCTTTCTCTGCTCCAGGGTCCACCAGCGATGATCACTCAGTCTGATCCATGATTGTTTACGATACAAGTGAACCTGCTTATTTGGGTGACTGACCTTGGAAGGCATCCCACCAGGACAGCCAGAGAAGGAGATTTAGGAGGTCATTTAAACCTTTTACACCTTTGCCAGTTTGATAAATGAGCCCTTGCAGACGCCCGCACGCATAAAACTTGACACATCCTGTCTAGAAATAATACCCACCATGTATTTGTTTACTGAAAACTGATGGACACCCTTGTCAGACTCAAGACTAAACAACCTCATACGTGTCAGTTCCAGCAATTAACTTCACTGTCTCTAGTAGTTTTTATTTAATTTAACATCTCTAAAAGAATACAAGCAATCGAAGTTCCTACTGCTTGATCTGGGCAGAATTAAAATAATAATCTTTCCAAATGTGTACTTTTTTCCCCCCTTTAGGCTGCTTTAGCATTTCAGTGGCAACAGACTTCCCACCTCAAGATAGCCCCAGTAGTTATGCCTAAAATCGATAAGTAAAAATGTAGTGATTTCAATCCATTGAAACCAAGAGGGACTGGGGGGGAGCGGGGCGGGGAGAAAGGTGGAGGTGGGGAAGCATATTTTAAACATTACTCTAATTCTCCTAGAAGCACAAGTATGATAGTGCATCAGTTATTCCAAAAGCCAATGAAAGGCTAAGTCAAAGTTCTTTATGAGCCGCATCTGTGCGTGCTTCTCCTGCTTCTGGCTGCTAAATGCAAAAACCTTTGTAATTTCACAAAGAAAAGTTTGAGGTGGAATGTGCACATCTCAAAACATATTTATTTTTGAAAGTACAGAGTTAAAAGTACAGCACAATAGTAGGGAAGCCACCTGCACAGTAATAGGCCATGCTCAGGGCTGTCAATGTGTTTCTTTGAATATGAGAACGTTGCTGGGCAAGCTTCTTTTAAAAAGGGGTCAGGGAGTTCCTTTCAATTCAATTCAATCCTGGAGTTTTGAACAGCGTGAAAAAACGAGTTGATGAAGCTGAAGCTCAAACTGCTATCAGGGCTAAGTTTGAAGGACATTTCTGCTTCAGAAATGTGTATTTCCAGGGGGTTGTCTAGTTCAGAAGAAAAAGTTCTAGGAAATTAATCTTGACTGACAGCGTGACTGATTTCTCTTCATTTTCTTCTACAATAAATCTACATTTGGAATGAATTTTACCATGATAAATCTTAGGTTTACAAACATTTCTAAGCAATATTTTATTAATAGAGGTGGAAAAACATTCCTTTCATCCTGAAGTCCTTTACAACCCGTATGTCATTTCTACAGCCTCCCCACTTTGGGTGTGCTCAGCAGATTGAATCCACAGCAGATGGAGCAGGGACGGAGCCAGCTAAACACTTCACATGTACTGGCAGACTTACTGACACCAGCAGAGGAGAGAGAAGTCTTGTTTGTTGAAAAGGTTGAACATTCTTTTTTTTATTGATATTGATATTTTTAATGTTCACTCAAGTTAGAGAATTTTGGTGGGACCATTAGACAACTTGTGTTGGGCCACTAAAAGACTGGTGACCAAACAGTTGCTAACAGCTACAAGGATATGAAATAACAGTTCACAGCCTGTTGCACCAGAACAAAACCAATACTTGAGCAAGAAGAAGCCATATGTTCTGGTTTTGCCGGGGTGGAATCCTAGACCAGCCATGGTCTGCAGTCCACTAGCAGTTTGGAGTCAGCCAGAGCAGCTGCCCTGAGTTGGCTAGAGGTGTATCTCATTCCATAAAGGCTGTAGTCAGTATAAGGGGGCAAGTTTGATGATGATTATTCTTTCTGTTCCTACTTCTCCCTATCTGTAGAGGATTTTGCTCATCATTCTGCTTTCTATTGTGACTGCTGTGGGCTCACTGGAGTGAGTATAACTTTATATTGGTATTAGTATAGCTGCTTCATTAAATAAATTTTCATTTCACCCCATAGGTATTAATTTCCTGATCTTCTTTCTCAGCTGTGGAGGGGTCACTGGGTGATAGAGCAGCTGCTGTAGTTTAGTCCTGGATATGGGGCAAATGTAGACACCATACTTTCACAGCATAGGCAATGCTATGGGAGTCAGAGGCTAAGCCCGCGTAAGTTTGTGGCATCATACCTGCATGAGCATTATTACCAAGGCACTTGCATTTGACAAGAAGTGTAGAGCCTGTGCACCCCTGAGCTCTCTCTGCAAGGTGTGAGTGGCTCTAGTTCCCAAAGCTGTCAGTGAGAAGCAAGGATGGAAGGACATCACACCCTGTTTGTAGCATTTACACAGGCCACTAAAAGCCAAACCAAGAGGTAAGAGCAAAGCAGCAGATTGAAAATGGGCATCATGAATTTCAAAGCACACTGGAGAAGCATGCATAATGAATTGCTGACAGCACAACCTGGTCACAATATGGGTCCTCACAAATTTAGCAGAGTCTATGCCAGCATTTAGGACAACCACGAGGTAAAGGAGATGAGGAGGTATGCAGAAGCATCTCTATCTCTTGGCATGAGGTGTAAACTACACTTGTGATATGGAGGTCTCCTCTGGCTCTCTTCTCAGTAAAAACTCGATTCAGGCTACAAAAAGCACTGGGCTGTCCAAACCTGCTGAATGAATGTCCCAGGGGAGTGAAAGTGGGAGGTACTTCTGAAAACCCTGGTCAATGGTCTTTTGTGCATTTAGATGCTTAAATAACTTTGGAAGTCTGACTCTTGAGTGATTAAGCCACCTTCTACAGGCAGTTAAATATTCTAAATGAAACAGTTTATTAGGCATCAGCACTCTGCTCCGAGTTCACGCTCATTAAGCAGAGTGTGGCCGGTTCCATGCAACCAGCGACTGAGGCCTATGGAAATGTGCTTTTTGGCTGAGAGGGCAGCAGCAGAGTCCAAAGGTTTGACCACGAGTCTGGGGCTGAGCTGTGGGTTTGTTCTCTGGTTTGGCCCTGGCTGCGGTGCAAATCTGGGCAAGTCATTTCATCCCTGTGTGCTTCCTGGTTGGAGCCCATAAGCACTAATCTAACACAAATAATAATGGAGAGCCATTTATAGTAGTTATTATTAAATTATAACCAAATGATTAGGAGGTTTTTAAATGGTGTTTCTGTTTCTCCTCTTGCATTTCTGAAAAGAATTTAAGAGTTACAAAAATGAGGAAATAAGAGTGAAAAGAGTTGAAAGTTCTGTTTCCCTCATGTAAAGAGTATCTCAGTATTTTTGCTGACTTTTGGCCCAAGAATGAAGACAATCAAAACATAGAATTACTGTATGCAAAAAAAATAAGGAAAGTGTGTGGGAGATAGCCTGTGTATGTAAGGATTTCTTGTTAAAATGGATTTTTGCTGAGCTTCTTAGAATTACTTGTTGTCTTGCAGCTGGGACAACTGGCACTGCTATGAACATGCAAGTGTGCGTAATGGATGATTCAGAGGGAACTGGAGCTAATACCTTCTGTGGGGTCTTACGGTCTTTATAGCCCAAACTGACATGAGATGTGTCTTCTTGCAAAAGAAAACAAAGTCACTGGAGTAAATTAATTAAACTGACTGGGTTGCTTGGAGATGGCTTTCTATTGCCCTTCCTCAGGCATGGAGTGTTACTTGGAGTTTTAAATGGTCCTGAGCAGTAAATAAGAGCCACAGTGGAACCATGAACAAGGAAACATGGGGACCCTGGCTGTCCCTGGATGACAACGAAGTTCCCTGCATGGTTTGCTCACAGAATTTTCAGTACAGTGGAGTCATTTTGGGGGGAAAAGTAAACCAAAGGGTTTTTTTTTTTTCTTATTTTGAAGACATCAGTTCTGTGTTGTTACTTCTTCTATCAGAAGGCAATGACTGGATGAAAGTTGCTCCACTCACAACAGCAAGACACATGTAAGTTTTTTTCACAGGTGGCAGAAAAGAACAAATATGTCATTCTGAGGATGTGCCTGTGTAAATTGTAAAACTTTCAATGGAAAACAGACATTTTAACCTGAAAAAGGCAAAAAAAAAAAAAAAAAAGAAGAGCAAAAGCTAAAGATAAAAAAACAGAAAGGAACAAGCAATGGGAGAAGAAACACACCCAAAAAAATTAAAAAGAGGGTAAAGAGGAGGGGGAAAAAACCCAACCCAGAAGAAAAAAAGATAAAACTTAGATGAGACCAGTAGGTGGGAGTGTTGACTTTATCCCAGTGCACTCACAAACCTTAACAGGGACTGTTCTGCGCAAGGGTAATTCCCATTAAATGAGCAATTCAATCTTATTTGTGTTTTGCTACTTCTTGATGCTGTCCTGTCACATACCCAAGTGAGCCCCCTTTCAGAAGGACTGTATAGTCCATACCTTACCTTTGGCATTGTCTTGCTTGGAGATGAAGAACATTCTCTGGTTTGTGGAGGTTTAGTTAAACCAGCTTAGATACCAGTCCCACAGGTAATGGGGAAACTACTGTTCACCCTGGCAAAGAAATCACAATGAGAGCAGAAAGGGCAAAACATGAAACCCCCTGTATTTGCACAGGGGAGAAAAATGGGAGCTTTAGAAATAAATGTTTGTATTGGGTTTGAAACTTAGGTATAGCTTTGGAAGCTCAGATCCATTTCAAGCAGGGCAACAGAATGAAAGTGAGGAGTAAACATGGGAAGGAGAGCTACTTCTATGCAGAATAGGGCTGAGAAATGTGTAATGTCTATGTTTCCAGTTTCCCTTCCCTTTGGTTGAGAAGCCATCAAGCATCCAAAACTGACACGGTGACTGTTTGTTTGGTACACATCTGTATTTGAGTTACCCGTGTTTAGGTAGCTGTGAGCTGTGGTGGGATTATGTTGAACCATGGTTTCTGGGAAAGTGAGGGCCACAAACATATCTAGTGCTCCATGAAGCACTGCAAGAAAGGGATATGGGAATGTATATGCACTCAGACTTGTAGGGGGTAGCATGAGATGAAAGGATGTAAATAATGGAAGCAAATCATTACAGCAGTATACAAAAGACAGAAAGGAACATAATAAAACCTGAAATATCACCTAAAATAATCACATTAGTAGAGGCTTGAATGGGTCTGGTGTTTTAAGAGGCTTTTTGTTTGGATTTTGAGGTCACTCTGCAGAGGAGACCTACTCTTAACTGCCACCACCAGTAAGAACAAAGCACAAAATGGTAATTTGCACTGGCTGCTTTGCAGTTTTGTTCTCATCTTTAATGCTGATTTACCACAAATCTTGGAATAAGATCTAGAGCATAACACTTCCTTTGGCATTAGAGGCAGAAAAATAAATTATTACCAAGATCTGCAGGGCAGGACGAGGAGAGCGGAGACTTGAAGTGAGAGGTGCTGTGAGCAATGAACCGTGGTGGCAGTTTTGTACAATAAGCATCAGGAGTCTTCAAAGCACTAACTTTTTCCTCTGTAAGCCTCCCATTTTTATTTTTTTTTTATTATTTTTGAAATCTAACCCCTCTACCCCTTCAAAGAAGCAGACTTTAGCATTTCCACCAGCATTCCCTGGTGCCAGGATTCCTGAAGAGCCCATGTATTGCATGCCCACTGCCTGCTGCAGTTCCAAGGAAGCCTGGGGCTGGTAACACTCCTGCACACCATTGAAGAGCTAAGCTTTATTCCTTAAAGCCTTGAGAAATAAATCAACCCATATCCTCCATATAAAACAGCTCAAACCTTTCCTATGAATCCCTTGAGAGAAAGCATTACATATTCCACAGCCAGCCCTTTAGGTAAAGCATAAAGTAAAAACATTTCAGTATGTAGGAAAGACTGTTGCTCTTTTGAAGAGGGAATGGAGCTGGTACTTCTCGTCTGTATTTAAGAATTTCTTTAGGCCCAAAGTCTGTTTGTTTTAAATAAGCATGCAGTACGTTTTTAAAGTGTTTAAGTGATTTCCAAAAGTCATTTAAGACTCTAAGACCACTGACCTTATAGCTGCTGGCCTCACAAGGGGATATTTTACTGAAGAACATTGAACATCTGCTCCTAATTAATTTACACCATTCAGAAGATGGTTATACAAAATCTGTCTAGGGCAAGGCTTTATGCTATATGGTTCACTGCAGCATCTTAGTTCTTCTGAGCTAGCTTATGTCACACAAAAGGGGCTGTTGGAGTCTGCAGTTGAAGATCACCTATGCTATCCAGCTTGACTACCTGTTTGTTTCCAGTTTTCTTTCTAGCACAGGTGACTTTGACTCCTCAAAAAAAATTATTCACCCTGGATTTTTTGTGCTTGCATCTACACAATCATTTGACTCTGCTACACCATTCACTTTAATGTAGTTCAAACTGTCTGTAAGGGCTGATTTTGCTAAGGATGGTTCTTAACTGGCCACATTTATTGCAGAGGGTGATGGGATGGAAAAATCTACTTGCAAAGGTTTTAATTTTGATGAATTGCTTTGTAATGAAATTCCAATTCAGACAATATATCATCTCCAGTAATGCTCACAAGCTTGAATGGGAAGGGCTATGCACAACAGCATACGGCCTTTAAAATAAAGATAAAATGTTTCTACACCTATATCAAGAGCTGTCTTGTAATACAGAAGCTGCATTGTATTTCTTCCAAATGTTATGGGTGATAGTCTGCTAATGTGCAATGACACTAAGAATGTGATTTTAGGACGTTTGTTTGTGGTTGTTTTTGGTGGGTTTTTTTTTCAGAATATAGGTCTTTTACTTTGTACTGTTTTCGGTCCCAGTTGTAATCTTGAACACCAGATCTCCAGCTTATCCTCTCAGCACTCCTGAAAATGAAGAAAGTACATACCCATATTGAAAATGACAGATATGCCATTTCTTGTAGATCAGTAACCCACACACCTCATGATCCTCTGATGCTCCATGACAGCTTGAAGAGGGCTACTGTAGTTAAACTGGTATTCAGTAGAATAGAATAGAATAGAATAGAATAGAATAGAATAGAATAGAATAGAATAGAATAGAATAGAATAGACCAGGTCGGAAGAGACCTTCAAGATCATCGTGTCCAACCTATCATCCAACACCACCTAATCAACTAAACTATGGCACCAAGCACCCTATCAAGTCTCCTCCTAAACACCTCCAGTGATGGTGACACCACCACCTTCCAGGGCAGCCTATTCCAATGGGCAATCACTCTCTCTGTAGAATTTCTTCCTAACATCCAGTCTGAACCTCCCTGGTGCAGCTTGAGACTGTGTCCTCTTGTTCTGGTGCTGGTTGCCTGGGAGAAGAGACCAGCCCCCACCTGTCTACAACCTCCCTTCAGGTAGTTGTAGAGAACAATAAGGTCTTCCCTGAGCTTCCTTTTCTCCAGGCTAATGAACCCCAGCTCCTTCAGCCTCTCCTCATAGGGCTTGTGTTCCAAACCCCTCACCAACTTTGTTGCCTTTCTCTGGACACATTCCAGCAAGTCAACATCTTTCCTAAACTGAGGGTCCCAGAACTCAACACAGTACTCAAGGTGTGGCCTAACCAGTGCAGTATACAGGGGCAGAATGACCTCCCTGCTCCTGCTGGCCACACTGTTCCTGATACAGGCCAGGATGCCATTGGCCCTCTTCAAAGCCTGGTATTCTTGACAGTCACTTGAAATTAAAGACAAGGCCTGCTTGGAGTAAAAGTGAAATTTATATTTGTGTCAAATGTCTGTTGAAAATACCTGCAAGGATCAGTAGCCTAGCATAGAAGTTTTTCTAACAGAAAACTATATTTGGAGAGAAGTTTGCCGTAGTTGCTCCATGAATAAAGCATCCTATTAACTCCTCAGCATGTTTGTATCAGGAAAATCCTGCCTTACGGCCAAATTAGATCCTTAATTATTGTCACACAGTACTTCCTTCTCAGTCTTTGAGCAAAGCAATCGGAAATAAGATCTCAAGAACTGACAAGGCCCAGGTAAGAGTTTGAATCCTAATGGCTACTCAAATATCCAAGTTAGTTATTGCCATGGCTTCTGCTGTCATTTCAACCTGGAAGCTACATTTGGAACTAACACATCGCGTGTTTCATTATCTGCTTTGATCAGTTTCCATAATTTCCATGTTCTTCTCTGTGGGGACCTCTGAAATGCCTCTCAGGTCTCACTCCTGAGTAAGCACATAAGCAATTAAACAATTGTGGAGGTGTCTGGCAAAAGCTTGCTATTAACTTTATTAACCGGGGTTATTGAGTCAGGTTAATATCACAAAGAATTTCTGGCTGCATATTGCATGTTCCTGATGTTCTGTGCTATTTGGTTAGTGAATGGCCTTGCAGACCCTGCACACAAAGTTCTGTAAGCTGAACCCCAGTATTTTGTTTCAGTAAAAGGAAGGCTAGGAAGCAGAAACTAATCCTGGGTCAATTTGTATTTGGACTGCACATCCACCCACCTCAGGAATGAAGCCAAATGCAATATAAAAAGGCAGTCTTTCACCCACTGAAAATGCAGCCAGCCAGCCACACCTATGTGTGGCTGGAGCTCTATAGGCCCTTCCAGTCTCACCAGTGTTCTAATTAAAAAAAAAAAAAAATAAAAAAAAAATTATAATCAGGGCTTAAATTCCATTTAGGTTAGTAGAACTGGAGACCAAAAGGGCCTAGATTATATAGTGAAACCTGTAAGTCACAGGCTGTTAAATTTTACTCAGTTGCCCTGTTGAGCTCAATAACTTTTATTTGACTAAAGCAGTTTGTTTGGCTTCCAGGAAGGCAGCGATCTTGATCTGAATGATACAGAGGCAGAAAGCTACTATTTCTGTTTGTGATTAAATGCATATGTCGATATTGACATGGTCTTTTTCAGGATCTGAACATTAGATTTTTAGCTTGGAGGATAGGATCCTGCAAGCCAGAACGTAACCTGTCACCCAGGTGACAAGAGTCATCATGTGATCCATGTGGTGTTGAGAAGAGTAGAGGAGAAAGGAAGGAGAGGAAGGCACTTGAACACACACCAGGTCTGGTTCAGCTCTGCCTAACACATGCACACTCCCTGCAAGAGTTCCATTTAAAAAAAAACCCAAACATGTCTTGTTATTAATCCCCTAATTTGCACAAATACCTCAGATGTGTAATGCTTTCCAAACCACAGTTTAAAGACTCACATAATTAACACAGCAACATGAACCACTGCTATTCTAGCTGTGGGAAAAAAAAAAGAAACAAAATAAAAACCCACACACACAAAAAAAAACCCACATAAAAAAGGGGGGGTTGGTGCTAAAGTGAGATTAAGATACAGACTGAAAGAGTGAATCACTCACACATTGTGTAAGTTGATTTGAAGGCTCTGTTTTATGAACACAAATTATTTAATAGCTAAAATAAATTACAAGGGCTGATAATCCAGACTCAGAATTCCAAATGACATCTTTTTGGCAGGCCAGCTGACTGCTTCTCAAAAAGATAAGAAAATGAAGACTTTCCTTTTAGCAGAAATGGAATGCCTTGTGTTTCGTACTATAAATCAGTTCAGAACTACAGATGTAATTTGCTGGTTTACCAATACCCCACCTAGCATTTGTTTTACATTATTTTTAGAGAACATTAGAAACCCTGCTGAAGGCAGAGAGTTATAAACCAGTGCAGCTGAACAGCCACCCAAGAGCAGTCTTCAAGCTCCAGATAAGCGTACTGATCATACTTGAGCTGTATAAAAATGAGGTTTTAACATTTCAGTTACCCTCATTTATGTATCTTCTTCTGGTCTGGGTAGCTATTGTTTTCCAGTTTCCTTCTCTACAGCTTGGATAGCTTGCAGAACTTTTGGAGGAAATATTTTAGAGCTCCATCCAGTGAAAGATTGATATGAAGCCATTTAGCTTAATAAATGTCTTTCCATTGACTGAAGTAGCTTGCTTCTAAGTTCATGGTTCACAGGCTCACTGTTTAAATGACTGCACTGAAGTTTGGGTTGATGAAATGAGATGACTGTGTTATTTATTCCTTTTTATTAATTCAGCCTGCCAAGTGCCAAGCAGTGCTTTGGTTACTGTAGTTTTCCTTGATCACTTTCTTGATGAACTTGAGAGAGAATCTGATTCAAAGCTCATGGAGCTCAGGAAGTGGTAGATCGAGAGCATTGGTTAGGCCGCACCTTGAGTCCTGTGTCCAGTTCTGGGCCCCTCAGTTTAAGAAGGACATTGAGACACTTGAACATGTCCAGAGAAGGGCAACAAGGCTGGTGAGAGGCCTTGAGCACAAGCCCTATGAGGAAAGGCTGAGGGAGCTGGGATTGTTTAGCCTGGAGAAGAGGAGGCTCAGAGGTGACCTCATTGCCCTCTACAACTGCCTGAAAGGTGGTTGTGGCCAGGAAGGGGTTGGTCTCTTCTCCCAGGCAACCAGCACCAGAACAAGGGGACACAGTCTCAAGCTGTGCCAGGGGAGGTTTAGACTTGAGGTGAGGAGAAAGTTCTTCACCGAACGAGTCATTCGTCATTGGAATGTGCTGCCCAGGGAGGTGGTGGAGTCACCATCCCTGGAGGTGTTCAAGAAGGGACTGGACGTGGCATTTGGTGCCATGGTCTAGTCATGAGGTCTGTGGAGACAGGTTGGACTCGATGATCCTCGAGGTCTCTTCCAACCTTAGTTATACTGTGACACTGTGATGCATCAGGTGTGATCTAGAGTCCAGGCCTGGAATTCTTCCTTAAGCATGTACAATCATCAGCAGCTCTTGCTGTGCTGGCTGTGGGGAGGACTGAGACACTTGGAGAATGAATCTAAAGGAAGATATCTTGCTCTCTTACAATGAAAAAGATGACACACAGAACCTCATTGTATATAGCCTAGAATTTAATTTCTTTTTTTTTTTTTTTTAATTTTTTTTAATGAGGTCTCTATTCCCTGGGTGGAGTTTGCACCTGGCAAAAAATTTGCCAAAATGAAAACATGGTTAAAATGGGGGTGTAAAATTCTGTTTGCAATTTCCCCCCTCCTGTCAAAAATAAAAATAAAAATAAAAAAAAATCTAACCACTCTTTTCTGTAGAGATCCTATTTTTTTACACTGTGCATTGCTGTCCACCTCATCCCAGTCCCTAGGAAGTGCAGGTGGATACCAGGAAATGGCCTTTACTAGAAGGATAATGCAGGCTAACAGTGACAGTCCAACACCTTAACTAAACTGTTATTGTATTTCTAAAAGTTCCAGGAGTCTCCTTCAAGCTTTGTCAGGGCTCTGTGGTTTCTGTTTAAAATAACAGCAGATTTTTTCCAGCAGTTGAATGGGCTAGCCCTGTGTGCAGGTTGGGAGGTTTCTCACATTTCCACCTTGCAGTCAAAAAGTTTTCTGGCGGCAAGAAGTGCTAATTTAACAAATTTCTTTCCACTGCCATTTTGCCAGCAGGCAACTAGCAACATCCCCAGGTATTCAAAGCAGAGGTGATGTCAAGAATGGAAAAAAGCAGATTTTATCCCAAGCAGTTTGAGGCCACTCAAAGATCCTGTCCTGGGAATCTTTTCCCAATTTTGCAGAAAGCCAGTACTGACCTGATACCAGTTTGCATTTAAATGAGTGTTGGCTCAGTTGCCCTCAGGCAGAATAGTGTAATATTTTGGATGAGGTCCCTGCATGTGTGGCACTGAAAATCCACCTAAGTCAACCTATTTTCTCCTGTATATCTGCTTCCTTTTCCTTTTTTCTGACCCTTGTTCCTTGTTCTCCCAATGGCCAAAATACTATTTCTTTTGAAGTGGCACAGGAACTTCCTGTAAGTCTGATGAAATACCTTTCTGTGTTTGCCTCTGAGCTATATATCCTGGTGCAAAAAGCACAGCATGGTTACAAAAGCACACCATTCAGGCCCAGCCATAGGGATTTCCATAAAACTGTTGTTTGCCTGGATGCAAGGAACAGCAGCACCATGGCTCGAAGGGAATACAGACTGGACCACAAGCAGAGTGGGATTCAAAGAAATTAACCACCAGAATTAAACATATACTTCTGCTAACCAGCTGGCTCAGCCACTCCAATGGCTGATATGATCCACTAAGCAGAGACACTACCTCATGGTCTATAACCCATGAGTCAGTGAAAGCCTCTGACAAAGATGAGCAAGTAATTGTGGCCTCCAAAATTGTCAGACTTATCGATAGGTTCAGTGGTGGGACACAGGTAGCTGATGCTGTCACTGCCTTGCACATGTGGGCCAATTTTGTCACCAAGACTATAGTCAAGCACTTCAGCATGATGGCTCAAGTGCTGTAAGGCAAATCTTTCCTCACACTTAACCTAGAAAATTGTTTTGCTTTAATAATCACAATAAACACTGAATGTTTGGGGCTAGATCCTCTGGTGGTCCTTTGCTGCTAGAGAGCCTAATGTGGGCAGGCTGCAGCAAAGAAAAAGGTAAGAACTTCAGTTATGCTCAGGGAGGTTACGGATGTAGCACTGGAGCCTACAACACAAAAACTGTTGGAAAGAGCTGTGGTTAGAAGATCTGGTCCCTGGAGCCTACAGAAGCCAGAAATGAGTGTAATGGAAATGTCACTGCTAATCTGCCCTTTAAAACAAACAAAACCCCAATCCAACATACCCTCATTCTTATGGCAGTAGCCTTAAGCTGATTAAAACTTGAAAATACATACTTGGGATTTTTTTTTCCTGAGGCTGTGGCTTGCCAGAGGCCTTTCTTACATTAGTACGTGGCTGTCCTTTAAAATGCAATGTGGGTCTGTTGCTCTGGGGGAGTGCTGGGAATTTGCTCTTTTGGTGCTGTGCTAAATGTGCAACAAATGCTTTTATCTGGATTGTAACAGCACTGCCCTCCCCTGTGGCTTGGCAGCTGGTGCTTGAAGCAGCTCAGATCTGTTGCTGTTGCTGGACCTTGGATCACTGCTGGGGAAAGAGATGGGTGAGAAAAAGCCGTAAGAAGTGGGGGCCTGGTCCTCTTTGCTGAGCAGCTCTCTTCAAGCTAAGGCACTTGTCCTTGGGCCTTGTGCTTGGCCATGTGCCTCACTGATCCAGGTACTGGATGTGACATGCAGACTTGACTTCCTGATGGCCTCATCTTTACCTCACTACTAAAGCCTTCTCTGGTGAATTAGACTTGGTTAACCCTCATTACTGCCACAGGACCTGCCTGCTCTTTGTTTCAGGATGCTGTAGTACTGCACCCCTTGTCAATAAGGCCATTGTCCCCAGCTCCCAGCCTCACCCCAGTGTTTCCCGAAACTGGGGTTGTCACGACAGTTTGTTCAGCCGTTAACTTTAAAGCAGAGCAAACAGTGTGGGGTCGAGCAACAGGGAAGTGGTGAAATGGGTGAGGCAACAGTCATCTATCAGAGAGCAGGGACTTAGTTCTCTACTCTCTGATTGCAGTTCTGCTACCTATACATAGACCACATGCTCCCAGAAGAGAGTCCTCTAAAACAGAATAAATCTTTGGCTGCAGTAGCCAGTGCCATCTCAGACCTTGCCTGCCCCTTAAAGAGTTGTGGGAGGTCAGTGGGATGCTTTGTTACTGACTCTGGGGAGGTTAAGATCCCAATCCTAACAAAACACTAGAAGGCTAGAGACAACCTTGAAGCATCAAGTAGAATGCCTCTCATCCAAGGCATGTTCCAGTGTAGCAGGTCATTCCTGATGAATATTCATCTCGTCTGTTACTAGAGAACTAAATTATGGAGCTGCCACACTCTGCCTTTGTAAATTGATTTCAGTGCTGTAGATTCATAGTATCATGGTATCACAGTATCAGTCAGCGTTGGAAGGGACCACAAGGATCATCTAGTTCCAACCCCCCTGCCATGGGCAGGGACACCCCGCACTAGATCCGGCTGGCCGGAGCCTCATCCAGCCTGGTCTTAAACACCTTCAGGGATGGGGCCTCAACCACCTCCCTGGACAACCCATTCCAGGGCTTCACCACTCTCATGGTGACGAACTTCCTCCTCACATCCAGCCTGAATCTCCCCACCTCCAGCTTCATTCCATTCCCTCTAGTCCTAGAACTACCTGAGATCCTGAGAAGTCCCTCCCCAGCCTTCTTGTAGGCCCCCTTCAGATACTGGAAGGCCACAATAAGGTCACCTCAGAGCCTTCTCTTCTCCAGACTGAACAGCCCCAACTCTTTCAGTCTGTCCTCACAGGAGAGGTGCTCCAGCCCTCTGATCATCCTCATGGCCCTTCTCTGGACACCTTCCAGCACCTCCATATCCCTCTTGTAATAGGAGCTCCAGAACTGGACGCAGTACTCCAGGTGGGGTCTCACCAGAGCTGAGTAGAGGGGGAGAATCACCTCTCTTGACCTGCTGGCCACACTTCTCTTGATGCAGCCCAGGATCTGATCGGCTTTCTGGGCTGCAAGTGCACATTGAGAGCTCATGTTGAGCTTCTCGTCCATCAGCACCCCCAAGTCTCTCTCCTCAGGGCTGCTTTCCAGCCAGTCACTGCTCAGCCTGTATTTGTGCCTGGGATTGCCTCGACCCAGATGCAGGACCCTGCCCTTGGTCTTGTTGAACCTCATGAGGTTGTCTTGTGCCCACCTCTCCAGCCTGTCAAGGTCCCTCTGGATGGCATCCCTTCCCTACAGCATGTCTTAACATTAAAATCATTTCCCCCACATCTACTGCATCTAGCTCTCTCCGTTAGGAGCACAAAGAACAGATTTCTGCCAAACTCTTTGTAGCAGCCTTTTATGTATTTGAAGGTTGTTCTGGTCATTCATTCCACATTTTTTTCCTCTGTTTCTGTGTCATGTTTTCTAGAATTCTGATAATTGTCATGGCTCTCCTCCAGCTTCTCGATATCCAGCACCAAACACACAACACCAGTTGTTACTTTTATACCTAATAATATACCAGGATTACTTAGGGTATTTACAGACCACACACCTGTATCTATACTGTGTTTGCCTATTTCAGATACAATACACTGCTGTTGACTCCTTTAAAATCTTTATACTTCCTTCTACATCAGCGTTCTTTATCCTGTGCTTTTGAAACCTGTTTATGAGTTCCCCACAAATGCAGGGGTTTACAGGTGTCATTGTTGAATTAATCTGATTTGTCCCCACATTTTTACTTTTTTTTTTAATTTATCAAGACCACCTTTAGAGATAATTTTGATTTCTAATTTAACTTATTTGCATTCCCCCTCAGCTTCGTGGAACTCTCTCTATTCCACCTTCCAGACTGTTAAAGAACATACCATCTCATACAGATCCATTCCTTTGCTATGGATCTTATTTTCCAACCACTTTTTAGCATTTTCTTTTTAAATTCCCTTTTTTCTCCCTTGGACAAGCCTTCCAGGAAGTGTTACCCAACAACTCTCTGGATAAGTGAAACCTGTCCTTCTGAAATCCTGTTTGCTTTTACTGTAATGTTGCCTCTTTCCAGCCCCAAGGAAATGTGAATTCTGTCATTTCTCCATCACTGGCACCAGGTTCCTCTTTGAGCAGCTCTACTACATTCCTCTGTTTGTTGGGTTGAAGCCAGCACTCTGTGACAGACCAAAAGGAGGGCTGCAGGGGTCTGACTCTGTCAGCACCTAGCAAACAGTTAATGCATTGTAAAAGGGGTAATAAAGAAGTAATTTTATGTATCATTCTTCTGAGTTTGGTCACAACTAATCATAGAATGTTTATCCCAGGCACACAAGACCATGGGCAGGTTTTACCCACTAGAAATATGCATGTTCAAAATAACAGCATTAATTCTTACATGACCACTTAGCCACAAATAAAATGCAGAGGAATATATAAAGAGTGTGAATAGTGTGTATCTAGCCAAATGCAGGTGTTGCTACAAAAAACATAGTTCCAGCAATGTTAAGAGTCCCTTCTGGTCCATATTTTGAGTCTCTTACATTCTGCTACTGATTCATTCTGCAACTGCAGAGACAACTTGGAAAAAGAAGCACTGATAGATATTTGAACCTACCTTCTAAGTGAATAATCCAGACTAGGGGACAGTGATTTCTACTTTTTTTTAAGGTTTGTTGTATTTAGGTTTTGTTTTGGGTTTTGTTATTGTTGTTGTTGTTTTTAGTGTTTTTTTCCCTGCCAAGATTTTTTATAACTTAGTTTTCTACTCTCTGCCCTACCCTGAATTCAATAACAGATGCTTCCTCACTACCCTGTTTCAGTTAATTCTTTGAATAGCTAATGCTTGCTTAATGTGAACTCTCTTAACAGAGCCCATACCACTCTGTGACTGCATTGTTCTTTTCCCAAGGTGGTCTTTTTTATAGTGTGAGAAACACAGGGTTGTTGTTTTCTTTTCTGATTAGAAGTCTTTTGGATGAGATTTATGTAAGGATTTGGGTGTGTATTAAATGGTATTTGTGTAAGGCCAGAAGAAGAGAAGGCCTGTTCTATATTCTGATGGCTTTCCAGAGAAGCAGTCTTTGATGTCTTCAGTTGTGTGAGTGGACTAAATGGTTTCAACAAGGATACAAACTCTGCTTTGTTCAAACTTTCTCCCCGTAAAGAAAATGTCACTAAGAAAAAGATGAATCTCGGCACGTGTCATAGATGACTGTGCCGATGACACAAATGACTGTGCATGTGTAATGCCAGTAAATGACATTCTTAGACAAACCTGGCCTTGCAGTAGTTAACTTTTCTTTAGATAGACTTTCAGGGCTTCACATAAGTTTTAGTTCTTCAGGGAAAAACAAAGTGAGTCAAACAAATAAGATTTTGTCCAGACATTTCACATCAAAGTTTCTCATCCCAGTCGGGCCCACTGATTTGCTGTTGTTTTTCAAATCTGTTAGTTAATTTCTGACATCATTTTTTCTATAAGGTGTGTTTTTGTATTGCTGCTATGCAGCTGGAAGCACTGGATGTGAAGATCATAGAATGGCTTAGGTTGGAAGGGACCTTAGAGATCACCTACTCCAAACTCCCTGCCATGGGCAGAGATGCCTCTCAACTAGACTTGGCTGCTCAAAGCCTCATCCAACCTGGCCTTGAAGAGGGATCCACAACCTGTGAGGTCAAGCCATTCCAGAGTATTACCACCCTTGTACTGAAGAACTTATTCCTGAGATCCAGTCTAAACCTACTCTCCCTCTCTTTAAAACCATTCTCCCTTGTTCTATTACCAGACGCCCTTATAAAAAGTCTCTCTTCAGCCTTCCTGTAGGATCCCTTCAGGTATTGGAAGGCAACTATAAGGTCCCCACTGCTGGGAGTCTTCTCTCCTCTAGGCTGAACAACCCCAGTTCCCTCAGCCTATCCTCATAGCAGAGATGTTCCAGCCCTTGAATCATCTTCATGGCCCTCCTCTTGTTTCAGCAGCTCTGTGCCCTTCTTGTGATGGGGACACTAGAACTGGATGCAGTGTTTCAAGAGCAGAATAAATGGTATGAATCACTTCTCTTGACCTGGTGGCCACACTTTCAGCTTCCCTCTTTGGGACATTCCTAAAATATACAAAGATGTTTATTGACTCTACCAAGACTACAGTTTTTTAGTTTCCTCAATATTGACTGTGAGACTTCTTCTTGAAGAGTTGCCAAAATCTCCCTTAAAAGTCTTGTGACTTGTGCATGCTGAAATAATCACATTGGTTGAAAGTGTTTCTGATCAGTCATGCACAGAGAATTCTCCATCTTGTTCCGGGGAAGAACCTGTTTCTTCTCTCAGGTGTTGTAACTCCATTGGCTCCAATCCAATTAGCACTGACTTTCAGAGCTGTAAAGCACAATCACATACATGAACACATTGCTGGGCCTGATACTTTGTGTACTCATGGCTCTTTACCCCTTTCTGGGAACGAAGACAGACATTTATTTGGTGTTTCTTACAGAAACAATGCCCATAATTAGGTAGCTCCAGTGCTGGCTGAGATACAAAGGAGCAACTGTTAATTATTTCCATGTGCTTGAGGAACACACTGCACCGAGGGCTGGCTTGCCTGCAGACCACAAGCAGCGAGGCACTAGACTGACACTACCATGTTCTTTTTTTTAACAAAACTGTATTTCTTCTCGAGTCAGGGCTTGGCTGGGATCCATGGCTGCTCTACTCAAGCCCAAGGGCACACACAGACCTGGCTGTCCCTGCCTGCTGCTGGACTCCCCTGACTCTGCTTGTGGCCCAGGACCCTATGTCCCTGAGGCCATCAACCCCTGCCCCAGATCCCCACAGCCCTGCCCAACTGCGTGGGGCCACCACACATAGCTCACCACTGCTGCAAGGCTCCTCTTGATCACACAGATGACAATAAAATGGATCAAGGCTGAAAAGGGGAGGCCTGCCCCAGCCTCCCCTTGTGAAATGATGAACTTGCCTTGCGAAAGCTCCTCCTGTTCTTCCAGGCTGCAAAGTAGCCTTTTCAGTGGTCCAGAAGTAAACAGACTACTCAAAACTCCACCAACATTGCCACCCATGCTGTGCCTGAACCGAGCAGAGGAGGGATTGAGGTTCATGTGCTCAGTCATGGTGCTATTTCAGCCTTGAGTAAATCTTCCAGACATAAACCTTTAGGATAGAAACAAATGGTGACATAAAGCTCTGCCTGGATCCTGCTCTTTCATCAGCTGTACTGCAGGGTGCCATCATTTTGCTGTCATGTGAGAGAGGAAAATGGCACTGGCACTGCCTTTGCCTTTGAAACACCATGCTGTACAGAGTGCTGCAGGAATTACTTCGTGACAGCACCAACAGGAAGTGGGTTTCTGCTTTTCAAAAGATGCATTTTTGCCAAGAAGTTAGCAAATCTGGCCAATCTTACCAACCCCTTCAAAAATAAGCAGGCAAGCATTTTGGAAGAGGAAAAAGAGGCTGCAAGTACTTTGTGGGCTGGGCACAGGCCATGAATGTTGAAGACAAACAGCTCCAGCTGGGAGCCAGTACGGCCAAGAATTTACACACACACACACCCACCCCACTTCTCCGATGCATTTGTGGCACTGATGTCTGAACTTCTCACATCTGCATTTGCGACCGAGAAGGTTCTACTGGAAAGAAATAGTACACCCTGTGGGGAGAGGTCTGAAGTACAAGATTTGTCAGAAGCACAAGAACTTACCTGAGAGGCAAGGGATGCCACACTGCTTGCTTACCTTCAAGCCCTGGACTTGAGGCTCACCGTCCAGAATCACCCTCTGAATCCTGTTTCTGCTATGCCTGCCAGTTGCTATGTCAGGGCATTGAGGTTGTGGGTCACTGCACACGCTCTCATATATTCTAGCCAACAGTAATAAAAAACAATTATGAGACTTTCCATCAATTCATCCTTTTGGTTTTGCCCACTCTTTATTTCCTTGTGAGATTTGGTGCTCTTCCTTCCATGGCTGCTTATTCTTACTCCAGCATTTGCATCTTCTTTCACATCATGCTGTATCTCCCCTGGACTTCCCCTCTCTCATCCTCCACATACCCTTCCACACCCTCTATTTCTGTGTAGACAATCAGTACCATCATTTTCTGCCACCACTTTAAAACAGAGAAGTAGAAGAAATCCTTTCTGTAGTACTTATAGTACAGTTTCCTTGCTTGCTTCTTTCCTGCAAGCACAACAGATTCACAAAAGATTCTGAAACCTCACCTAGCCACCTTTCCAAATCCCAATCAACAGTGCAGCCACATCCCTATTCAAATGTGATTTGTAATCTAATACACTTCCTCCTATTATTCCTTTCTTCCTTACTCTCAGCAACTTTTATTTGCTCTTTAATTTTACCTCTGCTTCCTCCTTGCTAATTTTCCATTATTTTATGGTTGACTTCAATCAAACTAGTTTGACTTCCATCAGCTCTGCTCTCCACTCTTCTTTCCCTGGGAGACATGTTTTCATTCACTACCAACAACAAGCAAATATCTTTATATATGTCCTATCACTTTCTCACCAGTTCTTGGGGTGGCAGTTTTAAAGTTAAGGTCACACATGCTATTCTTTTTGACTCCTCAGAACTTGTTAGTCTGATGATTTGCTGAGCATAAAACTTTTACTGAAAACCCATACTCACACAAGTGTCTCCTATTACAGGGCTTCAAGGGGGCTGGAGGTGCAAACATGTCAGTCTGATGTCTCCTCTTCACATGAGGAGTTTTTGAGGCCAGAGCCAGGTCCACACAGAGGCGTGAAAAAGCAATTATGATGTGGACAGACATAGCTCTAAGTCAGGGAGCACATGCAGTGGTACAGGTGCCGGAAGCAGCAAGAAGACATCAGTGCAGGCTGGCACTCAGAGTGAATATTAATCCTGGGGTCTCTGGGGGTTGCTGGTCCAGTTTTCAGTTCCAGTCTGTCATAAATTGCTGTCAACACCAGAGCAACTTAGGTAAAATCTAGTACCTGTGCTACAATTGAGCCTTCAGTCTCTTCTGTGAATGTACCTCAGTAGGCTTTAGTGACAGAAACATCTTTGTGCATTAATCCTGGAATATGCCCCAGAGCATGCCAGGGGCAGACCTAGTAGGATTAGGGTAGCTGGCTAACAGTGTCTGCAGTGACCACTGCCAGACTTATAAATGGAATAGAAATGTAAATGAGTTAAAAGGTTTTGTTTTTTTTCCAATTCAGTTAGCTGGAGCCTGAACTGGGCTACATCCTGTTTGGCTTCATCTGCCTGTGTCTAGTATAAGCGTTGACCAAAAATATAAGCATGAACCCTGATAAAGCGTTCTCGGTCTGGCTGAGTTGCTCCCCTTGAAGAAGTGACACAGACTGCAGAGGATTTTACTCTGAATCATTTGGAAGCACATGTGCTGATCAGGAAGTTTGTACTCCAAAGAGGGGAAGAGCCCAAGGAGTATTTCACCTGGGAGTACAATCACAGGACAAGGTGGTCATTCAGCTGAGGGACTTGATTAATCAGGAGAGTTATGAAAGGTGTGAACCAGTCTCCTTCTTCTGGTGCAGTTCCTTTAGCAGTCAAGGGAAATGGCACATCTGAAAAATAGTTCTTGCGGGATATTGGACAATTGGGGAAGGAGAAATCCTGTTCAGGGAAAAGGACCAGAAAAAGCCTCTTAACTGCATGTGGAAGCCCTACTGGTAGGAAGTCTTCTTGCCCAGCTTCAGGATTGACATTGTCAGCTCCATTCAGTGCTGTCTTGAGCAGAGCATAGTAGACTAATGGACTGACAGAGAATAGTAGAAATGACAAGCTTATCTAGACACATAAAGGACAGTTTTCAATGTTGTAGCTCATGCAATGCTTTAGGCAACTCTTATCTAGTAGAAGATCTATGTACATAAGGCAATACAGAAAACTTGCTCCAAACTCCCTCTAATGTAAAGTCCCACTTTTTTTTTTTTCTTTTGTGTGCTTTATTTTTGGGTCACTAAGTTCTGAAAGTCTCAGATTTTTAGGCTTTTTTATGTCTCCATTGCCATTTTAAAACTGAGGTGTCCCACTTCATTAGAATCTCACCTTGTACACTCACAAAGCAATCACCGGAGGGATGAAACCAGTGTGCAAAGTAGTAGCCAAACTGCATGTACTTTGGGAAAAGGCTTCAGAAATGATGCAGATAAATGATATCTTGCAACTGAGTAACTGTGGCATAATACAGTTCCTCCATTCTATCACATAATAGGGCCTGGAACAAGCTGATGTAAACGATGAGCTTGAGGCAGTGTGAAAAATGTTCAGGTTTTCAATGTACAGTTCTATTTGGAAGACAGCAAAGGCATCTATTTTTTAATCACCCCCCTCACTCCCCCTATATTATTAGCTTTTAACACCACAAAATAATTTTTCACAACATGCAACAATAAGCCATAATAATAGTAAAATTATGGTGCTACCATTGTCTGCACACATAGAGGGCTCACTATCCAAACATGCAATAAGGAATCTGGTGTGATAGCCTTCAGGGACTGACAGTAAAATCAGTACAGGCAGGTCCCTTCTTCCTTGTAGCTGCATCCACATGCTGCTTCAGTGAAGAGGTGCTGGTGCTGTCCTTTACTGAATCATAATCGCACACTGATTTGCGTTGAAGGGACCTTTAAAAGCCATCTGTCACCTCTCTGGACAACCTGGGCCAGGATCTCACCACCCTGTGTCAAAAATTCCTCTCTACCTAGCCTGACTCTCCCAGTTTTAGTTTAAAACGGTCGGCGCTTGGCCTTTCACAACACACCCCGCTAAAAAGCCTGTCCCCATCTTATCGGCATCTTTATGTTTGGAAAGGCAACAAGGTCTTCCTAGAGCCTTCTGTTCCTTCGACTGCACAGCCCCAACTCTCATCATCACCAGAAATATTTATTTCCCCCTTTTCCAGAGCCTTTGGGTCACTTATGAACAGGCGAGTAAGCACGGGAGGACCAGCAAGCTCAGCTCTCTGTTTCTGGGGGCTGAAGGATCCTGCGCGTTCTCACAGCGAGCCGCTTGCGCTCTGGGACGCTCCTAGGTGTGCTGTCTGGTGTTTCACACAGCCAGGACGGGCCGGCGTGCCCGGCGAGGTGGCAAGACCTCAGCTCCTCCAGGCCGCAGGGGGCACTGAGCGCCGCACGCCACTCCTGCTCACGTGGCGCGCCGGTGACACGCGGTCCGGAAGCCGGCGTCTCTGCTTCGCTCAGGCCTGGGTCCCCTCCCTGCTGCCCGCCCTCAGCCAATCAACGCACCCGCCTCCGACCCTGGCTGCGGGGCCGCGCGGGGAGGAGCAAGGAGAGGGGAGGGCGGGCACAGGCGGCACGGGAGCGCGGAGATGCTGTGGAGGCGGCGGGCGGAGCGCCGGAGGTAGCCCGTGGGCAGCGGCAGCCCATGTGCGAGCCCTGCTCTGGGCGGGAGCCGTCTTCCCTTCAGCGCCCGCCCCCAGCACCCTGCGTCTACCCCCGGCAGCCGCGCCTCCGCCTGGGCTGTCCCCTACACCTGGGCCGCGCCCGCCGCTGCCAGGAGGATGGCAGTACAGCCGGCCCTGGAGGCGTGTGCCTGCTCCGCGGCAGTGGGTGACGACGGCGAAGAGATGAACGGCAGGAAGGTGGCTCTTATCACCGGCATCACCGGACAGGTAACGCCGGGAGGCTCCCCTTCGGACTGGGCTTTCTTCGCCCGGGGCCCCGGGTCTCGCCGGGCTTCCGTGGCCAGATCGGCCGTGAGGCGCATGTGGGCAGCCGCCACTGAGGCCGTGTGTGGAGCGGCGGCGGAGAGCTGCCGGGCACGTTCATTTGCAGCCCCTGGAGCACCGTGTAACGGAGCTCCATGCCTGTTCCCCCTCTCTTGGCAGCTGCCGCCGCTGACTTCGCAGCGTGCCGGAGCTGCCGGTTGGGTCAGGGACGGGCAGGCGGCCCCGATGATGGGCTTCCTTGGTCTCGCTCGGGCTGGTCTTCCGGGGGCTGGAGTGGTGCTACTCAGTGTGTGTGAGGGGGGAACATCGCTCTACAGTTCGGGTTTGGGCCGCCTTGTGGTAACTTGTACCAGGAGCTGGTGAGGAATCCGCTGAACCTGTGCTGCGGTGAGGTGTGAAGTGTCAGGGAAGAGCTACACCGATGAGAAACCGGACAAGGACAGTTTGGGACCCTTCCTTTCGACGACCTGAAGTGGTTGAAGGCACCAGTGCAGGTGTGAGGCAACCCGCAGCTGGGCTTGGCAACTTGATCCGGGTTGTCACTCAGAGGGTCTTTATCAGTTGTCTCTTTGCCATGCCGGGCAGCCTCACATTTGCCGTTATTACCTACTTTATACCCAGACCTGAACAGAGGAAAAAAGCATCTCCCCAGGCTGCTTGTTTTGCATTCATGTGTGTTCATTGCAGTCTGCAATTCTTTTGGCTGTATTACTCATAGGGATAATGATGCTTTCAGAGTCCTGATGCTTTGTGCAGAAGGTGCAGGATGAAGGTGGCATGGAAAGAAAAATCAGTTTCCCTTGGATCAACTTGTGCCCAGTGAAAGAGGAAGGGCTGGTGGTGAGTTAACCAGGTGAGCCCTGTAGGAGTGTTGGTGGGTGCAGCTGGTAGATTTTGCTGCTGCACTCCCAACAGGTAGCTCAGGTAGTTGGTTGGAGTGTCTGTCAACACAGAGGTCTGCATTGTTGTTTCTTTGTTGGCAAGTGGGTGCTAAATGAAAGCTGGCCTGGCCATGTTTAGTTGTATTTGAGGAATACTTTATTTGTGATGCAGATGTTGCCCACTGCCTGAAAGAAACTACTCTGCTTGTGTCTTGCTTATCTCTTGAAACACACTGAATGACTCAGGCTCCCAGGTTGTATCTCCTCTGGTTGGTATAGCCTGTTCAGTAGGTAATGTTATGTAGTAACCATTGATTCTTCTCTTAGAATCCCAGTGGAACAGATTGTTTTGTTTATGGCTTTTATGTAATAAGGGACAGCTTCATACATGGCAGAACTTCTTCCTCTTCAACTGCAACTTGTCCTGGTGTGCTTGCAGATTCACTTGAGGTGCTGGTATGGGTTGTTAAGAAAGGCATGAGCGTTATGGAAAAATACACGTCAAAACAAACACTCTTTCACTCTGAGACATTGTTGGTCAGTGTTCTTGTAGTAGAAGAGCTGCCTGACCTTTTGTGAAGGAGTCAATCCACAGACAGTATAGTGTTGTAGAAGCTTTCATCTGTTTTCCAAGAGAACCTGCACCATACTTTGAATGTTCACCTGATGTTCATGTTTTACCCCATTGTGTCTGCTCTCACATCTTCTTACAACACATTTTGGGGGGTGCCTTTGCTCTTTCCCTGGACTAGCAGCTGTCTACCAGCAGCAGGCTGAGGAAACCCCTCCAAGGGGCTGTCTGACAAGGATGTGTAACTGTGTCTGAGAAGAGGAAATACTAACTATCTATGTTTACCAACATACTTGTTTGGTGGTTATTTTTATTGAGAGCACAGTCAAAGCTTTCCCCAGGACTACTTTTGGCTGTGAGAACAGTTTTCCAGTTTGCTGACAGAAGTATATTTCTCTTCATCAATGACTGTGTTAGAAGCCTGCAGCTCCTTCAGTACAGTCTCACTTATTTTTCTCTATCCTCAAAGCTGCTTTTCCATCTTAATTTATGCTTTATCAGGCATATTGTCTAACATTGGAACATGAGGAGAGATGCAGCTAGTAAAAAGCCCAGGAAAAGCTGAAGGTTAGTCAGTGTGGCTGGGGAATCTTAGTGAAAACTGGACCAACTCTTGGCTGAGGATGGAAGTTCTATGTTGAGGGTGGCCTCTCTTCGGGTGCTGTAGTCCTCCATGATGTTGAGATGTGCCACCAGGAGTCAAAGAAACTCACTGTGTACTTGTTCCTCACCCCTCTTTCTTTATTTTTCTTTGTTTTTACATAATAGTTTTTGGTTTATTTGGAGAGGCCTCCCCCAGAAATGAGAGGGAGACCTATGTTCTATTTCTTAACTGAGAAGAGATGGACTTGCATGTCCCATCTGTTTTTAGACTTAATTACCATCTGTACAATGCACACATGCTGAAGTGGAAGCTGAAGCTCAGGGTTTGTCTTTCCTGGGTAGTTACTTTAATTACTGGACCAAGGAGAGTTGTTCCGTTTCCCATTCTTCCTTCAAGGTGGAAGATAAGTGCATGGATCCCTTCAGACTGAGGAAGGCATGAAACAGAATTGGGTGGTAAGCTTTCCCTGTTTAAACTGGGCTCTTGCTACAGGATGTTTCTTCTAAAAGCCAGGTGTCACAGTTGTCTTGTGTAAGGAACCCACATTTATTTGCATGTGGCTAGTGTCCTCTGAGACTATTTGCTGAGCTAAGGCACTGCAGTGCCTGGTTCCTGGAATGAGGGCGGGTGGGGGGTAAGTGTTGAGCCGGGCTGTGGCAGTTTTAGACAAAATTGAAGTAGTGGTTTTGGCTGTAGGTTACTCTTGGGTCAAGCAAGGTGCTGCTTGAACTGCAGCAGCCTTTCAAGAGTTGAGATTATGCCACAGCAAGTGTGCTTGATCCTAGTGCTGAAGTCGGGCAACTTGCTTTGTAGCATTGATCATCTGGATTGTCCACCTTTTCCACAGACAGGATGACATTTAGTTTCTGCTGTGGTGGAGAAATTTGAGCTCAAGTAGGGCTGTATTTTGACAATGGGGCAGTTGACAGATGGTGCAGCTTTTAACTGACATATACCATGGAGGTAGAGCACCACTGTAACTTCTGATTTATGGACTTCTGTTAGGACTCATAAGACTTTACAGGATGCCAGAAGAGAATGGTCTGTTTGCATAAATTCTCTACAGTGACTGACCAGATGCTTGCCCTGTGCCAGTTTACTGTACCAGTTCATAAGGCTCACTTCTGTTCTAGACCCATGTTGTTGCAAGTATAGGTCTCAGTGAGGTTGAACGTGTTGCTGATAAGAAGGTGGTTTTCTGACCTTTGGCCACATGAACAGGAGGGGTTTGCCATGTGCATGGTGGAGACACAAAGGAAAGCAAATTCCATAATTGCATAATTGCATGGTGAGAACTCAAACAGCATTCTAGCTGCCAGGACGGTACCTTGCTCTCCATGAAATCAAAGCAGATGAACTGCTATAAATCCTGCATTTACCCATGGGGTTGCAGTGAAATCACTCCTTCTGCTGCTTGTATTATTGATAAGAAACCCTGAGTATGTAGCCAGGGCTGTTGTATGCTCCTTGGCAGTGTTGAGGTTTCCCTTATCTCCTGTCTCACACCACAGCAGTTGGACAAACAGTGCTTCACTGTTTTGATGAAGTGACTTTCAGGGTGAGGCAGTCTCTGTGGCTGGATAAAACATTTTTGGAGTGCCATATAGGTATTGGTCTGCTATTTGTGAGTAATGCATGGCACTTTATCCAAGGAAAAACATACAAAGTGAAACAAGCCTGTGGTGTGTTTTTGGTGTGTGTGGTTTTTTTGGTGTTTTGTGGTTTGGGGGGTTTTTTTGTTTGTTTGTTTTGTTTGTTGTTGTTTTTTTTTTTACAAAATTAGAATGTGACTCTCAATAGAAAAGCATTTCCACAATGCAGAATAGATGTGCTGGACTTCTCAGACTTTGCTTCTGTGAAAATGGGTGTTTTGGACCAATGCTAGTATAACTAGCATATTTAATTCTAGATACATGTCTGGTCTCTTTTCTGTGAAAGCTACTAAAGCAGTACTTTTTGATGGTATTGTTCTCTAGGTACTGTGACTAAATGTCTCTTAAAGTTACATTTAAATAACTTTCTGGAACATTTGACTGAACTCCAATCAGTTTGATTGTATTTCTGTATGGGTGCTTGTAAAAGTTTTAAATATTTGAATTCTTGGAGACATATCAAGGAATACTCTGGCTGTAAGGTTAAACTGTGAGGTTTTGTGTTGATGTTTCTACTTCTCCCCCTCAGTGACTGGATTATAAGCAGTGAATAATGTCTGTCCTGTGCCTGGTGCTGTCCTGCTTTATTTGGAGAGACAGTAAGGTGAGAGTTTGTAGACTGAGGTCATGCAAAGCTCAGTCCTGAATGAAGAGTTGACTTGTCAGTACATGGCTAGAGACTGTTTCAGACTGTAGATGAAGAAAGCAGCTGCATTTCTACCTTGAACTCTTGCAGCAGTACTAGCACCAGCTTCTGCCATGCCATGGGAATGAGAGAACAATATCCTTTAAATTTGTCCTCCAGTTCAATTGTCCTTTGCCAAAACTTAAGGCAGCAGCCTAAGAAGTGTCAACCAAACCCCAAGGTAGTGTAGTTAAAACTCATGAGTGTGCATGCAGAAATGTGATAACATTCTCTGTAGCTGGTTGATGTAGGTAGAATGTGGTGTTTGCCTCTACCTTTCTGGTGTCAGAAATTCAGTGGGTTGCTCATAGCCTTTGCTCATCTGGTAACACACCAACCCTCCCACACACATGTGGACTGCAAGTTTTGTGTGGGCGTCAGAGTTCATGGTTTGAGACAGGCTGTAACTGTGTCAAGAAGGGGGAAATGATACTTACAAAGTAGCATTTGCTGTTGTGAATTGAGGTTGAAGTGGTTTTTTGGCTGGTAAGAATGATACTAAGTGGGGCAAACTACCGTTAATGAAAGCAAGTGACTTACTGCTCAGTATCTGAAAGACCAAAAAGGACCAAAGAGCTAGTGTGGAGTGTGACCGTAAACCTCTTTGATATTCTGTGGCTAACAGATCTTTGTTTCTTAGAGAATCAAAGAGCTGTAAAGGAAAATGTTAAACAACTCCTTATGAAAGTTTTGTTTTAAACTAACTGTGACCAAGCCGTGAGGTAAACATCTTTGTCTCTGGGGTGCACCTGTATGACTAGAGGGCAGATACAGGAAAATGTTGCAGCCTGTTATGCCAGGTGAAAGATACAATCCCAAGGACTGACTTTCTGCATAGAAGTAGGAGGATATTGTTTGCTGAAACTGGTTACAGCTAAATATTAGCATTGCTGCCTTTTCATGAAAACAAATATTGTTGTGGTTTCCAGCTAATGTTAAATATTAGTATTGCTGCCTTTTCATTTAAACAAACATTGTCTTGGCAGAAGCTAGTTACTCTTTCAATTGCTGTCTCCTCAGTAGCCAGCTGTTGTCCAGGGTGAGGATTTCAGGCATGTTGAACATTCTTAGTTTGAGGATGCAGATAACACTAATTTGGGCACAAAAGGAAATACAAGAAACCATGTTTAAATTTGAGAGGGTGTGGTGTTTGTTGATTTTGGTGGTGGTTTTTGGTTTTTTTTTTTAACAGTTGTTCAGTTTTAAATGAGTGCAGTCAAGCGCTTGAACAGGCAGCCCAGAGGTGCTGTGAAGCATCTGATCCTGCAGGTATTAAAAACCAAACTGGAGACGAATGTGAGCAACTTGCTAGAGCCAGGGATTTTGGACTGGCTGATTCACAGAGGTCCCTTGCAACAGAAACACTTATGATGCTGGGAATCCTCCACAGTTTCAGAGGTTGAACACCTGCAGTTTGTGACAGGATGGCATAAGCGGTTTGCTGAAAACTACCAGTGAAGTCTATTCTCCAGTTTCTTGCTGGAGAGGGAAGGTCTGGTGGCCTGGCTCAGCTGGTAGGTGCCAACTCAAGGACCAGTGCAGGCAATCATATTCCCTGTGTATAAACAGGATATGAACAGGACGTGGATTCAAAAGCATAGTGAGCAGCAAGTGAATGGTAAGGTTCTGTATGGTATGGTGTGGAAGAATATAAAATACTAAGAATCCAGGAAAAATAAAAGTATAAAGATCCCAGAAATGGTGCCAAGATATGAAACAGCTAGAGGTATGGTATGCAGTTTGGCTTTCAGAAGCTGACCTCCAGGCAACACTTCTCAAGGACATTTCTGATGCTGCAGGTAGTCATGGGAGGCTATTGCCACTACTGCCCAGGCTAACACGGAGCAGGACAGCCCACTGCTAGCAGCATGCTACTTGCTTAATCTTGGATTTTTTTTATTTGCATGGGTTGGTTTTGGGGTTTTTTAACTTATTTTGAAAATTTGTTACCATCAGTATAGACAGAACCTGTATTTCTATTTTCAAAGAGTTGAAGCATCCACTTCTCTATGTACCTACAGCCAGCCCAAGCTGAAGAGAACTCCTGTTAAAAAAAACATTTTTCCTGTGACTTCATCTTCTCCCACTAAGATTTGGTCTTTTTTTCTCCTCTGTCTTTCAGATCCTTTTGGCTGTTGAGCTTTCTGCACAAGGGAGTCAGTTTCTTATCAGATAGCTAGCTATGCAGAAGGACAAGGAAAATGGAGTACTTAAACCTGCTGATGGCCTGTGTGAAGAACACATCGAAAGTTACCACTGATCCCTGTAATCCGAGGAAGCGGAATAGGAAGTTTTCCAGTGCAGTTGTGATACTGGTTCCCATCCTAGTGGTGCTTCCTGCTGCCCACACCTTGTTTCTCTGGCGAGTGCTGAGACTGAATTTCTGTGTTTACCTGTGCTTTCCTTTAGTCTGGGATGCAAGGGATACTTTTTCTCTCTTGACAACTTCTATCAAGTTCATCCCAGCTTCTTTAGACTTTTGGGTCTCAAGTAGAGTCCTTATGAGTATCTGTACTTACAAACTTTTCAGCTCTGCTCCTCCTGCACTGGTGCAGCACAGCTGACTTAATTTGGAAAGCAAGGTTACTTTGAAGCACCAGATGAACAAGGACCTGAGCAGGCCAGCAGCATGGTAGAAGCTGAATTCCTTCTCAAAGGTGTATGTGCTCTCTTGCTCTGAATCTCTTCTTACTGTTCTGGTTGTTTTTTAGCCCAAATGAGCAAAATAAAGGATTTTTTTCATACTATTTTTGTCACCTGCTTCTTTCTTATAAATTTCTTGATTGCTTTTTCAGGACCTCAGCTAAGGAATTGCTTTGGGTCATATGTGTATGAACTGGGGGATTCAGTTATGTCCAAACTTTTCAATTAAGTAAAGCTATAGGAGGTGAGATGCAAGAATGAAATTCTCTCCAGTCTCCTCTGTCTATTGCTGGCAAGTCTCTATAGCTTATTCTGTTCCCAGGGTGTGCACAAACTTGCAGTAGCTCCATAAGGAAGCTTTGATAAAGTCTGCCAAACAAGTTGATGTCAGCTAGCTTAGCTGTTGTCACCTGGGGTTTTTATGTGTGTCATTAAGCAAAGGAACTTCCTTATGTGCAATGTAAATGCTATAATGATCTTTCTTTTTACCTATTCACAAATACACAAAGTAGTATACCTGAGACATGCTTCCTTCTCCAGGAGTATTTATTGTCTTCTTTTTTTCAATATCAGAAACATTAATTTTGCTCTGTAACTCAGTGTCATCCGACAGTAAGCAGGTTAAGCCTAAGGACTTGGTGACCTGTTAGCAGTTAGTTCAGTAGTAAATACCACTGAAGAGCATTTGATACTGTACCCTGAGGCCCCTCTGTTACAGCCTGCCTTGTGCATTCAAGCTGGTCAGTTAGAAGTTGACAATAGGACACCACCTTTGTAGTGATGTTCAGGTAAGTGCAGCAAGTACATCCAGCGGGTATGTCAGCCACAAAACCATACTTGCCTTGAGTGTGAAATGCCACAGATCTTGTATTTTTTGCACAGAATTTTCAAGTAGATGAACTAGCTTGTGCTGCATTTGCCATGCTTGAACTCCTGTGAAATACCAGGAAGAAAATATGCTTGCTGTGGAAAAATCTATAGTAAGGTACAATCAAATTTTATGACAGCTTTCTACAGGACTTTGCTTTAGCTGTCATCTGACCTATTTATTGCTTCTTGGACATCCTTTTCAAAGGATGTGGTGAAATGTAATGCAGAAGGAAAAAATCTGCCATGTTGAGTGTCTAGTTGAGTGCTTTTGCTGTAATGAGCAGATTATCTCTGCTGCATCTCTGACACCTGCATTATTATTAAATACATGCCTCATGGCCTTTTTAACCCTTCTAAGTTCCTGTGGAGACAATGATCTGTTAGTGTTAGGTATATCACATACCAATATCTAAAGCTGCACCTTCCAGGAGAGTGCTGAAGCATGTGGTAAGAGACGCTGTCAGGTCTAGTGTACCCATAGGCACTTTGAGGTGCGCTGTCACCATACTGCAGAAAAAGCCTTAAGCCACCCAACCCTCCCCAAAACAGACCATGTAACAACTTGAAAAGAGTGGTCAGTCTTCTTACCTGTATCCAGTAATGCCTGAACCTCTGCCAGAGGTAGCTTGAACACATTTACCATTTATGACTGGAAATAAGTCTTTCCCGAGGTGTGTAGAATGGTCTAGAAGGGAATGAAACCCAGAGTCAGATAGAGAATGCTACTGACTGCATCTATGCATACCTGTTCTGGTTTTGATGTTTCTAGTTTGATACACTACAGCCCTTTATGAGTGTTGCTGTCCTCCCAACCTGTATGCTTCCGTTGATGCTGTTCTGGAGCTGGGAAGCAACATTTGAGCTGTTGCAGCTACTCCATGTCAAATTGCAGGCACCTTCTGATGAGGTGTGCTTATTTTGAGTGCTTTTTTCCTAGCGTGTTTCATGCATGCAGAATCTTTTCAGGTGCATTACCTGGCTTCATCAGTGATGCTGATGATGGCCAGTAGCTTCCTCCCGATTGTGGTTTCTCTTTTAGAATAAGAGCAGCCACTCTTACCTTTGGCTGCTGGTTGGTGTCCTTATCTTCTTTAGTGCTGATACTGCTCTCTGCAAACACAAGTGTTTCTGTGGAGCAGGTTTGGTTTAGAAATGCTAAAGTTTCTGGCTGTGCTTTCTGGCTTTTGTGCAACTAAATAATTGCGGTTTTGATGTCAGTGTAACTTTTCCCACAATTACTCAGTAGTCTGTCAACATTTTGCTGCCAAAATTCAGCATGCTGTTTGCCTTGGATTAAAATGCTACTGAACTCCTGCAAGGTGCTGTCGAAAAGGATATGTACTTCCTTTATGATAAATGATATGGCAGTGTTAATCAAAATATTAATAACCTTTATTAATACAAAAATTGCCAAAGTTATCAAAAGATTCTATGTACAGACTATATTTACAATTGGAGTGTACAGTGTTTGGGCAACTACAACAATTTTAACCATTGTATGCACTCCAGAAGGAACTAACAGAAAGAGAATGCCCTGGGAGTGAAATGGTGCTCGCCCACAGTGTGGGGGAGACCCAACAAGAACCATTATGCCAAAGAGACAGTTAATTAATTACTCACAGCTGGTTGTACCCAGGTAGGGAGTGCTGCTGCTGTGTATTAGAGGCTTTGGGGTGCTCTCATGCACCAGGCATGGCAGGTTGCCAGCAGGAATGCCACGTGGCCGTCGATGGCTGGTTTGGCTTCAGCAGACGTCAGGCTGTTAACTGTGCTATCGCAACAGGCGCTTGCTTTGTCCTGGGTGAATTGAGGCACAGCGAAATCCTGGATGCAAGGGGAAGCAGGCTTGGCTCTGACTCCTAAGCTCATGGCTTTTCTCGTAGCTTGCGGTGTGTATGCTCGTGGCTTTATCCCGGGAGCTGGACCGGGCAACTCAGGGCACTTTCAAGCCAGACAAGGTCCAAGCAGGTTTAAGCATGCAAGGCTTTAGCTAGGCTTGAGCAAGGCAAAAGCAAGGCACAAGCAACTAGAAATAAGCCTGTATATAAATCTTGCCCGAGATTGGTTGGACCAATAGGTCATGAAACGAGCACATAGATACCCAATGGGAAGGGGTTCTGCCAGGCTGGGGCCAGAACATATGCCCTTACCGTGACAGGTGCACAGTATAAAAGGGATGGAGAGCTCTTCAGTCCTGCATGCAAAACTTTGTACTCATTCATGTTTGAGGTGGCATCGTGAGGTGTCTGTGTTCCATAGGAATACTTAAGAAGACAGAGCCTTTGCTGGTTCTCATTTGGCCATTACTGGTCAAGTATTGCTCTGCTGAAGCCCAAACCTGGTCTGTAGCAGCAGAACTTGGCAGCCTCTTTGCATAAGAATTTGTTTGGGGTGTTCCCTCAAGAAAAAGTGCCCAATCATCCCAGCTCACTGCATTTGTAACCAAGACAAAACCACAGTGCTGGCTGGTCCTGGCATCTCAGTGTGGCCCACTGGGTCTGTAGCACCACACAAATCACTGCCTGCCTCCTGAGCACCCTCTGCATGCCACTGCAGCTATATCATCACTGCTGCCCTCCCTATCCCTAACCCTCTAGGCTTTCTGCTTGAGGGACTGGCTGCTGTGGCTGATTTTCACCCTGCTTGGTCTCAGTCATGTGTTTTACATTGCTCTTCATCATGTATACGCTGTGGGTTTTAAACCACACTTCCAGCCAAAAATGTAATGATTTTGCTTCTGAAATTGTGCAGGGTGGAGGTATTTTTGTCTACTGGATCACTGAGCCTGTGGCATTTCAGTATAAGCTGGTGACTGTCCATGTTCCCCTTGTTAAAACCTCCCTATAATGACTTGAAAATGTTGGCACCTACTGTACGATCTATGTGTGCTGGAGGACAGGATGGGGCAAAATTATAACCCTGCATGGTAGAAAAAGGATAACCAAAAATCCTTTAAAGAGGGAGTCTTTTGAAGGAAGTATGAGCCCATGTTCCCCATGAAGGTCAGAAATCCTGTGAATGATTCAGTGTGCTGAGAGAAATAATGCCCCCAGTTTTCTCCTGGCCAGTTCTTGGCTTTCACTGGAAGTAGTTTTGATGATTTTTTTTTTAATGATTTTTTTCCCCTTTAAATTGCCTTCACTAATAAATAACTTGAACTGATGGGAATGACATTGTCTAGTTATCAATAAATACATCTTTATTAAAAAATCCCCAACCAACCCAAACCCCCACCAACCAAATGAAAAACCCAAACCAATCAACAACCAACTAACCAACAACTCTTAATAAGGCTTACAAGATTGCTCTTAACAGTCCAGATATTTACCTTTGGGTTAATACTCTGTCTAGTTTTCCCTCTGGCATGTTGAGGACTGAGGGGAGGGCTCATAAATCTGCAGTATTTGTCAGGTGCATTTGCATCTAGGTCTTTCTAGTTCCACATGTTCCTCTGAGTATCTTAATAAGAAGGCTGCATTTTAATGTGGAATAAGGGGAAGAAAGGTAGAAAAAACCAGAAGGGAAAACTGCTCTTGTTTCTGTCTTTACAGCAGGACTGTACTGCCTTTGGCATTACATATATGAAAGAAACACAGCTGTGTTCGTGTGTGTGTGTATGTGAATCAGATTATTAAAACCAGTGTTTAATTAAATGATCTTAATATAACAACTAAGGTTTGACAGGTTTTCCACACTGAGGCAGTCAAGGGTGCTAGTCAGTAATGTTTGTCATAGTTAAACTCAGCAGCTAAACAGAATAAAATCCAGATCACCTGACACATCAGAACATACAGGGAAGAAGTTCTGGTCACATTCTGCTTGTGGTTTGACTCTACCTTTCAGTTAAAAGGTGCTCTTTTAGTGGAGCCCCAACACTTGTTTGTTTGAAATCCCTCATTTTTTCATTCTTACCTGGGACAGATGTGGGTCCCATAAATGGGGCTTTCTATTTTGCACACAAGGACTAATCACTTGCTGCTTACTACTCATTTACAGATTTCCTTGCTTGAAGAATCTCAAATGGTGCTTCTTCAAGCATGGGTCCAGGGAGGTTCTCTTCCCCCTCTATTCTGCCCTGGTGAGGCCACACTTGGAGTATTATGTCCATTTCTGGGTTCCCCAGTTCAAGAGGGACAGGGAATTACTGGAGAGTGTACAATGGAAGGCCATGAGGCTGATTAGGGGACAGGAGCATCTCTCTTACAAGAAGAGGCTGAGACCTGGGGCTCTTTAGCTTGGAAAAGAGAAAACTGAGAGAGAACCTTATCAATACATACAAATATCTAAAGGGTGAAGGTCCTGAGGATGGGGCTGAGTGCTTTTCACTGGTGTCCAGTGACAGGACAAGGGGCAATGAGCACAAACTAGAACACAGGAGATTTCAGTTCAACTTAAGGAGAAACATTTCCTGTGGGGTTGCTGGAGCACTGGACCAGGCTCCACAGTGGAGCCTGGAGTTTCCTTCTCTGGAGACTTTCAAAACCTACCTGGATGTTGCCGTTCTGTGCAACCTGATATAGGTATACCAGTATCAGTAGGGAGGTTGGACTAGAGAATCTCCAGAGGTCCCTTCCAAATCCTACCACTCTGTGATTCTATGATAAATCTGTTAATGCCTTTCTGTGTTTAAGCAGATGGTGGACACGTTACAACAATCTGTAGCTGTGACTGTGTATTAGCACAAAGTTTCTCCGGTGCACCTCTAATTCTTGGAGAACATATGCCAAACCAAAATCATACACT
Source organism: Dryobates pubescens (assembly GCF_014839835.1). Taxonomy (NCBI): domain Eukaryota; kingdom Metazoa; phylum Chordata; class Aves; order Piciformes; family Picidae; genus Dryobates; species Dryobates pubescens. The sequence goes on along the minus strand of NC_071620.1, from coordinate 30,057,385 downwards.
CTTCTTTTTCAGTTCCTTGTGCTCTCCCAAGTTTCTGTCTTGCAGCGTTTACCAAACTGTCTTTTTAAGTGTAGTCCTATTTGGCAGGGATTACATCCAAAAAAGACTTGCAGATTTTGTATCTTACCGTCTGGAGGTTCTGTACTAAAATAGAGTTGACTCTTGCCTTTTACCCAATGAAAACAGACTGAACTCCCTATGGGTGCAGGGGCAATCTGCCTGCTCCTGCTGAAGGCCGTTTTTACAGCTGGATGTTAAAATGGGGAAAATCAAACTGCTGACACAGCCTCAACCATAGTGCCACAAGTAGCACATTTTTGTTTTTGCATGGCCATTTCATTGGTGCTATTAATAGCTGGCTCCTTGCAGGTGTCCCTGTATAATAACTCTTGTAAGACAACACTTGGTAAATTTTTAAATGAATCATGTTAATTCCAGGATTAATTTTTGCAGAGAGACCTTTTGACTCTTTTGAAGTTTTTGGTTGTAAAAATCCATATGTTGAAAATGTTCATTACTTTTAGTTATTCCAAGTGCAGCTTTGTGCTGTGGGGGTGGGTGAAGGTGTGGGAAGCAGAAAGAGAAACTGACTTGCTTGTAATAGTGGGCACCTTCACTCATCTGATCTTTCTGTTGTCAGTCTCCTCAGAACATGAATCTCTTCTATTTCTATTTCTATTTCTATTTCTATTTCTATTTCTATTTCTATTTCTATTTCTTCTATTCTCTCAGTTTTACTGGCATGCTGTCGCTGCATGGCTGGCAGGATGGCATAGGAGGGATGGCTGCAGCATTACTCTCCTTGAGCATAATAGCAGGTGTAGCCAAACCATAAAGAAGAACCTGCATGCTTCTGTTTAAGACCCAGCAAGGAAACCTGAGTACAGTAGTTTAAGCCTTCCCTCAGCTGCTGCTGGGTGTAGGTATGGCCATCCCATGCTTTGAGCAGAGTGGGTGATGGCAGACTCCTCTTGCAGGGCTTTTCTGCTGCTCTTCCTTGGGGCTGGTGTATGTATTTGAGTTAGGAGGCCAAAGGGGTGACTCTACTGAATGTGAATCTGGAACAGCTCAGATGGCTATAGTCACTTGTTGGACAGCTTGGAGAACTTGTCATTCCTTCGTGGATTGAACTGTAAAACCATTCTCATGTATGGTTATCGTCAAGCCCCATTTAAACCAGCTGAGGACTGGTACATTGCCTCTGCCAGGTGGTGCTGGCTAATGTAGTAATGTACCAGGACCTCATTATCTTGACCTCTGGATAAACAACTGAGAATAACTTTTTTTTTTTTTTTTTTTTCCAAAAGTGAACAATTTTCTGTGTGTGGCTCCTGGCAGGAGGCTTGCTTGCAAATGATAATGCCTTAATATATAGTGAAGGTCCTTTAAATCATCTTCCTTAAACACTTTCAAGGTGTGCTGCTGTTCTGGACACCTATGAGAGGACATTGCTGGGTGCCCAGGCCTTGCAGGAGTGGAGTTTGAAGAGGATTGTGTCAGCTCCATACCTGTTCCTCTATTATTTGAAACTGACGTCAAATACAGTGAAGCTTGAGATGGACAGGGAAACTTTTGTCAAGAAATGTTGATGGGTTGATGGTGCAGCAGCAGTGCTCTGCTCTTCCACAGCTGTGTGCAGGGCTGGGCAATGATGGCTCAGCAGGGCTGCCTGAGCTGCCTTGGCTTGGAAGAGCATCACTATGAGTGAAGGAGATATCGATGATGGTTTCTGTAACAAGGGGGGAAATTCAAGTAACTGATCATTTGGTTGGTTTATTTCCAATAAAACTCTCCTAGTCAGAAAGAAAGGATATAAATTATATCAGTTTGATGATAACAGCCCTGATGTTTCTCAGGCCTCTGTGCTTTGGGGGGAAATCACCTGCTTAGAGCTTCTTTCTTCATGTTGTCCATGCTTGATTTGAGGCCTTTAAAGAGCATCCACACTCCTTACCCTGGCCAAAGACAATACTTGGATAGGTGTACTTCCCAGTGCATAGAAGTACTTGTAGAGCAGTCCTGGTGGTGCTGAAACTTGAGCTTCAAATAGAATCATAGAATGCGTTGGGTTGGAAGGGACCTTTAAAGGTCATCTAGTCCAACTCCCATGCAGTAAGCAGGGACATTGCCAACTAGATCAGATGATCTGATTACAAGTTAAAGGATATATTTATAGGCAGCAAGAAATTGTATCCTTCCATCTATTCTTACAATCTCTTCTCTTATAGGGTATTTTATGTTTTGGGCTTTGGGGTTTTTTTGTGTGTGTGGAAATTAGCTGCCCACCTCCTGTGCTGTTTGGTTATTGGGAAGATTGCTGGCAGAATCAGTCACTGAGCAGCTGTAGCTGCCACCTTCCCTCTCCTGAGTCATCAGAGGAACCGATGGCTAACATTAAAGCTGATGTCCGCTCCTCAGCTTCCCAGTTTGAGTAGGAAGGGAGAATATCTCCTTGAGCAGTCCTCTCACCAGACAGGGACTTATGAAGTATGTGTCTTTTAAAGCAGGGTTCAACTGTGTCACAGCTGGCACAGTGTGTGATAAAGAAGCACTGGCTTACGAGCAGTGCAATTCATGACTCTTCTATCTGCCCTACTCTGGGACTTCAGAAGTTGCCAGTTTATTCCCAGACTTGAGTTTCTCACACGCTTGGAAAAGGGCACACAGTTAGTCAACAACATTTTGTTCTTTTCTGTTACTGATTTCACGTTGTCCAAATGTGCAGACATTTACGCGCTGCTTCCGTGTGCGAGGGGCTGGGGACCTGTTGCATCCAGGGATAGTGTCAGGTGGTGATAAGGTGGTTCTTACCGTCTTGAAAGAATATTTAAAGTTAGAAGTTGAATGAAAATGAACTATTTGAAAATTTTATATAGATCTTGCATGTCTGGATATAAAATAAATGGCTGCAGAAGGTACATTCTGCCTTGGCATAGTGTCAGCCTTCTATAGAAATGTTGCACCCTGATGGAGAAATGTGTGTGTCTGGTTGGTTGTTTGGCTGTTGGGTTTGGGTTTGTTTGGTTGTGGGGATTTTTTTTGGTTGGTGTTTTTGTTTTGTTTGCTTGCTTGTTTTATTCAAAGTGTTTTTGCTTTATTGTGGAAAATACATGTTATAAAGTTGTAGCTATGTTTTGACAAAGAGAAAATTCAGTTTCATTCCCTTTTTTTTTTCTCCTTTCATTTTAAAGAAGGGATTTTTTTTCTTGCTAAAACCCAGTGACTTTCTGCTGTATCTGAACTAGTTAAAAACACAATATGTTTGTCACACTTCAAGTATAGGGGCTCTGTAAGTTCTGCAGCGATAACCTGCCTTCTGTTCTGTGTTGGCTTCTTCTGTCTTTGTGCTGCAGCACAATGGCTGTAATCTTACATGTTTGGGCTCTCTGTAGTGGTGGAGTCACCATCCCTGGAGGTGTTCAAGAGGGGACTGGACGTGGCACTTGGTGCCATGGTTTAGTAGTCATGAGGTCTGTGGTGACAGGTTGGACTTGATGATCTTTGAGGTCTCTTCCAACCTTATTGACTCTATGCTTCTATGCTTCTGTGACCACCTCAGTTCTGAACCTAAATATGTGGGAAATGTTGGATTTCTCCCAAGTCCAGTTTGAAATGCTCTTTGTAAAATTATCACAGTATCACTAAGGTTGGAAGAGACCTCGAGGATCATTGAGTCCAACTTACGTCTTTCATCAAGTGGGTTCTAAGAAACTCACAGTTCTGGAAGAAAAGTAATAATTTTAAATGTATGCAGAAATCAGCAGCACAGTAATCACCATAAATACCTCTCTAACCATAAAGGGCAGAAGCCTACAACGTAGGATTATGCTGCATTTTCATGTGAAATGGGTCATTAAACTTACCGTGCTTTTGCAGTTGAGGGGGAAATAAATTGTTTGTATTTACAAGTTTGGTTGAATGAACAAAATTACTGTATGGGTTTCAAAAATGTTAGATAAAGAAGTTTCTAGCATATATGTTCTTTGATTGGAAGCAAAAAGCACTTCTCTCCTTAAATTGGATGTCTAGAAGGGGAGATGAATTTCCTTTTACTGAAGAGAATTGAACAGTGGCTATATCTGGATGAGAGACCTTCTAGGAGATGAGATGTCAATTGGCTGCTTTAGAACAGTTACAGGGGTTTATGTTGCATGATTCCTTGTGTGCAGAAGCTCTGTGTGTCTATGAGTCCTTTCCCTCCCCTGCAGCACTGCTCTCCCAGTTAGATGAGCAAACATGTTCCTGGCTTTGCTCGAGAGCAGCCTCCACCATGCCTGCCTGTGGCTTGCCGATGGGAAGTGTTGGATATGCTTTGCGAAGAACTGGTTAAAACTAATCCTGGTTTTTGGTGCTGGTTATTTAGATAGGAGACTATATTTTATGTACTCGAGTCCTGCTCTGGGGTTCAAAATCTGGCTGCTGAAGGGTTTTTACTTAAGGGCAATCTACCAACACTCCAGGATTTTCTTTTTCTGTACTGTAACTGAATATTTCTTTCAACACAGACCTCATTCAGTGCATTTCATACCATTGCTTTAATAGTTAACTGCAGGACAGACCATTTTGACCATATGTGATTGACGCTAGCATTCGGCTGGTCTGATGTAGCTTAACTTCCAGATTCATGTTTTCCTTGCTAAGGGCGTGTTGCATCATTTACTAGTCGTGGTAGTGTTGGGTCGATGGTTTGATTTGATGAGCTTAGAGATCTTTTCCAACCTGAATGGTTCTATGAGCGTGCTGTAGCTGAGCTCCTTGTGTGTCCTTTTTCTTGCCTGAATTTGAGCAGACCCAACGAGTCATCTCCCTGTTGTAATGTGAGAGATGTGCCACGAGATGGCTCAACAACACAGCATCTCCAGCACTTGTTAAGGCTTCTGGATCCCTTCTCACTGCAAGGTTTCACAAGTTCGGTGCTAACGTGAAAGCACAGGTCCTGTGTAGTGCTGCAACCTGCTGTCAAGCCTTGAGGAACACGAGTCGCATCGGCGTATCACAGTGCGGTTGGTCTGTACGGCACAAGCATAGAGACAGCAAGCTGTCTTCTGCATTCTCTTGCAGTCTGGTATTGCAGCAGATTTGTGTTTCAGTCGGACTTTTTGGAATTGGTTCATCCGAAGGCAATTTGTCATTTACTTGTGACACTTTAATTGAAACTTTGTTCTTAAGCCCATCGAAGTAGAGTTGGCTCCCTGTTTGCAGGGACAGAAAATGGAAATAGCGTTTTTATGATACTGAAATGTGAACTCTTTCCAAAAAGAAAGTTAAAATACAAATGAGCATGCAGCTGTAGAAAGAAACATGATACTCGGGACCCTAATCTTCTTAATATGCCTGGGACCAGAAAGTAACTATAAAAATGTCACCTTCTTTTGAACTAAAAATGGGAAATACTCAGAGAACAAGATGATCTTTCAGCCCACACAATTTCCAGTTTTATCTAGTAAAACTTCTCTAATTCTGGCTTGGATACCAGTAGGAATGCTAAACCAGAAATGGCAATGACGCTCGAGTTGGGATGGATGCAGGGTCATCTCCAGCTGATAGCAGCTAATGCTTCTGAGGGCTGCTGGCATGGGGCAGAGGATGAAGGATTGCCCCTGAGCTGGGAAAGAGGGGACAAAATGCTAAAGCTTCAGGAAAAGCTGAACATTTCCAGTATTAAGATGCAGATCTTATGGATCTTGTGAAAATACAGACCTGTGCTGGGGAGTCCTGGATAACATTACCCCTCCTTCTTCTTATCAACACATAAGTACTATGTATATGATGATGAGGCTGTCATCAACTGCTGATTTTTCTGGGACTAGGTATCCAGGTCAGAACAGGTGTGGCTGTAGGAGATGGGTATCATGCAATTACCCCCTAAGTCTTGAACTATTCTGATCTGTAGTTGTTTAGGCTTCACACTTGGCCGAAAGTGAAATAAAACTAACTTACTTTTTTTTTTCCTGTAGCTGTGAAAAACAACCAGTGCAATGAAGTGATTTTTTTTTGTTATATGGACTACTGCACTCAGGGCTAAATTGTGTGATTAAATTCAAGAAGAGAAAATGAAGAGCAAAAGCATCTTGAATAGTGCTGTGCTGCTGTTGTAAGATCAGATGATGGTGGATGTGTTTCACTAATCACACTAATGTGGCATGCCTTAGAAGCAGAGTCAGGAACAAGTGCATACTAATCTGTTGTAACACCTGAGTACATGTGTGTATCTGGAACTCACCCAGCGGCTGTGAGAAGAACTTAGATAGAACCCTGTCTGCTGTAGTCAGAACTTGAATATGATGAAGCTCATTCAGTCCTTCTAGTTTAATTTTGCATCTGGAAATAAACAGTAAAGTTTTATGAACTACTGAAAGGTTAAAAAATGCTGGGGGGTGGGGGTGGGGAGTGGGATGCTGCACAGAAGGCAGCAGAGCTCACATAGCTCTGGGTGAACTTGCTGGCTGGTAGCTGCAGGACATGCAGCCTGGCCTCTTGAGGTGTCTCAGGACAGCTGTTGTAGCTGTTTTCCCTCCTGTCTTTGAGATGTTGTCCAGCATGGTGCCTGCGTTTGAGGAATTTGAGGTGCCTCAGCCAAAGGCAGACTACACAGATGCAGGCTGGCACTCATGATGTTTGAATGGCCAAGAAACAGGGGTGGGTTTTAAAGGAATTGAACTGTGAGCAGTTTTATGGAACTGGAGCCTGTGAGATGGAACTTGTTTGGTTGAAGATGTGTACTTGTCAGCCCTTTATAGCAGACTAATTAAGTGACCTCAAACAGCAGATCTTTGTAAGGGGATAATCCAGGATGCTTAGTGACACCTTTTTAAGGATAGACAAAACCTCAAAAGGAAAATGTGGTGAATTCCAAAGTGTACCACAGATGTCTTGCTTTTAGGTTTGTTCTGACATCCTCATTTTTGACCCAGCAGGCTTTTTTCTTTCACAGACCTGTGCTCTTGAATCTCCTCTCTGTAGCATACCAGCTGAAGGATCTTTGCTGGAAGCAGGACCATGGTAAAGGAAACAGGAAATGCTGTGTCTAGACTTAACCACAGCTCTTCCTCCTCTGACGTGGCCAATTCTACCCAACTTAAGCCTTTAATGAAGGGACTGGTGAGATGGTTAAAGGCTTGGGGTATGAGCATCTAAAATAGCCTAAAACATTAAACAACAAATAATTTGAAGATATGGAACTTGCAAGCACACCAGAATGTTGTGCTGGAGGCCACTGGTATTTCCAGGCAATAGGCACACTTTCCCTGTATGCCTGCCTTTCCTGGGTAACATGCAAGCATCTTCCCCAGTGTACTGCAGATGGAATGACCCAGAACTGAAGCCACATAAAACCTCTTCGTAACTTCTGTCTGGGGTACACTGAAATTAATACTCCAGTAAGCAAATTATGACTGAAAATTTTGGGCTATTTTGGGGGAAAGGCCTTGGATCAGTGGGTCTCCTTTGATGCTTTCATCCGTTGTACTTAAATTGTGACTTTGAGCATGCTTTCATTCTCGCATTCAAGCGAGATGTACATCTGGTTTTAGTAGTACTATCAGGCTGGTTTGCAGTAAGCCACGTATGTGTGGAGATGTTTGGACACAGATGCATGCACTGCTCAGCTCTTTTGTGAAGTAAAAACTGGAATGTTTTAGGGCCAGGATGGTGGTGAGGTTTATAAGGTGTGCCCGGTTTGTACACTGGCTCCTGGAACGAGAAAGGAAATGCTTAAGTCTTCTGGCAAAGGTATTTTAAGATTACTTCAGCTTTTTTCTTAACCACAGAGCCTTGTACTTGTGTTCTGTGTTATAATGGAATAATTTGCCTTTTGCTTTCTCTGTTTCTTAAAAGAAAACAATGAATGCATCTCATGCACAGGTGGCTGCTTAATCGTGCCTTTCTGCTGCCTCATAGAAAACTGAAGTCTTTCACCTCTGATGAAACCACTTTTTGCTTAGATTGAAGACTGATAAAGGTGGCAGACATGGTTGGAATCTGCCTTCTTCTGAAACTGAAGTTGTCTTACAGTCCTATTTGAGTTTTAGTTTACTCTCTGTTAGATTTGACTGGGTTTTGTAGCTCTTAAATAGCTATGATAGGTTCAGAGTTCGTGTGAGTGTGGTAAGTATATTCTGATGCAAGTGCATAGAAATGAGTATTTTTCCAGCTTCTACTCTGTCTGCTAAAGGAGAACAAGTCTTTTGGCACAAAGAGGAAGGAAAAACTGGCATTGAGAAGAGTCAGTATTAAAATGATCAGACTTGAAAGGATGCTGCAGGAAAAGCTGGAGTGAGGGAGGGAATGGGGATTCCCCTTCCCCTCCTATAAGGAAACACTCTGTTTATTTAGTAGTGAAGGTGTTTCTCATCATGGATAAGCAGATCAGCAGTGGTATCCTGGTAGGAGAACCTGGTTGAGTCACATATGTTGTTGCCATCTTGTACAAATTCACCTGTATCACCACTGTGATGTGTCTGTAGGCAAATAGCAGAGGACTGTGGTCACTGTGCTTTCCTGTTAGAGGTGGGGAAGAGAGAAGAGACCTCAGGCACATCACCTGGAGTATAAGGTCCCCTTTTAAACCACCTTGTTTCCATGTTCCCTGAGAAGTTTTTATCATTAGATAAATATTTATGATGCATGATGTGACACAGTGGAGAGTTCTGTTTTATCTTTTTCTGTCTAGGAAGTTATTCTTCTGAAAAAGTGCTCTTCTAGTTGTGTGTTTAAAAAACAAAATACAGAAGCCCTCATGCTCCAAGAAGCAATGGTTAGTGACCTGCTACACTATATGGACATATACAAGTCTATGGGACCAGATGACATCCACCCAAAGGTGATGAAAGAGCTGGTGGGAGCTCTTGCCAAGTCACTCTATCATTTTTCAGCAGTCCTGGATAACTGGCAAGGTCCTGCTGGACTGGAGGTTAGCAAATGTGTTGTCATCTATAAGCAGGGCCAGAAGAAGGATCCAGGAAGCTACATGCCTGTCAGCCTGACCTTGGAGCAGATCATCTTGAGTGACATCATGCACCACACACGGGACAACAAGATGATTGGGCCAAGTTAACATGGGTTTATGAACGGAAAGACTTGCTTAACTAATTTGATCTGATTCCATGACAAGGTGTCTCGCTGTCAGTGTTATCTATCTGGATTAAAGTAAGGCCTTCAGTAGAGTTTCCCACAACATCTTCCTGGAGAAACTGACTGTTCATGGCTTGGATGGGCATGTGCTTTGTTGGGAGAAAAACTGGTTGAATAGCTTGGCCAAAAGAGTTAGAATCATAGAATCAACAAGGTTGGAAAAGACCTCAAAGATCATCAAGTCCAACCCGTCACCCAAGACCTCATGACTACTAGACCATGGCACCAAGTGCCACGTCCAATCCCCTCTTGAACACCTCCAGGGACAGTGACTCCACCACCTCTATGGGCAGCCCATTCCAATGCCTAACAACTCTCTCTGTGAAGAACTTTCTCCTCATCTCAAGTCTAAACTTCCCCTGCATTCACGCAGTTGTAGTGCCTGCAGTTAAATCCAGTTGGCAGCCAGTTACAAGTGGCATTCCCTGGGGCTCAGTACTGCGGCCAGTTCTGTTTAATGTCTTTATCAATGGTTTGGATGAAGGGATTGAGTGCACCCTCAATAAGTTTGCAGACAGCACCAAATTGGGTGGGTGTGTCCATCTGCTGGAAGGCGGGAAGGCTCTTCAGAGGGTCTTGGACAGGCTGGATAGATGGGCTGAGGCCCATGGTATGAAGTTCAATAAGGTCAATTGTTGAGCACTGCACTTGGGCCACAACAATCCTGTGCAATGTTAAAGGCTTTGGGGAGGGTGGCTGGAGATGGACCTGGGGGTGTTGATTGACAGTGGGCTGAACATGAGCCAGTAGTCTGCTCAGATGACCAAGAAGGCCAATGGCATCCTGGCATGTATCAAGAATAGTGTAGCCAACAGGAGTGATTGTGCCCAAAGAAGAGCAATCAAGCTGGTGAAGGGTGTCAAACACAAGTCTTATGAGAAATGGCTGAGAGAGCAAGCGTTGTGTAGTCTTCAGAAGAGGAGGCTGAGGGGAGGTGGCATTGCTCTCTGCAACTACCTTAAAGGAGGTTGGAGTGAGGTGAGAGGCAGTCTCTTCTCACCTGCAACAAGTGACAGGACAAGGGGAAACAGCCTCAAATTGTGCCAGGGGAGGTTCAGGTTTGATATTAGGAAACATTTCTTCACAGAAAAGGTTATCAAGCATTTGAACAGGCTGCCCAGGGAAGTGATGGAGTCACCGTCCCCGTATTGAAAAGATACGTAGATGTGGTGCTCAGGGACATGGTTTAGTCAAGGTGGCTTAGCAATAGTAGTAGGATTACTAGCTCTAGATGAATGGTTGGGTGATCTCAAAGGTCTCTTCCAGCCTCAGCAGTTCTATGATTCTATGAAAAATGTTAGGGTCTGCAGGATCAGGTGGTTCTGTCTGATCACTAAGGACAAATGAAGCATACTTTGCTGTTTCATAATAATGAAATATTTAATTCAAAATAAAGAAATATAGATGTGAAGCAGTTAACCTAATAAGCCAAGATGTTTTGCTTTACTGTTCCTTCTTGTAAGGTACCACCCCCACCCCCCAGTTTAAAAATATATGAAGTACAGATTTCTGCACAAAGAACTAGAAGTAACCAGACTTCTAAGAACAGTTGTCTTCTCCCAGAATTTCTTTGCAATTGCAATCCCTATTTTGCTGATTTCTAATCAAGGTTAGCCAGCCTCTGCTTTTGTGTTTGGTTTGGGTTATTTTTTGTCTTGTTTCATTGGTTTTTTTGGGTTTTTTCCTTTCTTCCTTTCCCTTTTGAGAATGAGTTACTGCCTTGATGCTTCTCTGACTCTCATTTGACTGCCTGCAGTAATAGATGACACTGACCTGAATGGGGCAGTGCTGGACCTCAGCCCAGTCAGTTTTGCAGGGACAAATCTTGGGCTGTGTTGACTATGTTGTAACTCTTCCTCCAGTGTTGGAAAGAAGAAGCTCCACTTGCATTGCAACTTGCAGATTACTAGTATAGGATAAACTTTGCTTTCATCTCTCTCCAGTACCCCTTCAGACTCACCATGACAGCTGTTCTTGCCCTTTGGTGCTGGATGAGAATTAACAACTTCTTTCGTAATACCTTGAGCAGACCTGTTAATGAGGGCAAAGAATCTTGTTTCCTAATTTGGGTTCACAAACCTTTCTGATAACTGAATGAGAGGGGGTGGGAGGAAAGGAAAAGCAAATTATTTGCTTATGGTCATAACCTCCAAACCACCCTGCTTTGGCTTATTCTTCTCCGGTGGGTTTTGATAGTGGTTCTCATTGCCCTTCCTCCTGAACTGATTAATATCTAAGCCTCACACCCTTGCAGCGTGCCATATTGGAAACTGTCCCCTGAAAATATGAGAATGAAAGTGCCAGCTCCAGTAGAATTAAATGCTGTCAAGCAATAGGGCCAGTTGTGCATTTTGGTGGTGGTGGTTTGGTTTGTGTGTGTGTGTGTTTGTTTTGGTTTTTGTTTTCCTACAGTGCTTACTGTAAATCTAGTGTTTAAGATTGATAATAGCAGATTCTTTTATGAAGTTTCTTTACCTGACCATTTCTGCAAGGATTTTCTATCTCATTTGTTAAAGACTGTAGCGGACTACAAAATCTGATACTAATGACTGTGAGTCACTAAAACAACCATGGAGTTGATTGTTTCTGGTTTGGGGCAGATGTGTAGGTTCTTGGTATTACAACGGCACTTAAACTCTGTTCACTTCACTTTAAGTGTTTCATCTTTCATATTGAGTATAATAGACTCCTACAAATAAATACTCTTTTAGAATATTTTTCATCTGCTGATGTGTTTGGGAATAGAGGCTCAGATGCTGTTCAGTGAAAGCTCATGTCATTGAATATGAATCCTATTTTGCCTGATGAGTGTGCTCCCTTCTCTAACATCACCACCTTGATGAAAATTTAGCTAATAATATTTATATTAGTCTTTTATCAACATGTGGGATCAGTGGTTTCAGTAACAATCTCTCTCTTTGTAAAACATGTTCTTTTATGGAGAGATTAAAACAAAATAATTTGGTACATATGTTTCTTTAGCAAGACTTAAGTTTCCTTATTAAATACATTATTTTTTTTGCCTTGCAAGGCATAGGTGCATTTAAGTTTCCATCTAAAGCTGTGCCTACAATCTACATTTAGTCTTCTGGAAGCTATTTTCTGGAAGCTGCTGCTGATTATTGTTTTTAACATTCTTAGCATACACCTTCAAAGCAGTCTGATACTTTAACTAAACTTCATTAAGATAAACTGGCAGCTCAGCAGATGAAGAGTTATGCCAGGTCTGGCTTCCCCCTCTGATATTCAAACAGTGAGCTCTGGGGTTTTCCTCCTCTCTTTATTCCAATTCCAGTGGGGAGATAGGCTTTATACCATTCATAGAATAATTGGAATACTGTTTTAGGATTAGCAACGTGGAAGTAATTTGCAAGTCAATGTTCTCACATGGTTCAATAGTGAACTCATTGGAAGAAAACTTCTCATTTCACCTTTGAAACAGGGTAGCCCAGCTTATTTCAGCTAGTAATGGGTTTAATATTTAATGTGTCTCCATTAACTTTGCAGTGCTGGAAGTTTTGCTCTCATAATAAAGTTCTGAAGTGACTGTGAAATGTCAGTTTTCTGTAGGATTTGAGGAAACAAGAGGCTTTCTTTTAAATGCTGCTGCTGAGTTTTATATGAGGAACATCCATAAGGAGCTGTGGATTCCTTCTTGCTGGTTTCTAACACAATCCATCCCCCAGCCTTCAATTACTGTCAGCTACAAACCATGGGAGTTCAACTGCTTGGAACCAGTCCAGAGTTCTGATTTCCTTGATCGATTGCCAAATTAGGGAGAAGGTTTTGCAGCAGGTTAGAGCTCCTTTGCTCTTCCAGTTTTCCTGTCTCATGCTGTAATTGGAGCAGAACTGGATCAAGGCTTTCAGACCAGTTTTGTGGTTCAGGCTTGATTTCTTTAGATTTGTAGACATTGAGCAGAACCAAGCATTTAGAGAAGAGATTAGTGTAATCAGCTTGCAGCATAGTGACAGTGTGTGAGTTCTCCTTTAGAAAGTCTGTACTTCAGTTGGGGTGGGGTTGAAGGGGGTTAGTCCTTTCTCCAACATCTGTTAACATCTGTTGTGTTTTATATTTGCAGGTGTGAGAAGATGTCTACAGAAGAGTAGCTTAGCTGATGTCATTATTTTAAAGTTATTTTTTATTAAAGGTGGTGTTAATTTACAGCTGAACTTTGACATGCACATTGTTCTCCTGTAATTTCAACCAGTGATTGAAAGATTGTTATACCGTGCCAAAAGCAAAGGTGTCACATTAAGTTGTAGCCAAACATTTTGCTGCTCTGGGGACACATCAGTGAGGAATTGCTGTTTCTCATGGTGCAGTGATACCTTTCCCAGCCTGCAATCTTCTGTTGGTGCAAGGAAGAAGCTTAAAATAGAAAGGAAAAAAACCCAAACAAATAACCCCAGAAAACCTCCAAACAACAAAACAAACCATGTTCAGATGAGATGAAGGAAGATGTAGCTGGTTGATTACCTGCAGATGAATCATCATGTTGGTGCATTATTCCATTAATCCTGAGTGTAAAGATAGCAATGAACTGTAGAACAGGATGAAGGCGACTGACTCAATTGGGATCTTGAAGGCAGTTTCTTTGCTTTTGAAGTGGAGTGATGTGACCTTCGTATGTACCTTTTAAATGAGAACACCCATTTTTTTTAATGCAGTGGATTATCTGGGAAGTGTTTCAGGGGTCTGTGGTCTGACATTGGTTCTGAAGCCTGTCTTGCTCTCTGTGGTATGTGAGATAATCTTTTGTCAAGTCTATTCAAGTTTTAAAATAGACTAATGACTTCAGATGCCTTGATGAAAGCCTTGCAGGAAGGTACTTGCAGCCTCTGCTACAGACCTGTTAAGTTGTGCTGTGCTCTGTTTCCATCCCTGGATCTCGGTGATGTCGTGATACCCAAGGAGGGCTGCACGCTCTGCCCTAAAGTTGCAAGAAACAGTGTTGATGTTTTAATTCTAGATTATTTCAGAGGTGGAACCCTGAAATAATATAAATGATTCAACCTGCCATGATACTGAAGAACTTGGTATTATGGTAGCATTATGTTACACGTTGAAATACAAAGAAAAGTTTTGATTGCTTTATCTGAAATTAATTCTTCCTGTTTGTTGGAGTATTAATCTGCTGTGACTAGTTGTGATCTTAATATTTGCTCCCTCTGCTTAAGACTGCCTCATTTGAGAGGATATATTCCTTCTGAGCCTGAAGTGGATAGACACATTTCGGTTGTTCTGGACTGAAATGTTTCTGGTCATGTATGAAGTTATGTCCTTGTGTTAGCTAACGTTGCTGGTAAGCAGTGAAAAATTACTGGACTTCAATCTGAGGGGTTGCATTTGTGCTACACTGTGTGGTTCCCAACTGGTTCAAGGGGGTTGGGAATAGAAGCCTTTTTGTATGCTGTTAAAACCCAAAGTGAAGGTCCCCTACCATTAGTTTCTTCTCATGGTGTGCTTTTCATGAATTTGAAGGCTCATGCACTTCAGAGACCCCAGCAGTTTGTACTATTTTGGTATGCTGTAATGCTTAAAACTGTTTTTTGTTTGTTTATCAACATCTGGGAAAGGTAAAAAAAAAACAAACCTTTTGTTGCCCTTACATTCACTTGTTGAAATGATCATTCAAAGACTTTAAGAGTAACATCCGAGACCTCCATGCTTCAAGCAGCTGAAAGTGTTTTTGATTGAGAGTTGCAGAGAATATTGAAAATGCTTTTAAGGTTATCTCATACAGAAACAGTTCTGTAGTGCTGATTGGTTTTGTGTACCTGCAGATCAAGGATCGGTAAAAACTTGGTTGTGGTTCTAGAATTTGGTAATTCTGAAGGACTTTTGAACTGCTGTTTCCTACCCATCTTTGAGAGACGCTACTGATTTCAAACACCACGGACGATTCTCTTTCCCAACCAGGTTTTTACAGCGTTTCTGTTGTTAAAGCCCTGCAAAGAATTTCCATGGGTCTGAAATGTTAAATACAGATTGGGATAGTTATGATTAGAAAAAAAAATCAATAATAATAAAAAAGGTAAAATACATTACAAACTTTCTCTTCATTTCTCTGTGTTTGTTGTTTTTTTTTTTCTTGCAAATTACAGAACATATGGAAAGTGAAACAAATAGTTCAGGTTGTCACATTTTCCCCCCATAATTCACTCCAAAGAGTTATGCAATTCTTCCTGCGAACACAAGATACAGCACCCTGAAAGTTGGAGAATTAGGGTAATTCTAATAGTGAAGCAGTTCTCTTGGCATCTTGCATACTTCAACTTCTCTCTGTTTTACCTTACCTTCTGGTTATAATTTGTAGCAGTTTTGTCTGTGATAAACTAGGTCTTATGCCAGTAAAAGAAAAAGCTTGCTAACGAAAACGTAGCGTATAATGGCATATAGAGCGGTAGATCTCTATAAATACTAGCTGGTTTATATTAATAAAGCACCCCCACTTCATGGGAATTAAGAGTTTGCTCATAAGAGGGTTAAAAAGAAGCTGCTTCTCTTTTAATGCTGAAAACCCTCCAGAAATGTCGCAATATTCCTGTATAGGCTTGAACTGCAGAGGAAGAGAAGAGGTAGGAGGAAGCTTTAGACAGCAGGCTTAAATTTTAGCCCAGTTATTGTGTGTCTGGTGATACCAAGAGGAAATAATTTTATAAAGGGGAGACAGGAAAAGAAGTGATGAGATGCAATAGGAGGTCTTGCCAGCTCTATGGTATGATGTACTTGATGATTGCTGACAGGGAAGCTGAAGGTTTCTTTCTGAGCCTTCCCACTGATTTAGTACTGCTCCTTGACTAGTTTACCCCACAGGTTTGCCATTGTTTCCATGCTTTATCTATAAAACATCATTAGTGTCAGTAAATAATCCATTAACACTGCAAATTAATTAAAAGCAGTCCCACAAAACACTGTCAAGTGTCAGTTAACTGTATAATCCTTGAATGAGCCAGGGATTGTGGACGCAATAGAAACTGGTAAGGTTTATATTACTTCAATAGTGTCGTGGTTTAGGCTGGGTGCTGGCCCAGATGCCACTGCGCAGGCCACACCTGGGAGGTCCCAAGGGGTGGGCCCAGCCCAGGGGGTGGTCACAAGGACCAGGTATTCCATTCCCATAATGCCCTGCACCCCTATAAAAAGGCCATGCGGGGTCTTCACTTCCTCTTTTGTCCCCTGCTGCTGCCTGGGTAACATGGCGTGAGCTGCCTCCCTTGGGCCTGCTCAGGCCCAAGGCTGGGTTGGGGGGGGAGGAAAGAGCCCTGGGGGGGGGGTTTGGGTGTACCCCCAGGTGGGGATGGGATGTTCTTGGGTATGTTCTGGGATCTCTCTCTTTGTCATGGTGCTTGTGGGTCTCTGTAAAACTTTCATTGTTGTTTGTTATTATTTTCCTATTTAAACTTTCATCACTTTTGCAATCCGTTTGCCTGAGTCGTTATTTCTGCCTGTGGTGGGGAGGGGACCTGCCCCAACCCATTACATTTTGGCGCCCAACGTGGGGCCAACTGCGGCTCGGATTGCAAAAGATGGAGAGTTTAAATTTAGTTCTGGGCGTCGGCTTGGGTTTGGGAAGTTGGGGCTCAGGTTTTGTTGCTGGGGCGATTGTGTGAACTCCTGTAGACTGCAGAAGGATAGCTGGTGCGTGGTCGATGGCATGGAATTCCCTCCTGTTGCTTGGGAACAGCGAGGGGTGGTTCTTTCTGTGACTTTCTGCCCAGGGTAGCTTAAGAGTGCTCGAGTAGCCTAAGAAGGCGAGACCTGCCTTCTCCTCGTTCTCTGCGGAGCGGCAGGGAGCGGAGGAGGGGCAGCGGCAAGCAGAGTGTGGTCGGCCCGCGGCTGCTGCGGGAGCGGACACCCGCGGCGAGCGGGCAAGCGACTGCTGGAGGTGACTCGGACTCTGCATCGTGGCGACAGAGACGGCGGGGGCCGGGCCGGGCCGCGTTCAAGCGGCGGCGGCGGCACCGCCCGAGCCGGGCTGCGTTCAGGCGGCGGCGGCAGCTGTAAATCTTTCCCTGGTGTTTTCGGGCATGTTCTGAAAACGGCGCCGAGCACCTGGCTCCGCCTCCTCTCTTCTCAGCGAGCTGTGCTGCAGCCGCCCCCTCCGGGGGAGGGCTGTGAACCGGATGCGGTGATGCCTCGGTATGTGAACGCCCCGTGGGGGGGCGATGTGCCTGCGATGTGCATTGGTGTAGCTTTGGACTGGCCAGAAGCGGTCGGTTGTGGTTCCCTGGAGGGATGGAAAAAGCGGTCGTGGAGCCTGATTGCTCCGACCGGCTTGCCCCAGGGGTGGAAAAAAGCCGCTGAGAAACTGTAAATGCAGATAAAGGCTTGGCTGAGAAGTTGTGAGGTGTTTCCAGGTGACCAGGATGTCCCAAGGAGTCCACAAGGAATTCACACTGCAGGAGAAGGACTGCGTCGCTGGGAGGTTCCATCACATGAGGAAGAACAACTGGAATGGACTGATGCTTGAGCCTGAATGAGAGACTGTTTGAGTGGACGCCCAGATGAAGATATGGACTGTTGCTAGATATGTCATAAGAAGAGCTCTAATTTGATGATATGTTCTGGGTGCAGGGATTATGGTATGGAATAAGGGGTGGTCTGTCGTGGTTTAGGCTGGGTGCTGGCCCAGATGCCACTGCGCAGGCCACACCTGGGAGGTCCCAAGGGGTGGGCCCAGCCCAGGGGGTGGTCACAAGGACCAGGTATTCCATTCCCATAATGCCCTGCACCCCTATAAAAAGGCCATGCGGGGTCTTCACTTCCTCTTTCGTCCCCTGCTGCTGCCTGGGTAACATGGCGTGAGCTGCCTCCCTTGGGCCTGCTCAGGCCCAAGGCTGGGTTGGGGGGGGAGGAAAGAGCCCTGGGGGGGGGGTTTGGGTGTACCCCCAGGTGGGGATGGGATGTTCTTGGGTATGTTCTGGGATCTCTCTCTTTGTCATGGTGCTTGTGGGTCTCTGTAAAACTTTCATTGTTGTTTGTTATTATTTTCCTATTTAAACTTTCATCACTTTTGCAATCCGTTTGCCTGAGTCGTTATTTCTGCCTGTGGTGGGGAGGGGACCTGCCCCAACCCATTACAAATAGCCTCTTCATTTTCCACCCAAACTTTTCCTCTGAGCAGATCTGTTCAACTCAGTATGTGTTGGAATAGCCCCTGTACTGTTGCCAGCTGTTTCAACATCACTGTGTTCATCCCTGCTCTGTAAAAACACAGAATCACCAAGGTTGGAAGAGACCTCAAAGATCATCAAGTCCAACCCGTCACCACAGACCTCATGACTATACCATGGCACCAAGTGCCACGTCCAAACCCCTCTTGAACACCTCCAGCGATGGTGACTCCACCACCTCCCTGGGCAGCACATTCGAATGTGCTACTTTAAAATATTTCTGCATTTAAAACCCCCTTCCCTCCTTTCCACTTTCTAACAGGGTAAGCCTGCCCAAGAATTTTTGCTGCGACATGTGCTGGTGTACACACTTTAATCGGGTTTCATTCCTGCTACCTGTTTTCGGGACGGTTTGCATATGTTGCTATAGTATTCTAGGGTGTTTTATAAGCAATGTTCTGCATAAGCATTCATCTTGTGCCTATGGCAAAAAAAAAGAGAAGAAAAAAAAAAAGGCTTAAAAAACAAATTCAAGTTGCTTGAGTAAGATCAAACACAAATCATGCCGGGGGCAAAACTCGGGGCTCCACAGGACTGTTCTTTGCAGGTTTAATTGAGGAGGGAGAGCACGACTAAATCTTTACCTCTTGTTACCACATCTTCAGAGCTTTAGTTCCTGTCAGGAGAATGACACAAAAATTGTGGAAAGGGCTTTGCAGTTTGCACTTCAACTGCACGGCATCAACAAAAGCAATTTGTTTTACTTAGCTTTAAATAGGGCAGAGAGAGGTCTTTTTAGTGCCATGCACTACTGGATGGACCAGTTGCACTGTAGGATGCATTCTTATTAGGATTTTCCTCAAGCTGTAAAGAAACAGAAGAAAAGAACTATCTTTAAAAGATGATAACAACCTTACTGTTGACTTCTAAGGCTTTAGGAAAGCATGAATACTTGGAGAAGATGTGAAATAGAGTGCACAAGATACCGGCGTTGTGGTTTTTCTCTTTTCTTTTGTGTGGGGTTTTGTTTTGGCTTGGATTTTTGGTGTTGTTGGTTGGCTGGTTTGGGATTTTTTTTTCTCTTCTGTGACATCTGGGGCTGCCAGTCCCTGTGCTGCTGCTTACTTTCTGTACCACTTTCCACAAAACATTGTTAGGACCATTGAGCTTCGCTATGGTGGATTTCTCCCCATTTGATGTGAAAAGTTAAATATAAATTAATTGAGTGTTTACACATTACTAGCTTCCACAGAAGGGGAAGGAAGCAGCATGATGCTATGCAGTCATTTGGATTCTGCACCAATGAAGCATGAAACAACTGAGCTGTGGAGCATATGGGGTGATCCGGTGAGGAATGTCTTCACTTACTTCTGTGTGTCCTTGACTGAAAACTGAATTATCATAGATCAGAAATGCGTTTGACCCGGTACATCAAATGTTTGTGCATGAATTATTCCTGTTCAAGAGCTGGTGCTGTGCCTAGATACTGCTTTTATGGAAACAGGTTGCTCAGAAAACTGATCATATGTAAGATAACATGAAATACTTTTTGCTGACTAGGTACGAGTTTCTTGCATGTAACATGTATGTATGCATGGGTGCAGGGAGGAAAATATATCTTGGCATCCTCATAGATGAGATGTGTTGAGAATAGGCATGTAGATATCTGACACAACATCTTTTGGGGAAATACCTAAACAGAATGTTAGAGGTTGGTAAGGACCTCCAGAGATCATCAAGTCCAATTCTCCTGCCAAAGCAGGGTCACCCAGGGTAGTCTGCACATGCATGCATCCAGGCAGGTTTTGAAAGTCTCCAGAGGAGATTCCACAAGCCCCCTTGGGCAGCCTGTTCCAGTACTCTGTCACCCTCACTGTAAAGAAGTTTCTCCTCATGTTGAGGTGAAACCTTCCATGTTCAAATTTGTATATATTGTTCCTTGTCTTATTACTGTGCATCACCAAAAAGAGATTGGCCTCCTCCACTTGGCACCCACCCCTCAGATATTTATAGATGTTGATGAGATTCCCCTCTCAGTCTTCTCAGGATTAAACAGACCCAGGTCTCTCAGTCTCTCTTCATAGGGCTGATGCTCAGATCCCCTAATCATCCTCATGGCTCTCCATTGGACTCCCTCCAGCAGATGCCTGTTTCTCATGAACTGGGGAGCCCAAAACTGGACACAGTCTTCCAGGTGTGGTCTCACCAGGACAGAGCAGAGGGGGAGAAGAACCTCCCTAGTCCTGCTGGACACATTTTTCTTGATTCTCCCCAGGATACCATTGGCCCTTTTGGCCACAAGGGCACATTGTTGTCCCATGGAGAGCTTGCTGTTCACTAGGACTCCAAGGTCTTTCTGTGTGGAGCTGCTCTCCAGCAGGGCAACCCCAAACCTGGTACTGTAGCTAACCTCTGTACTGGTGCCTGCTGTTATTCTTACCCAGGTGCAGGACCCTGTACTTGTCCTTATTGAACTTCATGAGGTTTGCCTGCACCCAGCTCTCCAGCCTGTCCAGATCTCACTGGATGGCAGCACAGCCTGATGGGGTGTCAGCCATCCCCCCCTCCCTGAGTTTTGTATCACCAGTGAACTTGCTGAGGGTATTCTCAATCCCCTCATCCAGGTTATTGATAAAGATATTGAACCAAAATGGACCCAGTACTGATCCCTGGGGAACACCACTGGCCACAGGCCTCCAAGTTGACTCTGTGCCAACTCTCTGAACTCTGTTATTGAGCCACTTTTCAATCCACCTCATGGACCAATCATCTAGGCTACATTTCCTATCTTGTTGTGGGAGACAGTATCAAAGGCTTTACTGAAATCAAGGAATATGACATCCACAGCTCTTCCTTTGTCTACCCATTCGGTCATGGTTTCATATTAGTCAAGCAAGATCTCCCTCTTCATTTTAAGGGAAGAAGCAGAACGAAATAAAAATGTGACAATGGCGTAAGAAAACATAGTACTGACTATCTGGATTGATCTACACAACAAGTTCCACTACAACGGACAATTTTCATTTTCCTGCATGTCAGCAAGAAACTAAAAAGCTCAACCTTGGCAGGTTCCATCCTGGTAATTTTGGGGAATTTCATATGTTGCACTTGAGCCAGGTGAGCACCCCTTCTTGCCTGCCTGTCCCCACCCTGGGATCCTAGCTGTTTGCCTTCTGGAGCACACTTCAGTCACTTAATGGCTAAATGAGTCTGCCAGGCTGATATTTCTCTGCAGAAGTACATGAGAATAGCTGTAAACACTTTCTTTCAAAATAGAACATCCCTTCATGTGAACCCCTGACTGAAGTGAAATAGAAATATCTGGAAAAAATACCCCAGGATATTCTCCCTGTGGATGTAGAATTGATATCATCTTTAGAAACAAGCAAACTTTCAAAGAGATCTAGCCAAGCTCCCATTCCCATCCCAGGTTATCCACACAGTGCTGGAATGGCACATGTGACCAACTGCTGTGAAAGTATCCAGCCCAAAGGAGAAGATCTGCACTAGCCCAGTGCCCTTCAACCCACCACACCAGGACTTCTCTTCCTGTGCCTGCTGTGGAAATTTTGAGTGCTGCTTAAAAAAGATAAGCTGTTGAGATTCATGAGTGCCAATGCTGTTGTAATAAAAGCTAGGTATTATTTTCTTCACATTTTCCTTTTTGTACCCTTATCTCCCTTAGCAATTCATGTAAAGAATTGATGAATTTTAAGCAAGTCATGTTGTGGTTCTGTGTTTGGCTCTGGTGGGCTGCTAGTAATGAAAGAAGTCAGAGCAAGAAATGTTTGTGATGAGCTCTTTAATTTGTTTTGATGCTTCTTAGAGGCTTCTTTGTAAAGGTTTCAAGCAGTTCTCATGTTTTCAGAGATCTGTGCAGAACTGCATAGATCATTCATAGGAACTAAACTAGTATGGCTTAATCTATAGAGTTGGTTTACCTTGATACAGCTCTGTCCTCATCTTCATTAGGAAGCTGTTACTGAAAGCTTGTCAGCTGAAGGAATCATTTTGCTTACTGCACTGGACGGTGGTACAAGAGGTTGCTGGTAGTTCTGTAGTTATTGTGTATTCCAAATCCCATTCCTGGCAGGATAAGCAAACATGATATCTCACTTTGCCTTTCTAGTTCCCTGTAGACAAGAACCTTGGCAATTTAGGGAACTGGGTGTTGGGGTTTGGGGGGGGGAGGGGGGGTGTGTTGTTTTTCTCTCCTTTTGAAGCCGACAAGGGAAAGCTGTGAAGCTGGGTACACAAGACATTGTATGCTATCTGTAAATATAAGGATGACCTTCTGCAACTTTTACTGAAAAAACATTGCATCCTTTTGCTATCGCCTAGATAATCCTTATCCTGCTGGCTTCCCGCCACCAGGAAGCCCAGTCCATGTGGCATCAGAGCACTTGATTAGGATTGTCCACATGGACAGAGGTATCAGGTCTGCCATCCCATTTCATCCAATCCATACTTCAAGAGTGCATTTATTATGCCATTAAATATATTCACAAACAGTTGTGGGATTTTTTGCTTGCAGATAGGCACCATCTGACTTAGTGCTGCTGCTCATTTGAGGGTTTACCTCATGTGTTTAGTTTATTTACAACTACAGTATAAAACATATATTGTATGCTTCACAATAAGATAAATCTTCACAATAATATAAATCCCATATTGTGTAAAAAAAAAAAGAGAAAAAAAAACCCAAAAAACCCAACCCCCCCCCCAAAAAAAATCCCACTTGAAGCTTCTCACACATCCCAATTTCCAGTAACAGAGGTCCTCGAAAGATGACTCCCAGCACATTCTACACAGATCTGAATATTCAGAGCAGCCAAGACACCAGCAAGCCTAACTGTGATCAGTATCACCCTGGAGCTGTGGGCAGCTCAGATGTCTCTACACAACAAAGGCATACAATAAGAATCAAAATATTCTATCACAGCAATAAACTTCCTGGTACTTCTGCAATGGAACAGGAAAGAAAGTATCCAATCAACAGTTCAAAACAAGCAAACAAGAAAACCCTCACAGCAACCCCCAAGATAAACTCTTGTGACAGAGTATAAATATTTAGACAGAAATGTTATATTTTAAAGGAGCAAGCAAAGAAACAGCAACAAAATGTAACAAGAGAGCTCTGAAGGGTTGTTTCACAGAATCACAGAATGTTAGAGGTTGGAAGGGACCTCCGGAGATCATCAAGTCCAACTCTCCTGCCAAAAGCAGGATCTCTTAGGGTAGTCTGCACAGGGATGCATCCAGGCAGGTTTTGAAAGTCTCCAGAGAAGAAGGATCCACAACCTCTCTGGGCAGCCTGTTCTGGTGCTCTGTCACCCTCACTCTAAAGTTTCTCCTCATGTTGAGGTGAAACCTTCTATACATTGTTCCTTGTCTTATTCCTGTGTACCACCAAAAAGAGTTTGGCTCCCTCCGCTTGACACCCACCACGCAGATATTTACAGATGAGATCACCTCTCAGTCTTCTGTTCTCAGGACTAAACAGCCCCAGGTCTCTCAGTCTCTCTTCACAGGGGAGATGCTCAAGTCCCCTGTGTGGCTCCCTGTTGGACTCTCTCAAGCAGATCATCCCTGTCTCTCTTGATCTGGTGAGCCCAAAACTGGACACAGGTGTGGTCATGTTCAGGTGATCTCTCTACACACATCCTCTTCTTGCCCATAGCATAGGTATCTTCTATATTTGGAGTCCTAAACACAAAGCTGCACTTTGATTCATAGAAAAAAACCACAAACCAACAAAAATAACAGGGCTCTTAAGACAATAAGTTCTCCCTATGCCTTCCAAAACATTGTCCTCACCAAATAAAAAAATAAAATAAAAAGAGAAACAAGGTCAAAGACACACAGCCCCCAAAGATCAGAATAAGATGCTTTGAACCAGTTCTTCCAGAGGGAGCACCTGTCAGAACCCCATGTTTTGTGACATGTTTTTATTAAGCCCAGAAGCAAGCTTCACATTTCGTGAATCGTGGGAATTGTGTAAAACCATGGAGTTTCTGAAAAATCCATTTCTGCTTCAGTAGATGCCACATCAGTAAAAACTGGGCTCCCACCATAGTGAGTGGAGAGGCAATACCTAAGATGTCCAGGAACAGCATAGAATCAACAAGGTTGGAAAAGACCTCAAAGATCATCGAGTCCAACCTGTCACCAAGACCTCATGACTACTAGACCATGGCACCAAGTGCCACGTCCAGTCCCGTCTTGAACACCTCCAGGGATGACGACTCCACCACCTCCCTGGGCAGCCCATTCCAGTGGCTAACAACTCTCTCAGTGAAGAACTTTCTCCTCACCTCAAGCCTAAACTTCCCCTGGTGCAGCTTGAGACTGTCCTCTCGTTCTGGTGCTGGTTCCCTGGGAGAAAAGACCAACCCCCTCCTGTCTACAACCACCCTTCAGGTAGTTGTAGACAGCAATAAGGTCTGCCCTGAGCCTCCTCTTCTCCAGTCTAAACAATCCCAGCTCCCTCAGCCTCTCCTTGTGGGGCTTGTGCTTGAGGCCTCTCCCCAGCCTCCTTGCCCTTCTCTGGACACGTTCAAGTGTCTCAATGTCCTTCTCAAATTGAGGGGCCCAGACATGGTTGCTGCCATGTCTTACAAATCATATCAGTGCAGAATCAATGATTTTTTTCCACCCGAAAAAAATGTTGAAAGGCTGAGAGCTGCCAAAGCTCTGATGTGCCAATCCAACATTCCTGACTGTATTACCAAAACTGTAACCAAGCAAACATTTAGGAAAATACAAGTTGTCCTTCTGTGGATTGCTTCTGTGCTCAAATTGGAACACACTTTCCTTCTGCTTTTGTGCTTATCTAAATCATATTTCAGAGTAAATTGCTGTGTTCATATGTAAAGCTGAGCACAGAGGAATGAATTAGTCTGTCTACACTTATTTACCTCTCCTCCATTAGGCTTTGGTTTCATGCAAACAAGACATTAAGTGCAAGTTTTGTTTTGTTTTCTCCCAAATAACTGACCCTGCACTCTGCTAGGAAACAGTGTCTGGGGCTAAACTTAAAGTAATGAACTCAACGGTGACCACCAGTTGTTGGAAGACTGCTGAGCCTCAGTGTGAGAGGCTGGTGCTACCGTGGCGAGAGCAGCTCTAACCTCAGCAGTTGTGGAAGGATGCTGTAGCAAGAATGACAACATGTAGCTTTGTCTGGGAGTGAGATGAGTTCGTTACCCCTGGTGGGATGTGTGGTGAGCTAGAGTTTTAAGTTCAGGTGGCCTCTCCAGTTGCAGCCACATTACTTCTTTTGGTTTGGTTTTCCACTGTAGTTTGTTAAAGGTGAAGCTGGCATGCTAAGATTTCGTATTTTCCTCCTGGTGTCACATCACACAATCACTCATCTCTCTTAAACATAATGGAAACTCAGTTTTCTCCCAAACTATTTTCTGGGCTTTATGGTTTGTGACAACTGTGGCAGATACTGAACTTTTAAATGTTGAGGTCAAAATTCCTCTTTTATGAACCCATCCTGCAGCTTAGTCCTGGGTGTCCTGGTTTCATTGCTCTGTGCATCCAGGTTCTGGGTGTCTGGGTTTCCACTGTGTAGTGTGTGGGGCTGCTTTGTGTTTGTTGCAGGCTGAGCTGGCTGCAGTGGTATTAGTCTTACAACGGGGCTGATGGGTTGATCCCAGCCCTTGAGGATGGGCATGTCCAAAAGTCCAGACCTGCTGCTGGTAATGTTTGGGAAAGGTGAAAGAACTTCTGATACCCTCAGCTTTTTGAAAGCAGGAGGAAATAGGGATGGGCAAAACAGTAATTTTGTGGGTTTTAAAACTGTTATGGATTTCCCCTTACAAACACTGTAAGTAGAGGTTCTAATTTTCCTGTGAACCGTTGTCCATATGATTGGCATTTCCATGTTTATAGACACATTCCTCTGATCCCTGTGGTTTCACTAGTGAGGCAGAAAAATGTAAGTAGGTTTCTCTCAAAGTCTAAGTTCCTAACTGGTTTGTTTTGTATTTGTGTACTCCAGATGTTAATATTGAAGAAAAAACACGAGTGTGTTATGGTTTGTAACACGTGTTCGGAAGAAGTTTCTTCTTTAGACCTTCCAAAGGCTCTGCACTGATACTTTTCCTCTTGATAACTAATAGTTCTTCAGACACACCTGAGAACTGGTGGTTCTTTTGAGTATTTGAATACATTATTTAAATACAGTATCTGAGCACACAACTTGAGAGTGCAGGGGCATGATCTTTAATTGTTTCTATGAAGCTATCAGGCACTTGAGTGGTGTCACTGGGAAATTTGAGGTATTTGGAAATAACACAGTAAGTGTCACAGGTTCACACACCTGGGGAAGAAAATCTCACTATGCTCAGTTTGATGGTGCACCTTGTTTCTCCTAAACTGAGATGTAGAGGGGGTTTTGTGTGCTACACACAAGCTGTTTGACTGTTGTAGACTATCATGTGTGTTGTAGACTGAAGACTGTGTATTTTTACTATCAACACTTCAAAAGAAGTGAGTGGCACTGCACCAACATACCTCATTGTTGTTGGCTTAAGTTAAGCCAAAACCCATAACTAGCTTCCTCTTCTAAGGATAAGGGGCAAATTTGGATTACACATGTTTATTGTGGTCATGTTGGCTTCAAGTGGTGCAGAGGTTTGTTCTTCAGAACAAGTGTCTGTACTGAGGTTCATAGCGGAATAGCTGTAAGGCTTGATGGTGTGAATAACATTGGTTTGGTTAAAGG
Source organism: Dryobates pubescens (assembly GCF_014839835.1). Taxonomy (NCBI): domain Eukaryota; kingdom Metazoa; phylum Chordata; class Aves; order Piciformes; family Picidae; genus Dryobates; species Dryobates pubescens. Next base: position 30,030,400 of record NC_071620.1, on the reverse strand, counting down.
TAACTGGGGGGAGGAAGAAAATAAAACTCATTGCTGTTGTCCATAACTGTGCTTGCAGCTCTTAATATAGCTCTTAATAGTTTACTAGTGAGTGTGTGAGGTCAGGTGGAGCTCAAACTAGGAAATACCAGTGATTCACTTTGCCAAAACAATTTCACTTTTCTTTTGCTTCTAAATAACTCCTAATCGAAAGAGAACAGAACAATTAAACCACTTTGGTTATTGTTGCTAATGATGACTTTTCCTCCTGCTTACTTTTTTTTTTTTTTTGCTTGTATTTCAGTTAGGGCATTGCAAAACCCCTTCAATTAACCGAGGAATGCTTTAAAACAGCGAAAGATTTTTATTTCTTAACATTTTTCAGCTTTGGGCTTTTTCTTTTGCCTACGGGAACAAAAGGACACTTGTTTTCCTATTCTTACTTGGCCAGGATACAAATCAAAATAGCAAAATAACTGCTGCATTTGGAAGGTGGCAGCTTTAATAAATCAGTTAAATACTTCAGAGTTCATAATTCTTCTTTCTTTCTTTTTTTTTTTTCTCCTCAGTGTGGAGATTTTTCTTTTTATGAACGCTTTAATGCGTCACCTCGAGGACTGCCTTAAAGACTTGAGACAAAGTGCAGCACTGTTCTGTTTATAGTAGCTGCAAAAAAAAATCACTGATTTCCTCCATCAATCACTGGAAGTGATCAGAAGTATGCATTTTTTCCAGCAAAAATAACATTTCACCGGATTACTCTCTTGGGTTTTATTATTTTTGAAGGAAGACCATTTTGGAGTGCTGCAAACAAATGAATTGTTATCGTGGCTTGTTACTAAAAATCACTTAGATGTTGCTCTAGAGTGTGTGTTTGCTGCCCCAAAGGATGTCACCGTTAGCTTAGAGCTGTGCAAAAGCTTGACATTTGTTAGAGCAACATTTTTTTTTTTGGTGCAGTTCTGCTACTGGTTCTGCATATTTTATGGAGGAATATAGATTATTGATTTAAAGGCTAAATGGAAATGGTGACAGTGTATGTGAGTGATGTTACTGTGGGAAGATCCCATGTCTTATGGCTGAGATTGTGCCTCTTCTCTCCACAGATCAATTGAATGTATGAAAATTAAACTTCAGCAGAGCACTTCAACTGTAGCCCATAGTTCAAAAGGCATTTACAGCTGCCCTGAATGACACCATCTATAGTTTGAACTCCCATGAACTCACCTTTGTGGTGTTGCTCCTCAGGGCATGGCACTAGCATTACTCAATTCTAAATTTTATAAGGGTAACCAACTTTGATCTCTCGTGTGATATTTGGAATATCATGGCACTTCTTTCTTAAGGAATCATGAAGTCTGAATGCTTGATGTTTGGCACACAGAAGTACAGGGCAGAACTACAAGCATGTAGACCAGTATTTCATCATAGAAATGCCAAAATCCCAAGCAGTGCATCTGACAGTGGGCGTGTTGCATTTGATGTTCTCAGGGTTTATTACTAATCTGTGTACAAATGGGCAGGCATGAGTGTGTGGGATGGTTCAGGATTAGACTCTTCCCTGTGTCATCATCCCACAAAATGGTGCTTTTGGAGTGACCCTGTCCTGTGTGACTTGGAGTCAGGTTTAGGAATCTGGGTAACTTTAGCTCTGTTCTTTCAGAAAGCAGAGAGCTTTCTTTCAGAAAGTAGAGAGAGTATTTTTTTGGGGGTCTTCCAGGAGGGCTTTTGCATGGCTTTGGTGTCTCCTAATGCTGAGTGTTTGTAGGCAATATAATTTTACTTTGTACTGTGGGGATGTTTCTTCTTAAATGTAGGTACTGTCCTCTTGCAATGGGAGCCCTTTCTTCCCTGCATTACTGTTGTAATGCCCTTGCTTCACTGTGTTAGATTTTTGGTTTCTTTCCTCTCCTCCTCAAAACACACTCTGAATACTTACAGAGTTCTAGGAATACTAATTTTTCATTTCCCCATTCCTTCTCCTTCTGGTCTCTTTTCCCCTTGTTTTTCCATCCATCTAGCACTTTCTTCTACTCCTCCTTATTGGAAGAGAGGAGCTGTGGATAGGAGGGTGTCTTCTAGGTCACAAATGTTCAGGTAGGATGTAATCTAGTTCTTGAGTCTAGGAGGAAAGATGTTGGAACTGGTCACATCAAAGGAAGAAGATGAAGATATCTTGCATTTGGGGGAGGTGCTTTTACAGTCTTTTCTGAATGTGTCAATCTAACCCAAGCCCATTGCAAGTGGAATTTCCCTGTGTTGCAGTAGTGCAAAATAAAGGGAGTTTGGACTGTTAATCAGGCTATTTGATCCTACTTGTTTCCAGTTTTCTGTTATAAACAATCCTATTCTTTGCTCATGGATCAAATCAAACTTGATACTTTCATTTTTTTCAAATCCTAGATGTTTGTGGCAAAGCCCTGTCTAACTCTTGTCTATGTCTCAATTCCTTCACTCTGTTGGAAAAAGATTTTCTTTGATACTGTGTCAAAGCTTATTGAAGTTCTTGACATTAACTACTGCATTAAATATAAAATATTGCATCCTCAAGTTGTCTCATTCTCGTTTATGTGACTGTTTTCTTTTGTCTGGGAATTTTACGGGCTTGTTGTAAGGCAGCTGCAGTTGGAAGCCTGCTGCTGTGTCTTGGAAGGAAGCTGAAGTATCATCCGCTGTATGTGCTTTCAAACTGCAGTTTGGCTGAAGACGGAGAAAAGATTCCTCAAGTCAATGTCAGAGTGTGATGATGAAGAACTGTTTTAACTGAAGTGGTTTATTTAATCTGACTTGTTAAGCTGTTTGACCACTCAGGCTGGAGTGATGTATCACTGCAGAGCCAGGTCTAACTGCACTCTTGTAGTTTTGTAGGCGATTTTCTCTTGAGACTGTTTTGGCTGCAGACGAAGGGACTACTTCTGTCTTCTGAGGTTTTGTGGGTTTGTTATAAAGCAAATAGCAACAGCTGGGTCTACATCAGTAATTGATTGGACCAAGACATGCATTTCATAGAATCATAGAACGGTAGGAGTTGGAAGGAACCTCTGGAGCTCATCTAGTCCAGCTCCCCTGCCAAAGCAGGATAACCTAGGACAGACCACACAAGAATGCATCCAGGTGGGTTTTGAAAGTCTCTAGAGAAAGAGGCTCCACAACATCTCTGGGCAGCCTGTTCCAGTGATCCATCACCCTCTTGGGAAAGAGCTTTTTCATGGTGAGATGGAACTTCCTGTGTTCTAGTTTGTGTCCAGGGCACCACTGAATATGACTGGCCTCTTCTTCTTGACATCCACTCTTCAGGTATTTATTGATGGTAATGATATTCCTTCTCAGTCTTCTCTTCTCCAGTCTAAACACCTCCAGGTCTCTCATCTTTTCCACATAAGACAGATGTTCCAGTCCCTTAATGCTGGTCTGTTCCTACTCAGACACAAACCCTGAATGGATATGGTTGATAGTGTCTGGCTCAGATAAAGCAAAATCTGCTCACTGGCTAAACACCTAGTTTGTCTAACATTCATTTTCTGGTTTAGGGATTCCTGCCTTGAAAGCTCTGTTTGTAGTGTAAATGGAAATCAATGGCTTTGATAACAGAATTTATATGCATAGTGCAGTTTCCTATGGATAAAGGTTTAAATCACTTAGTGGAACTTACTTAATATTTATTCTTTGACCTTATTAGGGAAAGATGCAAACTGAACTATCCTCATGAGCTGCAAGCTCTGCAATGCTTTGATGGCCATTCTGATTGCTGTTTGCACTGACAGCTGCAAGGAAGGGAAATGTGGGGCCTGGGGCTGTGTGTGATTATGGTATCTCAGCGCAGGACAGCGCGGGTCTGTGTGCTGCATGATTAGGGGACAGTAAATCAGCAGGGCTGTGCCAGAGCCGGCAGCCAGCCTGCTGTCACACTTGCTGCTGGTTTCCCACTCATTGTAAAGCCCTGCCCTATCGCTCGATGGGCCTGGAGAGGAAGCACGGAGGAAGCAAGTGCCACTGCTGGTTCACAATGTTCCAGGGCGGCTGGAAAGTTTGAGCAATGACTTGGGTGAGAAGAACAAGACCTTATTGACAGGGTTCAATCCCAGTCAAGTCTGTTTCCCATCAGCTTCCGAAGTAATCACAGCCTTCCTTTTTTTCGTCCCCTTTGCACCCACTGAGTCTCCCAATTAGTCTCAGTTTTATTTCATGTATTTATTTATTGTAGTGGGCTGAGCAGCCAAGGAAAATTGTGAAGTTTTCTTCTCTCTGATGCACTCTGCTAAGTCATGGAAAAGAAAATGATGGCAACTACATTAGAAGCAGCTGTACCCTCATGTTTCTCCAGCGTTTTTGTTGCATGGTCTTTGAAATTCTCTGTTCAATATGTCTTGTTCTTGTCATTTGATGCACAGAAGTGCAAACTGCTCCAGATCAGCTGGTGTGACATTGGTGGATGTTTGATTAGGGTACTGTAGAGATACACATGTAGTGGGAGAAGTATGTAAGCTGAGACTTACTTTCTTGGTTATGTATTCTTCTAGACTGTACACCACTCCAAGCTGCTCTGCACAGACCTACACAGGGTTTTGTCATTGCTTTTGTAAGCAGCCTCTACTGCTAGTCCTAGTCCTGCTGCTTCAGGGCCTCCAAGTGCATCTCAAACCTCTTACTAGACACATTATTTTCCTTAGTCTGTCTGTGACACAAAAGAAGTTTATTTAATGAGGTGAGAGATGTTTTTTTCTGGAGAAACTTGCCTTCAAGAAGAGGACCCAAGAGGTGTCTAGTTTAGCACTTAAAGGTCTGGCCATGGTCATGGCAGAGCAGGTCTATGCAGCAGTTTCAACATGTAAATGCAGGTGACATCTTGTGATTTTGTGGTCTTTCTATAGCAAGTCAATTGAACCTGGAATACTCTTTCATATTAAAGGAACAACCAGCTCAAAAAACTGCTGAAATTACTCTTTGGGTAGGATGTACTGAACTGGTTAGTGAGCACTTCTCTGAAGGGGTTTGTGATGGTGCATACACATTGTAATATGACTTGTTGTATTTGGTAATCCTGGCAGCAGTGATGCCAGGGAAACCATCTTAGTTCAGGAAAATGTGCACTGTCATGTCTTTTGAAGTATTTGCATTTTGGGAGTTTGATAATTTAAGTTTGACAAGGAAGGGGGGAAACCCCCAAAGCTAAACAAACAAGCAAAACCCCCTCAGTGACAGATAAACTGTGAAACTGGCTCCTTCTGTAGGGTAAATTTAGGGTGTGCTGGGGATGTTTCTGAAAACTCAGTGGGTCAGGAAGGCAAAATTATTGCTGCCTTTGGGATGCTGATGGAAGGAATGTGTGGAAGGAGACACAACTGAGGCACATTGCAGAGCATGCCAGGTTTGCACTCTTTTCTCTAGAGTGTTTTTCTTTCTCTATCTCCAAAATACTTCAATAACTGTGGTTAGGATATTTTGGGAAGGCATCCCCAGGCAGGTTATAATGGAACTTGGGATGAGATTCAAGAGACAGGAGTTCTCAACTGGCACTTGTACGCAAATTATCTTAAAATACAACGTTTCTTAATCTAAACTTAACCAAAAAGCATTTTTAGGTCAGTGTATAAATCTGGAGAAATCAAAGTATATGCTTGTTACCCGGTCAACTCACTTTTTTCCCTTTTTGAGACCTGAGGCAGACTAAATCTCCCAGGGCTATTCACTGCTTCTGATATTTTCCTCTATCTTACTCTTCCCAGGATGGATCGTACTTGGCCGAGTTCCTGCTGGAAAAAGGCTACGAGGTGAGTGACTTGGTGACCAGCTGCAAGCTGATGTACTCGGCTGGATGCTGCAGCTCTGACTTCCTCTGCCTCTGTCCTTCCCTCTGTATGTTTTCCACTGCAGCCCTAGATAACAAATCGCAGCTCTGGGGAGGAATGTGCAACATGGCCTGTAATCATGCCAGCTTATTGTGCTATTTATCACTGGATGTCCACTGGTGGATTCCCTCCTCTCCTTGGGGTATAGCTGCTTTGCATGTTTCCCGCCAGCTCTGATAAGCAGCGACCTGTGCAAGCCAAAAGTGTAAGGAATTGGGGAATAATTTATGACGCAATGTACCCCATAAAGGAATGAGAGTCTTTCATTTTTCTCTTTTCTCCCCCTCCACACTAAAGTCTGCTTTATTTTAGCAGTTACACTTCAGCAATGAAAACCTTGCCTTTTACTTTCTCTCTTTAAAAGCAAAAATAAAAACCAAACCAAAAGCCCACCCCACCTCCAACCCAAAGAATATACTTTGGTAGTGTTACTGTTCACCTCTTGAATTAATTATGTTCTTGCTTGGCACATGGGTTTTATTTACCTTTTTCCTTAAAATAGAGGGAGTTTGATTCCTTACTAATTTGCTGCATAGTTTTCCTTGGCAAAATCAATATGCTTTTTTTGTTGGTGGCATGTGTGGCCCAGCAAAGCAACCATCATGTTGTGGTGGTATGATTTGATGGTTTTGAACTGTTGTGGACAGACAGTGAGAATATTTGCTTCCTCAGGCATGGGAGGTGCTTCCAAAATGTATGATAGTGGAAGGAAAGGGGCATTTGATTTAATCTCCTGACAACTGGGTGGGGTACTTGGTGCCATGGTTTAGTTGATTAGATAGTGTTGGATGATAGGTTGGACTCAATGATCTCAAAGGTCTCTTCCAACCTGGTTAATTCTATTCTATTCCAACATAATCTTTTCTGGGGTTTTAGTAAAACCTAATGCTTGTTCCAATATTAGGTTTTATAACACTGCTTCATAGCTGAGTGAGAATTCTCTGCTCAGTCTGGATTTTCCATGCTTTTGCATGTGTTGAATCTTGCTTTGCTTACTCCTTTCTCCACTTTCGATTGATCAGTTTATTGGCGTTGAATTTCCAGTGTTGTAAATTGATAAATTCTACTATTTCTCCATTCCATTTGGGGAAGAAGGATGTCTTTGAGGTTGCCTCTGCTGCTTTAAAAGCACATGCTCTCTCCGAGTCCACAATGAAATTGGTAATTGCTAACTGCCACTAAAATGAAATGCAACCCTTTTCACAACAGAGAGGTTACACTAATTGGGTAGAGGGTTTTTTTGTTTTGTTCCTCAACTCTCCCTCTACTTGTTGGAATTCTTCCCTGTGTTCCCAGTTAGAGACCTCTGTTCTGGAATAACTGGACACATGTGGTAACTTAACCTCCTTATGATGGTTCATTTGACTTTTTAAATTCTATTATTTTTTTTTTTTAAATGTTGGTCTATTTAAAGATTAAACCCTATTGAGAAGGGTTCACTGATCCACATTCTTAACTAGATTAACCAGTTTGCACACATTTTGGCCTGTCACAAAGTTTGCATTTCACTTGTCCTGTGCAGACAAAGGCACCTTTCATCAGTTTTTTAACGGTAATATTGCTGTCATGGATTAAGCATTTGGCAGGTTTTCTTTCTCTTGTATGTGCATACCAAAAAAAGGAGTGGGAGAGAAAGAAGTAAAGAGAGAGAAAAAAAAAAGAAAAGCTGGGTTTGCATGTTTTCCTGTTATCAATGGATGCAACAGGCTCTCTAGATCTGTTTGCTGAAGCTTTTTGAAGTCCTGTGGTGGCTGCATTTAGCACATCTGGTTGGCAAAGTGCTGGTATTGCAGTCATTCAGCTGACACAAAGCCCTCGCAAGCACAGTCTTTCATCAAGTTTTTGAGCTGGCAAGATTTGGCTTATTGGTGCATGCATAGCATGAACTTGAATTTCAGCACGATTTCATTCAGAGGTGGATAATTGAGAGCTCAAAAAGTCTCTCATCAGGACTTTCAGCCAAACTATTTCATTTTGCTGGAAGAGTTGTGGAGCACTTCGGTTAGCTTCCTTTACAATAACGATGCTTTAAAACTGCAAAGTGTGATTTTTACTCATCAAAAGAGGTGTTTGTTTGAATACTCAAAATATTTCTAGTAGCCTTTGCAAAAGAGAATCATAGAATCACAGACTGGTTTGGATTGGAAAGGACTTTAAAGACCATCTAGTTTCAACTGCTCTGCCATGGGTGGCAATGCCTACTAGACCAACTTGTTCAAGGCCTCATCCAACCTGGCTTTTAACACTTCCAGGGTGGGAGCTTCCATTCTGGGCAACCTGTTCCAGTGCCTCACCACCCTTGTGGGAAAGAATTTCTTCTAACATCTAATCTAAATCTCATTCTTCCAGTTTGAGGCCATTACCCCTTGTCCTGTCCTTACATGTCTTTTTACAAAGTCCCTCTCCAGCTCTCCTGTGGTCCCCTTCCAATACTGCAAGTTATTATGCAAATGACTTTTTATAACAGGGTTTCTCTGTAAACCTTATTGTCCATGTGAATTATCCACACATTCCCAGGATCCCAGGATGTCAGGAGTTGGAAAGGACCTCCGAAGATAATCATGTACAACCCCCATGCCAGAGCAGGACCATAGAATCTAGCACAAGTTACACAGGAATGCATCCAGATGGGTCTTGAAAGTCTCCAGAGACGGAGACTCCACAACCCTTCTGGGGAGCCTGTTCCAGTGCTCTGTGACCTTCACAGTGAAGAAGTTCCTCCTCGTGTTGAGGCGGAACCTCCTGTGCTGTAGTTTATATCCATTACCCCTTGTCCTATCACAGGGTAAGTAAGTATTCCATAAGCAAATATTCTGATAGAGCTTTTAACCATATCACTTTGAAAATTTATCTTTATAAATCCATTGCTTGATGAAAATTTCTTTCAGGGAGCCATGTTTCTCAGTTCCCCTTGATCCTTGGAATGGAAATGTTTTTCTTGGTTCTGGAAACTTTAGTGTTTGAACTGTAGATCAAGGCAGGTAGTGAGCCTGTCTTGTGGCAGGCCACACATGAGATTTTATGCAAGGAAATTGGCATCATAAATTTGACTCATGAGTTGTACAGATGAAGCTATTCAGCTGTTGGAGATCTTGCCACCAAAATGTCATTCCGACAGCAGCAAGCTGTCTCACTCTGCAGTTGTGCACACGGTTACACTCAGTTACATTTCAGACTTAAGATGGAATGAAAAGTCTTTTCTGTGTCAATAACCATCACTTGTGTTATGTTCAGAACAAAATTTCCCAGACAAACCCAACCCAATCCAACCCCAAACCCCAAACACTGCCTGTTCTTGCTGGTGCATGCACCATGCACCAGTACAGTGTAGGGGTTGACCTGCTGGAGAGTAGCTCCGCAGAAAAGGACCTTGAAGTCCCGGTTGATAAGAAGTTATTCATGGCACAGTGATATGCCCTGGTGGCCAAGAACACAAATACTTGGGTACATTAAGAAGACTCTGTCCAGCAGATTGAGGGAGGTTCTTCCCTTCTAGTCAGCCCTAGTTAGATGACATCTGGAATATTCAAGACAGACAGGGAACTACTGAAGGGAGTTCAGCTGAGAGCTGAAGAGCTATGAGCATGGTTAAGGGATTGGAACATCTCTCTTATGAGGAAGGACTGAGAGACCTGGGGCTGCTGTTTAGTCTGGAGAAGAGAAGGCTGAGAGGGGGCTTTATCAGTGTCTACAAATATCTGAAGGGTGGCTGTCAGGAGGATGCCTTTTCATTGGTACTCAGAGACGGGACAAGGGGCAATGGATATTAACTCAATCACATTAAATTCGCTCTCAAGAGAAAAATTCTTTAATGTGACACTGCCCAGAGAGGTTGTGGAGTCTCCTTCTCTAGAGATCTTCAAAGTCTGACTGCATGCATTTCTGTGTGACCTACCCTAAATGGTCCTGCTTTGCAGGAGGGTTGGACTCAATTTCTGGAGGTCTCTTCCAATCTCTAGCATTCTATGATTCTCATGGGTCCAAGTTAAGATGAAGCAGGATAATAAAGCAATGGCTCAACCAAACTGAGTGTAGCATGTGTCAAAGTGTACGGAATCATTTTTAGGAAGAAAGAGCAAGAAGAAGTGGAGGACAGGCAGATGCTGAAGCCTGATTTCAGTTGTGCCAGTGCAGCTTCTGCAGCTGGTAACCTAAGCCAACATGAATTTTGGCAGCAGGCTATCTTACATGAGGAAATGGGATCAGTCTGAACAATTTCTCTATAATGTATTGGGCAATGTTGGCTTTTTTTCAGTTTTAGAACCAGTGGATTATGTTCACCAACTTATTCATCGTGGGCGGTTAAGGGAAATTTCCAACCTGCGTCTCAGCCATAGGCTTGCCTGTCTCATAACCCACCAGAGACCTGACTCATGAGTCCGCAAAACAGCCCTGACTGTTCTGGCTGTCCTTTCAACACCCCAGAAAGTGAAAAAAAAGCTCTTTTCTAAAATATATTTGGACCTTGCAGCTGCTGGCCTTGTCTTTTACTTCCCTCTTCTCTTTTCTCTAGCTTCATTTCCTGCTGCTTTTCCCGTGCTTAACGTCTCTGGCTCCAGAAAGATATCTCTGCAGCCAGTGGTTATCTCAGGATTCAAATACAGCTTCTCTGACTACAGTAACACTGGCAGCTCTTCCTGGGAGATATTGCTGTAGGGCACTTCCCCTTTTTTCTGTATTGTGTGATGCTTTGGCTGTTAGTGGTGTCAACAAGGCAGAAAGTGAAACTACTCAAGGGTATCAAAACAGAGAAATCTGACAGCATCAGAGCTTGTCTCCAAATATTTTTTTTATGACTTAGATAACTGTCTGCCCTTAGGAGCAGAGACAAACTCTGATCACCTGATAGAAGGGTTAGGCCCAGATATATGAAAAGAGTGATGGTGAAGGCAATGAAGAACACATTCCTCTTAATGTTTACCACTTTCCTTTTGTGTTTTTCCTTGTTCACTCCCCAGGTGCATGGCATCGTTCGTCGCTCTAGTTCTTTTAATACAGGCCGCATTGAGCATCTCTATAAGAACCCACAGGCTCACATTGAAGGAAGTAAGACTTGTTTTTTATATTTAAGGGTTTTTTTTTAGACTGTGGTTTGTGTTTGGTGGATAAAAGTCCCTGGGAGCAGGAAGGGAATCCCAGTTTCCTCCACCTAAATGCTATTAACGAGTAGTTATTTTAAGCTGTGCTTGACTTAGGATTGGCTGGTTAAAAAAAAAAAGGAAAAAACAAACCACCAACCAACCAAAAGCAAACAAAAAAGCACCACCTAACAAAACAATAGCCAGAAAACCCCAGCAAAACCAAGAAACCACAAATAAACAAAAGTCCTTGATAGCTAAGCTTGCCTTTCTTTGCTCTTGTTAGCTAGTTGCTCTGTCTCAAAAAGAAAAGTGGTGATCTTTCTCCATGAAAATGTGACACAAAGTACAGATACTCCTCTGTGTGTGAGTTATTAAGAGAGGAAGATATGAGAGGATCCAGGAAGGCGCTTTCTGTGGTGTGGAAATGCTGACTCAGTTCACACACAGCTTGGCAGCAGCAACTGGAAAATGGCTGCAAAAAGCTACCTGAAGTTTGGGAAGTTCAAAACATTGAGATATCAGAATAAAATGAGGGGTTTTTTTAGGCAGTTATTTTAAACACTCCAATTCTCCTTCCTTGTGAGCTTCTTGATCTCTTCCAACTCCTACTATCCTGTGATTCTTAGTGCCTGATGGAGATGAAGGTTTGGGAACAGCCTGTGGGACAGCATGAGTAGGGATGATCAGTTCTAACTGATGACAGGAAGAATGAATCTTTGGACCTGAATTTCTGCACCTAAGGAATCAATTACTTGTTTTTCCCAAAGGAAAGTCATTGCTCTTGGAAATTTTCTAATAGTGTATAGAATATGCTGAAATTGTTACCTTTAGTGTACACTTTGCAAAAATTGTGAGTGTATTACCTTAAAGAAGGTGAACTGCATGAGAAGAAGCTCAAGCACTGGTATTTACTGTGAATAGTTGCTGCTTACTGTACATTGCTCCTTAAAATATCTAATGAAGTGAGGAGTGAAAAGGAATAAAGTATCTTCTTGAAGAACTCTGAAGGTTGTGCTTCCATCAGGGACAATATAAGAACTGTTTCCCATGACTTGCTTTTGAGTTTCATGAGGTAAAATGAAGCAAAAGAAATCAAACAGGAACCTGTGTATTGTGAGGACCATCTTGTGAATATGAAATGTGACTTTGAGAAGACAGTGTAGGTGGTGATAAATATGTGCATGAACTCTTAAGGAAAGAGGTGTAAGAAAGCAGATTTTATATGTTTTTCTCCACTTATCTCCTTTTCTTAAACTGAGGAATGCAGCCATATGAATGGGAGGAGGAAGAGGAATTGGACTTGGAGTCTCAGGAAAGGCTGCTCCATGGAAACTGTTTGGAAACAATGGGTTTCCAGGCAGTGCTGGAGGAAGCAAAGAAGCAATAGTGTTAGATGTGAGCAAACCCTAATTTTGTCTTTGCCCTGTATGTTCTTCCCATGAGGAATTGATTCCACATTGCAAGATGATGAACTTTAGACAGTGAACATCTTTCACCAAAAGAAAAGCTGGGAGAGCTGGAAGGAAAATAAGTCATTTCCGGAAGTGAGCCCTGAAACTATTGCTTGCTAAGGAGGTTTTAAGGCTGGATAATGTTACTAGTTTTACATATGATCTATGAAATGTGGTCTTGTTCCAGCACAGCATGGCAGGACTGAAGGCAGGCCACAATATGGCTAACTGATGTGTACATACCAAAAGGGTCATAACCTGCTTGCTGGCCCTCATATTTAATCAGTTATCTGTTCTTGTAAAAAAAGTTGCATTACCATTCCCTTACCTGTGAGCCACAGTTTCTGCTGGGTCTTTTCAGAACTGTCCTTCTCAAGCACTGTGGATGTAAAAGCAGATTGCAGTACTATGGTGTGATCTGCTGGACTGTAGCACTTCATAAACGTGAACAGCCTCAGGTATTTCTTAGATAAGAGAGTGTAAAGCTGGACACCTGAGTTCACATATTTCTGCCTCATTTAAAATCAGTTGGTAGGTTTCTGTAATAGACCTTGTACTTCTTGGTTTCAGAATAAAATAAAGAATAAAAAAAAGGGGGGGAAGAAACCATTTGATAGAGTCCCCCAAAAGTGCTGACATGGTCAAATGAGAAGACTGTTAAACTGTACTGAAATGGGAATTTCCTCTCTTTTTTGGCCCCTGGAGACAGGACAATGTAAACAAATTTATTAAAGTCAAAAACACAAAATGAAATTCTATGCAAATATGTCAAGTGAATGTAAACAGCTAATTCATGAATAGTCATGATAAGATTTTTCCTTGAATAGATTTATGAATAACAGCGTGGTGGTGTGGATATATGGGGGGTTTAGGTTTTGTTTGTTTGTTTTCAAATAAGAGGAAAATGAAACTTGTCTGACCAGAATGAATTTCACTTCTGGAACAATTTCTTGACAGCTTAGGGTTGGAAACTAAGGACAAGTTACTAAGCTATTGCAACCTGCTCTTTTGAATGTGACTTGAGCTGGTTTCATGCTCTCACCCAGTTTTCCACACACAACTCAAAGTAACTCAGCAGGGAAAGGATGAGTAACTGCTATGTGTACAATCGTGTTTGGGATTTTGGTGTGCACTATCACAATGCATATTTCAGTGACACAACATTCTCTGAAATTCCTCTCCAGTGTGTATCTGTCTTTTTTTTTTAAATAGAAACCCAAGAGTGATAAATGCAGTGTGTTGTGTTGTAATGTTACCTAAACGTTGGTATCTTAGGCGCTTTTCTCATCTTGTGAACTTAAACACGTGCAATATTTTGGGAAGGAGGAGAAAGCAATCAATGCATGCTTAAGAAACTATTAGAAACCTTTTTGATTGAAAGATTATTTAGTTTAGACTTCCAATGATTTTTTTTTTGTTTGGTTTGATTTGGTTTTTGGTAGCTGAAATTCTGTATATGACATTGTTCTAACTTGTACAGCCGGGGTTAATGAAGTCTAAAACTATTAAATTTTGTGAATGTTGCCAGGTAAATAAGATAATTGAAAAGACAACCTGAAAAGGGATTCATCTCTCTCTTGCAGGGAAATATGTCCTGGGCTTAAAGCAGGGGAAAAAAACCCAAGCAAAACCTTGTTCAGCTGGTGATTTCTTAAAGTTTTTGGATAAATGTTTACTTGACTTTTAAACCTGGAATAGGGTTTGGATTGAGAGTGCTGTATTATTCTGTGACTAGAATATTAACTCTGTGTTCTTAACCTCTGAAGACATGAAGCTGCACTATGGTGATCTCACTGACAGCACCTGCCTGGTGAAGATTATCAATGAAGTCAAACCCTCCGAGATATACAACCTGGGGGCTCAAAGTCATGTCAAGGTGAGTAGCTTCTGAGCATTGTGAATGTGTGCTGTGGTTGGTGATACCCTGCTTTTATGTATTAGACTGCAGCATGTATATATGTTTTAAGAGCTTCTAACTTTGGGCAAACATTGTCTTAAATCAAGACACTTGTGTTTGCCGTGGTACTAAATTACTGCACGGGTCTGGCGACTGAATATGTGTTCAGATGTCAGAATAAAAGAGGTTCAATTGTCACTATCAACAAACACCACAGTTTTAAAATCTGATTTTCTGCTAGGTGAAACAAGTTTGCTGCTCATCAGTCCTCATGGAGAAGTTCTGAACTTTAATGCACATCATCCATGTCCATTCAAATAACTGAATGTGCCTGAGTATTTCACTCCTAGAGTGGCTTCACCTGTGCCAGTTTTAGGCAGCTGGTGAATATCTCTGGTTGGAAAAATCAAGTTTTAGAAACTGAAACAAAAAGGACTTGTTGAGGGTGAGTGACTTGACCCTGCAAGTGCTGCTACGTCATAAGGGAAGAAAATGTATAGAAGAGAAGATAATATTGATTCATGGGTCATGCCAAAGCTCACTTTACTAAGAGGTGACTTCTATTTACTTGCAAACACTTCTTTCATACTTCATGATTACAAACTAAAACCAATGGCCATGTAGCAAATTTTTATTACAGTAAGTTCTGTGTCAGACAAGTGTCTTGTCCTTGTGTGCAACGGGAAAGTGTTCTGAAGTGGAAATGTTCTCCGCCCTGTATTGAGGTAAGAACTGAAGGATTTTTAAGCCTCATGAAAATCAGCTTGGCTTTGGTTTTGTAAGTCAGCTTTCCTAAAAACTTCATTGTGTGGTTGTTTGCACTCTGGGAACCTTGAATCGCAGTGTAAGGAAATCGTGTTGAGAATGCAGTGGTTATCAGAAAACAGCAAAATTTAGAGATGAAAAGAGAGCAGTTTTGCTTACATGGTTGATCTAATCAGTTTGTGCTAAGCATAAGACTGATTTGGCTTATTAGCTTTGGTACGGCAGTGTGAAAACAAGGTGACACGAGTCCAAGGATGTCTTCAGTCCAGAAGACAGTTTAACTGCTGCTTTGCAACATGAAACCTGAGCAGCAAACATTGCTGGGTATTGACAGCCCAAAGCAAGGTGTCCCAACATTTCTGTCTTTGAACTAGAGCATTGGATAACAATCTCCATGGAATTTATACCACTCTTAGGTGGTGTTATTATAGTACTAATGTTCTAGTCCCAAACTATTTCCGTGTATCTGCTCCAGCTGCCCACAGCTCAAATCACAGCACTGGGATGGCATTCATGAAGGGGTGGTGATGATAGCAGAATCACAGAAAACATCCAGTTGGAAGAGACCTCAAAGATCATCAGTCCAACCCTTGACTCCACCACTGCCCTGGGCAGACCATTCCAATGTTTGACAACCCTTTCAGTGAAGAAATATTTCCTAACATCCAGCCTGAACCTTCCTTGATGCAGCTTGAAACCATTTCCCCTACTGTTATTTGAAGGGATTTGAAGCTCTGAAGGAAGCTTTAGATAATTATAGAGAGCTGTGAGATCTCCCCTCAGCCTTCTTTTCTCCAGACTGAACCATCCCAGCTCCTTCAGATGCTCCTCTAAGGTCATGTGCTCCAGGCTACTACAAGCTTTGTTGCCCTTATCTGAACATGCTCCAGAGCCTCAGTGTCCGTCTTGTAGTGAGTGGCACAGAATTGAACACAATACTTGAGATGTGGCCTTACCAGTGCTGAGTACAGGGGGATGATCACCTCCCTATTCCTGCTGGCCACTGTGTTTCTAATGCAAGCCAGGATGCCACTGTCTCTCTTGGCTACCTGGGCACACTACTGAATTATATTTAATCAACTGTCAACCAATACCTCCTGGTCTCTCTCCAAGTCGTAACTTTCCAATCACACATCCCCAGGTCTGTAGCTTACCATGATGCTGCTATAGGCTCTTGAATGACACTGGTATGGGCTGTGGGAAAGTTTATTCCTCAAGTATCTCACTGCATGAATATTTTGAGCCCATGCAGGCCTGAGTCTTGGCTTTTGGAGATCTAATGTGGTTTAATGCACAATGAAGCTCTTAGAAGCTAGCCTGCATGAAGCAGGCCAATACTTAGGCAATGCTGAAGTTCTGCTGGAGGTCTAAATGGACTTCTTCAGGGTTTGCTGCTGCTTCTTCTTCTCCAGGAATACTTCTGTTGTCGCAGTTGAGAACATGGGCATCTCAAGTCTGCTGCCTGAGGTGTTTGGGAGACTTGTCTGTGGTATCAATACAACTTAAACACAACAGTGCTTACATTTTAAAACAGTTCCCAGTGTTAGAAGGAGGAGTAAAAATTGATCACCTGTAGGGATCAATGTCTTCACCAGAGAACTGAGCATATAAAGTTTGGTTATGTAAACTCACTGTTTTAGCCTGTGTGCACCATGTTTGGGGAGAGAGGGAAGAGAACTTCTAATCTTAGCTTGCTTCACATTCTGGTGACTTTGAACCGGTGACGTCTTCAGTATTTTTTTTGGTGGTGTTTATGTTGGCTTGTGTTTATGCAGAATAAAGTTTTCTATCACTCTCACTTCCAGTTAGTTTATGTGAGCTATGCTGAAATGAAGGAAAATAAAATAATAGGAAGTTGGTCTGGTTTCCTGTAGGAAACCCATGGAGATGAAATTGGTTCTTGGAATGAACCCACAGTAGTCTGGGAAATACTGTCAGAGAAGAAGTTTTTCTGAATCATAAGTAGTGAAGACTGTGACTCATAAAGTAGGTCACTGAGAGGCTGATCTGGTCTTGTATATGGGAGAAAGTGAAGGAAGGCTGAGATATGTTCCTTATTAAAAGCAGTAGACCTAACAAGATGATATCATCAGTAGGAACAAATTATCCAGTGTGCATTCCTGCCTGTTTTGGTAAGAAATGAGGATTAGCTCTCCACACCGCAGCTTCTCCACTGGATGCTCGGAAAACAGTAGCACATTCACTTGGTAGTTGTGAGGTAAATAGTCTAGCCTCATTTTTCTTTGCCTGCTTTTTGTAGGTCCTGCTGCTCTGGCATTCAGTGCTTTGGGAATCCAGTGAGCTGGTCTTGATATATCTTCATTTACTCAGTGATTACTTACAGTGTATTGCTTCTAAATAGTAACCTATCAGTGTCTAGGCAGCATGCAGGTGGCTCTATCTGAAGTCTGTTATCCATAATGCTATACTCTTACCTCTCTGCTGAAAGTCTTGAAAATCAATTGTCCAAGTACTAGGTTGGCTAAAATGATATCAGTGTTTCTTTGAATCATAGAATTGTTTCAGCTGGAACAGACCCCTAAGATCATGGAGTCCAGCCATCAACGTAACACCACCATGACCACTGAAACCTGTCCTGAAGTACCATATCTACACCTTTCTATAACACCTCCAGTGATGGTGACTCAACCACTTCCTTGGGCAACCTGTTGCAATGACTGACCACTCTTTCAATAAAGCTCAGTGTTTCAGTAGATGCACATACATAAAAATGAACTTGTAACTATTTTTTTTCTTAAGAACAGGTGACCTCATAAATATTTGTGCTGAAAGATGGTTTTGATTTGTATTGAACTGGCACAGGTAGTAAAGTGGTGGGTATTTTTGTTGGGTGGGTTTGGTTTTTTCCCCTTAACAGATTTCTGAAGCAAAAGGGCAGTGTCCCTGGAGGTGTTCAAGAGGGGACTGGACATGGCACTTGGTGCCGTGGTTTAGTAGTCATGAGGTCTTGGGTGACAGGTTAGACTTGATGATCTTTGAGGTCTTTTCCAACCTTATTGATTCTATGATTCTATGTAACCTTAGTAAAAGATCTTGTGCTTTCAGCACCTGAAACATGCTGCACTGAGCAGTTAAATACAGGATTGAGGAAAAGTCTCTGGTTTTATGGCTATTGCCATTCCAGTAGTTGCCTAGCCCAGTCTAGCTGTGGTGCAGATAGCCACAACTCCTCAGTTTACTTCTTCACATTATAGTGGGTAGTAGGAGGTTGTTTTGCATACTTACTCCTGTTATTTGTTGCCAGAAACTTTATAGTGGATCTGTTTCAAGAAACAAAAATAATGGGTTGACTTTTCTGTGATAGCTGTTCCTTCCGTGTAAGGCATCAACGTGTGATTGAAGAGGAAAACCTGACTTGTCTGCAACTGTGTTTTAAAAAGCTGTTAAATGCTTAGTTTGTTGTTGTTTTTCTTCTTGCAAGATGCAGTGAGAAAATTTCTTTGCTCTTTAGCTTACGTGACATTAAGGTTTTGTTGAGATTTCAGTCTTTGAAGACAATGGAGTCTTGGAGTCCATCAAGAATTGGTTTTAAGAAGCAAAACTCCACCACTGTTAGATGCAAGGTGCACTGTAAAAGTTAATCAGCTTTTAGCATATAACCTCTCACTTGAGTCAGGTTCTCTTTACTCTTGTCTAATGAATTCAGCTCCTCCTTTTCCCCCTCTGTACTTTGTGTTTTCCAAAGAGAACACTTAATCTCAAGAAGCCTTTTGTCTCCTCTGTCCCCATGTTGACAGCATTAAAGAACTTGCTCATTTCTGATTATTTTGTGATTTTTGTCTGCATCAAGTACTGGCCCCTAATTCCTGTGAACCAAAAGAATGTTATGAGCTACTCATCAGTTTCAACCCCATGCCTGTTAATGAGGCTGTGTCTGTTTTCATCCTGATGATGACACTAAAGTGTTTATATGCATGTACATGTGTAAGGTCAGTCTATATGTGTATATATGCTGTGTTCTTCGTCTGAGTCTGATCCTGCAATGCTTCCTCATGGCGAAAGTTGTTTTTCAATTTGATACAACCTTGTTCATACAACACTGCAAGGTAAATAATTGAAGTAAGTAATTTTAAAGTCCTTCCACCCTTGCATTAGTAACAAGGCTTAGAACTGTGCATTGCAGCTTGCATGATCAACTTTTTACGTCCTGTACCTCCTGGTTCTTATAGTTCACTGTGCTCCTCGATTTTTTGCACAGGTTTTAAGCTTGTTCTGATTTGTAGAAGCTCACAGCTTCTGAGACAGTTAATGGAATTTTTTTGGGGGTGTGTGTTTTAGAAAACAATCCGTTTGGCTGTTCAGTGTTAGCAAGATCTAGTCTAGCTGATTGTAAAGAATATCAGCAGCACTCTGTTGTACCGATGTAGCAGAAATTTTCATAGGCAAAACCAAGCCTGGCAAAGCTTAATTTTATGAAGTATAGTTATGCTTTATAAAATAGCTTATTGTCTCAAGATCCTGTCAAGTTATTTCTAATTTAGAATGTATGGCAGCTCATTTCATTAGCCAAAAAGTATGTGTCCAAACCCAATTCAGTCTGCTGGCTGTGTCACCTTCTTAGAGGGGCACCCCATAGTTCCCCCAAGGCTGCATCCCTGCTTTGTAATATTTCATTTTGTTGTGTTTGGTTTTGTTGGGTTTTGTTTGTTTGTTTGTTTTCCCTTATGGATCATTTCTAGGGTAAATGCTGAAGCACATTTCCACCAAGATGTTGTTTAAGTGTATTGGGTATTGGGAGAACTACCATCTAAAATAATAAAAAAACCCCAACAGAGTACTTGAGAGCTTCATCAGGGCTGTCAAAAAGGCCAGGCTGAGTTCTGAAATGAGGCTTTTCCATATGGCTTGGTAATTCAGTTTGGGCCGTGGTTTAGTGTTCATAATAGTGTTGGGCTGGTGGTTGGACTTGATTGTCTTAAAGGTCTTTTACAACCTTGATGATGCTATGATTCCATGATCATTAAAGAGCAGAATATATACTACCATGGGTCTGTAGCTGATGATTATGGATTCCTCTAAGGTTTCTGCATCTTCAGAGGGTGTCTCTTGCCAGAAGCTTAGTGAGGGATTCTTATAGGCACTGTTCCTATGCTATGCAGCCGTGAACAAAGCAGGCTGGCTGCGTGATGAATGAAGTGGTGTTTATCTTTGTGACCGTGATGACAGATAAAGCACCACCTCCTTCAGCTCATGCTTTTTGTGTGGTTTCTGCTCTAAGGCTTTGTAATTTGGCTTCCTCACTGAATTCTGAATTTTGAGTCCTGTGTACTAAAGAGGGATGGCATCTCCACATCGCTTCAGTGCCACAGCCCCAGTTAGTCAGGTAGCTGCTGACATCAAGCCCTTGAAGAGCTCTGTTCCTACATAATTAAATTCCAAATTTTAAAATAATTGCTTTAAAGCAAACTTTATAGCTGGCCTCTTGCTATAGGTTATAAAAGGTAGAAGGTTGTTAGACTGGATTCCCTTTTTAGAGTAGAGAGTTTTATGATATTATTCTATGTGAATTTTCAGTAACTCAATCTCTGCCATCATTGAGCTATTTTTCATTGCAGAAATAATTGCTGAAGTGATTTCTCCTTCGGGGTATGACTGGGGAGGAGTGGTTAAAAACTTCCCTGGTGGTTTTCTTCTTGCAGCTTCTGCAGGGGAAGAGAAAGCTGGAACAAAAAGAAGGCAAATCTTGGAAAAGGGAAGGGAAATCCAACTGCAGCATTTGCAGCGTTGTTTCTTGTGTCAAATAGATGGCAGCAGAGCCTTGTACACACTGGGAGCAACACTTCAAGCTGACTTGTATCAGCTGCAGCCTTGAACAACTTGTGGTTAGGCATAAAACAGGGAAGAAAGCTACTATTGATAATGCGGGCGCAGAGAGGATGAAGAAGGGTAGGAGATGCTGTAAAGTACTGAATTTCTGGAGTAGTCCCAGGTGGCCAAACTTAATCTTTTAAGGTATGTCATCCACTCATGCAACATGATTGAAATCAGCTAACATAATATTGCATGTCAAAATAAAGAGACAGATAGAAAAAGAAAGTATTCACAAGTTGCAACTGAAAGTGATCTACAGCTGCCTTGGGGTACTGCAGGAGCTGGCCAGAATGTCTATTCTGTAGTTAAGCAAGTTAGAGAGAGGAAATGTCAGTCCTCAGTCAGGCAAGCATTCTTTGGTGAGGTTTGCTCAAGTGGCAGTGTTTTTACAAAAAGAGCTCCAGCTCGTTCTGCCCTGATCCCCAAAATTAGATTTGCTGTTAAAATGAGTCGAACTGCAGCTCTGGCTCTGGAAGTGTTTGATTAATAAATGCAGTATGGTACTCAACTTAGTAGTATTTATGAAGTACAAAATTAATGGCTACGAAATAGCTGCAGTCATCTAGGCATTAACATATTTTGTTGTGTGCTCATCTGCATCTAAAATTCTGGAGTTGGACGATCCTGAAATAAAAGGTAGAATGGAAGGCTTTGATGTCAGTGATTGCTCAAGCCCTGGGATTTTAAGATACTGTAGTGGGAGGATTGGGGGGAGAAAAAAAAAAGCTGAGAAATTATTATTGCGGTATGACTGGAGTAGTCTAGAAATTCTGTCAAGGCTGGAGGAGTCGATTTGGGGTGTTATCTTAAAGGTACAGGTCATTTTATTTCTGTTACAACTGTGAATGCTCAGCCAGGGCAAAACACTTGCCTCACCATTTATGGTTCTGTGAGACCGCAGTTAGGGTTTCACTTTCTGTAAACAAATATTTTTTTTTAACCCAACTGCCTGAAAAACTGTGACAACAACGTGGTGATACCTGGCTGGTTTCTCTCTCGAGAACAGCTTGTTTCTCTTGTAATGTTGCTTTTTCTCAGATTGGTTGTTTTAATGATCCATCCACTCCCTTCGCTGGGCTGGTGAGAAGACCAAACTACAGTGTAATTTCTTTCTTAAAGGTGTAAAAAACAGAGTATTTGATTCAGTTCAAGTATTGCAGTTCACAATAGCTGCTAGAATTTACTGAGCTCAGAGTACAGTGCAGGTTTTTGGAAAGGGGGGCGATTTTCAGCATCCTTCTTCGCATGCTGTAGCATGCCACTGTAAGAACTCTGACATCCAGATGTGTTTTGGTTTGTTTTAGTGCTTATTTAATGTCGTCAAATTAAAGTGGCAATTTTAATAAGCATTAATAGAAGAGTGCTGTGCAATATCTGCTATTGGAGCACTGGTAAAGCACAGCTAGTAAATGAAGAGGTTTGCTTGATTTGTTGGATGAGGAATAATATGAAGTGATCTTAATCCTTTTTTTTTCTTACTATTAAATTCATTTGATATATCATGTTTTAAAGTTTGTAGTGTACCCCTGCACTCTCATCCATGGAGGCATATTAAATCGTTGGAAGAAATAATGTGGCTGCCTGTTTGTATTTTAAGAATACATTTGCTAAGCTGCTGCTCTAGGAACGGAACCTATGCCTGTGAATGCGCAGTTAGAGATGTGTTGCATTGATCATTTGAATAAATTAGGTTAGCAGAACAAATGCCAACTCTTTTAAACAAGCAGTTCCAAAAGCCTGTAATTCTTACCGAGCTAAGTGCTGCCAACTCAGGCTTAAGGTAAACCTCACTGAAAGAAATGTTTGTGAGGGGATCGCTGGGGAGTGAAGGTGGTTGTTGTCTCTTGCATCTTCTCTGTGGAAGTGAGGATATTAGTGTGAATGACATCATTTAATTTGCTCAGTTTTGAAATGGTGAATTTGCATAACAAAGCAGCATTTCTTTCTTCTTTTTTTTTATTATTTTTTTTTCCCTCCCTTCTTCCCTTTAGGATTATTAGGACTGCTGGGGTGTGTGTGTACGTGCATGTTTGTAGCCTTCTTGCTGAGTAACCCTGGATTTATTCTTTGTTCTGTGAAGTTTGGCTTGGTGGTTTCTGCAGGTTTAAAAGTGTGTGTCCTCTTGGTTTCGTTCATCTCTACAAGAAACTCTTTGCGCCTTGCAGCTACTCCCTGTGTTTTGCAGGAATGCAAGCAAGAGAAATGCAGCATTTTCTGCATCACAAGGGGGTTTGCTTGTTTTTCTTATACTGCAAAACATCACAGAGATAACTTAAAGAGCACGAAACATTTCTGTCAAAGAGCTGTGGTCATGAGACATGCAGGTTTAAGCTTGCAGAACCTGTGATTTCAAATGGCTCTGTGGTCAGGAGTGACAGAGCACGCTCATATTAACAGGAATTAATTCCACCGTTCCCTGGACAGAAGTTTCTGTTTTTCTCGAACACTTTAGATATTGCAGAGGAAACATAATATACGAGATCCAGAACTAAAATGAGGTTGTCTTTGCTTTGTTAGTCAATAAATTCTGTCAGTGTTGGAAACTTGTAGCTGTCTAACTTAACCATGTTGAAATTCCTGTCGTTTAAGAAAAGGTGTGATTATCATTTTGGGATGTATAGGGTCACTTGGTGGTGTGTTTATTTCTCTGTTTCTAGCAATGCTCTTAAGGGAAGCCATATGGAATATTGTGTCTCTGCTGAGTGTCTCCTGCAAATGGGATGATCGTTTACTTTGTAAACAGTGTGCATCTGGGATTTATGGATAATACCTTTAAATACTGCTGCTGAACTTCAGTCCTGTTGTGTTGTGTGCAGTATTTTAGCAGGCAGGAAACAGTTATCCAGGAGATTTCTCAGTTCTGTTCCAAGACAATTCAGAGCTGTAACTTAGGAACAACTGAACATTTTTTGCTCATACGAAACACTCGCTTCTGAAAGAAATCTGTAGCAGTGCTTGTGCTCTAATGTGCAACATGTTTTTTGGAGCAGTTGGAGATGTTTCACAGATGATCAGATTGTTTGTAACAATTTTAATTATATTTTTTTTTTTAATATATAAATTCAGTTCTTTTCAACTTCTATTAGCTTTTATTGCTCTAACTTCTGAGCAGTGGAGTGGTATTGGGCATCTTTGGCAGTAGCCTTGGATTCAAAAACTGTGGTTAGAGCAATAGGAGGAGCAGTCTGGTGGTTTATCTTCCCATACAGTTGTCCATATGAGCTTTCCATTGCCTTTTTTTTTTTTTTTTTTTGTTTTCCATTAAGCATTTACTTACTGTATTGGCTTGCATGATTGCATTATGAGTGCCCAAACTGCTTTTTTCCTGTGACTGTGCGATGCTGAGAAATAGCATTTTAATTTTATCCAGACATTCTTGCATAATGTTGCTTCGTGGTGATGCAATTTCACTGGCATACCATCAGAACAAAGGATACAGCATCAAACAGGGATGTGAAAACAAATTAAAGGATGCTGGATGTTGGAAGCACTGCTTTAAAGATTTTAATATGCTTAATATTCTTGATTAAATTTTTTTTTTTTTTTTAAGCTTTGTCTGTGTTTATGTAACAAGCCATGAGTTCTGTGGAGCTGTTCTGATTTTATATGGGTGTCATATTTTTCCTTTGGCTTGTCTCTAAAAGTCTCCCATGGCAAAGAACATCCTCCAGAAATGACGTGTTTTAATTACAAGGCATATGCAACCTATGTATTTAGTTAGCTGGGCAGTAAAATTTAATTGCAAAGCTCTAAAAACTGCTCCTGAAATGCACACATTCAGCACACCTGAGTCTGTGGAGACAGGGAAAGTTTCAGTTAGTTTACTAAAAACATGTTATCAAAAATGCCAATGCCACTGGAGAAAAAAAAACCCAAACAACAGACTGAAAATTGCATTGAGTGGAGGCTAATGTACAATGCTAATTATTTCTGATACTGATCTATTCTATACTGTAATCTCCTCCATGTCTAGGCTTTAATTATAGGAGCAGTCCTTGCAAGTTTTATCTGAAATAAAATGGTATGTAATTCTTCCTGCAGTTTTCAGAAGGTACAACTTAATTGAAACAACATGATGTGAAAGCAGCTGATAAGGGAGAGTTCTTGTCAAATGCACTGCATGAGAAATTCTGTAAAACCTTTCAGGTTTATTTTCATGTAGTGGATTTTCCTGAAGATGGTTGCAGTAGTTTTAATGGAAGAAAATGGGACTGAGTGACTGTCCCAAGGTCTGATATGAAGGGCACTCCAGTCCCTGGATGGGATTCTCACAGTGTCTGGGAAGATTTGCTGCCTGCAGATTTTTGTTTCTGCCGTGTCCGGCACCTTGGCTCTCTTCAGATATCAGTATTTCTTGATGCTGTGTAGTCTGCCTTTTCACATTTAGATCTATCAGGGCATCATTACTGAATGTCACAATTGCCAGTCAGTAATTGCATTTGATAGTGTTACTGTGTTTGTTTGCTGCATCATTTTAATATTGAAAAACTTACAGTGGTGAGAAACCCGTGCTAGGAAATTGGGCTGTAAACGCTGGTGCTCATCAAGGTTTAATGACAAGCAGGTTAGTTAAAGACCAAAACCTTGGGTAGATTTCTGGAGAATTGTGTGCTGTTAAGCATGTTCCAATTGTGTAGCTAGTTTATTACTTGTAATTTACTGCCTAATGTTTGTGGTTAAAGTACTGAACTAGAATTTCCCTATAGATATTAGTGCAAGGTATTCTTCATATACTAAATAAATCGAAGCAAATGACGTGAACTTTCTCTCCAGTGCTTTGATTTAAATAGGTGGAAATGTACAGATTAACACTGAGGCACATTGAAGTCAGACTTTCAAAACAATGACACACAACTGATCAATAGCAGTAATTTATGAAAGTGCAGATGTCCATTTAGTGACCTAAGAACAGTGATATTCTTGCAATTTAATGGTTGAAAAAAACACATGTGACACTCTCAAAATAACACCATCCACTGGGCAGCTTTTCCACGGATCCTGTGATTGCCTCGATAGAGATGAAATAGCTTTAATCCAAGAACAATTTGGTTAGAAACCAAAACCAAACAACCAAAGAAACGCCACAAAAGAGTAGGGGGGGAAGCAAAAGTTTCATATAGCAAGACCCATGGACAGAACAGAACTGTCTGCAATACATTATCTTCACTGTCAGCAAATGCAGATTAAAGCTGCCTTTGCTGCTGTGAGCAAATGTTAAGGTTTTTGTACGAGGGGTATCTCTCAGTGACACGCTCTGTGTGCGTATTTACTGTTAGATGTTAAACCGCTCTGTTAACAGTGAAACGTGGCATTCTAATGCCATGGAGTGTAAATAATCTGAAGATTTAAAGGTCACAAGAACAATATATTGAAAACATAATTACGCTTTCAGGCAAGGAAGCAATTGAACCTTAATTAAACGTAGCTTAAATTGTAATTTATGGCTGGATTTATTTTTTTTAAGTAGGCAGCACTTCTGGTTGTGTGTGGGGTATGAAAGGGTGAATGTTTTGTCTTTAGTATTTGAAGAGGAACTTTTTCCACAATGTAATTATATGTTGTTATGAATAAAAACTTCATGAACAATTGTAGAGCTTTTTGAAGTGGGTTTCGTTCACTATGACTGTGATCTTGAGAAGAACATGCTGAGGTGCACATGGGGTGTGGAAGACTGTCTGTCTGTCACCAGACCTCGGCTGGGGTGGTGTTGGTTCCTTGGTGCATTAATCCCTAGCTGCTGTTACCAGATGGGAGATCTCCAACACAGGAGGCTGCTGCTTTAGGCACCTCCTGAACCCAAAGTGGGCTCTGATGTGGGCGTAACAGCTCTTCTGGGCAGCCCATTGTGTGTAATGTTAGAACATAACTTCAATGAAGCAATTAATACCTTTGATGGACCTCTTCCACTAACACACTGTTCAGCACCTTACTTCAGACTGTCCTTTTAAACACATTTTTTTGCTTGGCTTTAACTTGCCTGGTATTTGCACAACATTGGTGCTGATTGTTGTAGATTCTTCATCTTCATGAATGCGTGCTAATTTTTTGCTTTCTTCAGCTTTCAGCCCACATGAAGCAGTCTGTACAAACTCAGGAGGTTTACATAAAATCAGGAACTATAGAGTTGCTAAATTAAATTGCTCACTTCAGTTGTTTTTGTCAGTATGTTATAAGAGCGTAGTCAGAGATGTTTGCTCTAAATGCAGGTTGATGCATTTTAAAACTTAAGCACAGAAGTGATTATTTGTAAGCATAACCAGTAAATAAGGGGAAACTTTAGATCTTTTTTTCCTGACTATAGTCTATAGTAGCCTGTCAACTTGTTTTCTGTACTGCAATGTTCATCAGTACCTGTATTAGTGTATTTGCCCACTCTGCCGCATAACACTTGAAACTAGCTTTACAAATCTTTGCTTTAGAAGTCAGGGTTGAAAATGAGAGTGCAATAGGAGAATAGTTATTGTTGTTAGTGCCTGCAGTTTGAAGCATCTTCATAAAATGGTAGCTCTCCTGCGGGGTTCTAATTATGCTGTGTCTCTTAACACGGAAATGTTGTAATTAGTTTTAAAATGTGCTGTTTACAGTGAGATTTTGCTTTTCTGGCAGGCAAGGAAATCTGGAAGCTATGCTATCTATAATGCTGGGTTTGACTATTAATCACGGTATTTCATCTCCCAACTTTAATTTTGTTCATTTCTCTCTCTCTCTCTTTTTTGTTTTTTCTCCCCCCTTTATAAAACTAACTAGGAATCTCTTATATAAAAGGTACGTGAAATTAAGAGGTAAGACAGCAAAAAGTAGTAGTCTATGTTTATTAACTTGTTGGATAGCACATTTTATGCATCTGGAGCTGTATTATTATAACACTTAGCTGCATTGTGGCACCGATTAATTACTTGGGGCGTAACCTGGTTTTAAGACAGTCTGTGCTAAGACTCACTCCAACAATTGAGAGCGACTGAAACACGCAAAAAAAGCCCTGTGGGTTGAAATAAGGAGAGTTTAATGGAAGCAGTCTGTCCAAAACCAGGGCAGGGTGTCATTAAAGCTGGTTTCCATATATTAATAATGCTGAAGATTTCAAGTATTTGTCAGGTCACGTGCTAGATGGAATAATGATGATGGTGGTAATAATAATGATGAAAAAGTGTAGTGTTTCATTACTTATTAAAACTCAAGTTAAAGTACAAAAGCCAGACCAGATAAATCAATCTGTTTCATGGTTCGTTGTGGCTTTTTTTCCCCCCCAATTGTCCCTTCTTAATGGAAGTTTCTTTTCTCCCCTTCCCTCCCCTCCCCCCCCTTTTTTTTCCTTCCTTCCTTTTTTTTTTTCCTCAGTGGTGAGCATGGGGACTATGTGAAAATATTACACTTTGGAATTGATTTAAAAGACTTTGACCAGAACCATCTGTTCCCACCTCCTAATCTTCAAGTTGTTCTTGAAAAATAGGCCAGGCCTTATCTCAGGGGGATAGTGGATACAGCTATCTGCAACAATAATAAAATGTACAAATACAAAGCATAGAGATTCTGAAAGCCGGGGGATCTGTAGCAGCCTGCTTTTGCTTCTGGATAGTTTTGCAGGTCTGACTCCCTTAGCAGAAAGGAGAATATCAGATGCGTATGAGAGGGAAGTCACATCTTTGTGTGTTAAACAGTGTGACATGAATATGATGACATTTAGAGAGGAACATCATCATGTGTCACATGCGCATGTTCCCACTTTGACAGAGAGACTGATACTCCACATTCTTCCTCCTCTTGGCCCAAGGTAGGAAAATGTTCTGTTATGTCACATATTGGACTGAAACTAGTTACCTGAGCATAATCTTCATTAAAATAATTAATAAATGCCCTGCAAGGTTTAGTGTAGGGGTGATGCTGTTTCAGTGGTGGTCTCGTGCACAAACACCCTGCTGCACCTACTCCTTGATATGGCTGATCACAAAATTCTGTTGCCAGCAAGGTGATTTTAAAGGTGAATGGAGACTCCTTGGGTCTGATGCCTCATATCAGTAATTTCGAATCCAAAGCTCTATTTTAATTGCTCTCTATATATGTGTTGAATCCTCCACAGGACCCTTTTACCCCCAGACAAGGAGTGTCTTCTGGCATAATAGTCTTTAGCGCCTCCTCCCTACTAATAGCTAACTTTTTTCAAGTCCTTGTTCTAGAGACCTACACTTTCGTGGCTCTGTAGCTGTTTTATTTCATAGTGAAAAGCAGCAGGTCAACTGCATCAGCAAGGTGCAATGGTATTTTGGTTGTCCCTTTGGACTGTGCTGCTAATATAGGTGTAAAGTTTCACGTAGCAAGGACTGCAGCCCCTCTGTGCCACTGCCTTTGTAAGTTCTCAGCCATTGGGCTTGATGGTCTTAGAGGCCTTTTCCAACCAAACCAGCACTCTGATTCTATGGTCTGTCACTGGGGCAACCCATTACAGCATCCTACAAGTGTTTTGTAAGAACCTTGCTTTCTTCACTACAGAATGAAAAAACTTCAGCTTATGGTTTCCTGCTTCAAAGCATGAGGTTCAAAGATGGGCTGGCCTCAAAAATGCATGGGCTGCTTCTCCAGAACATGCGTGTTACAGCTATTTAGACATAGCACAGATTGCATGGAGCACTTTATAGAGTGTACTGGCATGTTCTAATGACTTAGTTATGTTTATCAAACTCCTCTGGATAAACGAATACTTTGGTGTTTTTCAGGTGTTGTGTTCTGTGGGAATAATTCAGACTTTTCAATGTGTTAACTACTCTTGCTGTTTCAGGCACTATTATTAGCAGGCTCCAGTCGTGACATTACTTCACCCCAAACTTATGGTGATTGATTGATGGTTCTCTGTATTTGTGTTTCAAAAAAAAACCCCAAATTTGTATTACTCCAACTCCTATGTTGTTTTTCTTTAATATTCCCCCCTGCCAGGACAATGATGCAAGTCTCTGAGTTACAGGTGTGTATAGCACTTGGTGGATCTCATCAGATCAGAGCTACACTTGGCATGTCTCTGATAATAGCCAGAGTCTGGTCTTTTGGCAGGAGGAGGGAAGGGTGATTTCTCCTCCTCCTTCTCCTCTAGCTGCAGGAGGAGAACTGGTACATGTCTTGAACTGGAACCAAAACACCAGTTGTGTTATTAGGCAGTGATATTGTTTTGTTTCATGTGTCAACAGTAATTGCTAACCCAAGCAGTCAAGATGACAATGACTCTTCTCAGAAGCATCGATATCAAAACCCATTTCAGCTGTGGACGTCTCCAGTGCTGAGGAGGCTCAAGCTGGTTTAAGGCCTTATTGCACCAAAGACTATTATTTCCAGGGCGATGTGCTCAGTAATGTGCTGTTTCAAAACAGTCACTGGTTCCCATTTCAGTTATTGGCTATTTGCGAATTGTACATTATCAAAATCACAGGTTCCTTCTGGTATGGTTTTATTGGTCATTGCATTTGTAGAACATCAATTTCACAGGTTTCAGAAGCTGATACGTTGCGGTCTGGTTGCCCTAGTGAACAGTGTTAGCCTCTGGGGGGGTCTCTAACTCAGTTTATCACAGATTCAACATCCCATAAGTGAGAATACAAAAAAAATTGAAAGACATAATTATTATTTTGATATAATGCTATTTTTAAAATGAAAATAAGTTCCCAACTCATGTTTCATGATATCTGGTTAGATAAAGTGTCCCTTTCTAGAGGGGAATATTGTGCCAGATTTCACAGTAATTGTACTCTGTTTTAATATAGCCAAGGCTGTGGTGGTGTGCTTGAAAGATGAAATTAAAAAGTACCTCCAGAATTATGTGAGCAAATCCTTTGATACCCATAAAAAACCAATGCAAAGCTTTTGCAATAGAAATGGAGAAATTCTAATACAGCTTAAAGTATTTTTAAATATTGGGTGTAAAAATTAGGTGTAAAAATGCAGCGGTTTGGACCTTATGTGACACTGTTGACTTCCTGCCATTAACCAACAGTAGATACGTTGGATGCCCTAGGTTATTTCATCAGTATGCCTTAAAAGTAGATAGTGACTGCTGAAGGTTTTCTTGGTCTTCTGTACAATAAAACAGGAAACAATTTGGTTGGCGACACAGAGGTGGAATGCAGTCCGAAAATGAAATAAGATAAAACTCCCTGTGGAGAAGCAGTCTGTGTGTTACACCCTGAAGGGATGAATGCTGATACTGTGCACGAAAGGCCTCTTTAGAGAGTCCTGGAATTTCTAAATATTTATTATGGCAGTATGCAATGGCTGAATTACATAATGTGTTGCTGTTTCCTGCTTTCTATATCCTGAAAATACTTGATAATTCAACCTCAAGCTTAAATACTTGCAGTTTCATTAGAGGTCTGCAGATAGGAGCCTTGGAGCAGTCAACACTCACAAAAAATATTTAGGAACAAAAAAGAGATTAGTAGGGAACATGTTCTAGGGGCTAAATTACCAGGCTAAGAGTGTAGCAGTCCTGGGTTTTAACTCTTCCTTCACCATTGACAGCTGGAGCGTGAGAGTGATCTCAGACTCTGACACTGGTGCAGTGCTCATTTGTGAAAGTCTTTGCAATTCATGGCGTAAAGTCCTACCTTGTTATGATTTATTTAGCTGATTTATGCTGTATACAAATGGAGTGAAAATGATTTTCATTGGTTTTAGTCCTTGCTCTGTGTGAGCAATTGCCATTACAGAATCACAGAATCACCAAGGTTGGAAGAGACCTCAAAGATCATCAAGTCCAACCTGTCACCACAGACCGCATGACTAGACCATGGCACCAAGTGCCACGTCAAATCCCCTCTTGAACATCTCCAAGGATGGTGACTCCACCACCTTCCTGGGCAGCCCATTCCATTCATCTGTGAAAGCTTACCTGGACTTTGAAGAACAAATCTTCTGCTCTCTTTCTCTTATATCATCTTGAGGAATCTTTGAGTGTTCCTTCTCTTGCAGCAGTTTTGATCGACTGGTGGCTGTGGTTGATCCATGGCTCTCTGGCTGCAAGCTAGAGTGCTTGCTGCAAAGCTACCTGAAGGAGAGGGGCCTTCATATGAGCAGGCATCTTCAGTCTTGGGAGGCGCTTTTTTGGTGGCCAGAAACAAGCAGTACAACTTCGTATACATACATTCCTTGTTACCGATCACACCTGCTACTGGACCTGAAAAGACTGGAACAGTATCCAAACATTAGTCTGATGTGCAAGAAACCATCCTGTATTGCTGTTGCTGAGGTGGTTTGGAAAAATCAGTCCTGGATATCTGACACAAAGCCCAATCCTTTCTTAAATGTGAAATGACTGAGATCCTCACGACACATGAAATTTGTACTGGTATTTATTTTTCATGGTCCCCTTTGACATCATGCTGGGACAGTGGCTCCCATGGTTTCTGTAACACCAGGACACCGTTTACCCTTTGCTTTTTTCATGGGGAACTTTGTGTATTTCTGCTAAGGTTTTAATGAAAAACACTTAAATGAGATCTGCTCCTGTAGACCATTAGCTGTGAGCTTGTGGATCATCTGAGACCTATATACCAGGGTGTGGAAAGCAATGTGCTAAGGAATAAATTTAATGTAGCAAGGCAGCTATATTTAATAAGCAGCAGCAACTGCTTTGCCCCTCAGCTTCCTTTCTTGAAGATGTAATTAAGAAGTTTTTCCACCCTGCTGCTGACTCCTCTTTTAACCATGACCTGTGGATGTTACATGGCAATCCTAACCTGCAAAGTATTAGAACTTATAATTTTCACCAGAAAATGTGAAAGCTTCATTGAAAACATATGAAGAAAAATCATAGGTTTTCCTTTGTCTTTAATAGCGACTTGTTATCATTCTGTAAGATGTAAATTAGAGTAATAGTTAATTGTGGTGACATTAATTAAGGCTGCAGTTCCTTTCTCAAGCCTTCTGTATTGGCAGAAACCATCAGCTCAAAAAGCAAAACAAAACTCAAAGTAACAAGCTGGTATGAAGAAATGCTTTCTGGGGAGCAGATGAGTGCATGCACCTCCATTTCATTAGGAACATGCATTTTTAGGTTTTCTCTTATTACTTGGTTTATGTCAGGTTACATTTTTTTTTTTTTTCTGTACAAGCAGTGAGCTTGTAATGCTACTAATGATCTGCTCCACAGCTTACTGAAACATTTGGCACTTTGAGTGAAACCACAACACATGCATGGGGGAAAGTAAAAACCAACCGGCCAACCAAACCCTCCCCCCTACCAAAACACACACACCCCTCCCTCTCCTGCCACTTTATATATATGGGAAGTGGGAGTAAGGAGAACCTCTGTGTTATGTAAAGGGAGATGTGGGAAATTTAAAACAATTTTATGCTGTGATTTGGAAACAAAACATCACCTTGAAATGTGCTGGTGAGTTCATTCATGGAAAAATGGGGCCAAGCGCACCAGCATATCTGGCAGGTTATTTTGGTTAATGGCAGACAAACAAGAACATTTAAGCTTCTCATTAGGACAAAATGATACTGAGATATCAGCCAAAATCTGTTGTGTTTAGACAAGTAGGGTTTTACTATTAACACACCAGATGGAATGCTACATCAAAATTGCCTTTATTGTGCACAGTAAGAGTTAGAGATGTTAACAGATACTGCTAAGAGGTTTCCATTGTAACATCTGAAGAAGAGTAAATTGCCATATGACAAAGTGTGTTTTTTGGTGCTGCTTGGAAGGAGCTGTCACTGAGTCACAAGCACAGTTAATGTTCATCTGATTAGGCAAATGTGGTGTTCTACTCATGTTATCGGTTCACTGTTCCTTTGCCTGCCTTGGCTTTTCCCTTAGACAATAACTTATGTTAGCAATAGTTTTCATTCTTTCCCATTCCTTTTGTTTTCAGAGGATGGAGGTGAGGGGAAAGGGCATGATGAGTTAAAAAAACAAAAAAAGCTTTGATCGTTGGTTGGGTTTTTTCTCTAGTCCTAACCCCTCACTGAATTTCACACCTCACTGAGATAAAAAGGGGTGTGTTGGAGCACAGATTTAGCTGGTAGCAAAATGAGTGGGGAAGGTGTATTTCACACTGTGTTATCCAAAGGCTGATGCCTCAAGGATGGGTGGAAGGTGGTAATATCACATCTGCAGAACAGCTGCAGCCAGGAGCAAACTCCTGTCTCTGCTGAGGTGATTTCAACAGCACTGAAGTGAGGAGGCAGCAACGTGTTTGCAAGAGGTAATTGTAATGTATATTACCATTTAACAGTTGTAGTAGTATGGACAACCTCTGTCAGGTGAACATCATTAATCTCATTTTGAGAAGGCAAACTTGGAAAATCACAAGGGGACAAACTTGGATAGGGGGAATTAATGGCTGTAACTGACTAAAATTTTGACGATCATGAGTAATGTTTTTCTAATGACCTTTGAGGATCCCTCTGCCATGAGCTGAAATGTTTAAGGAAAGGCATAAGCCCCAGAGGATCTGATAGTATACAACTCTTAAAGCATAATGGCATTCTGAAATCAGGTGAGAGCAATCTCATCTGTACCTGTTTTGTTATGTGTGTCCCTTTGTGGTTTTGGATCTTGTCCTTTGTTTCTTTGAGGACTTACAGGTGTATTGTTCTACTAGAAATGATGCAAAAATTCCGTGTGGTTTAAACTGGAGTTCATTCCCCACATATGGGAGTGGGAGATGGCTAGCTCCTGATGGAACAAGGAAAGAACTCTCCCACTGGGGCTGGAGCAGCCACTTAGAAAAAAGTTCTATACAGAAAGAGTGATTGCACATTGGAATGGGCTGCCTGGGGAGGTGGTGGAGTCGCCATCACTGGAGGTTTTTAGGAGAAGACTTGACGGGGTGCTTGGTGCTGTGGGTTAGTTGCTTGGGCGGTGTTGGATTGGTTGATGGGTTGGACGCGATGATCTTGAAGGTCTCTTCCAACCTGATTTATTCTATGTATTCTATGTATTCTATGTATTCTTGTCTCTCCAAGCCATCTGACATGGCATACCTCCACTTGGGGTTTTTTTTGCTGCTCCCCAGCAATCTGCAGCTCTACACTATTGCTGCCTGTTCCTGAAGCCAGATCTGGTTCTGCCCCACTGGGCTACCACAGAGACCGAATGTAGTTGGAGATGTGTTCATCTCTGCCCTGACAACCTCATATAAACATTGTCTGGTAGAAGCAGAACTGCTAGTTAATACTACAAGATCAGAGAGCCTCTGATAGCAAAAGCACCTAAAGAGAACCAATAAAATCTTGGGAAGGCTCATATAAAGTTTTAAAAAGACTGCCAGTTCAGATTTTCACCTAGCTGAGATACTCACTGACCAGCTTCTCTCCTTGGCTTTTAGAAGATCTTTGTCAGCTGGAAAGAGGAATATTCAACTAGGTGGCAAGAGGAGTAAAGTGAAAATTTTATTCTCTTCAGCAACTTTTTTTTTTCCCTCCAGATATTTCAATCTGTTTTCATTTGCAAAATCCTGATGGAGTGATCTTGAAAGAATTACGCCTGTTGTTCTTGGCCTTTTGTGGTCTTACTCCATGCAGTGTGAAGGACCTGCTGCTTGCCCCAAAAATTGTGAAATCAGATGGAGATTGATCTTGGATGTGCTCCAGTGACATTCCTTAAATCATGCATTTTATGAGCTCTCCTCTTTCCCCTCTGATTTCCCTCCCCTTTCTCTTGCCATGCTCCTTTGCAATGACCTTTTTAGGGCCAGGGATTTTACTCGCTCGCCCTTTGTTTTTGTTTTTGCTTTTGTTTTACACGTAGTGAATGTATGGTTCCAGATAGACATAGAGAGAGTCAGATGTTTCAAAACAGCAGTTTCAAAATATTTTTACACTATATTACTGCCTAGTCTGCCTTCTCATTCATCCAGAGGATCAGAATGTTATTTCTGTTTATTTTTGAGAGCTGTGGTCTCCTGTGATGACCACAACATTGTTGGATGTAGGATCCTTCTAATTCATGAGCATATGCTTGCATAAGAGAGTAGGTAAATAAACATGTGACAGTTTAGAATAGGATAGTATAGAACAGAATTAGCCAGGTTGGAAAAGACCTTCAAGATCATCGAGTCCAACCCTATCAAACCTATTCCAACCTATTTATTTAAAACCAAGTATATATTTTAAATGCAATTTAATTGTCTTACCATAGGAGTCTCTTCTGAGTTGAAGTGTGAAGTCCAGGAAAACAGGGGACAGATTGCCAGCTTCCTTAGTAAAGCATCTCGTCTAGTATTGAGAGGAAAGTGATCGATTGTGTCACTGTCCAAGTGGGATGTTTACATTTAAAATAAATGGAACAGGTTGTTTAAAAAAAAAATTAAAAAGTGGAATGTTTACATTTAAAATAAATGGAACAGACTATTAAGAAAAAAAAATAATAAAGGGAGTTTATTCTGAGCAATGATATCAGGCAACCAAAAGCAACACTAAATCTTGTCGTCCATCCTCTTTCTGCCCTGCCGCAATTCCTCGATCGTAGGAAAAAAAACATAAAACAGCCCACAAAAACATCCTGGAGCGATGGAAAGCAAGGCACTGGCACACAAACATTTCTCTTCAGATCCCATCTGTAAATGGCAGATCATTTTTTAAGTTGTGGGGTACCTTCTACCCTGTGTTATTTGCTGTGCCTCAGTGGTGCCTGAGTGTGTACGCGCGGTGTGTTTGCAGCTATCTTTGTAACATCTGGGAGGCCAAAGTGCTATTTTTGAACATGAACACAAAGGTGGTGAGCATGATTGGTATTTATCAGTTGGCTTTTTAACTTCTCAGAACTGTCTCTAAGCTTTCTCCAAAAGCTCTTCTCTCTCTCTCTCTCTCTTTTTTTTTTTCTTTCCCTTTTACTCTGAGCACATCTGACACACAAACAAAAGTGACTTTTGTCTTGTGATGGAAACAGGCCAAGCTGTTTGACACACTGACAGGTGGGATATTATTTAGTGCTGCTAAAATTTGGGCTGTATGGGCTGCTTTGTTCCTCCTGGATTGTGTTTTGACTTGCATGTTTCTGACTGCCATTGTAGCATTAACCTTCTTTATTGGACTTGGAACATGCCTGCGAGAGTTACCCTTACAAATGGCATTCAGGGGTTTTTCCTGCATTGTTAACATGATTCTGAAACAAACTGTGTAGCAAGAGTTAAAAAGTTTTCCTTTCCTGTATTTTTTTTTCCACAGTAAATTACATCTCATTATATTTAGATGTGCATACTTTCCCCCCCCCCCACTTTCACCCTTAGTTTGGAATATGCAGTCATAAATAAAATATTTAAATCCTGCTTTCTTCAGCAGCATTTATTAAAACAATGCCTCTAAAACAGCAGTCTGACAATGGGGAAGGGAGTTCAGATTATGTAACTTCAACATCTGTTTACTAAGCATTTGGAGACTTCTGCTCTCCTTGTGCTGGGGTCAGGTGGTTGATTTTGGAACTGGCAGAGTACAGGTTTGCTACTTCTGTGGAATGTTTATTGCTGGCTTACTAAATATCTTCAAATACGTGGACCTTAACATGTTGTATGTGATCATCTCCTTTGAGATAAACTTGAAAGGTGGTGTCAAAGATTGACATTCAGAAGCTAACTATAAAGATCTCAGAACTGTGTAGCTATGTGACTCGTTCAGTGTAATGCCTACAATGTGTTCACAGTAGCTCCATCTTTTAAATGTAATGATGCTAATGATGTTATAATGCTTGAAAAGTGCTTCATCCAAATCTGAGAACTAGCTTAATGTGTAAAACATGGATTTGTTTCAGTTTTCCTCTGCTGAACTCTTGTGTGCTCTTAAAACTCTGCTGTGAGCATTTACTGTAACCGAAAGCCACAAAGCAGAACAAGTCTAAATGCTTTTTGGCATGAACAACACAGATGAGTACATCTGGTGGTCCTCTCTCCCTGTTACCTTCACTTTTACATATGTTCTTCTGTAAGTCTTCCTTTTAAAGATGTAGGCAGATGAATGAATTACCATGCAGTAAGCCACTGCTTGAACTTCAGGTGCATTTCTTAATTGCTGCACGCCACCTTTGTGTGGTTTGAAATGGCTTGAATTGGTGTGGAATGATCTGGAAATAAGCTATCAGTGCACACAGCAACCTGTGGAAAGCCCTGATGTGGCACAAGCTTATACTTGGCTTATTTGTTTGGTTTTACTTTCTTTGGAACTAATGATTTGTCTTCACTTACCTACTAAATAAGCAAGTTTCCAAAAGATGGTGTGACTGAAAACCTCAACCAGGAGTACACTTTCTTGATGAAAGACAAGAGCATCCTAATACTACTGAGGAACATGCAAGGATTCATAACTTTTCTGTTAGCCTGATCCTTGTTGCTTGCCTGAAAAGGCAGGTGTCACCTTTTGCTGTAGAACTTTTCTCCCCCCTTTATGTATGTAAACCAAATCCAGTGTTATGTGCTAAAGTAGAGTGATCTGCGTGGTAAATCCTCTGACTTCAATTTGTTGAAGCAGAAGTGAAAAAGAGAGGTATGCTTTCAAGATCTTGGAATTTCAGACTCAAATATTTTTTATGTTGAAAATAAATAAGAAAACCCAATTTAGTTAGGATTTCTTTGGGGAGTTTTCTTCTGATTTGGCTTTTTTCTCTCTAATTACTAGTAGAAAGAGTCAACTTCTTAATACAACCCACTATTAGCAGGAATCATAGGAGTCACTTTGAGTACTTGATTTATTTTGTGTTACTGGTTTTTGTGAAATTTTTGAAGGAAATAATTCAAAATTGACTTGATCTTCAAAATGACCCATTAAATATTCTAGTTTAGGAGGAATCTGCATATAACCAGCAATGTACTCATAAATTAGTCTAGTGCTGCTAGACCACTACAGGTCCAGTCTATGCTGCCACTTCAGCAGGACTTTTGACAAGTATGAACAGCCACCATGGGTTTTTTAATCAACCTGGTGTAACCACAAGTAGGAATAACATTGGAAATATCCCCAATTATGTATTTACAGGAATGCTGCCCTCTTTCCCTGCTCTTCTGCCTGCTGGAGGAGCAGGAATAGACTAGACTAGACTAGACTAGACTAGACTAGAATAGAATAGAATAGAATAGACCAGGTTGGAAGAGACCTTCGAGATCATCGTGTCCAACCTATCATCCAACACTACCCAATCAACTAAACTAAACCATGGAACCAAGCATCCTGTCAATAGAAGTGCTGAAAATGCCTCTTGGTTCTTTCCAGCCTGGCAGTCGGTGTTCACACATTTAAAAAGCTGGCCCTTTAAGTACATTCACATTTCCCAAGGAAGCTTACCAAAATCTGTTTAGTTTTCCAAGGAAGCCAGTAAGATGCAAATTTTTTTTTACTTTCCAGTAAAAATCATGGTTCTCATGAATTTTTTTGAACAGCAGTGCCTCTCAAGTTGTGTTGCTTTCTTCTGGGGAGGTGCCTTGTTGTTTCAACGTAATTTGTTCAGTGATTTTGAAAACAGCAGTCAGATGCACAGACTACATGCACAGACTGCTTTGAATTAATGGTTATTAACAACACCCACTGCCCCCCACAGCAAGGAAATTTCATAGTCTAAAATGATACAGAGATCAGGTAAACTCAACTGCAGTGGATGAATTTGGTGGATTGAATATGTTGTTGGTGTGTAATTGATTTTCTTATTATGGTGCAGGGATGTATTTAAAGCAGGGCTTGAACCTTGCAGGACCCTTCCTTGTTTGTCAGGAAGGAAAGCTCTCTGTGAAACAGTACAAAAACCTTGTGCATTAATCTGGTGTATTTTGGTAAATCCATTTAACTCAACCAAAGAAATGAGTCAATGTGCAGACCGAATCTTCTGTTTACTGCTGAATGGAAAGGTTTGGTAGTTTTGTTAATGAAAAAATAAACAGCATATTTTACAAGTGTGACTTTAAGATCAGCAGGAACTGCTGGCTGCAAATGTTCCATTAAAAAATGAATTGATCTGGGTTCTACTCTGTGTCTAACCAAGTCCCTGGTCCTCCCATAGATGTGTAACTTAATGATGTCTCATTGGGTGTGGAAAAGGGAGGATGCTTTTGCAAATACACTTATATGGAGTTTCTACAGGGTGTTCTTAGTGTGGTATGATAACATTGCTCAGGTTGTAAGAATAAAAGCAACCATTTCAAGCTGAATAGAGCAAATTTGAGAGCAGGGAGACAGGAGATGTATGTTTTTATAGGGATTCTGGCCAATTTCAGCTGCATAAGGGCAATGATCTGGGGTGTGACTTAGATATCAGTTTTGTTACACATGCAGACTACTGCTGAATTTCTTTCTTTCTTTTTTTTTTTTAATTTATTTTTTCTTAATCCTTGGAGGCTTTCCAATTGTAACAAAAACAAGCAATTCCTACTCTGCAGCATGCCTTGCCAGTAACTCAGGCATGGATCAGAATTAAAAGGTTGGTATGAGGCTGATTTTAATTTTACTTGTATTTTTTTTTTTCCCTTTCTTCTTCATCCCTTTACAAAGGGTTTTGTCTGGGATTTCCCTTGGAAAGGGAAGGGAAGTGTTTCTCATGCTTTGGGTGCAGCACTGATAATCCATGTTGGTGTTTGTTGGAAATGCATCTCCCTGCAGCGAGACAAAGTTAAACTGCACAGGAATCAGGGGTCACTGTGAAGTGACAGCCTGATACTGTGGTATCCAGCAAATGTTTTCTTTTCAGCACCAAAGCTGATAATTTCAGGGCTGTGACTCATTTATTTGCATGCATTTTTCCAGCAGGAAATTCTGTTATCTTAATTGAGATAGTTACTCATCCTTATTTTGTGATTACAGGATCCCAGTTTTTACAGGCATTTACTATAAACTGCAGGGTTTTAATTAGTGAAGAAGATTACAGGTAGCAGAATGTAAGCAGGGAAATTATCCTCTTTCCACTCATTTTAGGCTGCTGCTTTCTCATCAACAGTAATTGTTTGGGGAGGTTTATATCAACAACTGTGCGGATAATAGCAGGAAACTGCAAAAGAACCTTTGCTTTGGGATGGCACCTGAGAAGAAGCTGGGAAGAGCAGACTCTTGCTCCTTCCTTAGCAGCTCTAAGCCCATCGCAATCAGCATCTGCATTTTGCTGGGCTCTGACTGTCAGTTCAGGGCAGTAATGGTCTCCTCATTGCTTCCCTCTCTCTGTGCCCTGTGTTGCCCACCAGTGATCTGAGGAGGGTGCTTGGTTGTGGGGATGAGAAAACTCCTGCAGAGCAGTGCTAATCAGCTTCTGGAAAGCTGGAGGCTGAATCTGCGTTATTAACAGAGTACAGAAAGAAAGTGCCAGCTTCATGACATGGGGACAACAGAAATTGTGTGTGGACATGAAAAAATAAATGTGAAAAGAGTTGTTGGTGGTGTACATGGTACTCTGGTTATCTCCAGATCATCAAATGACCCCTCATAATCATGTCAAGGGATGATTACATGGTGTGATGCTGAAGTCCTGCTAAGAGATATTGCTTCTGCTTTTCCATTAATCCTAAGGAAGGGATCCCATCTCTTTCAGGTTTGAATGTTTCAGGACAGTAGTTCAAACAGTCTGAGTTAGGAATAGCAAGAGTGGAACAGCAGTCATCTTACATATGTGGAGAGGTATACAGAAGCTAGTCTGGTTCTGATAAATTAGATTGTCACCAGATCTTCCTCCTTCAATCTAGTCACTCTGGCTTCCACAGACATGCAGATCAGGGTATGTTGTCAGCTGCCAGTTAGGTTTTGCGCTTTAGTTTAGGCTTGATTTGGTAAGATTTTTGGAAACTCTTTTTATGAGTCAATTAAATACTCCAACTTGAGAATTCTGTGCAAGTGGTAGTGTTGAGAAGCTTCAAAGCTCAGCAAAACCAGACTTCCATAGGGTCAACAAATCTGCATTTCTGACCCGGAACCCACCTGGTCATGTCTTGGTGCTGTTACTCGAAATTCTGCAGGCAGTGCAGCTTTCCTAAAGTGGCTGTGGTTTGGGATTTGAAGAACATTGGCAAAACCCCTGGCTTCCTTATCTTCAGTGTTGCTAAAATCCTGAAGTATAGGTTAAGGTGAAGTTGAGAAAAACAAAACATCTGCCCTCCACACACAGCCTTGGGCAGAATGCAAATATGGAAACACTGGCTTCATAAATGGTTGATGTCTGACAAAGAACAGCTGAAAACAAAAGCTTCCAGTGGAACACGTGGGGCAGCTTGAGACAGGGCAAGCATGTGCCTTGGTATGAACAGCAGCAGGCTGATGGTATGGTGTGAGAAGGTGTGATTTCCAACCAGTTTCTGAATTTTAGCAGCTAAGACTCAGTTTTTGGGAGGAAGTTTGTTTCCCTGGGACAAGAGTTGTAAAAGTAACCCTATTTCCATGGAAGTTAGGCATGTGAATACCCTGGAGAATCTAGGATCTAGATGTGAATAATGAAGTAGGTAATTATGATAGGCTGGAACAGCATTATTAACCTTCAGTTTATTTTCTGATGAGTAATAAAAATTAAGTTAGAAAATTGAAGTGTTTGTTGTTGTTTTTTTCCCTGCTTCTTGGCATCCATTTATTCCTTTGGATGATGGCTTGAAACAATTGCCTTACTACTGTTTTCATCTGAGATTTAAGTTCAGTGTTTGGGACATAACATTTATTAGAGTTGTGAAATGTCAAAGAAACAGCCGACAGGCACATGTTGTCAGAGGACCGAAAGCTTTGGTGCTCATCAGACTGCAAAGTCAGTTTTTGTTATCTTGGCACTGACCCTGCCATCACTGCAGGTTGTGTTGCATTTTTCAGGTAGGTGTTTCACCTTTCCTTTGGAGCTAAATTTGCATCTTTCTGTAGTTCTAGCAGAGACACAAAATAAGATTTATCTCTCTTACACAGATATTATGTACTTGGAGATACTCAGAACCTAGCTGGATAATGTGATAGAAGTACATCCTGCTTACTGTGTTACAGGTCCGTTCCAGCCTGTGCTATTCTACCACTATAAAATACTGATGCAGTGGAGATTTTATACATCAACATGCACATGCTCTTAGTTCTACATGAAGGATTAAGAGAATAACAGAGTTTAATCATTAATTGTTGGGCTTAAGAAATAGCAAGAGTGTGGACTGTGAGCTTACTCTGTCTGGGGTGAATCAAACACGCCTGCAGTGAGGAGATCTCAGTGCTGCTGATGTCCTCATTTTTTTTTAATTGGGCCAAAAGGGTCACATTTTAAAAGATCAGAATCAGAAAGGAAGTGTGAAGTTAGGACATTATGTACCAAAATGATACCAGGAGGGAGGATACAATTCCCTAGGTGACAGAATGAATATATTCTGTTTCTGTTGTGTTCAGTTTGTGGACTGAATGAACTTTCTTTTGCTCCTTTTCAATTGCATGCTCCCTTTTGCCTGAGACTGGGAAGAGACAACACAAAGAGCTAATTTTTCAAAGGGAGTTTTGCAGGTGTTTTAGTTTACTGATATTTTAATTACATGTAGTTGTATCTTTGAAACTGCAATCTTTGTGTAACCTGACTGATTTGATCTGTTCCTTAAGAGCATATGATTTTTTTTTTAATTCAAGTCTTAATCACAATCCTTGTGGACATCCCAACAGTTCTGTCCTGATCCTGGCACATAATCTGCTGTAAATATCCCTATCTGGGCAGATCTTTATAGCTTTTACACAGTCTCTGCACACTGTTCCTGAAAGAAATGGTTTCTAATTCCACCTAAACACATGCAAAGCTTCAAGAATTTCATGTCATAAAGGTGCTGTAGGAAAATGGACTGAAATCCTTATTCTGTCACGTTTGGGCTGTGTTCACTACACATTTCTTCTGCAAAT
Organism: Dryobates pubescens; assembly: GCF_014839835.1. Taxonomy (NCBI): domain Eukaryota; kingdom Metazoa; phylum Chordata; class Aves; order Piciformes; family Picidae; genus Dryobates; species Dryobates pubescens. Next base: position 29,986,758 of record NC_071620.1, on the reverse strand, counting down.
ATTGCATCACTAAAACCTATTCGTGACAGAGGGGGCAGGGAATTGGCTTGGCTTTGGCTGTCAGAGAAGGGTGGCATTGGCAGTAGGGAGGCTTGTTTTGCCAGATGTTGCATAGGGGGCACATTTCACACCTAAACATAATACTGTCATCAATGAGAACACATAACTTGAAGATGAGCACCTAATGGACATGCATTCCACTTGATTAAGTAAAAAGCTGCCTTGTAGTATGCCTGGCTTTTTTCTATAAAACAATATAGACTGAGTTAGCAATCAGAATACTTTTTTTGCACACATCTATTGCCTTTCTGAAAGCTGAAACCTTCTTAATTCCTTGTTTTGTCCTTCAAAGTTTATTAAATAATGAGATGGCAAAATATTTAGGGATACTATTTCCCCTGATTTTTTTCCCTCTGTATTTTTTCATTTGTGTTAATGGAGTTACATTGAGGAGAGAACACATGTGGCAGTGTTGTGCATTGTGGGGTTTGCTTTTTAGTTGGTTTTAAAATCTCCTCTGCTGGGCACAGCAGATAGAGATTTATCTGTAGTCCTCTAAACCTGAACAACTCAATGAGGTTCAGTGCTAGAACTGTAGAGACACCAAGAGCAGAGCACTGAGGAAAAATATTCACAGGCAGTGATATCTTCAGTACAGCAAACTTCCAGCCTCGTGTGTAGGTAATGATTTGTATGACAGAGACAGGTTGGAACGTGCTTTCCCCAAATGAAGTGGGATTTTACTTTATTGTATTGGGAGGATAGAGAGCCTTATATAAATCTGTGTATAACACTGTTTAAACAACTTAGTTAGGACACTAAGGGGAAAAAAAAATCTTTTTTATTAGTTGTTTTGGGGTTTTTATGAAGTCCACCTTGTGGAGATATTCCTGATACACAAGATTTGTGAAAGGAGGAATAGTGAGGGTTTTTTAACACATCTACATGACATCTGTGCTTAATTAACAAGATGATTTCTCAAAGTGCTTAGCTGAAGCTTGGAAATGAATCCAAAGAAATCTTTTTCCTTAAATCACTTTTTGTTACCAGAAACAGGAAGGAAAAAAAAGCCATGGTTTAAATTGCAGAATACAAAATGCTGCTGAAATCCTCAGCCCTGGTTCTTTTGCTGACTTTCACCAGCCTGGCGAGCTTATCGCAGCACTATCAGTAGGAAGGGATGTGGGTAACCACTTCAGTCCGCAGGAGCTGCCCAGCTTGCAGCCTGTCACCCAGCAGCTGGTTCCCAGTACATACACTCTGGGCTGCAGAGCTGACGTGGAGCTTGGGACAAGGCTGGCTTTGTGTGGTGGGGCGTGTTCAAGTCTGGGGGTAGTTTCCTATGACCTTTGAGGGAAAAGAATTGTGGAATCATCGATGGCTTTGGGTTGGAAGGGATCTTCAAAGGTCGCTTAGTCCAACCCCATTCTAAGTGCAGCTCCAAGTTTCTGCTTTATTCTTTTTAGAGAGGCATTTTCCCATCCCAGTTCAGTGTATCTGTGTATGTTTAATATGCAAAACGATCGAGCTGTGTATTTCAGAGCAACAGTGAGAGGATTTTTGCTCACTGTTAAAGCCCTGGCCCTGGCCATGCGCCCTGTGTGGGAAGTGTCACACCTCTGTTCCAAGTAGCTAGTATGGCAGAGCAGGTCAGTCAGTGATTTTGTGAGTGGTGCATCCTTAATGCGTATAGAGGGGGTGAACTTCTGTGCCTGTATTTCTGTTTATTTCCATTCTCTGTGTATGTAGAAAATTAAAATAGATTCAAATTTTTGAGGGGCATATTCAGACCCTGTCCTGGAGCTCATAAACGTGATGTGACTCTTCCAAGCCACACCAGTCTTCTGGAGATTAATCATTGAAGGATGAAAATGGTGGGAGCAAAATGCCATTCTGCCAGAACCAATCTCACCAAGGAAGGAATGAGGGCCACATTTGGCTCTGGTGTTCCTCTGAAGCTCCTCAGGCTTTCATGTCTCTCAGCTGGGTGAAGTCCACTGGCAAACTGCTGTGTTTTGGCAGGCTATAGTATCATGCTTTCCCTTGCAGACCACAGGCATTCCAGGAGAAGATTATACTTGTATCACTGTGAAGGGTTTGAATAATGATGCTGCAGTCTTCTGAACACCTTCTGTTTGGTCATCTGATGGCAAAGCTAGGTCTCAGGCTGTGATTCATGGCTCCTTCTGGAACAAGTTCATAATGACTTTCCAAAACCACCATTCTATGTGAGGAAATTCTGTCATCAGAAGGCTTTTCCTGGGGACAGAGCAGGAGGAGGGAGTGTTAAACATTTAACTTGTTCAGAATTCCATTTACATGGGACACAAGTGAAGTCTAGAAAGAATTTATTGTGGTTACTTTGACAGAAGTATGAAAAGTCCTGTTAATGAGTTATATATCAGCCTTTGAACTTGTGCAAATGAGTTTTATTCCCAGACTCTGTTTTCATTCCTTTCCTTAAGCAGAGAAATTAATAAGAAATATGGAAGAGTGGAGAACTGTAATTGCAGTACTGATTATTTGATCCACTTCCTTGCAAGTGTAATAAATAACATTCTTTTAACATCTTGGATCCAGGAGACTTTCAAAAAGCCCTTCTAAAATACTCATTTTATATTCATCCAAGGAACTTATCAGAATGGTTTGATGCAATGCTTTGTATTCTATAAGATGTGAAGAATGTGCTTATGACAGCTTGAAAGAGTGACTGAGGCTAGCAGTGACTAAAGCTGGACTGGCAGGATGAATTTATAGATCTGCAATGGAAATACTTTGCTAGTTTTGGTCTGGGTGCAGTGCCATACAACCTGTGCCCCCCCCAAAAAAGGGCCCAGGCATCATCTCCAACTGTTGTAATACCTATTACTTGAAAGCTGTTACTTCTGCTGGCAAATTGCTACTGGAGACCTCCCAAAACACTGCTGCAGTATAGATTATTTTTCCCAGTGTAGCTTCTCAAAGTGTTTGTGGATTTTATCCTCCCAACATCCCCTATCCAGCTGCTGGTCTGGCCTAATCCCTACGGTAGATGTGAGCAGACAATCTTTGGAACTGCTCTAGAAATCAGCGGTGCTGTGAAAGACTTCACAGGGTTATCAACATCAACCTAACAGCAGGTTGGTATGCCTTGAACCATGGCATCAGCAAAAAAAAATGAAATACAGTGCTGCACCTTGGTGAGCCCTGGGCATTAGGTAAGCGCACGCTAATAAGGCAAGAAACAACGGGATAAAACTTAAACATAGAAGATTTCACCTCAATGTGAGGAGAAACCTTTTTACAGTGAGGGTGGTGGAGTACTGGAACAGGCTGCCCAGAGAGGTTGTAGAGTCTCTTTCTTTGGAGACTTTCAAAACCCAACTGAATGCATTCCTGTGTGGACTACTCTAAGTGATCCTGCTTTGGCAGGGAAGTTGGACCCAATGATCTCTGGAGGCCCCTTCCAACAACTAATGCACTTTGATACTGGGATACTGTAACCTTTGGATCCAGGATATCATAGAATCTTTTGGGTTGGAAAAGACATAGGAGTCCAATTGTCATCTAACTCTATCTACCTCCCTGCCTTACAGACTGCAAGTAGAGGAGTGATATAGTCGTAACTTCTTTCTGCCTGATAACGGCAACATAGTTTATTTAAAGTTAGAGCTTGATGTTAAGTTGTCATGTCATCCATTGTAATATGTTATCTAATAACTGGGAGGGATTAAACCTGAGAGTAAATCTTAGCTTTTTTTTTTTTCCCTAGTGGATTTGTTCCTCTGATTTTGAAACTAATGCTGAATTCCTCCACTTTGGAAAACAATTTGTGAGTGATCTTACACATGCAGGGGGCTATTCTCCAAAGTTTTTCTAGTACAGTTTTAGTCTTCAGGAGGGTTAATTGAACTCAGTTCTGCCTGCTGCACAAAATTACCTTGGGTGGTGGTTGATTTGTTTGGAGAGAAATGCTTAGATAATGCATCAACCACCTAGATTTTTTTTTTTATTAACACCTTGTTAACTTAAGAGCCTTCCAGGAAAGCTTAATGCTTTCTATTTTCTTTTCTTTTGTCCTTTCTCTTCTTTTTCTTTTTTCCCCCAGAAAGGAAATGTTATTTTATCTTTTTAATTTCACCCTGCTGATTTTTGTTATTGACTGGTTGTAGGAGGTGGAGGTCAAGCTAAAACTTTTTACACTCCACAGCACACCCATTCAAGTTCTTGTTAAAAGGTTTGTCAGAACACACCAGCCTCATCTTTCTTTTTGCAGGACAAGTTAATTCAGTGGCATATTCCCCCAGTGCATGGCCAGTTGTAATTTGTTATAAACCATGAGCAATTTTAGGTGCTAAAACATTGGCCTCCAGTGTAAAGAAGCTGTTAACATTTTTAAAATTAAAACAGTGACCACATCCTCTTTCCTGTTCTGCTGAATGGCAAAGCTGAGATTTCAATGTTGCTGAAGGATGTCGAGACTGGATATTGAACTTCCTTTGTATCTAGAACAATGATCTAGTGATGATTTGCCCAGGCCTTCTGGTATCAAGAATTATTGTTACCTCAAAAAACAAAGGGTTGTGAAGTACCCTTTGGAGAGTCTTCTTCATTTTGTCATTCCTGCAGATACAAAAGGAATTCTTGATTCAGTAGGATCCTTTCTGAGAAGAGCAGTGATACAGGTTCACTACCTTCCCCTTGGGAAGTGCTTTCCAAACAGCTGAAGGGAACAGAAGAATGATTTTGAGGCTGTGACTAAATGTAGGTCTTGTTCAAGTCTTTGGCTTGCTTCAGTATCTGTCCCTTCCTCACCCAACTGTAAAGGTTTACCTGGGCTGCAGGACAAAAATAACACTGAATTTATTCCAACCACTGCCTCTGGTTCAAGCTAGAGCTCTCTTAGGGAAAGGGGAGGCTCCTGAGGCTGGAGCACCTGTGCTCCTTCCAGAGTCTTCCAGCACAGCACCTTTCCCAGGCTACAGCATGGTTTTTCAGTCACTGCTGCCATTTCAGTTATCATTAAATTTAAATTTTGGTTGATTTTTTTTTTTCTACTATTCTCAAAGCCACTGCTTTGGCCTTTGGTTAATTCTATTTAAGATTTGCCACTAGTGTGATGACTGGACCGGGGTGCCCCTACGTGAGGTGGAGGAGTGTTCTTTGGTTCCTACCATCAGACACTAACAAATGCACAGTGTAAAATAAGCATAATTACCTCTGTATTTAAATGCCCCTAGACAACACATGTCCAAAGCAGAAATGGGCCATCAGAATACTTTTTGAGCATGGTGCTTCCTGAACTCACTGTTTTTGCTCATTGATTAACACTTCTCTCAATTCCTGAGGCTTCTGTTTCTCTGCAGAATCTCTAGCTCTGAAATTCAGGATAGTTTTTTGGTTTGGTTGGGTTTTGTGTTTGGTTTTGTGTTGTGGTTTTTTTGGGGGGGGAGGTGTATGAGTTTTGTTTTTCTTGGGCCCTTTCATCTTTCCTCCTTTGCCTTTGTCTTTGCCATCAGCTTCTTTTCTTTTGCATTTTGTTGTAGTTCCTTCTTCCTTGATGCTCTCTGTGCTGTCCCTCTGCATTATCTCCCCTTCTCATGTTTGGGATTGCTGTTCAACATTTCTCAAGACCATTGGGTTAATTCTTAGGCTTTTGATCAGTGCTTTCCTCCAATCCCTTCAGCTAAAGCTGGGAGGAAAGTGTGAGGAGATCACAGTCCATAGAAAACAGCCATAATGTGAGATCAGTGTCCTGAGTCATGGTCAGGAGAATGGCTTAATAACAGGATGTTCCACGGAATGCAGACCTCTTGAGAAGCGTGACAACTTTTAGAGATCCAAAAGTTGTGAAATCTGTAGTCACTTTTGGTCTGAACACACTTTCAGTAGCTTTTACTTTGATTGTCTGAATGTGGGTTTGGGTTTTTCTGATGGGTCTTTCAGACAGCTGTCTGCAAATACATAATGAAAGTGGGGAAAATTCCCTATATCTCTGATCATTATTCTGGTTTTAGCTACTCCAATCCCTTTTCTTCTCGCTCATTGGTTTCCAGTAAGCCTCTAAATATGTGCAGCATTTAGGGGCATCGCTCTTCGTCTTTCCACCAGCTTCTAAGTGCATTATTTGTTTAGTTAAACAAGTATTTTGCTTCTGTAAATGTATTATTTATCTGATAAATCCTCCTGGTTTATTTGGAACCTTTACAGCCTGAAGGGCAAACACGTATTTTGGCATGGTGGTAGTTTAGAAAACATGTATTATTTACCCATTGGGAAGTAATGGGTCCTGAGGAACCATTATGGTCCAGCTGGTAAATCCTTCCCAGTTTGTATGTTATTGACCCAATAGACAGTAACAGCTCTTGGGACCTCTGTGGTCTATCCATATTCATTCGGTTGCCGTCTGTGTGCGCAGAGCCTGCCGCTGCAAATCCTTACAAATGCTCGATTGAAAAACAAAAAAAAATACATACAGAAAGTTATATTTATAAATGAAATTGCTTGGTCAGTTTTAATTTCCCTCTTTCCTTCTCTCCCATAAATACCTAGAGACACTTGTAAGGAAAATTGTTTATGTTGGAATTACACAAGCACCCAGAAGAGCTTTATCCTTGTAATTATTTCTTTGAAAAAAAACCCCAAACAAAACTGATGTAATGTAATACTCAGCTCTGGCTTTCGACAGATTCCTTTAAAATGGGGTTTATGCCAAGTCTCAGGCTAACAGCAAATTCTTGCAGCTGAATAATAAGCATCCAACACCTGAGTATAATGGCAAAGCTGACACCTCCAAGGCTAGTTGAGCAAATAATTTTCGTGTAATGAGGCTTTTGCTCTTTAGAGATAGATGATGCTGTGAAATGTTCCAACAGAGTCATAGAATCATAGAATTGTTTCAGTTGGAAAGGACCTCTAAGACCATTGAGTCCAACCATCAACCTAACACCACCATGGCCATTAAACCATGCCCTGAAGTGCCATATCTACACATTTTTTTTAACACCTCCAGGGATGGTGACGCCACCACCTCCCTCAGCAGCCTAGTCCAATGACTGATCACTCTTTCAGTAAATAAATTTTTCCTAATGTCCAATCTAAACCTCCCCTGGTGCAACTTGAAGTGATTTCATCTCGTCCTATACATTGATGCTAGATAGAAGAGGCTAAAACCCACCTTAGTACAACCTTCTTTCAGGTAATTGTAGAGCGCAAGTTCTCACCTCAGGTTCCTCTTCCCCAGTCTTAACAATCCCAGTTCCCTCAGCTGCTCCTCACAATGGTTATCCTCCAGACCCTTCACCAGCTTCATTACTCTTCTGTGGAAAGGCTCTAGCAACTCACTGTCTTTCTTGTAGTGAGGGTCCCAAAGCCTCACCAGTGCTGAGTATAGGGGATTGGTCACTTCCCTACTTCTGCAGGATGCTCTTGACTTTCTTGACTACCTGAACACACTGCTGGCTCATGTTCAGCTGGCAAAACCAAAACAACTGGTAGGGATTGGAAGGGGCCTCTGGAGATCATCTGGTCAAAATCATCTCTTTGAAACCAAACCCACTTCAGCTAGCATGGGAGTGTATTTTGTGATCCAAACCAGGCCTTGCCACCACCAGACCTGCTCTCCTCTGGAACCTGAGGAAAAATCCAGAGATGTTCCAGTGTGCTGGTACTCACTTTGAGTCTACACCCTGAGTTTCTTAGACCCATTTTTGCATTGTGGTCGAAGAGGATAAATGAAGGTTACAGCTGCTTTGGTGTGCATTTGCTCCTACACCACACTGCAACAATTGCCCCCTGTGTGTTGTGTTTCTCTTTGGGACAGTAGCTGGGGAAATGATCTTAAAAGTATGGAAAAGGGAAAAAAAAAAAAGGAAAAAGCAAAAAAGGAAGAAGGCTGATTTTTGTGTCATAAGGAATGTGAGAATTGTTCTGTTCAGTTATACTGGGATGAATTACTGTTTTAATGAGGTCCATTAAAGTTCATCTTGGATATGGTGCCCAGCACTTGTTATGGATTTTTATTGTCTCTGAGCTTGGGTGTGCTGAGTACCTTGCTGACAAGAAAGTGAGCACCACTGAGACTGGGACCCAGCTGGATGTGATGGTCCAAAATGGAGTAGACAGCCTCTCTCCATCAGTTGTGAGCCAAGACTGTGCAGTATCTGCTCAGTGCTTTAAACCAGCCAGAATCTGTGGTCTTCACAAGGACTCTAAGGAAGAAGAAGGGAAAAAAGCAATCCTTTGAACCCCAGAACGTTTTATGAAGGTATAATAATAGCAACAGTGTTTGGGAACACTGAATCCTGAGACGATTGAAGGGCAATGGGAAACTTGATTGTGTGCATTAACTGGGAATTTTTTAAGGTAGTGAGCTCCTTTTGAGCTTAACCCTTGCACCTGCATCTGAATATGTGTACAAACTGATTTACATACTCATTTAAAGAACATGTTTCTATGTGTGTATTTTAAACTAATTCCCTCACTGTGAATGATTTCTGAACTTTGTTACTTATGTGCCTTTTCCAGTCTTAAAGTGATTTGTCTGGGACTATCTGCATAATATGTATTCTCTTGAGCTTCAACAGTCAGATAGCATGTACTCACAGAGGAGTGAAATGGGACTACAGAAAACAGTCTGTGCCTCCTATTTTTATTTATAATTTGTGGTCAGAGCAAAGCAGAATCTGGTTTTTATTACATGCTTACACAAAGGGCAGGTTTAAATGGAAAATAATAATCACCTTGTGATGGCTTATTAAGCTGAGAGAGAGAAATCTGTAAATCCTTAGAAGACCTGAAATCTGTCTGGGCTTTCTAGCTGTGAGGAGTAGCTTGCAGGAGAAAATGTCAAATACTGCAGCCAGTTGCTCTTGCTGCCCCAAAGTGCTGCTCTTGTCTCTGGCCTGGATGGAAAGTCATCAGTCAGTAATTATATCTCTCACTGCAGAGTACGAAAATCAGTGTCTTTTGATCCACATTATACATACATAAATCAGTTAAAATGGAGGTTAGAGGACATTTATTTGCAGACTGTTTATTTTACAGTTCTTCACAGGTAATCCACAAGCAGACAACCTCTGCCAAGGCTGAAGGAGTCTATTGCTCTTTCTGAAGATTTTGCTTATCATTAATAGAAAGCAGCATGTGTACATCCTGCAAACTCATTTCCTTATTTAAAGTGGGCATCCTTCCTTTACTGAGATATGCTTCCTCTCAATCCAGGAGCAAGGATGAAGCCTTTGTAAGCCCTTAAAGGCACATCCCTTCCAAATGACCTTTTGTCCCATGCTGGTGTGGTGCATTGTTTAGTCGACTCCCTGTGCAGTACAGCAACATGAGAAGGCTTTGGAAATGAAGAATAAATTTTTTTCTTTGCTAATTAAATTTGGAAACATGTCACATTTTTTGATTATAAAGTACAAATGAAGGCTTGGTTGGGCATGGTGTGCCTTTTGGTAGCCTGTTATGGAATTGAGCCCTAGGGAGCAATTGAGCGGGGTTTATTCATGCAGCTCTCGAAGGGCAGTTGTTACCTTTGGGCAGAGCTCTTCCCTATAGATTTCTAATTCCTTCATACAAATCCTTTGGTCCATGTGACCTCAAATTTTTGAAGTATATTTAACAACACACAGAATTATAGGTCTATGCCTTTTCTATATATAAGCACGAACATATAGTCAGGTACTCCTACAGCACATTTCCCTTGAAACTTCAAATGCATCTTCCTGTACACATCTGTGCTTGCATTGGTTTACTTTTTGGTTGTGTGTTGCTTTTTCATTTGATTGAAGTTTAGCAGAAAATTATTCTTTCTGTGAGCTATTTCTGTTTGGTTTTCCTGGCAGTATCACAGCTCACCTGTGGAAAAGAGGCCAATTTCACAGGTACTTATTTATAGAGTTATTGACTTAATTGGATAGAAGTTATGTTGCAAGTAGTTTCTCTTGAATGACAGATACAGTATTTCACTAATCAGAGATGAAATGAAAGCTTGTTAACTCCATTGGGTAGTTTTGCCTAAATTTGCCAGGCTGCTGTTTTGGTTTATGGGTTTGTTGTGGGTGTCATTAGGTTATCAGCCTCAGTTTATCATATGAAATGTATCTGCAGGCAATTGGTAAATGCTTTTGTTTTCACTGGAGTTGTTTTGTGGCCAGCCTGAATGTGATGAATGTAAGGCATCCCTCTTGAGCAAGAGTGATGCATCTTCTGCATGCGTGGCTTGGAAAAGACCTTTGCAACCAGGTGGTTGGTCTGGGTAAGTCGTGGGTGAGATCCTTATTGCCTGCAGGAAGTGCAGGCTTGAGTGCAGTAGCAGGGCTGGTTTTGTTTTGGAGTCCATTAAGATGCCAGCAGCAAAGGAAACTCATGTGCCCTTCTGTCTTTTCTTCACCCCTCAGAAAGGTCCTTTTGTCTACTTTCATGCTTGAGGTCTTGCTAGCAAACCTAAGAGCTAGACTTCCATGTGGCAGATGGTGTGAGTCACAAATCATGAAACATGATTTATGATAAAATTAGACAGCATCTTCTAGCTGGGAACAGATACAAACTGAAAACAAAGTGGAACACAGCTGACTTCCATTGCTCCAGTGAATTTGAGTAACACATATAGTAGATCTTTTCATCAGCTTCTTGCTTTGTAGTAAACCCAAAGTGATTAGTATCTGACTCAAGCCTGGATATACATGGTTTCCATAATCCCCTTAATGAATGTGAGTTCTCCCTGGGGAGAAAGATTCTTCTGTAAGTGATAAGGCTGATTCTGGATGTTTATTCCTAAATCTAAGACGCTTCTGATCTGGTCAGCATCTTGTATTTTTATGCTTTTGAAGTGAAAGAATGAAAAGCGGAAATCCCATTCATGAACCTCTTCTTTGGCTGTCTTCTCTCAGGTTCAACCAGGAGGAAAAGAAAAGTGAAAAGGAGTGTTAGTAAAACGTTTATTCCTTTGTCATCCTTGTTAATTGTGGTTCTGATGGAGGTCAAATATTTTAGATGGCCATATTATTTATTTTCTGTACCCCTTTTTCAAGTGCATTTTTTACTGTGTTTGAGTTAGACAAGCAACTATCTTGCCTTGGACAAAATGATATTCCTTCTTTTAAGGGCTTTTGTGCTCTCTTTAACCATATCAACTGATTTAATGACTATCCCCAAAAGTTAAATGTTACGAGTTTGCTGCAACTAACAGCATGGAAAAGCAGGCTGTGCTCAAACAGCTAAATTATGACTGCAAAATCTTTGTAAGAAAGGAGTGAAATAAAATGATAGGCAACATGGCTTCATGGGTTTGCAAGGTTGGTAGTAGGAATATCTTAAACTGCTTAAATGTTTGCATTGGGTTTGTTTAAAACAGACATTAAAGGGATTATTAACTTCAAAGATATGTCTTCTAAACCACATTTCTGTCTGCCGTGATTAGCATGTTGGTGATTACAGATGCTCCTTCCTGCCACTGCTTTAGCAGGATAGTTCTTTCTGTGTGCTGAAGGAGGAGAAACTGCATTCTGCTGAAACTGTTCAGAGCAGAGGTTATAAATAGACTCTGAAGCAGCCACAAGCTGGGTCCACTGCCTCTATCATGGCCCTTTCCAAATACTTTAAAACAAATGATTCATCAAATAAGGAACACTAAAAGAAGAAATCTGCCAATTTGTAGAATTTGACTCCTAATCAGAGCAAGGCAACAGGATGTTGAGTTCCTGCCCTGCACCTGATTAAAGCCAAATACACCAGGAGCAGCTGGGAATCAGAGGAAGCGCCAAGATCTTCTCAGCTGGTGGTAGGACAGCAAAAGAATTTTTTTAATCCCTTCCACCTTTGTTGCTCTGTTTTCCTGACTCTTTGACGGATAAGCACTTATTTCCTCTAGTATTCGGACCCCTTAGACACCACGTACAACATACAGAACATAAGAAAAAGCCGTATGTGTGTGCACCCAGCACACATCTTGGTCACGACGTTATTCCACATTCCTCATCACCATAGTGGAGCCAAATTACTTGCTTTACAGACTCTGGTCATACAGGTGCCAAATTCCTTCAGTTCTGGCCACCCATCTTCAACAAATCCAAAGCTGTAGGAGCAGCGCGGAGACCCAGATGCGTTTTCTCTCTGGCTTTTGCTGCTGCCGCTCACACGCAGCCCCTCTGTGAATGTGCTTTGCTTTTTCTTTCCTTCTTTCTGTGCAAACACAGGAAAAAAATGTGAAATTTCTGTTAATGTTTTCTTCCTGTGTTCTAGAAACCATAAACCCCCACAACTTTCTAAAGCTTCAGAGTACACACATGCCTTCAAATAAGTGTTAAGCAGTTATTTTTCCCCAAGCAGTTGTAGAATGTGTTGCAGATTACAGCCAAGCACACAGAATAAGTGTCCTGTAGCATGTGCTGTGGATACAGTCACAGTTATAAAGTGGTTTACTGCTTAAAATACAGGAATTACTTCAGTGTCAGAAATCTTCCAAAAACTTTATGACAAAGCTCCTTCTTTAACATTTCTTGAAATAACTTCTTATGTGATTTCTCCTGGGCTTTTTGCACTTAGTATCACAAAGCTGCTTTATGCATGTGCTGCTTCCTTACTGTGCCTTGTGTTGATAGTATGGGACTGGTCCAACAAGTGATGAAGTTGGGGACAGACTCCTCTTGGCTTTCCCAAGCTCGTCCTCTGAGCACTCTGTGCCATGGCATCACTGCCTGGCTCATTTCTCCCTCAGCATCAGTGATGCCAGAATAAAGACCATTCCTTTAGTGCTTCAGGAAAGCAGAGAATGCAGAAGAAGAAAAATAACATTTTCTTTTTCAAGTTGTCCATGAAACACTTTCCCAGCATCTTGAAATAAAGGAAAACATACTTGAAGAATTCTCAGCCTGCATCCACTTTTCATCTCTCTTGTCCTTACTGAAGCTTCCATCCTTTCCCTTTCTACATCACATTTGTTCTTCAGATTCCCAGGTTAATGTTTGTGAGAGTTGGTGTTACCACTGTTCCCAACACATGAATACTGTGGTGGTTGCTAGCTTGCTGTAGCGTTGTGAAAATGGCTGCTGCCAAAATTTCTGTTCTCCAGTGGTGTCTGTTTAAGATCTGAGTATATGTCAACCAAAACAGTGTGTCCATACATTGAGTAAAGAAAAGTGATACATCTATAAAGATTTGGAAACCCTAGAGGCTCTACGGGTATGGAGAGGACAAAAGGACATTGCCATAAACTTGGACTATGAAGTAGGAACCTCGGATACTTTATGTTCTGCTTTCAAGTTTTCTGGGAGGGTGCATAGTTCTGGTAGAGGTGGGATGTGGCTGGGGCTAGGATGGCCTTCATGTGGTGTTCTAAGGATGGAGCAGTGTGCAGGAGTCCATCCTGAGCCATGATGCTGCACAGACAGAGGGCTGTGTCCCTCAAAGAGAGGTGATGTGGGTTTTGAGCAAAGAGTTATTGCTTGAGGACATGTTTCAGTGTTTAGCAGATATTGTCCTTGTCTTTATGACTTTTTGGTACCTGTTAGAAAGCAGCAAATTATTCCCCTTTTCCTTTGATAGGCTATAGCCTTACTTGCCTATTAATTTGTAATGAACTCTCCTAATATAGCTTAGGAACTTCTTTATCATATTGTTCACACCACAGAGAACAATGCAGCAAGTTGTATTTATGTAGGCTAGGTTAAAACACTGGAGCAATTAGACTCCTACTCATCACATAATGTGTTTTCTCTGTCTTGCAGTGCTAAAAAAGAGTGCTCAAGAGTATCAAGAGGTGCATTTGTTTTCTCTGAGCTGGTAGAGCCTGCCTGCTGCTATTTTGGAACACACAACCACCCTATATTCTTAGTTGTATCTATATTTAAAGCCCAGAGCAGATGTTGGATGTGGAGACAACTTGGATGTGGAAATTTGTGTGTCGAGTTTAATTATTTATTATTTTTTTTTTATTCCCTTCCCAATTTCATTTGTGGAAGGAAAATGTTCTCAGAGGAAAATGCTGTAATAGAGGTTACTTGTCCTATATGGAAAGGCTGTATTTGAAGAGAGAGCTGCAAAATCAGTGAATATGTTTATTACACATTCTGTAGTTTGAATAGGATATGATAGGATAAGATAGGATAGGATAGAATAGAATAGCATAGAATAGAATAGAATAGAATAGAATAGAATAGAATAGAATAGAATAGAATAGAATAGAATAGAATAGAATAGAATAGAATAGAATAGAATAGAATTAACCAGGTTGGAAAAGACCTTTGAGCACATTGAGTCCAACCTATCATCCAACACAGTTTAAGAAGGACATTGAGACACTTGAACGTGTCCAGAGAAGGGCAAGGAGGCTGGTGAGAGGCCTTGACCACAAACCCCACAAGGAGAGGCTGAGGCAGCTGGGATTGTTTAGCCTGGAGAAGAGGAGGCTCAGGGGAGACCTTATTGCTGTCTACAACTACCTGAAGGGTGGCTGTAGCCAGGAGGGGGTTGGTCTCTTCTCCCAGGCAACCTGCACCAGAACAAGAGGACACAGTCTCAAGCTGCACCAGGGGAAGTTTAGGCTTGAGGTGAGGAGAAAGTTCTTCACTGAGAGAGTTGTTAGCCATTGGAATGTGCTGCCCAGGGAGGTGGTGGAGTCCCCATCCCTGGAGGTGTTCAAGAGGGGATTGGACGTGGCACTTGGTGCCATGGTTTAGTCATGAGGTCTGTTGTGACAGGTTGGACTTGATGATCTTTGAGGTCTCTTCCAACCTTGGTGATTCTGGATATAATTCTGTGATATAAAACTGATACAAATGAAAGGAGGAACTCATCAGTGCATGTGAAAGGTGCATTTGCATTTACATTTGTTTTCTGGTTACTGTTGGCTCTCTAATGAAGCATCTCTGCAGTGTAAAACTGTTACCAGTGTGTTCCCCTCTGCAGATTAAACCAGAACAGACACAGCAGAATTGTCCCAAACTGTAGGAAAACTTTAGTTGCTTAAACAGAATTTAGGGTAGATTTACTGAATGTTTTGGTCTTATGAGGCATTGTGACATCTAATGAATTCCAGTCCTGTTCATCCACTTGTTTTGTTTTGTTTTTTCTGCCTCTGAAAGGAGGGATTTTGTGGTGTGACACAGGAGGTAAGTGCAGGAGCATAACAAAACACAAGCCTAGAAGGAAGACTTGTCTTGTCTACTTCATCTAGGCAAAGGGCAGCTTTTCCCCCCTGCTTTCATTTTGTATCAATCGGAGTGAGGTCCTTAATTCAATCAAGATGCTTATGAAGGTAAATGCAAAATTGCAGCTTCATCTGGCAAATCAGCTCCAGAGGTCTGAAAGTGCATCTGTTTGTCAGTGATTAGCTGAAGCCAGCAGAGCCAGGAAGAGAGGTTAGCCTGATGCAGCTGGCTCTGCTGGGGTCTCATTCCTGTCCTCTTTGTCTTTTTGGGAGGCAAAGCAAGGGCCCAGCTGTGTCTCACAGCTTGTGTGGCACAGCATCCAGGAGAGCTATGGTACCAGCGGCAATGTGCTCAAGGTCACTGCCACAAGAGGGTCATGCACAGCTGGACATTGGACTTCCCACTCACAGTTGTGCGAGCTACTGCTGCTGTGCATGTACCTGGGGTCCTGAACTCACACCCTGTTTGCTGAGATTTTCCAGGTACCAGTATCTTTAACTCATAGGAACTACCTTTTAAACAGATCTGATTCGTCCACAGAGCTAAAAGGCAGATAAGTTTCCCCACAAGAAAACACAACTTCCAGTTTGATAGTTTCACTTCTGAAAACCCCAGAGAAACAACACTGGTGGTTTCTGTACCCAGCCCTTCCACTCCCCATACCCACACCCAGAAAGCCTTAGTTTTTATAACTGTTTGTTGGTTTTTTTTAAAGGTGAGTGCTGAGGAATCATCAGTTGTCTGTCTTGATGACTTCCTGATCTCATCAAAGCTACTACTTACTAGAAATAAGTCAAAAATATAATAATGAGACATATCCTATTTCTCTATTTATTTGGTATTCCTATTCCTTCCTTCTCACATACGCTAGTTTTGTCTCTATCATGCTTTCAATATGGTGGGAAGAGGAAACGACTCAGAGGAAAGATAAAAGTGATTTTTTGGGGGGGGGGTGGGAAACAGCCTCCCCTAGTCACTGACATTAGGGGACCACTGGAGTTACCTCCATAAAGTGAACATGAAAGAACTGTTTGATCCTACTCACACATGGAATAAGATGCCTGGTATTACAGGGTGTTTGACTTTGCAGGCTGTTACGTGGTTATGTGCTGAAAACTGAAGTTAAACAAATTCAACCAGGTTGAGGAGGTGCAAATTTTTAAAAATTAGGACAATTAGCCTTTGAGTGGCTTACCAGAGGATGTGGAATATTCTCCATGGCTTGCAGTCTTTAAATCAAGATTGGATGCCTGCCTAAGAGATATAAATGACTACCAGCTATTTATATAGCTTGATACAGACTCCCTGTGTCATATGGCCTGTATTATGCAGGACTTTTTCATGTGAGGAAAAGGAGAGTTTTCAGTAATATTAGCCCACTGTGTATAGTTATGGAAATAGAAATCCCCAAAAAGGTGTTCCTTCTCCTTGAGTGATCATGTTTTCCTTGGACTGGACGTGGCACTTGGTGCCACGGTTTAGTCAGGAGGTCTGTGGTGACGGGTTGGACCTGATGATCTTTGAGGTCTCTTCCAACCTTGGTGATTCTGTGATTTAGGTATGTGTCTGTCAGAATAGCTGATGGTTCTGATAATATCAACTATTGGGGTTTATGTTTTATATTATATGAAATTAAACAGCTATTGACATTTCTGCGTTTGCTTCTAGATCCTTGACACTAAAGCATTCGAACTGTAAACACTGCCAGGGTGTTGAACAACAAACAAAGCAAAACCAAACCAAACCAAAACCCCCTGTCTCCTTTTGAAATGAAAAGAAAACTGCAAATAGTCTCTCCAAAATTTTACATGGAAAAATCAAAACATAAAACTGATTCTGTATTTCCTTGTATTGTTTAGAAAGCCTGAATTAGCTGTGGTGTGTACATGGGGCATCTTAATCTGGGGATTTCACACCCATACATCTGCTTAAAGAGAAAAACACATCTTCAGATGTTTCAGCTGAAAACATGAGGTAGAAATCACCTGGTTTGTTTCCAGGTATTGGTAGAAAGCAAATTCCTCTGAAACCATAAAAACATACAGAGGTCTCTCTGGTTTTAAAACCCTATTATTCTGATAATCCCAGGATCATAAACATCTTTAAAAGGAAAGAATTGGTCTTGTGTTTTAGTGGCAGGCAAAATAACTGCATTTGAAATTTTTAAGAATTAACTTCTCTGAAGACAGGATTTCCACAGGGACTTTGCCAGATTTTACATGTCTTCAGCCATCTGCAGTAGCTTCATCTTGCTGTATTCCAGGAGTGGGGTGGTAGGAGAACCTTGGTGACAGCAGTGCTAATGCAGTAGGCATGATGCTTTTTTTCTCCATTCATTTTATGCTGGCAGCCTTGCAAGAGGCAAGCAGCAGATCTAAATCAGCTACAGCAGGGCTGTGGAGTGGTCAGTGACATGGGATAGATGATCCAAGCCATTGTGTTCAACAGAAAAGGATCTGGGGATGCTGGTTGACAGCTAGATCAGGTTGCTCAGAGCACCATCCAGTCTGGCCTTAAAAACTTCCAGGGATGGGGCTTCTACCACCTCCCTGGGCAACCTGTTTCAGTGTCTCACTACCCTCATGGGGAAGAACTTCTTCCTAACATCCAATCTGAATCCTCTCACTTCTAGTTTTGCTCCATTCCCCCTGGTCCTATCACTACCCAACATCCTAAAAAGTCCCTCCCCAGCTTTCTTGTAGGTCCCCACCAGATACTGGAGGGTCACAATAAGGTCTCCTCAGAGCCACCTTCTCCCCAGACTTGATAGCCTCAACTCTCTGTTTCTCTCCATAGGAGAGGTGCTCCAGCCCTCTGATCATCCTCGTGGCCCTTCTCTGGACACATTCCAGCATGTCCATATCTTTCTTGTAATAAGGGCTCCAGAACTGGATGCAGTACTCCAGGTGGGGTCATACCAGAGTGGAGCAGAGGAGGAGAAGGGAAGTGATGGTTGCCCTGTACTTGGCTCTGGTGAGGTCACACCTCAAATACTGGTTCAGTTTTAGGACCCTTACTACAAGAAAGTGTTGCTGGAGGACATCCAGAGAATGATGATGATGCTGGTGAAGGGGCTGCAGAACAAGTCTTGTGAGGAGCAGCTGAGGGAACTGGGCTTGTTTTGTCTGGAGAAAACGAGGCTGAGGGGGGAGACCTTCTTGCTCTCTATAACTCCTTGAAAAGAGGCTGGAGCCAGGTGGGTGTCAGTCTCTTCTCCCTAGTATTAAATGATAGAGTAAGAGAAAAGGGCCTCAAGTTGCAATTTCTTTACTGAAAGAGTGGTCAGGAATTTGAACCAGCTTCCCAGGGAGGTGGTGGAGTCGCCATACCTGGAGGTGTTCAAAAAGCCTGTAGACAGAGGACTTTAGGACATGGTTTAATGGCCATGGTGATGTTAGGTCAACAGTTGTACTTGATGATTTTAAGTCTTTTCCAAGTGAAGTGATTCTGTGTGACCTACAACCAAACCCTTCAGCTAATTCCTCACAGGGGTCTCAGGTGCATCAGTCCTGCACAGGCAGGGGATAGTTTATTATCACCAAGGCCTGTTGAACATTGATTACTGCTGAGTTCCCTCTGTTTAGACCATATTTTGAAATATGCTTCACAGAATCACCAAGGTTGGAAGAGACCTCAAAGATCATCAAGTCCAACCTGTCACCACTGACCTCATGACTAAACCATGGCACCAAGTGCCACATCCAATCCCCTCTTGAACCCCTCCAGGGATGGTGACTCCACCACCTCCCTGGGCAGCCCATTCCAATGGCGAATGACTCTCTCAGTGAAGAACTTTCTCCTCACCTCAAGCCTAAACTTCCCCTGGTGCAGATGGGGTCTGTGTCCTCTTGTTCTGGTGCTGGTTGCCTGGGAGAAGCTTCATAGGCTTAGTCTGAGAGTGGGATAATGGCCCTGGGGGCTTAAATTTTAACACAGACTCTTGTACAGCCAGAACACAATAGGCTGCCAGGAGGGAGCAGTGTGGGATGATGCAATGCTATTTGTTTTTACTCCTGGGGCCTGAAAAAAAAAGCTGTAGGAAAGGCTGTTCTGTATGGCTTGGGTGGGGAAAAGTCACATGGGGTATACCCCTTTCACACCTACTAATAAATCCCTTGCTAGAGTCCTTGCCAGAACCCCAGAAAGGATTGATGCTGCAGTTTTGAGCAGGTAGTGGTTCTCCTTAGATTAGTTACAGGGAGTTACTTAATCAGTATGCAATTGATGATTTGTTCAGTGTGTGCATTGGTACTGTTATGTTACACACACTCCAGAAAGTGCTCCTGCTGTTTGTGAAGCTGTACACTTCCACAGCACACTTCTATATGTTCAGGATTCTTCCTCTCACCACCACAAAGCTCTGCATTTCTGAGTCATGGCTGGCAGTATCCTGTCAGTGCATAGAGCTGGTCGAGTGCCCAGCCAGCTTTGTGAACATGCAGGTCTGCCAAAACATGATCTAATGGCTCCAGGCTTTGGATCCAGATTTACCAATTTCTTGAACTAGGGAGGGAGGTAGTGACTTTCTGAGAGCAGGTTACAGTGGTAGTTTGAAAGTGTAGAACCAGACCAAATGTGTGTGTTTCAGCTATTTTGATTGTATGTGATGTCACCACAGCATCTGTAAGCATACCATGATTTGGATCATCATATGCCTTCTCCTTAAAAAGGTGAAGTCTTGTAAACTTGGACCCTGACCTCACCTGCATTTAGAAGAATAGAATAGAATAGAATAGAATAGAATAGAATAGAATAGAATAGAATAGAATAGAATAGAATTAACCAGGTTGGAAAAGACCTTTGAGATCATTGAATCCAACCTATCGTGCAACACTATCTAATCAACTATACCATGGCACCAAGCACCCCATCCAGTCTCTTCCTAAACACCTCCAGTGATGCTGACTCCACTACTCCCTGGGCAGCCCATTCCAATGGCCAATCACTCTTTCTATGAAAAACTTCTTCCTAATATCTAGCCTAAACCTCCCCTGGCACAGCTTGAGACTGTCCTCTTGTTCTGGGGCTGGTTGCCTGGGAGAAGAGACCAGCCCCCACCTGGCTACAACCTCCCTTCAGGTAGTTGTAGACAGTAATAAGTTCTCCCCTGAGCCTCCTCCTCTCCAGGCTAAGCTACCCCAGCTCCCTCAGCCTCTCCTCATAGGGCTTGTGCTCCAAACCCCTCCCAACCTTTGTTGCCCTTCTCTGGACATGTTCCAGCAAGTCAACATCTTTCCTAAACTGAGGGGCATCCACCAGCATGAGACCCTCTGTCCGTGGGAACGTCTCAACTTTGCTGAATCTATGAAACTTTAGAGGAATTTGAGCCTATTGATCTATTGTTCTGTAGTATGTTCCATGACTGTAAACTTTTAAAGAAGACTTAGTCTGGACAATATGCTGAATGGATTTTGAGTTAGTTGTCAACGATAACATCTGCAGCCTTTTCTTGACAAAATAAAAAGGTTGCTTCAGATTGCAAAAAAAAGGGGGAGCTGAAATGTGTTTTGATAGGTCCTAAATGGGACTTTTGAGTTCTGAGAAGTATTTTTGCTCTGATTTCCTGGAGTATCATAAGTAAATTCCAAAGTTTAGTTTTAAATGGATTAATATTTTGGTACAGTTCTGAAGAAGACAGGATTTACATTGGTGGTTAGGAAGAAGCGCTTTACTGCGAGGGCTGAAACACTGAAGCAGGTTGCCCACGGAGGTGGTGAAGGCCCCATCCTTGGAAACATTCAAGGTCAGTCTTGATGGAGCTTTGAGCAATGTGATCTAGTTTGGGATGTCCCTTCCTTCTGCAGTGGGGTTGGACTAGATGTCCTGGAGGTCCGTTCCAATGCAGTGCATTCCATGATTCTTTGAAATGAAATGATGACCCCCAAATTCCTGTAGTTAATAGTTTTCAGTGATGTTCAACACCAAAGCAGTAAGGTGAGAGAGAAAAGAATGCTGGTGAGCAGCCCAACAGGTTTCTATGATGTTCAACACTAAAGCAGTAAGGTGAGAGAGAAAAGAATGTTGGTGAGCAGCTGATCAGTTTCTCTGCATGTGGCCTTTCTCCTCACTCAGCAAACAGGACCTCAGACCTGCCAGCTTTGAGATGTTCAGTTCATCTTCGCCGTGGAGTACATCACGGTTTTGTCCTCTGTCAGCCGGAGCTGTGAGCAGATGATGGATGAACTGTAGACTCATTGTGTTAGAAATACCAATTCCAGTTTGAAAGCTCAACCCCTCCCTAACACAGCAGTCAGCCCTCCTGTAACAATGGGAGAGTCATGGTGGAGTCATAGTTCAGCTACAGTGAAAGGCTTCATTCAAGGGTTGAATGAATAGCAAAGGGAAATGTGAGAAAAACAGTGTGCCAGCTAAAAACTTGCTGTTATCCCTGCTTTCTCATTTGCTATATGTTTCAAGTCAGGTGAGAATTCCCAACACTTAATTTTCAGCTGAGAGAGATTTCAAGGCTTGCAATCTGACTTGCAGATTTGAATGAGACAAAGAATTAATCCAAGCTAAAGCTTGTGCTGCCTAAAATATTAATTTTGGAGCAGCTGTCATATCTCATCTGTTCTTGCAACAGATTCAGTTTTGCCTGATCTAGAAGAAAACAATAAATATTTTGTAATAGACTTTCTGCAGTACAGTATGCATTTTGCTGTCCTGCGTGCTGGAATCACAGAATCATAGAGTGGTTGGGGTAGGTAGGGCCCATTAAAGGTCATCTAGTCCAACACCCACCTGCTCATCCCACTCCCCACAGCAGGGACATCTTCCACTAGAGCAGGTTGCTCAGAGCCTCATCCAACCTGACCTGGAATGTTTCCCAAGATGGGGTTTCTGACACCTCTCTGGGCAGCCAGGGCCAGTGTCTCACCACCTTCAGTGTCAAAAAAAGTCTTCCTTGTATCTAGTCTAAATTTGTCTCTTTTAGTTTAAAGCCATCACTCTTTGCCCTGGTGCAACAGGCCCTGCTAAAAAGACTGTCCCCATCTTTCTTAGAGCCTCCCTGTTAAGTTCTGTCTTCATGGACAATTTTATGGGCATCCTAGTTTTCAGGTACTGAACATTATACAAATATATTAATGGAATGGACTTTGCATTTGGAATTTTGTGGGAAGCTCTAATTCAGTAGCATCAATGGTTATTAAATGCTGATGAGAGCTAAAGCCATGGAGTGGTGTAGGGGATATAGCTCTGTAATTTTAGTGTGGTATCTAATTAGCTCCTGTACCTGCATATGGTAAGCCCTTGTGATGAGATACAGCACAGTATTGCTTTCTGCTGGCAGGGAATGACCATTGCCAGTTCAGTGCAATGAACTGAGCATCTCTGAGTTCCCTCACCTGAGGAAGAAAATGCATCACTGATTTCCTCATTCTACAGGAAAAAAAAAGCTCTAGTAAACAGGCTGTTAGGCTGGCACATTGCTATACTTTGCAGTATAGTAGCTGCTTTCTTCATGAATCTGACTAGCTTATAGCATGACAAAATGTGTCTGCTTCTGTACACTGAAGACATAAGGAGATGGCAGAGTTTGAGTTAGATGTGTATTAGGTAAGTCTATTTACCTGAAACTGGGGATTACCTGCAGAGCCAGTATAGCTCAGAGAGTTAAAATGGTTTGATTCTCACTTTGTTTAACACTTCACAGCATTATCCACTGCATTCTTTAAGAAGAGGTCAGACTTTTACAATTACAGAATGCTCAGTGTTCTTTAATGATCTCTTTTACCACTACAAGCAGGAAAAAAAGATGTAGCTACTGTATGCAGGTAGGATTGTCAAAACAGTTTTGCAGGGTTAAGGGTAGCATGGTTTATCCAAACTTTCTGAGCAAGAGCCTTTGCAGAATGAGGTTTAATCACATTTTGTGTTCCGATTATTAATCCCACTGCTATATTAACTGACAAGTTTGAGTTATGTATACATGTGGCTGGTTTTGACTTGTATTTGTCTTAATGGCTTTTCTTTATCTCTCTCTCTCTCTTTTTTTTTCTTTATCATACTGTCAGGAGACATGCCTTCTTTTTACTCATGCTGTAAATTCACAGAAAATACTAACTCTTAACACTTTGAGCTTGAAGGATTCGGTAATGTAAAAGAGCATTTTTCTCTTTTTCACAGCCAGAAATGCCCCTCTTTCCATTTCCTTTTTCTCCCACCCATCAGAGCAGCACAAGAGACAGCTCTCCAGGGTGTGGTGATCATGAGATAATCACAGCCCTGAGGGGTTTGAGACACTTGGGTGCATTTCATACCTTGTAGCTGTCCAAGGATGAGATTTTCACACGAAGGCTCCACCCCACCATACTTTCCTTTTTTTTTTGGTTGTTGTTGCATAAATCAGTCTGTGTGCTCAGGGATCATTTATCATTTCCCTACTATTCACCAGGGTACAAACAGTACTGTTCTAGTTCCATTCATCCTCCTTATTGCTCCCTCCTTCTCCTGCTCAATGAAAAAAAAAGAAAAGAAGAAAAAAAGAGTTGGCAAGATGCTAAAATTGTCTAACGGCAGTTCTGTGTTTAATGCAGAAGTCATACATTATCCTAAAACCCCTTCACCCTCAAGTACTCTTTGTACTTCTGAGAACATGATATATGGCTCAATAGTGCACTTAGCAGCCATGACTTCATTTAAATCTGTTGGATTCTGAGAAGGGGATTACTGCCCACAACCGAGCCCATATTAAAACTCTGTCTTTTCAGATGCAACTGCAGTTAACAGCAGCTTAAGCTGGTGGGTTGGAGAGAGCCTCCTGCAATTTGAGAGGTGTTAAAATCTGCAAGTTAATTTTTTACCAATTATAAAATTCTTCCATCAACATGAACTACTCACATTTCTCAGCTTCACCAGCACAGCTTCTTTGGTAAATGCTAGTGATGCAGGACTGAAAATTAACGGATGTTTCCAAACTCCCCTATGGCACTTGAGCAATTTTCTCTGCTTCTCTGGCTAACAGGCAGTGCTGCTCTGTTTCTCCCCACATTCTTGTGGTTCCTTGACAGGACTTCTAGTATCCCAGGTTGAGGATGCTCAGAGCCCCAAAGCAGCTTGGGGTCAGCACTCTGGAAATTAGCTAAAAACCCTGCTGCAGCCACAAGATGAAGCTTCCTTAGCTCATGGGAGCGTTGTGTACAATCACAGCTTTATTTTTCCATCCAGCCATACTTCACAGCTATTCAGCACATCTCCCTCCCTTGCCCATAAGGACTCTCAGTGGTGTGTAGTTCTAAAGATTCCCCTTTTTCCTATATGCATTTGTCAACAAGTTAGTATAATATCCTCTTTTTTATTGTTGTTTAATACAGTAGGATAAATCTTATAGGCTGTACTTGACTATTTTCCTGTCTGACTGAAAAGTTCTGGAAACACAATTTCCTCAGTTTCAATTATATTCTTGTGAACACTGCTTGCTTGGAAGAACATGGAAGCCAAATGTGCTGTGTTAGAGGGTTTTGAAGGCACGTAGGGAAGACATAGTTGGATGGGAAGACAGGCTGAAAAAAACCCCTAAGATGGATTTACATGCTTCCTTCCACATTTATCTCTCTGGGAGATTAATGCAGCCTGTTGGCATGAATTTGTGATCCTGCCATTTCTTGACTGAGAGCCATGAGTCATTGAGAAAAGAGAAAGAATGATTGAAAAGTGCTAATTGAAATAAAACATTTGCATACAATAGAGACATGGCATCTGCCTGAGCTAAACACCCCTGTAAAACTGAAATGCAGCCATGCACAGTGTTACAGGCTTCACTTGATTTTTGTAATGCAGTGTTCCCCCCAGCCATGTCCAAAGGGTTGTTCACTATGTATTGGTGACCTGGTCTTATCTTCCACATTGCTTTTCCAACAAGCCTGATTTACTGGCTGCAAAATTCACTGAGAAAGCTGATGGAGGTTTTTTATTTGCCAGTCCAATCTTACTCAAAACTGCAATGAAGCAGGGTAGTGGTTACTGCCAATGCCACACTCCAGTATAGATGATGAGGAGCCCTGTCCTGCAGGTATCAACTTGATCTCTTGACACTTCTAGCACTACAAGACACAACAACTTCAGCACTGTCTTAGGGTACAGTCAGATGGACTAAAGTGATATAGATTGGTGGTGGGGGTTAGTGGGAAATCTCCCAAACTTTGTGGTTTCATGTGATTACTTGGCTACCAGATCCCAATTTCCCAAATGGTTAACCATAACATCCAAGAGAAAAGCAGTTCTCAATCCTGGTCAGAATTTCCTGTGTCAGAGCCCAAGACACAGGTGACAACCAGAGCCGAGGTTGGTGTTGTGGGTAACAGAACACAAATCTGTTTTGATGTTCTGCTTGGATTTGTGAGCACCATGCCTCACACTTGCCAAAGCTGCTGTTATTGTCTTAGAAATGTAATGGAGAGCTTTTGATAGTCAATAATAAACACAGGAATAAAGCAAAGTAAAAGGGCATGCCAGCAGAAAATCTGCAGAGTGATTTATTCTCTGAAAGATCATCCTGCTTGTTCAGAAAAGGGAAAAATAATCCAAAAGATTAGTCAGAGAGTCTCATCCTTACAAGCTCTCTGCCCCTTGGCCTCTTCCCCCTTACCTCCACATACCTGTCAGACACATGGATTTTTCCCAGCCATCCCACAGGTTTCTTTCTAGCTAGCCTTCTGAAGCATATGAGTTAAGTAGAATGTCTGATGTGGGGCATTGCCTTGAGTTCAGAGTGCTCCCCAACACAGAAACCAGTGGTCTCATGAGAGGGTGCAACTGGAGAAGATGTGGAGCTCGTGGTTTGTTTTCCTTAATATTAAAGCCACACTGAAACCTGGGTGACTGCAGTGGGCACAACAGTGTATTCCACTCCTGTGACTTCCTGCACAGGATGAAGAATTATCACAGCCCACTCTGAGGTATGGAATTATTGCAATCCTCATTGTGCCTGAAACAGAATGTTAAAATCGTTACTTGAGTGAATGCATTGAAAGCTGTTTCTACAGGTCTATTACATCATTCCCAACAAAGCCATCATCAACTACTGCTTTTGTCCATGCTATTAATACCCTAATTTTAAAATTAATCAGACTTAATGCCTGTACATGCTCTACAGGTGAGGGTGTTAGTGCTGATCTCCTACCATTCACCCACTTCAGCATTTCAAGGTAGCATGGGATTTTTGGTTTGTTGGTTGTAACTTTAATAAATCTAAAGGATTCTGTGGTTTTCTTTCAGGCTGAGTGCAAACCTCAGACTATTGTATTCATATAAATCATAGTTTTTAATGTCAGCTACTCTCAAGAACAAGGGAAAGGAAAAGAATGCTGCTTGTTTTGTTGAGAAAAAATAGATTAGTGTCAGTTTTGGGTTTTTTTTTTGGTAAAGATTTCAGAGTGAAATTTCTCAGAAGATGACCTTACACGTTGCAAGAAAAGGCAATTATTTGTCCTATTCAGAAAATAAAAACTCAAGGAAAACAAACAAACAAAAAACCAAAACCACCCAGGGAGGTGGAGGAGTCACCATCCCTGGAGGTGTTCAAGAGGGGATTGGATGTGGCACTTGGTGCCATGGTTGGACTTGATGATCTTTGAGGTCTCTTCCAACCTTGGTGATTCTGTGATTTATTTCTGGATGTGCTGTTGCATGTTTATTAATTTTCCCAGTCATTCCTACTGGAATAGTGGGGCAGGAATTAAGAAGGTGGCAAGCATGTCTCTTGTCAAGACACATGGACCCATCCCAAATCACCCCATGCAGTTAGCCATCCCAGTTTAATTCATAATGCACATGCAGTGAAACAAGAATAGAAGTCTAAATTATGCTGAAAACATCTAGCCAAAGAGGAGCTGATGTGGTTTTTGGTTGCTTTATGGCAAACCAGAAGTAGAGCTATGTCCATGGAGGTGCAACATTACAAAGAATGTTAAGTGATTATTACCTGTGGTGAAAGAGGGGAGAGTACGGACTGAGGAGAGTGGGTGGATGAGGAAATGAGCTACCTGTCCACTCTGAGGCTGCCATGATTGAAGGGATTTTATTGTAGAGGAGGTGGCAGTAAAGCTGAGCCAAGATAAGTTCCTTTGTTTTACATATGCTGTGGTTTGAGTGATGCCTGCTAGCGTTACCTTGGCTCCAGAGAGAAACTGTGCCTTGTCTTGCAGTGACCTGGCTGTGTCTGCACCCTTGGCTTTCCAGTGAGGTTTGTTTCTTTCTATTTTCCTTCTACTTGTGATGATGGTTTTATCACATCTGTAAGGAGAATCTTTCTACGTGTTTTGCAAGCATCAAGGAAGCAAGAATGAAAGTTTTTCTTAAAAGCATCAGAAGTAAAAACCAAATAAAGTTAATACCCTAACCTAGGTGTCACACTAGCATTTTAAATAACCTATGTGATCTAAATTCATTTCCTTCTGTGTGAAAGTGACTAAAACCTGTGCTATCTCTTCTGAAGTGACTGCATTCCCTGCATGCATTTCATTCATAGCCCTCTATTCCCTTGGCATGTATAAAGCGAAATGAATTGGATATCTTTTTACATCTTGCTTTGAAAGTTCTCTAGTGACTCTGCAAGTTGCCCCTTTCTGTCATTCTGCTAAATAGCATTTAAAAGCGGCAGCACAGCTGGACTTCAGTGTGTAAGAAAGCTTTCAGGGTATTACAGTGTCACTAACTGTTGAAGTTGTAGAACCTGAAGCATCGATACCTGTCTTCACGTTGCTGTATGTGCCGTGTGCTTAGAAACTGGGGGAAATGTGTGTATCCCTGAAACTGTCCCTGAACAAAGTTGTGCTGAGCAGGAATAAAGAATTGATGCTTCTTTCTTTAAAGCTTCTTTCCTAAGCTCTGTAATTTGAAACTAAACACTTTGAACAGTGGGCTGGAGATTGTTCTGCGAGATAAATCCCTTGCATCACATAACCCTGACAACTCCCCAGTTCCATCAAATTAATAACAAATGGATGAGAAGATAAGCAAAAGTAATGGGGAGGTTACATTTTTGTGACAAAGGTTTATGGCCATACTGAATCTCATGTTCAGTGATATCCCTCCTCCTTCTCCTCCTCCTCTTTGGTGAATTTGTATTATCAGATCTGAGCATTCCTCTATCTGAAGCTCTTATGTGGAGGAGATATGATGAATGGCAAGCTTGACTGTGTGCCCCCAAAAAGCTGCTGTGAACAGATCTCCAGCCCCAGCAGAACTCTACAAGCCCAGACCTTGCTCTTGCACCCTGTACATCCACTTTCAGTTTATCTGCTGGTGCTGGAATCCCAACTCCCTGTCATCTGAAAATTGTGCAGTAATTTAGTTTGGGAGCAATCTTAAAGTATCCTCTGCACCAGCTCTTTCCATAAAGCAGCTTACAACAGCAGGCTCAGGGACGTTGTGATTGAGCCTTGAGTGTCTCCAAGGGTGGAGATGCCACAGCCTCCCTGGACAACCTGTTTCAAGGCTGGACTACCCATGTTGTGAACTTTTATTTGTAGTATCTAATTGTAATTTTCAACTTGTTTCAACTTGTGTCCATTCCTTTTGACCTGTATTTTAATCCAGTCTGTTACCTTCTCTTAATCCACTAAATTAGCTTGTGAATAAGCATTAACAATAATAACAAACCATTTAAAGATTACCTCTGCTTGGAGGTAATCTGTTCCAAAACACACCTTTCAATCAACAGTCAAGACAACTGCACAGGATGTTTTATCAAAATGGAGAACAGAAAAATAGCTTATTAAAACAGAAAATGAGCTTTGAGGGTTCAAAGGTGTATTTGGAACAATGAACAGATTTACAGCTCAAAGGCCTTTTCCAACCTGGTCCATTCCATTCCATTCCATTCCATTCCATTCCATTCCATTCCATTCCATTCCATTCCAACTCTTCTTTCTTGTGTGTTCTGAAGACTGCTGTGGGTCTACTATAAGACTGAGCCGGTCAATGAATCAAAGTCTGCTGTGGTGTCAGCATATGTTTTAGAACATGAAGGTCATGAAGGATCATTTAAGGTCCCTGAATAGCAAATAAATTATTGTTAGCCTTTGGTTTGGGTCTTTACGCTTAGAGGTAAAAGTGAAATACTGGCCTGCTGATGTCAGAACAGACCTTCTAATGCCTTCAAGAAGCCTCTCTGGTCACTCAGCCTGCAGTCCATAGTGTGATAGAGCTGTGGGACTCATCCACAGTATTCTCAGCATAATTACTGGCAGAGAAGCGTGTATTTTATCAGAACCATTGCCTTTTCCATTTTATCACAAATAACCTGAAAATCCAGTTTATCCAGGCTTTTCCAGCAATATTGGGAATGGCTTGGGTTAGAATAGAATAGAACAGAATTAACCAGGTTGGAAAAGAACTTTGAGATCATCGAGTCCAACCTATTATGCAACACTATCAAATCAACTAAACCATGGCACCAAGCACCCCATCCAGTCTCTTCCTAAACACCTCCAATGATGGTGACTCCACCACCTCCCTTGGTAGCCCATTCCAATGGGCAATCACACTTTCTGTGAACAACTTCTTCCTAACCTCCAGCCTAAACTTCCCCTGGTGCAGCTTGAAACTGTGTCTTCTGGTTCTGGTGCTGATTGCCTGGGAGAAGAGACCAACCCCCACCTGGCTACAACCTCCCTTCAGGTAGTTGCAGACAGCAATAAGGTCTCCTCTGAGCCTTCTCTTCTCCAGGCTAAGCAACCCCAGCTCCCTTAGCCTCTCCTCATAGGGCTTGTGCTCCAGACCCCTCACCAGCTTTGTTGCCCTTCTCTGGACACGCTCCAGCAGGGGTTAATGTGACCTTTAGGAAAAAGTCCTTAATTTTGCTTCCACTTACAAAACCTTTTCCTTGCTATTTCTCAGCTTGTAATCATGTTTTCAAATTATATATATATATCTCACTTTATTTTTTCTATGTTATTAATCAGAGAAATAAATAGGAAAGAAGGTAAATCTGTAAAAGACACATTCCTTGTATCCAGAATTTCAGTCAGCATTTTTTCATTCATTATTTTTCAGTCAATTTCTGTTTAACTGAGAAGGTGAACAAGAGTGCTGCTTAATAATAAGCAGTTTGGAGCTATTGAATTGATTGGTTTTCTATATAATAAAAAATTGCACAGTAGTTCAGAGGATTTTGGTATCTTTCAACTAATCTTTTCATTGGGTGAAGGCACAATGAGTGAAGCATTCCTTATGAGTTAAGGTGTTCAGAGGAAGAGGAATATTCTACTAGAAAGCTACCTGACATTTTGGTAGATATATAGATTGTTCCCTGTGCCTTGGACACCTTCCCCCAAATTCTTTGGATTTCCTAAAATCCCTGGGTATGTTAGGACTTTATAGGAATGCTTGGCCCTAGTCTGGATTAGATTGAGTGACTGGAATGTGATGCCTCACATGCCTGTTTCTAGGGATTGAGCAGTTTGTTTGCTGAGATGATAGAAGCCATCCCAGTGGTTTTTATTGGCAGTGGAATGCACACTGAATAGTCCAGGAAAACAGAACTAATATTGAAGACTACAGAAAAGTAACCACTGCGAAACTTGTGAGACCTGAATCATTTCTCAGCTGTTTTTCTGCTTTGTCATTTGCTTCTCAGTTGTAAATTTTTCTCAGTGCTTAAAGAGAGCTGGTACCTATCTTCTGCTCTGATAAACCTGAAATCTACTGTAAGTAGCAAAGATATAAGAGAGCAAAGATGCTTATTTTAATGTTACAGCTAGGTCAGCCACCTTTGCTTTTACTGTGAAAGAATAATAATTTACTTTTATGTTATCCTATTCCCTCCTGGGATTCACAGAAGCTTCTCTCTTGTAACCCCAGCCTTCCAAGAATCCAGTCTTCTGAAGCTGAGAAGTCTTTTAAGAGGAGATGAAATTTCAAATCATTATATTCTTTAGGCAGGGCATGGAGACACGTTCTGTTCTCACACACTATTTTTGGTTGAGAGATAATAGTTAATGCATTTGCAGCCCATCTGTTGGGTTGTTCCAAATGACAAAGCAGAGGTGAATTATCTCACAAACCAAACCTCTACGTGTGATAGTTGTTTTCAGAACATCACCACTGCCAATAATGCCTTGGTCCAGCAGCAAGCATTATTAAGTCTATGGACTTGTATACAGTACTCATAGACACAATAGGAATGTGTTCTGGTGGAGGATAAGACCCATGTGTTTTCATTTAGATAGTTTTCAGTAAGCTTTTAAATCTTGTTAAAGACCTTGCTAAGCCTGGTTTTGAATGATTAGTTGGGAAACATGTTCAAAGCATTGCTCCATTAAATTGAATCTGATGATTGGAAAAAGAAAGAAAGGAAGAAAGGAAGAAAGAAAGGAAGAGAGAAAGAAAGAAAGAAGGAAAGAAAGAAAGAAAGAAAGAAAGAAAGAAAGAAAGAAAGAAAGAAAGAAAGAAAGAAAGAAAGAAAGAAAGAAAGAAAGAAAGAAAGAAAGAAAGAAAGAAAAAGATGGAAGAAAAAAAGATGAAAGATAAAAGAAAGAGGAAGGAAGGAAGGAAGGAAGAAAGAAAAGAAAAGAAAGAAAGAAAGGAAGGAAGAAAGAAAGAAGGAGAGGAAGGAAGAAAGGAAGGAAGGAAGAAAGAAAGGAGAAGGAAGGAAGAAGGAAAGAAAAAAAGAAAGAAAGATGGAAGGAAGTTGGAGTGGGAACAAGAGTTCAGATTCAAAAGGTAGAAACCTGTTCACAAAATTGTAATTCTTAGAGACACATGAAGGAAGAGACAGAACAAGGGTCAGTGCGATTCATCATGAGGTTCAGTGTATTTGCACTATATCCTGTGACTCCATGAACGTTGTCACTAATGAAATGATGATTTCTTCAAGAAAAATCTTATTGCCCTATGGGTAAACCTTGCTGTGGAAATTTTTCCTTGCCCAAGAATGCATTTGAAATGTGCTATATTAGGCATGAAGTCCTATGGATGTAAGGAGTCAAATTCCATTTTTTTAGTATCCTTTGAGGCAATCTGCGAGGTGTTTAGAACCTGAAAATCTGGAGCTGAAGTAGAATAGAATAGAATAGAATAAACCAGGTTGGAAGAGACCTTCAAGATCATGTCCAACCTGTCATCCAACACCACCCAATCAAATAAACCCTGCAACCAAGCATCCTGTCAAGCCTCGCCCTGAACATCCCCAGCAACAGCGACCCCATCACCTCCTCAGGCAGCCCATTCCAGTGGGCAATCACGCTCTCTGTGTAAAACTTCCTCCTAACCTCCAGCCTAAGTACTCCTGGCCAAGGACTTATGTGTCTCCCTGTTGCTCTGTCCACTTCTAATGACATGCTGTTATCACTACCCATGGAATGGAATACCTGGACCATCCAAACCATATACATTTGCAGTATCTCCAGAGTTCAAAAATCTGCTTTTGCAGATATCTACATTATACATGGGGAGGGAGTGCTGAGGTCACTCAGGCTAACATGCTCCAAGGGGACAATTTCTGTTCTGTTCTTACATTGCTCCCTTTATCTCAAAGTCGTTTCAAAGAAGTATGGTATCCATATCTTCAGTACTTTCAGAGGAAACTGTCAGGTCCCAAGTTTCTCCCAGGCAAAGAAGCTTCTTCTCCCTACTCCACTTGTCGCAAAAGCTCCTGGTGGTGTCTTCAATAAAACCTAGCTGCATGGCTTGCTCTATGCAGTTGTCAGTAACTGTGAGGTTTGGTTTTATGAGGTTAGAATGGAGCATCTGTCCTAGGTAGCTAATTAAAAACCTAGTGTTTGTATATAATTTCTCCAAGGGATGATCAACTGCTTCTCCTTTAGGCTTTTTGCTTTGACTCACTGCTGTCTTTACTGGTGTACAGGGAGAGGAACTTCCTTATTCAGACACTTAAGATAGCTGTCATCAATTAGGCTGTTTGAAAACACTCACATGTAGGTATTTCCTAATATCTTGACAGTTCAGCATTTTGGTGTTGGAAGTTCTAGTGGATAAACCCCCTTTTTATTTACATGAATGCCATTCTAGTCTAACCTGTGCTCCAAAATGAAATGAGTCTTGTGGTCTGAGCCCTGTCCCCAGTGAACGCATTACAAAACCACCAAGAAAGCATGAATCTGATGGTTTCTGCTCAGGGACACTCAGACCCGGTCAGCATGAGGCACAGTTACCTCACACCCCTGGGAGTGATTTTTCTAGGTGAAGATTGAGGTCATCCATGAGGCAATAGGGAAAAGCATCTCTTGTGAAACTGCTCACCACCAGCCAGGCAGAGCTGTGCTGCTGCTGCAGGCTGGTTGCTCACTCTGGTTAAAACGTTTTGTGATCTGGGCTTTCTGGTTTCAGACCACTTTGATTACAGTTGCCTTTACCTTAGAGTGGTAAGCAAGAGTTTGCATCTTGGGGTGATGTTTTTAGCTGATTATTTGTTGGATAAAATACCTTAATACAGTTAAATTCCTGGTTCAGCTACAATTACTAAGTGTTTTGCCTTTAGTTAGAGCTGGGACGTGACTGTGATTACATGGAGGTGCTAGCTGTGAAATAAATACACTGATCTATGTTAATTAGTACATTGTTGACTGCATCACCTATTCATTAAGATGTTTGCCACAGTTAGTCTGACAGCGGGGCTGGAAGACCTTAAGTGGCCATCATTTTTGTGCCAAACGGATTAAAACAAACAATGTTCAGCACTT
The DNA here is from genome assembly GCF_014839835.1 of Dryobates pubescens. Classification (NCBI taxonomy): domain Eukaryota; kingdom Metazoa; phylum Chordata; class Aves; order Piciformes; family Picidae; genus Dryobates; species Dryobates pubescens. The sequence continues at coordinate 29,952,986 of NC_071620.1, read as the reverse complement.
CTCAGCAGATCAGTGCTTGGCTGCAGCTGGTTCATACCAGGCTAACAAGTCAAAGTATCACATTTATTTTCTTTTTTTTCCCTTTTTTTCTTTCTAATAACAGTAATTTTTGAAAAATAAAGTGAAGTTTGCTTTGTTCACACCAGTGGCTATATCAGATCAAAACTATGTGAGGACATTTTTATTCTGAAGCACAGTAACACAGTTTAGATTATTTCATACCTGTGTTGAATTAACCATGAGTGCAAATTCAAATTGATCTAAGTATTTTTGTTTCATCTGCTGTGTAAATAAGCCTTAAAGCTCTAATGATTACTGAGTGGGGAAGGAGGCTTAATGGGAGAAATGAACATAGGGTTATCTGTCTGAATCTGCATAGAGCCTGAAAAATACCTGGTCAGTTACAGGTTTCCTGATGATTTCACTGATATCTTGGCTAGCTATGATCATTACCCTCTGTTCCATTAATGGTCACCCTGTCACTGAAGACTGACAAGGGGAGGTCATAGATTTGTACTATCTGACTTTGGTAGTGTCTCATTAACCTCTAGCCTAGGCCATATAAGATGGCCATCGCTCTAGAGCTTGTTCCTGAAAGCCAGTCGTCATCTAGAGGGGACACAGCTAGAGCAAATCTTCCCTGGGTCAGGGAGATTGAGGAGGTTGCTCTGAAGGTCAATTCATCCATTCCTTGGCCAGTACAAACAGGGAACGTGTTTTCTAAAACAGGCATTCAGAAGCAAATTCCCTGAGTTGAAGAGAGGATGTAGAGGGGAGGATGAGTGCACCTCTGGGATGGGCACTGGTGGGAGGAAGTTCTTCAGAGTCCAGGAGCTCCATCAGCATGTCCTAACAGCCAGCTTGTACCCACCAAACAAGAAGAGTGAGTGCCCTTCTGAAAGCTTTTGCTTCTGTCTGCAGACTGGGCTGGTCACAGCACACCTCTTACCTTCAGCTTACTTTTCACTCCACCTTTTACCTCTTAATCCCATTCTTAACCGCTGTGTAAAAGCCACAGCTCTGGTACACCTTAGTCAGGTGGGGAGTTTCATTTGATAGCAGACGTTTCTAATCTTCTCTCCGGTTTGGTATGTGTTTAAATGGCAAAACTTTGGCCCATGTTTAAAGTTTGGGAGCTTTTTAATGCACGCCTCTGTTGTCCTGCTGCCTGACCTCGGGTGTTTTTCTATGTCAATTGTATTTTGGACAATTTTAACCAAACTCAAGTGTGTCAAAAGGTATTAAGCCCAAGTGAATATTGTGTAAATGAGCAGCTGTAAAGCCGAGAGAGCATCTGACAATGCTGCTGCTGTGGGGAGGCTTACCCCTGACTTCACATGGGAAAATAATTCTGAGAGAGGGATCAGGGAACACCAGTCTTTAGATTCTGCTATTTATGGAACTACTTGTTTATTCTTAGAAATCCTTTGAGGGTACTTTTGTGAACTGAGCATCTACTCTGTACAAAAGCGTCTAGATGGTCTGTGACAAGTAATGTATTACTTTCTTTGATTGTACATGATTGCAGCATGTTCTGGTTCCCCTCATAAAATTATTGGCTTTTTTGGTTTATTTTCATTCATTCATTCATTCTTTCTTTCCTTCTTTCTTTCCCCAAGATTTCTTTCGACCTAGCAGAATATACTGCTGATGTTGACGGGGTTGGCACTTTGCGGCTCCTTGATGCTATTAAGACATGTGGCCTTATCAATTCTGTGAAGTTCTACCAAGCCTCCACCAGTGAGCTTTTTGGAAAAGTGCAAGAAATCCCACAGAAGGAGACCACCCCTTTTTACCCAAGATCGCCTTACGGTGAGGATCGCTGGCGGGGGTTGTAGTGTCTGCCTCTTCTCCCTGCTCATGTCTCAGGGCTGAAGTCATTGGGGTGTGAGATGAGGATGACGAGATAGCTCAAGTGACTAGACATGTTGAGAGGCATAACTGTATGAATTAGTGTAGAAAAAGTATTTGCTGCCATTGCCTGAGGGTTGGAAATTAGCATCTCACTTCATAAGCCTGTGTTCATTTAGCTCAGGGGGGAGGGTGGCTCTTCCCTCACAAAGGGTTGTGAGATACCTCTGGAGTGATAAGGTTTCAGGTTTTTTTGTTGTTGCCTGAATGAAGAAATCCCAAGAGCTCGCTTCTCCCTTCATGAACTTGCATGAAATTTGAAGCACATATTAAAGTGATGTGCGTGGAGGACTTTGGTGATAAAGTTTCAAATCAATTTGAGTGTTAAGGCAGCAGATTTTCGCTTTCATTCCTCCAAAGTCCTTTCTGGGGGGGTTTATTAGCGGAGGTCACCGCAGTGGCCTATTTCACACGCTCTGGCTGTGTTAATTGTATTGTAAAAGAAAAGATACTGGGCTTGAGTGTGTGTAAGAAAACAAGCAAGAAGGTGCCCAAATGCTTCCTGACCAGCTCAGAGGCTGCTCAGTAAAAGAGTATTTTCCTGTTCAGCTGCTGGCTATTGGGTTGGGTGTTTTTTTTTCCCAGTGAAATGTGACTAGTAGAGGGAATGAACCTAATTCTGATGCCCTCAGCTGTTGAAGTGTGGTCTCACCCTACAGGAGAGAGACCTGTATGCGTGTCTGTCTGGGCTGTGTGTAAGCAGAGTGGGTATCCTAATGCCCCATGGTTCTCTTTGCAGGGGCAGCAAAACTCTATGCCTACTGGATTGTGGTGAACTTCAGGGAGGCCTACAATCTCTTCGCTGTCAATGGCATCCTCTTCAACCACGAAAGCCCCAGGAGAGGTTAGGAAACCCGTGTGAACCTGTTCCCAATGCTGTGTACCTCTGACCGGAAAAATGAAACAATGCATCCACAGGTTTCATTTAAACCTGTCAGAATTCTGCAGGGAGAGTGTCAGGACTTGTGCCCTGGCACTCTGTGGAGCATCCTGGCAGTCCCAGAGCTTGCAGAACAGCAGCTTGCCCCCTTGAGCATTGTATGCTGCTTTGTTGCCCTCTGATGCTGAGAAAAGGCTGGTGTGTCTGATCTGGTGCTCTCAAGAGACAATTAACATCATTGTATCCCTGAGTTTTCTTTCCCTCCTGATAATAAGTTATGGTTAAAATGTTAAAATGACACATAAAAGGCAGGTTTTCCAAACATTTAGTTGTACAGCTGCATAACAGATGCAGTGTCAGGCGTGACTTGTACTCAGGATTTTTATTTGCATATAAATGCCAAATTAAGAGGCAGAAATAAGAGCCCCCCTGCCCCCTCCCCTCCCCCCCCCCAAATTCATAAGGCTAATGAGCACAGCCTGGTGTATTTTGAAAAATGTGTGGATTATGGCCCATACCTTCTGACAAGGTGGCTTTTAACACAGGGCTTTAAAATGCCATTCTGTTTAATCCTCAGTAGCAATGCAGCTTGAATTCCACTTAATCATCCCCTTTCCTCTTGCAGTACTTTATGAACAATTAATACTGGTATTTGGTTTGAGTGAGAGTCCATGGTTGATTAAAAGCCTCTTACACAACGACAGTTTTCCTCTGCCCTTGAATTACTATGACTGCAGAAAAAAAACACTAAAATTGAACTTTAAATACCCACAGAAAGCTGCACCCAGAGTGCAGAAGACTTTTCTTGTGGCCTTTTTCTGCAGGAAAAACAAATTCAAGTTTTACACGAATGCAATTACATAAATTACAGTCTGGTGCAAAATATAATCATTTAAATCATACTCAAAATACTAAGTAATATTTCTATATATTATTGTATGCACTATAAAGCCATAGTTGTGGCACTGCTATTAAAAAAAAAGACAAAAAGGACTTAGTGTCAATAGGATTTAACTATTGCATTCAGTCTTTGTAAAACCTCATGGGACAGGCAGCATTTACAGTAAATATGCGTCAAATACTTGGTGGTAACTGGCACAAACTTGAACATTGGAAATTCCATCTAAACATGAGGAGGAACTTTGCTTTGAGGGTGGCATAGCACTGTAACAGGGTTCCTGGAGAGACTGTGGAGTCTCTCCATCTCTCTCCTCATAGATGCCATCCTGTGCAACCTGTTCTAGTGTAACCTGCTCTGGCAATGGGGGTTGGACTTGATGATCCTCAGAGGTCCCTTCCAGCCCCTCTCATTCTGTGATTCTGTGGTAGTAGTTAGTTTATCACTCTGCAGGTGACTCCAGTCAAAGTTACAAGACAACCAAGTTCTCTAGATTGCTTCATTTAGGAGTCCTAATAGAATCACAGAATCATAGAATCATAGAATCAATAAGGTTGGAAAAGACCTCAAAGATCATCAAGTCCAACCTGTCACCCAAGACCTCACGACTACTAAACCATGGCACCAAGTGCCACATCCAAATCCCCTCTTGAAATACTTTGCTTTCTTTCAAATGATTCACTGAGATATATTCTTAGTGCACTGTAAACGGATGTCCAAATGCTCTGAGCTATCATTATGCAATTAAGACATTCTGATCCTCATAAAGAATGAGGGAATATGCAATGGTTTGTCATGACTTCCAGCAACACTAAGGAGCTGCTAGATGAAATTGAAATTCTAGGGACACATTTACAATTTGTGCTGCCTCTCTGTAGGCTTGTGCCATTCTGAAAGAGGAAAGCTCCAGTGCTCATTGCCTTTTTGATCCCCCTGGCATTTGTTCCAGCTTTGACACCCCTGAAAAGGAACTTCCAACCCAAAGTCTCATTCCAGAACCTTTAATGTCCCCATGGAGAGCCCAAGTCTGTGCTTTGAAGTCCCAGACTGTGCTTTTGGCTGTCTGTATGTGCTGGAGGCAGTTTTAACTCTTTATGCCACAAACAGGAACCTTCTCATAGAAATGGTTGTGGCTGGATTACATGCCATGAAAGCAACTGTAACCACAGCTCAAGACCTCTTTCTTAGTGTTTCTATGGGAGAAAGGATGAAAATTTATACAGAGGAGAAAACAAAAGAAAAGCAGCTTTGATGTTGTTTCTTAACAGCAGTTCATCACTTTCCTAGTGATCTTGAAGGCTGAAAAGGTGCTTTGGGAGGAAAAGAGGATTTATTTAATTGGGATTTCTAAATTCTGTGCAGAGACGGTAACATAAATGGACTTTTTCAGGTGCCTTACCTTTTGGTTGGTTGGGTTGGTGGTTTGTTTTTGGTTTTATTTTGTGTTAATGTTACTGATTTCAGAGATTCATGAAGGTTTATTACACTGAAGGGATGAACAGGACATATACGTGGTACATGTGCTGTGGGCTGTGATCAAGCACAGTGTTTGTATTGGGAGAATCAGTACTTGGAGTGAAGGAAGGTGAACTCCAGTTGTCTGATGAGTGGCTGGTCACTAAGGCTGGATTGAACAGACAACTATAAAGCATTTGCTTCATGATCTCTCTTCAGACAACATCCAGATACTGTACTGCTGGGGCTGTGATACAATGGCCTGATGACAGTGAGAGATACCTCATCTCAGGAGTTGACTCCTCCAGAGGAACTTGGGAGTACATACCTCTAATTTCAGAATGCTAGTCTTTTCCTTAGCCTTCCTAGCTTTAACTGGGAAAGGAGCACCAGCAGTTAATGCAGTGTACAATAGTAGGGAAGTCTACACAGAATTCATAAGGGCAAAGAGTGCTTAGGTCTAATATGAGTGGTCTCCTATTTCTCAAAACTACCAAGGCTCATGAGCAGTGCTAGCTTTGAGAAGTTTGATGTTCTGCTTTTATCTTGCTCTAGAAGAGAAAGGCAGCCACAGTGACTATATAAAAACTACCAGTGATGAATTCTGGGTTGTTCGAACCCACTGTCTGAGCCTTGCGTCTTAATTTGGGAGCAGTACAGCATTATTAAATGGCACACATACTTAGGTCCATGCTCAAGAGATCGATGTGTATGTAGCATCAGAGAATATTACCTAAAAAGGAGTGAAATGAATGGTTAAACTTCTTTGAGCCTTTCTGTAGTATTTTCCTTTCTAGCTTTTGCTTTCTTTTATACACTCTAACGTTCACGTAGTAGTCACTTTTATAGCATCTTATAAAAGATGCAATAGTCACTTTTTGGCCAGCACATGCTTTTCAGATCACATAAATCAAGACAGCTGCAATAAAGTGAGTAGGGTCACATGGATTTATGACAACAGAGGATCTGGCACAGCATTCCATGAATGATCTGGTAGTATAAGATAAGCATCACTTGCTTGCTTTGGGGACAAGGCCTGATTTAGCAATATACCTTACTAAAGCTGATTTCTTCAGTTACTTTAATCAGTTTTACACAGGTATAGATCATGTGTTTATTGATTTATGGCAATGCCACAGGAGAATGGGATCTTTCACGTCTGAAGCTTGTTTGCTGCCCAAATATGGCACTATCTGAAAAGCTAAATGCTCTCTACAGTGGTAGGAAGCTATGAGGTGGCTTCTGTTTAAAAAAAAAAAAAAAAAAAAAAGGAGGGGGGTGAAGATTAAAAAGAAAGAAACAACCAAATTAAAAAAAAGGCAAGAGGAAACCTAAAAAATTGTTACAGAATGCTGCATCTTTTTTTGTCCTGCTTTAACACAGTCCACTCTCACAGGCTCCTCACCACTGTCCTCCATCACAGATGGGGGGAAGCAAAAAACCCCTCTGGGTTGAGATAAGGACTTGATAGAGATGATACAACATACAGTTACCTTAGACTATTTTGCTGAAAAGCACAGCAAAAGCAGAAGCAGCAGCAGAAGCCAGGGATAAAATGATCCCCCTAGAACCTGCAGCCAGCCCAGTGGAAAACCAACACCATAAAACTAGCACCTGCAGCAACCAGAACAGGAAGCCTCTCATCTTACAATCTGAACTTCAAGCCCAATGATACTTTGCTTTTGAAGCTGGCGTGGTATTGAATACTCATCTGCAGATTGGACTCCTCCCATGACAGTTTTTTACTTAAAGATAACATTATGGGGTACCAAATAGGGTAGGTGGTAGCCACCACATGGCTGGTGATGGTTGAATATGGCTCCCCGTATTACCAGTGTGGAAATATCTGCCCTATAGCAATACTGGAAAGGTATTTCTGTTCAGTGAGATGACAATTTTGACAGTGGAAGAGTGAGGCAATTAGCATGTCTCATTTTCAGGAAAGCTGGAGCTTGATCCAAGCCTTTTTTCACACCACTGGAAAGATTCCTGTTCTTTGTTTGGCTCTGGATCTCACTAATACCTTCTTTTCTGAGCAAGAAAGCAAACTACTTGTTGACAGTGTCATTTATTTCTTCCCAGACAAGCCCTTCTTTTTTTTCCCCTGCTCAATTCTGTGCAAGGTTTCTCAGGTTTACAAGATGTGCCTTTGGATGTTCAAGATAACTTTCTGATTTGGTTAACCACTTCACTGCTTGCTTCATCTGATCTTTATCTGCCAAGATGTACAAACATGTACAGCATGTTTCCTGACACAATGCAGCAGAAGGTTTTGTTTGTTTTGGTGGTGGTGTTGGTTGTTTTTGTTGGTGTGTTTTTTTTTCCTTAAGTAATAAATACTTTGCCTCCACACATGACATCATAGTGTAGATCATTCAGTAGGGAATTTTTCTTTGTCTGATATGAGCCCTGGTAAAGCACTTGTCATCAGGCCATCGCTCTGTTGCCAGAGGGAAAGGATACAACTGCTCATTTCTGTGATCCTTTCAGCTGGGGAGGAAATGGCTAGGTGTTAGATTGCAGCCTGAATGCTGTCAGAGTGGATGTAAGAAGATTAAAATGAAAATAAGTCATGATTTAAAGAGAATGGGGAGCATTCTTTGCTTTTGTTGTGCATCTGGATCACAGGTTTGTCAGGGGGACAAGGGTGGGAGGTTCTCTTAACGTGAGTATGCCTTTTGAATTGATGGTGCTTGTTACCTTTTTTTTTTTAACAACCTTTTGCCTCTATTTTACAGAGAAGGCAAAAAGCAGATGGTGACATCTGCTACTGACTTTCACAAGCAATCCCTACAATCCCACTGTAACAGCTGCTTTCCTATAGAGATGTAGCCAATATCTGCCAGATTTCCCTTTCTCATTCCTTTTTAGAGGAGTCTAATTGCTTATCTCCTTACACACTGTCTGTGCTAGAGGAGCTTGGTCAACCTGGTACCTTTTCTTAATGGTGCCCTTTATATAAGTTTAGACTTGTGTCTAAGTGTGTAAAACAAACAGTTCAGAGCCGTGTCTCTTCCACATAACACAAAATTCCCCAGCCCACAAGTCTATCTGAACAGCAGAAGTCAGCAGAGTCTGGCTGACTCCTTGCTGGATGAAAAGAATGCTGGCAAGATTATCAGGGCTTGTCTGCCTGGCATGCTGCAGACACAATGGCGAGGTAGCATGGCTAACATTGAAGGAGTTACTCAGACAGTTGTGTGCTACAGAGCAGCCAAGATCTCTTCATGCTTTCTTGTCTGCATGTTTCAACAGAGAAAGCATGCAGTGTCCTGGAGACATGCATTCTTACAGGCTGTTCTCCCTGCTGGGAGACTGATGCTGCAAAGCAATCCATGCAGGTGTTTTCTTATCTTATAGACATCAGTGGGATTAAATGTGGGCATTGGGGTCTGCTCTACAGATGGATTTGCAGTACTGTGAACTGTAAAAATAGAGAACTGCCAGATAATAAATCTCTGCTATTTTACCTAAGTACATGTATGTTCCCCTTGAAAAAGATCTGACATTACAAAATAAGTGAATTACACAGAATCACAGAATGCGGGGGGATGGAAGGGATCCCTGGAGAATTCCAACACCCCTGCCAGAGCAGGTTCACCTAGGGTTAGAGTTAGGGTTGCACAGGATGGCACCCAGGCAGGTTTTGAGTTACTGCAGAGAAGGAGACTCCACCACCTCTCTGGGCAGCCTGTTCCAGTGCTCTATCACCCCCAAAGTAAAGTTCCTCCTCATGTTTAGCTGGAACCTTCCTATGGTCAAATTTGTACCTGTTACCTCTTGTCCGGTCTCTGGGCAGCCTGTTCCAGTGCTCTATCACCCTCAAAGTAAAGTTCCTCCTCATGTTTAGCTGGAACCTTCCTATGGTCAAATTTGTACCTGTTACCTCTTGTCCGGTCACTAGGCAATTCAGTTACTTCTGCTGATTTTAATCCTGATGCTGACTGGTCAGAGCACATAATGTTTATGGAGATTTTTGTCTAATTATTAAGTTGCTAATAAATCATCTTAATCTTGGGTGCCCAGTGTCACTTTCCTAGTACTAGTCAATACTGGTGCAATCACACCAAAATACAAGAGAGCTCCTTTTTTAAGCTTGTGTTTTAAAAGCAGTGCTAGACTTCTGAAATGAAAACTGCAAGCTGAGAATGGTTCTGCATGCTCTTAGCTTTGGGCATCCAGCTAGTCCTGGTCAGTTCCATGGAACTTGTCATGTAGGGGAACAAAATAATCATGTACATGAACTGAATCTGGATAGAAAAAGATCTTTTTCTCTCCAGAGTCACTGATGAAGGAAGGTGCCCTGTTGAACAGTGTTATTTCTGAAGCTATTTTCATTCAGTCTTCACAATGATAGATTGTGAGAATCCTTTCCATTGACTGTTTTTTTCTTTTCAGTCTCAAAGTAGCCCTGATTCTGTATTTTTCTCTGATGCACATTTCTGAGGTCTATCACAACTTTATCTGAGTAGTTATTGATATATCTCTTACAAAAATGAAGTAATTTCTTGCCTGTGGGTTTAGATTTTTGGAGCAGCTGCATTTGCAACCCAGATCTCTCCTTGAGCAAATTATCTTATCAGATGCATCTTTTTGTCATTAAATCATGTGCTCCCTTGTGGCTTGTACTCTGTGGAGAAAAAAAGTGGAGTACACTATTTTCCCTGATTAATTTCAACTTTTTATTTTCTTCTTTCTTTCTTTCTTTCTTTCTTTCTTTCTTTCTTTCTTTCTTTCTTTCTTTCTTTCTTTCTTTCTTTCTTTCTTTCTTTCTTTCTTTCTTTCTTTCTTTCTTTCTTTCTTTCTTTCTTTCTTTCTTTCTTTCTTTCTTTCTTTCTTTCTTTCTTTCTTTCTTTCTTTTTCTTTCCTTCTTTCCTTCTTTCCTTCTTTCCTTCTTTCTTTCTCTTTCTTTACTTCTTTCTTTCTATTGCTTTCCTTCTTTCCATTCTTCTTTCCTTCTTTCCATTCTTCTTTCCTTCTTTCTTTCCTTCTTCCTTTCTTTCTTTCCTTCTTCCTTCCTTTCCTTCTTCCTTCCTTCCTTCCTTCCTTTCTCTTTCTTTCTTTCTTTCCTTCTTTCTTTCCTCCTTTCTTCCTTTCTTCCTTTCTTTCTTTCTTTCTTTCTTTCTTTCTTTCTTTCTTTCTTTCTTTCTTTCTTTCTTTCTTTCTTTCTTTCTTTCTTTCTTTCTTTTTCTTTCTTTCTTTTTTTCTTTCTTTCTATTGCTTTCCTTCTTTCCATTCTTCTTTCCTCCTTTCTTTCTTTCTTTCTTTCTTTCTTTTTCTTTTTCTTTCTTTCTTTCTTTCTTTCTTTCTTTCTTTCTTTCTTTCTTTCTTTCTTTCTTTCTTTCTTTCTTGCTTTCTTGCTTTCTTTCTTTCTTTTTCTTTCTTTCTTTCTTTCTTTTCTTTACTTTCTTTCTATTGCTTTCCTTCTTTCCATTCTTCTTTCCTTCTTTCTTCCCTTCCTTCCTTCCTTCCTTTCTTTCTTTCTTTCTTTCTTTCTTTCTTTCTTTCTTTCTTTCTTTCTTTCTTTCTTTCTTTCTTTCTTTCTTTTCTTTCTTTTCTTTCTTTCTTTCTTTCTTTTCTTTCTTTTCTTTCTTTTCTTTCCTTCCTTCTTTCTTTCTTTCTTTCTTCCTTCTTTCCTTTCTTTTTTTCCCTGCCTGCCTTTCTTCCTCCCTGCCTGCCTTTCTTCCCCCCTGCCTGCCTTTCCTTGCTTTCCTGCCTTCCTTTTTTTCAATGTCAAAACAAAAAAAACCAAACAAAAAACCCCAAAACAAAGCAAAAAAGCAAGCAGAGCATTCACACAGCTTACAGAATGTCAAAACTACTCAATTTGGAAAATCCTGCTGTGTGATTCTTAACACTTCTCAGGTTACAGTATTCAGATATCAGTATTGGTTCCTTAAACATAATTTCCAGGATTTTTCTCTGATGAAGTATCAGCCCACAGCTTTGAAATTAAACATTATGGAAGATCTGGAAATCAGCAGTGGGAAATGGAGTGGTCAGAGTATGTAGTGTTTTGAAGGATTATCAAAGTGTCCATCAACTAGTAAGCTGTAGTAAAAATAATAGGCATTTTTCTTTAAACCTCTTTGAGTTTTGCACCAAGTAAAAAGTATAGCCCATGTATAGTTACTTTATTTTTAGCATATTTAATGGTCCCCCCCAGATCATGCAATGTTTAAGAAAAGCAGAGCAAGACTGGTGTAAGAATAACTCAGTAACTGGGAACATGAGAGCTTGATTTCATGTAACAGAAGCAGGCAAACCCCATCTTTGGTGCCTGCTCCTTAAAGTGTCCGTGGTACCAAAGAGCTGGCACCAGCTTTTGTTGTGTTGGTGAATTCAAGATCATTGCCAAAATAGCCTCAGAAAAGTAACTTTAGAAATAACAGGTCATGCCTGAATTTTTACTTGTGGCTCATAATGATGCTTTAGAGAAGTATTATAATCTTCAACTGCGCTTACAGAAAAAAATAAGCTCTTTGTTTTGAAATCGCAGGGGTGAAGCAATTCTGGGGCTGAGTTCATTAGCATGCTGCAGCTATTGCACAACTTTGGTCTGCTGGCAACTAAGTGTCGTGTCTCCTGTCACTTTGGTTCTGCAGGTTCCTTCGGGGTTTGGTGGTGTGGTGATGTCATCTGGTTTACCATCACATTTACAGACGGTGATAACCAGGCATCAACACCCATGAATGAACCCACAGAGTCATCAGGGAATGTTCACTCATTTTTTCCCAAATTATGCATGTGTGAGAGTCTGTGGGTGATGCTTGGAAATGGCTCCTGTGTGTGGAAGCCTGATGAAAGTGTCTTCAGTAAAATTTATTCTAAAAAGCAGACTAAATCAATCCAGGCTTGATGTTGTTTCTACTGATTAAAAATCAGCTAGTTAATCAGTTAATCAGTTAATACAAAAGGCTTGCTACTGAATAAAATCATTCTGAAAGATTTAACCAGTTTTTAAAACATTTTTTTTTTCTCTAGAGTACTAAAAGAAAAGTTAACTAAGGAGAAATAAGAACTAAAGGGAAAATTAGAACATTAATCCTCAATGGATTAGAGAAAATGCCTCTTACTACTCTGTAGCCTATTTGGAGAGAAACAGTTAGGCAGCCAGATGATGTGGTAAGTTCTTTTTGAATGTTTCTGTCTTTTAATTACACAGAGTATCAGAGCTGTGATCCCACAGATACTTACAGTGGTACCTCGATGCTCATGGGCTCTGACTCCAAATATATTTCCTTTGATTTTAAAAGGAACGTTATTACCAAATAAGTTAGTTGGCTCAGTTGCCTTTATCAGCTTTTCAAACCTGCTGTTCAATGACAAGAGCATTCAGATGTTTCAGAGCGCTGGGAGACCTCTGTAGTGAAAAGGTGAGGGTTCCACAGAAAGAGCTCAAGACAGAAGCAGAGTTAATAGTTTAAGAGAACATAATAATTCCCTAGTTCTGAAAGCAGAATGAGTTAACTATGCAATGACATAGGCAGCAGCTACCTGGAAATGTTTCCTTAGCCTCATTTCCCTAAAGTAATGTTTGTGGGAAAACCTGCTAAGTTGAATAAAATCCATTTTAAAATGAATGAAAAAATGTGTTTCCTGTAGTACAAGACAATCTGTGATGCTTGGAAAATACCGATATATTGGTACACCAATAATGCCCAATTAAAGCAGCATAGAAAAATACCACACAATGTGTTTCTGAATCAGTCCAAGCTGAAAAATACAAAGTTTTGAAATGTAAAGTTATGGGATAAGAAAACTTCCTCTGGGGAATTCTCTGTTAAACAAGTATTCTGATCCAAGAGTCAGGTATTTTAAGAACATTATCCAGAATTGTCAGAACCACTCCACCGGGGCAGCAGAAGGACAAGGTGGCCCCTTTGTTTGAAACTTCTCTTTGGAACCAGTCCTGCATGTGAATCCAGTTCTCTGTCCTTTGGGCTCAGTTCTGCCCAGGCTTGGTTCTGTGGGCTTTATCACACCTGTCTGTTGAGGAGGAAAACTACTTCCTGGGGAGACTTGGAAAGAACTTCTTAAGGAGACCAGTTGCCCTCAGCTCATTGCTCCTTTAGCTCTTTTCCATAGGAGACCGGGTTAGATCTGTTGTTACTGCCCATCGTGTAACACCAGGCAACTCTGCAGCTGCTTAACTTTGGATTGAACTAGTGGGGGAAAAGATGAGGGCTCTCTTGTAGATGAAATAAGTATGCTCAGGAAAATCAGGAGATCCATCTTGAATCATAACAATTGCCAAATTGTTTACTCACAGGCGCAAAATACTTAGAGAGTCTCCTTAATCTCCAATTATTGTTGCCCTCTCATCTTGACCTCTCTTGAAGTGTTTTATAAACAATTTAAAGAATAAATGAAGTATTAGAAACAGTTATTATAGAGCAGGCGAAGTTATTTGCTTTCCTTGAGTGAAGGGATATAATTTATAAAGAGCTGATTGCACTCATCTGTTCTCTGAGTAGCCTGTGAGTTTACTTTACCACAGCAAGGCAGAATAACAGCAAAATTGTGTCATGGAAGCCAAGTAAGATACTGCAGTAGCAGGAAACCCAGTTGCCTTGTTCTACGTTCATTTGTCTTGTCCATCCTTTCTGTCAAATGATCACTCGAATCAAAAGCATTCAAAGAGATTTTCTTCCTTTGCTGTAATGAGAACAACAGAGACTTTTGTTCTGTGGGACATTCCTGGTAGGTCTTTCCTCCTTTGACGTGGCTACCTGCCAGCCCTCGTTATTATTGAAAGTCACTTCGTCTAATAGGTTTTATGAAGTAGCTCTGCCCAGCCTCATGGCTGTCACTGAAGTTGTGAGTCCAGAAGAGTAGGAATATGGAGTTCTGATTCAGTGGAGCTTAGCTTCAGTGAAGCTGTTTCAAGTGGGAATGTTCATGGCCAGCTTTTTACTTCAGAATTGCTCTTTCTGTATCAAAATTAAAATATGGTGGAAAGCATCTTGGATCTCTTTGCCTTATTGATTTTACCACATTGCTCCTGCCTCGACTGTTGTTCACAAAGATCAGTACTAGGAAATTGCCTTCTGAGCCACAAGGTGCAGAACTTACTAAGGAGATGTTGGGCTTGAGGCTATCTAACTCCAGCTCTGGCAGAGAAGGGCTAATTATAGGAGGGAATGTCTGGAGGATTTCAGAAGTTCCCTCTGTAAGTCTGCAGGGCATTCCCACCTCTGTTGGGATGAAATGAGAAGCAAGAGTCCTGCCTGGAATCATCAAAACAATGGAACCTATTAGATACAGCACAGTAGGAGCTGGGGAAAAAGATGCTTGTTCCCCCTCTTAGGTGGCTTTTTCTGTCTCTTTTCCAATCTCCCTGTGAGGCAGACAGAGTGGAGGCAGTAGAGCAGCAGGGAAGAGGAAAGGGTGACAGCGACTGTCTATTCCATGCCAGAGAACAATTCTTTAGTGTCCCTGTGCAATTAGAAGACCATTTGTCAACCCTGTCATCTGCCAACCACAGTTCTGTAGCCCCTGGAGAAGCTTATCTTACTGTGGTACCTTTGTTTTCCCAAGCAGATACAAGAGAAGGCACTGCCATTTCCAAGACCAAGTAAAGGAGTAGGGCAGGATGTGGTAAACACATAGACAATTACTTCTTCATTTCTAATACTTCTGGCAGAAGCAGTGGGCTGAGGGATATATGTTCTTAACAGGCAGCAGGTGCCAGCATAATGTGATTCAAAGTCCTGCAGTAAATCTGAATCCTGCAGTGATTTTCCTGCAGGTCTAACACCTTTAGAAAATATACCTAAGACACTTCTGAAGCACTCTGTGTCTTTCACAGTCTGAACAGTAAATTCTGTCGGTAAATGTTGGGTAGATTATCACTGCAAGGACTGAGACCTTTGTTCAGAAGAGTGTGGTCAGAGGAAATCAGAGTTTGAAAGATGGTCCTTTGCCTGCTGCATCTGGAGCCTATGGGATGCTCTTGGGAACAAATGGAGTTTTGGCTTCAGCTCAGGGGAGGTCCCTTGTCACAAGATGACATATTAAGGTTGTGCATACGGGTACAGAACCCTCACACTTCCATACTGTGCAGCATTTCACATCCAGGAGATAACAGCCTGTAGCTGTTCTAAAATAACAGCTACATTTTTCCTCTGCTTATGTCTGATTACTGGACTGTTGGGTCCCTGTTGTTTATTCCTGCCTTGATCCTTCCAGGTCCATGTGTCCTGTTAATCAGGTATGATACTTTCTGCCAGATAGCCCTGGTACCTGAAATGCTGGGCACTGTAAATGCTCTTTTAAAACTCTCATGAATAATTGCCAAAAGGCGGTGGCTGCAGTATCCCCAACAAACGCAGGTTATGAATGGTCCTCTTTTTAAGCCTAGAATTCCTTTAAATATGCCTGTTGGGTTTTGAGTACCTGCAGTTAAATGGTGTTGCTTTTGGCAGGACTTGGTGAGCAAATGAGGCATAATCTCTCTGATCTCAGTAGTCTGGTCAGCCAGCCATGACATTCTCAGTGTCTTTTCTTTCTACACCCTGTCTGTAGCTCAGGCAGCTCTCAGTGGGGTTGCCAAAGATCACCGTGTGCAGTGAAGCAGCAGATGGCAGGACAGTGGAAAATATTCAGCCTCAACCCCTGGGTTCATGTGGGGTTCAGGGTTAAATTTCAGTGGTTTCCCTCCCTGCTCCTCAAGCTCCTCCATGAACTGTCCTTTGAGAGATGAACTCTTCAGCTTGCATTGGGAAATGATTTAAAATGAAGTTTTGTCCAGCTTTGAAAGTGAGTTCTATGCTGCATCAGGAAAATGAAGAATTCTGTGGCCAGTTACAACTTTCCTCACCTCCCAGAGACCCTAGTGTGGGCATAAGAAATGGGCTAAATATGAAAACATCCTGAACACTGTGAAAAAAGTAAGGGAAAGAACATTGCAAACTTGATTAACTCAACAATTTTGTAAAGGCTGAATGAGGAAAGGCCCTGGGCAACCTGGTCTAGTTGAGGATGTCCCTGCTGACTGAGGGGAGGTAACCTTTGGAGGTCCCTTCTGGCCTGGAACATTCTGTGATTCTATAATTCTACAAACTGAGCTCAGACTTGTGCTCTGATAAATCCCTTATTTGCACTTTTCGTTTCTTCCCTTCTCCCTTACTCCTTACCCAGGATGGAGAGTTCTCACCATGACTGGATGGTCAGTCTTGGGGAGCAGAGAGCAAGAATGGGATTCTTTGACAGCGTATTTTTTCTGTGCCCCTTTTATGGCCACTCTTAAAGCCTTGCACTGAGTTAATCCCTTTTTGACTCTTCCAGGGTACTCCTCTCATTGTTCCACAAATACCAAGAGCCTTAACTGTCTCAAGTTCCTGTGAAATATTGACATTTTATCCTCATTTTTGAGGGTGAGAAACTAAGGCATGAAAAATAATTGTCTATGTTGCTGAATTGATTGATGTTCAGAACAAAACTCCCAGCTGAGGGCTTGATATCAAGCACACAGAGGAACATGTGTCAGTGACTCCATGAGGATCTTGATTAAAGTAACTTTCTAAGCATCTTTTCAGAATTTTCAGAAGAAAACAGGCTTTTATTCACTTTTTCATGGCAGCATTGATCGGTCTGGGCTCTGTGAATCCATCATTTTTATTACAGTTCATTATCTTTGTTTAACTTCAAATTCCACAGGACCCTGCCTGCTTCATTCCCCACAGGACTGAGAGCAAGGGGGGCAATCCTAATAGGAAAAAAAAAATGCAATATGCAATTAATTTAGAGGTGGTTTGTGTATCATTGTGCATTCAGAAACAACACTGGCATAGAATCATAGAATCAGTCAGGGTTGGAAGAGACCACAAGGATCATCTAGTTCCAGTCCCCCTGCAGTGAGCAGGGACACCTCACACTAGATCAGGCTGGCCAGAGCCTCATCCAGCCTGGTCTTAAACACCTCCAGTGATGGGGCCTCAACCACCTCCCTGGGCAACCCATTCCAGGGCTTCACCACTCTCATGGTGAAGAACTTCTTCCTCATGTCCAGTCTGAATCTCCCCACCTCGAGCATACATAATCCTAGCTTCTAGTGCTAATTTTCCTGCTTTCTTCCTGAGCATGTTAATAGCATGTGTTATGTGCCTGGGCGTTTTTCGTGAGGGCATGCACAACTACCTATGTGGACATTGGAATGATGTGAAATGTCCCACTAAAAATACAAAGCCAGGAAATGCAGAATTGGGCTAACTTTCTGTCCTGATTTCACCCCATTGTGCTGCAGCATTGTAGGCATCTCAGAACAGCAGGTGATCTGACGGCCGCCTCTGTTCCGAGAGGAAGTGTAAACTGGCTTAAATGGGAAATACCACAAAAACAGGATGACAATGAGTTTAGGGAGTCCACAAAGGAAGGAGTGCTCTTAAAAATGCTGCTATTAAAACAGCAGCGAGCATGGCAAGCTGAACAGTGCTAAAAGGATATTTGTAGCCGAATGTGCTCTGGGTTGTGCCCCTTCCCAACTGTTTTGTTTCAGGTTTTCTTACGCGGCGTTTTTGCGGTGACTGGACCTGTTAATGGGGGGGTGCTTAAGTTTGGATTCCTCTCTGTAAGCTTCGGTAATCTGACTTCAGTGAAACTGCACTGCTTTGTCCTGCCAGAAAATTGAGTGCTCTAGGTTTAGAGCTGTGTATTTGTTTTATTATTTTTTTCTTGTACTAATTACAATAGAGAAACACTATTCCCACACAGAAAGAATGCAGGAGTGGGATTCAACTCCAGTGGCAACACTAGGAAACGAGAATACTCATTGAAATACGTGTACCTTCCAAAAAGCTGCTCTAATTTCAGTGTTTTTCCTCTGTTCAAGTGATTTTCGCAGCAAATAATGGTGTCAGTTTCTTAAGGTCAGTTTCTTTGCCAGTTGCCTGTTTCATTTCGCTGTGGAAATCAGCAGCATGCCCAGGGTTTGACCTTGAGGGGTGTTTGCTCACAGTGGTTGGTTTTACACACCCTCTAGAGGTATCTTCTCTGCCTATGAGTAAGCTGCTGCCCTGCCTGGCGACATGTCCATGTCAGGGTTTGAGTGTGGAGGCTGGAGCACCCTTGCTTAATTTCAGGGGCCCTTGGGAGCCATCATGGCCCATTCTGAAATATGAACCTTATTTTTTATGGGAAGTTTAATACAGCTAGGTGAAATAATGTTTGTATTGGCTCTCTGAGTACAGGAGGTCAACACATGTATTGGACAAGCATGTCCAAGTCTTTCCAGGAGCAGAAGGGACACGCTGTCTTTGTTGGCTTGCAGTCTTCCTGGAGTATTACTAGCTTGTCTTTGCCTTTCACTCCTATTCTCTTCTTAAACTAGTAGGGATGTGGATCTACTTGTTGGTTGGACCCCCTTCCTCCATAGTTACTTTGAAGATCATTTCAAGGGGGATTGTTGTCAAAATGCTACACTTGAGTGATGCTGCTTTGGTTTCATCCAAGAGAATGACTTACGGTGCTGTCCTCTTCTGTTGTCAGCATCCCTGCTCACCACTGTGCAGAAACACAGGGAAATGGAGTTGGCCAGGGCAGGCAGGGTGAGCTGTGAGGCCATCTCATGGCCCAGGTCACTCACCAGCTTGACCACATACCACAGCATGTACGGGAGGAGGTTTTTAACTCTTATGTCAGAACTATGTGATTTCTTGTTTAGTCTGTTTTGAGTCTAGAGTTGAATCTGCAGCTGGAACAACGTGTCCTCACACTGGTAATCACAGTCTATCACAGGTGATGATTTGTGGTATCATCACCAGTGTTGAAGATGTACTTCTCCTAACAGCCTAGCTGAGAGTCTAATTATTTGTAACACAGAAGATGGAAGAAAATGTGCTTTCCTGACTCTTATGTGCCTTGTTCAAGTACTAGAAAAAAACATGGGTCTCCTATATCTGCAGAGGTTGAGATTTATTTTTCTCTTTCTGTCCAACTTTCACTGGTCCCCACTTTGTTCCTTCTCAGTGAGTTTGTTTCCCACAGTTCTCTCCAGCAACTTGAGCATATAGCTCAGCTGTGGTTTAAGACCCTCTCTTGGTAACTCCAGGAACTGCTGTAGCAAAGAAAGTCCTGAGAGGAAAACAGTTGAGTCACAAAGCTCAAAAGGGAGGTAGATGGATTTAGGAACTTCTTGAGTTATACTGTAGAAGTGTCAGACCCATCTAGGGCTGATGGTTAGTTTGTGTAGGAGGTGAAGTTTCACCTAAGTAATTTGGCTGTAGTTGGACCATTTTTCTCTCTCCAAGAAAATACATCAGCCCTGACTCATCAGAGTTGTATGCTGCTGTGACTAGGTTGAAGGTTAGATCGTTACTATTCAGAAGAAATAAATGAAAGTTCTTTTTACTGCTGACTGGAAGGGAAATGACGCATTTTGTACTCAGAAATGTGCCTAATTTGCACTAATATGGGTGCACAGAAAGACGTGGAAGACCTGTGCAAGATTTGGCCCACCATGACCACCATGAGCTGATGGTCCCAGCCGCCTGGAGAACCTGAGAGCCCAACCAGTCTTGGCCCTGCAGAGGCCAGAAGGGCAAAGAAACTGTATTAGTTAGTTGTGTCACCAGGTAAGACTGAAAGCCTTGCCTGCTTCATCCCAAGGGAGTGCTAAGGTAAAGGCTGAATGTCTCAGCTTGATCCATCAAACAGCATGTTTTTTTGATGTACTACTGGTTGCTGAGAGGATGGAGGAGCAGAAAGGCAGGGAGAAAAGGAAAGGGATGTTAAGTTTAAGGGCACAGATGCCTGAACTATTTAACAAGATAATTTAAAATCTAGGGATTTATTTTTTTTTTTGTGCAAGTTGCCTTAGACTGCCTGTTTTTTCCATTGTGTTGCCAAGGACTGGGTTTTCCTTCTGGCTGCATGTGTTTCTCGCTATTGTAGCACTAACTTAGCAAGTGTGTACTTAACTCCAGCTGGTTACACATGTTTAAACAACGCAAAGACTTGTGCGCGCTCCTGCTTACAGCTCAGACATGTGAGGGCTTGTCTAATTCTGTGACAGCTTAAATGAGAGCTTTAAGTGGGTGACATTGGTTGTACAATTTAAAAAAGGTATCTTAACTGAGCACTAACAAAACAGAGTGGACAAAGACATTTAGCTTTGGTTTACAAGGTAGCGTATCGGAACTGCAGTCCTGAAATCAAAGTGAATCGTGTGGAGCAAAGGACTGAGTTTTCTGTAAGTGAAGGCTGCTCTGTTTATGTAAATGTCATTTGGGAACAGGAACGGCATTTTTACATATTGTTTTCAGTATTAATGTTTGGTTTTCCCTTTATAAGAATCTTTGATGCCTCACCTTTTCCTGTTCAGCGTACAGTTCCTGAGGGGAAAATATTTTAATTTAAGAAAAATTCTATGGAGGAAACATACCAAAATAGCCCCTTTTGCTCAGCAGTTCTTGCTGGTGTGTCACCCTGTCCCTTTACCAAGCTCATGTGGGAGAGCTGAGACGTGTAATAATTATTTCTGAAGAAGGGCATTTGAACAGGAAATTTCATACCCTTGTGTTACACATTATACATGCGGACTATCTGATAATTAAACATCTTGGTTTTTTCACAGCCACTTTAGAGAACTGCTGCTGTGGAGTCACAGAAATCATCCTTTTGGGGATGTCATTGCTCTTTGGGAGGTGGAAGCCTCCATCTGTTTATATGCAAAACAGTGGTGAGGAGTTTAAAGCCCTGATGACAGATCCCTGGTGAAGGGTTAGCGCCACTGCATTGCAGGGCAGCATGGCTTGCTGTGCTGGGACAAATGTCACTTTGAGTTCTCATCCTCAGGGGTTGTTGGTCTCACCTTACCTCAATGTGCCTTTTTCACAGGGCTTACTGGTTGTCCCTCCACGTAAGCCTCATGCTGTCTTCACACCCACTGGGAAAAAGAAAACTCTACTTTCTGTGTTCCACTGCTTTTCTGTTTTCCTTCTCTCCTCACAAGATTGTCTCTCACTCTTATTTTCCCCTCAGATGATATCAATTAATAATTATTGTTCCTTCTATGCCCAGTTCATCTGGCCTCCCGTTGACAAATTTTAAAGGCATAACCTAAAACTACCACGTCCTCATTGTCCAAAAGTTCTTAGTGTGCAGGTTGATGTCAGGGACAGAGTTCTTGGGCTGCAGAGCATCAGACCCCTTCATGCAGATGATGATTCTGACCTCTGCACACTTTTACCTTCCTGCCTCAATGTCCTCCTTTTTAAAGTACAGGTAGTGATATATTTTCCAATACTCAAGGAGTTCCATTGAAAAGCATGGTGCAAATGGAAGATAGGGCCAAGCAGGCTTTGCACATTTTACTGTTAACACTGAAGAGTTCACAATGTGTGTCAATATGTTATAAAAGGAAATAATTCCAGTGATATGCCAATGAATGTATTTGTGAGCGATATTTAAAGGAGCTAGCATCACTCCCTTTTATTGAAATCACACATTTTGAAGTAATACCAAGTGAGGATCACTTGATAAGGAGAGAGTTTTATCCTCATGTTATTAGACTGTTACTTTCTATTCATGATCCATATATTTTATTGTTACATGATTATTTCCACTGGGGGTTGACAAAGAATAAATTTTACAAACAGGCCTATTATCAGTAGCTTCATTTTTCCTATTTGGAGTTCTCATGTGTCTGTCTGAAAAAGCTGGTAGTATGTAAACTGAAAACGTTTGAAAGACATTGTAAATGTACTAAAAACCTGAGAACCCCACTCTTAAAAGGCAGCATTGCAGGTTTAAAGGGCAGAGGCAAAGATTGGAAATGCTGTGATGAAACAGTGTATTTCCAAATAGGCGCTGCAGGATTAAAATGTAAGGATTAAAGCCCCGTGTCTCATATTGCAGGAAGTGAAATGATTTATTGCTCAGGTCAGGAAGATGTTTCCCATGCAACGCGTGACTTTGCAATGAGCTGCTTGTGAATCATATCGCCCTTGTTGCGTTGGTATTTTGTTTTGTGAATATCTGATGGTGGCCTTTGTAGAAAGCTGTGTGAAAGTCACACGGTGATAGAAAGAACTGGGAAGGTTAAAAAAAAAATCAGTCTTAACAGTGACTTTTCCTTTGCTTCCAAACAGTGATGTTTCTGCTTTGTATAATTGTTGTGCTGAGAACAGCAGGTTGCTATTTTAAGTTGAGAGTGAATGCACAACTGAAATGCACAGGTGAAACATGTACTATGTAGCTGCTTTACTCATTTTCACGGAATCACAGAATCACCAAGGTTGGAAGAGAGCTCAAAGATCATCAAGTCCAACCTGTCACCACAGCCCCCATGACTAAACCATGGCACCAAGAGCCACATCCAATCCCCTCTTGAACACCTCCAGGGATGGTGACTCCACCGCCTCCCTGGGCAGCACATTCCAATGGCTAACAACTCTCTCAGTGAAGAACTTTCTCCTCGCCTTGAGCCTAAACTTCCCCTGGTGCAGCTTGAGACTGTGTCCTCTTGTTCTGGTGCTGCTTGCCTGGGAGAAGAGACTAACCCCCTCCTGGCTACAACCACCCTTCATGTAGTTGTAGACAGCAATAAGGTCTCCCCTGAGCCTCCTCTTCTCCAGGCTAAACAATCCCAGCTCCCTCAACCTCTTCTCATAGGGCTTGTGCTCGAGGCCTCTCCCCAGCCTCGTTGCCCTTCTCTGGACACGTTCAAGTGTCTCGATGTCCATCTTAAACTGAGGGACCCAGAACTGGACACAGGACTCAAGGTGTGGCCTAACCAATGCAGAGTACAGGGGCAGAATGATTTCCCTGCTCCTGCTGGCCACACTATTCTTGATGCATGCCAGAATGCCATTGGTCTTCTTGGCCACCTGGGCACACTGCTGGCTCATGTTCAGCCAGCTGTCAATCAGCACCCCCAGGTCCCTTTCTGTTTGGCAGCTCTCCAGCCACTCCGACCCCATTTTACCAAATGAAGAACTGTATCAGCTGTTTTGCTCAAAGTACAGCTGAAAAATTCCATGTAAACACAAAATATGGAAGGCTAATTTAAAGATCTGTAACTTTTTCTTTTTCTTTTTCTTTTTTTTTTTTTTTTCTTAAATCTAGTTTACACTGACATAACTTCATTGACTTAAGTGTAATTGTTACTGATACTCACCAGTGTCAGCCACAGGAGACCCTGGACTTCATTTCACAGGAAAAAAAAAATGGATATTGCTTTGTTCTTTTATTTCAGCTTATTAGAAAAATGGGAAAGCTTCTCCTAGAATGGAAATTATGAGCAGTGTGGATTTTCAGGCAATCAAAACATTTTAGTGATCTCATTAGCTGTATCATTTACAACACAGAGATGTTAAAAGAAATATGTTTCTTTGGGTTAGTAGAAGCACTGGGTACACAATGTGTTTGAACATGTCAGGCTTTCGCTGGAATCTCTGCCAGAACTGGAGAAACTTGGAGCAAGAAAGAAAACCACCCTTTTTCTTGTGCCAGCATCTTTGGAGACAGAAACCTTGTTATCATTGTATTTTATGCAAAAGTAATTAAAAAGCTGCTACATCAACTTGATAGACTGTACTAGGCCTGCATCTTAGCTGATCATAGAATGATGGAATGGTTTGGGTTGGAAGGGACCTTGAAGGGTCATCTAATCCATCTCCCCTGCAGTGAGCAGGGAAATATAGATAGATAGGTAGATAGATAGGTAGACAGATAGATAGATAAAGTGGTAGTTAAATGATAGTTAAGTGTTGCTGTTAAACGCTCTCAGAGTGACTGTTATTCTATGATATTACCAGGATTAAGGAGGGATTTTCTACTAGTAGGGATAGCAGTCCTCCTGAAACCTCAGCTTTGCCACCAGTGGAGTTTTGTAGGTAGCCTTTAGAGCTTGGAAAATGAGAGTTCTTGAAAAGACACAGTTACTATAGCAGCAGCTCTTAGCACTACTGCCTCATGTAACCCACAGATTCTAGAGAAAAATGCTTGAAACAGACAGTTGCTCAGTGGTGTGCAAATGGTGAAATCCCAGTGCTAAGGACAGGAATCGGGGTTGGTTTTTGGGGGGCACCAAGCTTTGAAGCTGTAGGTGCATGGAAAGCATGCTTCCCAAAGCAACGTGTGTTAATGAGAGATGTGCTTAGCTTTTTGAGCTGTATCTTTGCCAGATGTAGATAGTGTCCTCCTTGAGGTATGAGCTGCCCAGGCTGTTTACCACCTTGAGCCAGGCAGGGCTGGGGATACAGAGCTATTGCATTGTGCATCTGCTATTTCTTTTTATTGTGGTGGTGTTCCTCTGGTGGTTTGCTGACCAGCTGTGTGTTTTACAGATCAGGTCTGCTTGATGAGGAATCCTTGCTTAAAGCTGTGTCTAGGATAAATGGGGTTTGGAAGTCAGACCTTATGGTTCCTGTTGGAATGCTAATGATCTCAGAGGGAGGGCTGGGGTTTTGAAAACAAATCTAAGCTAATGCCTGGGGTTCCTGACAGAGCTGTTAATATCATGAGAACTCATGTTTAAGGCCTCTTTTAAAATGTAAAAGCTTGTCAGGCCCTGCTCAGCCAAGGCTGTTTGGAACCGCTGAAGTGTGTGGACCTTTGCTACATCTGGCCGAATCTCTGCTGTATGCTTCAGCAATTCCAGTGCTGTCAGTAGTGACGCAAACCAGAGCATCATACAGCCTATCGTGGGTTGGATGTATCTACTGCACAGATAACTATGCAAGGCAGCTGGCCCAGTGAGCAAGAGCGACTCTTCTCTTGGTTACCATAGGATGGTGAGCTCCCAGACCAGCGCTACTATCACCCATCTTGAAGAAGTGATCTAATAAGTCAAAATACATCACAGATTGACTGCAATTTTGAACACTCCCCATCCATTCATGCTATATGTGAGCAGCAAGGCTTGTTTATCAAACCCTTTGAAAGTGAAGAAGCAGAAAGCCATGAAACAAATGTGGGACTTGGATCTCTCTCTCTTCCCTGCCATTCTAAGCTGGCTTCTGTTGCTACCACCGACACGTTTCCACATGAGTCAGTAATGTCAGTAACATAATAAAGTTGGCTTTATTCAGGGGCAATAGCTGATGGCATTTTAGCTGTTTCATTGTCTTGATACGATAAAAATCAGCATGAAGTGGTAAACACTCTAGGAACTCCACTCACTGGCTGGCACTAACTCCACTCGCTGGCACTAACTGGCCATTCTATGGAGGAAAATGCTTTTGTAGGTTCAACTCAGCAAGTTCTCAACGCTTCCCGAGGAAGAAGGAACTAACCTTTGTGTGCCGCAAAAGGTACTTTGTAATCAGTTAGAGAAAAAGATCTGTAGCACTCCACATAGACCTTTCAGATAGAATCATTCCTGAGGAAAGAGACATTCCGTCTGCCAAGTTTCAGGCCAAAGCAAGATTTTACAGCCTGATTTCAAACCCCTAGGACAGGGCTTTATAATGGAAATGCTGACACAGCCTTAACCAGTTTGTTTAACTCCAGTGGGCATCAGCTTAAATTCTAGTTACGATGTGCATTTAATGGCAGGGGATCAAACATGCACTGTAATGGGATATTTTAAGATACTGTGTTTGAAGAGAATCGGTCTTTAAATGTTATTTATGAACCATGTCATTTAAATGCTTCTGAAATGTGCCATTCAGTCCTTGGTTGCTTGGAAAAAAAAAAGGCTAAGCACATTTCTCAGAACGAAGAGTCACATAATTTTCTTCCACAGCTTTAATGCTGAGGCACTTCCAAGAAGAGGGTTGGTATTACCTTGTTGAACCCTTACTGGAATATTTCTGGGAAATGCAGGGTTTAATTTTTTTACTGTGGTGCTCTTCAGTTCTTCCTTTCAGCCTTTTGAGGTATACTCTGATTTTGCTTGGGGAAGATCTTTGAAGACCATTTCTCTCCAGTTATCAGTGACTCCGCAAGAAGACAGCAGCTACTAGTATTTGCTGTGTTGTGCTGAACAAATCTGCTTTTCTTTGTGCAGTGTCTGCCTTATATTTCAAGTTAAGTTGATATCCAAAAATGTGCCTCTCTCACACAACTTAATATGCTTATTTATTTTTATTTTTGTTTTCTCTTTTTTTTCCACTGAGGAAGTGGCTTCTCCAAAGTGGAAGCTGATGTTCATTAGATGACAGTAAAACTTCTCTTAGTGCAGATGATAACTAATACTCTCAGTACCTTGAATGTACCTTGAATGTACCTTGAATGTTACCGTCTGGAACATACATTGTCTCTGAAAAAAAAAGCTTCTCCTTCAACTGTGATTTACTGAACAACATAGAATCATAGAATCAATAAGGTTGGCAAAGACCTCAAAGATCATCAAGTCCAACCATGGCACCAAGTGCCATGTCCAATCCCCTCTTGAACACCTCCAGGGATGGTGGATCCACCACCTCCCTGGGCAGCACATTCCAATGGCTAACAACTCTCTCTGTGAAGAGCTTTCTCCTCACCTCGAGCCTAAACTTCCCCTGGCAGAGCTTAAGACTGTGTCCTCTTGTTCTGGTGCAGGTTGCCTGGGAGAAGAGACCAACCCCCTCCTGGCTACAACCTCCCTTCATGTAGTTGTAGACAGCAATAAGGTCTCCCCTGAGCCTCCTCTTCTCTAGGCTAAACAATCCCAGCTCCCTCAGCCTCTCCTCATAAGCCTCTCACCAGCCTCATTGCCCTTCTCTGGACACGTTCTAGAGTCTCAATGCTGAAGGTTAGGACATGTAGACATGGCACTTCAAGGCATGTTTTAGTGGGCATGATGGTGTTGGGTTGACCATTGGACTTGACGATCTTAGAGTTTCAGAGCTAACCCTAATAAGTTTGTGTAATATTTTGGATCTATTTTTAATTAATTAGGAATAATCTGTGTGAAGGTTTCAAAGCCCTTTGAAAATGTGAAAAATGGGCACAATCTCTGGAGCAATGGCAGTCTGGCTGAGCCAAAGATACCCCATTCCTGGTTTCTGTGAAGGCAGAAGTTCATGCCTGCTGGGAGCCCATCCAGCCAGGCGCAGGCTACCACAGGGCTTCATGTTCGGTTGTTGCAGCAGCAGGCTCACAGTGCTCATCCTGGAGTTTGGGCTGGTTTCTTCTTGGGACAATCATATTTCTCCTGCTGAGTTTGCCGAGTGCAGGCCAGAAGGAGGACTTGGGCTTCTGTCCTGCAGTTGACACAGTTGTGCAGGTTTTTGAGGAGCATTGCCATATAAACATTCCCTAGCATACTTTATTCCTGAAATTTTGCAAATCACACTATTTTTTTAAGGTTCCTTTATATGTGAACACTTTTTCAGGCAACAGAGAGATCATACAGTTGTCATTCTTTGCAAAACAAACACAGACTGATGATATATTCTAAATGGTTAATAACCAGGATTACAGTTTGTTCAGCAACTGACAGAAAATAAAAATTCTATCTCAGTCCTGTGGTAAGCTCTGAAGTATTTAATTAGTTAGGGCCACACCTTGAGTCCTGTGTCCAGTTCTGGGCCCCTCAGTTTAGGAAAGATGCTGGCTTGCCGGAACATGTCCAGAGAAGGGCAACAACGTGGGTGAGGGTTTTGGAACACAAGCCCTATGAGGAGAGGCTGAGGGAGCTGGGGTTCATTAGCCTGGAGAAGAGGAGGCTCAGGGGAGACCTTATTGCTCTCTACAACTACCTGAAGGGAGGTTGTAGCCAGGTAGGGGTTGGGCTCTTCTCCCAGGCAAGCAGCACCAGAACAAGAGGACACAGTCTCAAGCTGCACCAGGGGAGGTTCATGCTGCATGTTAGGAAGAAATTCTTTAGAGAGAGAGTGATTTGCCATTGGAATGGGCTGCCTGGGGAGGTGGTGGAGTCACCATCATTGGAAGTGTTCAGGAGGAGACTTGATGGGGTGCTTGGTGCCATGGTTTAGTTGATTAGGTGGTGTTGGATGATGGGTTGGACATGATGATCTCAAAGGTCTCTTCCAACCTGGTCTATTCTATTCTATTCTATTCTATTCTATTCTATTCTATTCTATTCTATTCCATTCTATTCTATTCTATTCTACTCTACTCTACTCTATTCTGTTCTGTTCAGTTCTGTTCTATTCTATTCTATTCTATTCGCTTCATTCCATACAGTTCCTATAGGTGTACTCTTTTCTTCCTTTTTTTTTTTCCTTAAAACTGGTCAGAGTCAGGTGACTTTACAGGAAAAATGAACAGTCTGAAAAAGACAAAAAGATGCTTCACATGATTTATATAATTGTGTGGTGGCCAGTCATTTGTCTGACAGGAAGCAGAAGTTATGGAAATGCCTTTCTCAAGAGCAGAGATCCACAATAAGAAAACCTATATGCATGCACTGAAGGGACAAGCTGCACTACTGAGGACTTTGCCATTTTCTAAGAGCTTTTTGCACGCAGAGTGATTTTTCACTAACTTTCCTGCTTTCTGTTTGGATAAGGTATCATCTGTCACCACTCAATCTTTCCTTTTTTAGCTATTAAAAAGGCATGTAATTTTAATTTTTGTGGCCCATTAATGTGAAAATGCCATTGGACTTGTTTAGCCCGAAGTCATGGTCTGAGCTCAAATTCCTCTGCTTTTGAGGAGACTGACTACATTTTAGAAACAGAGAGGCCATGGACTGAAAGATCAAGGTATGAAAAGAACTACACACAAATATTATTTACAGCAGCTCTGCAGGGAACACAAACAGGTACACTGATGTCAGGTGTGCCACATGCCACACACTGATTTTCCAAAGCTATATACAGTGAACAAAATGAGGAAGTATGGTAAAATATTTTACAACCTTCAACTGATAAAAATTAAAATCACAATTTTGTGATCTCACTGAACCCAGGGGACAAAGAACCCCAAGTAACCATTACAATCCTGTGGAGATTATGCAGTATTTGGATAATCTCCATTTAGTTTTTTTATCTAATTTACTCAGATAAATGCATTGTTTAAAGAAAAATGTAAAAGAGGAGGAAAAAAGAAACTGCAACAAAAAACGTGAGGGTGGTCTCAGATGTCTGTCTTCTTTATGTAACCTTTTGCATTTTGTGTTTAAGAACTGACATTCCAAATGATTTTCTTTGGCTTCCTGCCTGGGCTGAATACTGAGGCAGCGAATTAGAAATGCTTCAGAAGTCCCACAAAGAAAGATCTTTGCTGTGAAAGTGTAGCTAATGTGACACTTGCACTGGGAGCTTCTTACCTTTATCAAATGACAAAAGATGGCCTGGATCTGGGTGGTGAGAGGAATGAAGACTGGAAGGGCCATGTGCTGAGCTATACCACGTGTCCCTGGTGCCAGCTGCTCTTCCCTGCCTGTGTCTATGCTGATGGCACCTCTTATTTCTGTTCCAGGGGCTAACTTTGTAACTCGGAAAATTAGTCGCTCAGTAGCAAAGATTCACCTGGGACAGCTGGATTGTTTCAGCCTGGGCAATCTTGATGCCAAGAGAGACTGGGGCCATGCCAGAGACTACGTTGAGGTAAGCTGTGGACCATGTGCCTTTTCCTGCATTGTCTTTATGGTGGGTGTGCTTCATACTGCTGTGGCGTCAGGTTATGGTTCATGGAGGGCAGTCTCAAGATGTTTTGGCCCACTGAGGCCTGTTAACTTTGCCTCACTCTTGATTTCAGGCATGGGAATTCGGTAACACAGCAGTCTACCCCAGGCATGACCTGAACAGAAAAATAAATCTTTGGGATTACATTCCTTGACTTAATTCCTTGGGGGAGGGGGCTGACTGTAAAGTGGATCTACTTTACAGTCTTTCTTCTATTGCTTGGGCAAATTTTATCAAATCATAGAATAGAATCATAGAATACGCTGAGTTGGAAGGGACCCGTAGAGGTCATCTTGTCCAACCCGGATGCAGTAAGCAGGGACATCCCTGACTTAGATCAGGTGGCTGAGAGCCCCATCAAGCCTGACTTTGAATATCTCTAGGGATGGGACCTCCAGTACCTCCCTGGGCAACCTGTTCAAGTATTCCACCACCCTCATTATAAAGAACTTTTTCCTAATGTCCAATCTAAATCTACCCCTCTCTAGTTTAGAACCATGTGCCCTTATGACCAATATTAAGATTGCAGCGAGATGCAACGTGACCTGAAGTCAAAGATCCTACTGGAGGTTTGTGACCTTTATGATAAGGAGAACTGAATGGTGTGTATCTTCATGATCGTGGGTCTGGCTTGTTGTACAGTAGAAAGAAGAAACACAACACAGTTGTTGTGGCAGGTATTGGAACGATGAGCCTGCATCTGCAGTTTGACGTTTTCTCGTAGTCAGGGTTTGTTTCTAATTTTATTCTGTGCACCTACTTAAGCAGACAAACAAACAATGCCCCTGTATTGTATTACAGGCAGACATGAATGACCACGTAGGAAATATTGTCTTTTCCCCAGGAGACTTTTGTCCCCATTTTGGTGCTTAAAGATTTCCTGTGGTCACTAGACTATTTCTGTCTTTTAATAATTCCTTGCTGGGAAACCGGATTTGGCTTCACCATTCATTGATGTAGTTTAAAAAGATGACGACTGTTTGTTTTGTTTTTCTGTATTACAAAGACATAGTTCATTTAGAGAAAAGTCTGATTTGTGATTTTTATTGGAAGCTGAGATTTACAAGGTAGGACAAAAGCTGATCTCTCAAACTTTGTTTATGGTAAAAATACAATAATAATTAAAAAACCCACCCAAAACAAACCAAAAACCAGCAAGAATACAAAAAGAAACTATTCTGAGTGGTACTAAATAAACAGCCATATTGCCTTGGCATCAAAAGGGTTGCAACGAGTAAGCAAAGGAGGAGATTTTGGGCAGCTGGCTATAAATAAAGTTGGCTTTTGGTTCTGCACTGCATTTCCATGTGAGGTGTTAAAAGCACCATGACTGCTCTTCCACGGCTCTTGGTTAAGATTTGTGGCTACAACATTAGTTGAAGGAATTAATCCAATGAACCACCCCAACTGTCTTTTTAATGGATAGAACTATAGGCAAGGGTGTTCCTAAAGTCCACTAGGAAGGCTCAACCCAAAGCAAGTAAAAGATAAGCCAAATAAAATGATCCGTTACAGGAACGTAATGAGCATAATTTGCTAACAGGCGCTGGATATTCCATGAATGCTTTGGCTATCACATTCCAAGACAACTTGCACCAGATCATAAATCGTGGGATGAACTCTGATGTCTTCTTCCATAAAGGAAATCCAGAATAACCCTCTGGTGCCTAGTGGGTCAGACCCTTGTCCTGTGTTCAAACCTTTAACAAACAAAAAGGAAATGAGACAAGTCTATCCAGGAGAATGACTAGCTTCCAGGGCCTTTGGCCTCCAGAAGGAATGTAGTTGTTCGAGGTCTACAGCACGAACACATGTTTATTGTGTAAGTAGCATTCCAGACCATCCAGCTACACATTTTGGGCCTGTCCCAAAATCTTCTGGAAAGAATTCCTCACTAAAATATAGTTCATCTTGAGTATTTTTCTTCCTGGAGAGGTATCCCTTCGGGTAAGGCGAGAGTTATTATCAATTCTCTAATTCCCTGAATGTTGTGAAAATGTGGTTAGAGGCAGCCTTCTAATGGCTAAAAAGAGAGTAACTTTAAACTGGAAATAAACAATTGTTTGAGGCTTTAATGGACTGGAAAGTAGGGCTTAGAGATTTAGCATTGCTCAAATACATAGTATGTCAAAAAGCACAATCATATTTACAAGATTTGGGGAGCTTCCTCAAGCATATGGCTGAACACACAGGGATCTGTCTTATCCTCTCCATATGTACTTTTGAATCCCATTGATAGTAATACAAGTAACACATGTAAAGACTAGACCACGTACTGTGTTCTCCTTATGTCCTTATTAGGGATAGTCATAAAACCATAAATACATTCTTTTTTCTTGTTTTATAAAACATTATGGGCCAGTTCCTGATCTTATGAAAGCTGACAGCCAAGCTCCCATTGACTCTGTAGAGAGGCAGTATCCTGTATGTACTGGAGTGGAGAACATCTGGTGGTTGCAATGCACCAGCAGAAGTCAGAGCTTCTGAGCCTTGATCACACACATTCAACTAATTGTCTGAGTTCCTGGGCAAATGCTTCTGGTCAGCTTGAGGTCAGCTTCAGTAGCAGATGATTCAGGGCTTTAATGTTTAGATATGGTTGGACCAGATGATAGTAAGAGGTCTTTTTCCAACCTTATCAATTCTGTGATTTGATTCAGGTTCATATCAGGGAAGAACATTTGGGACGTGGGTGTGATCAGGTTTGTGAGTTGGGATGTGAACTGCCACCTGCATGGACTGAAGATGAAGTATAGTGGGACTGAAGATGAAGTATAGTGCCACTGAATTACCTCACCAGAAAGAAAGGTTTCCATTCAGTGTTTGGAAAAAAAAAATAGAAGTAAGTAGGCTTTGAAAATATGGAGGTCTTCAATAGAAATCCAGCAGAATTTCAAACAACAATTACATGGGCTCATAACTGGGTCATAAGTGGCTCCAGGTCAATTAATTACAGGTTTAGTCAAATGCTTTAAATTCTGTTAATACCTCTTAATATGTTTCTGCAGTGGTTGCTGCACCAGAACAAGAGGACACAGTCTCAAGCTGCACCAGGGGAGGTTTAGGCTGGATGTTAGGAAGAAGTTCTTCATAGAAAGAGTGATTGGCCCTTGGAATGGGCTGCCCAGGGAGGTGGTGGAGTCACCATCACTGGAGGAGTTTAGGAAGAGACTTGATGGGGTGCTTGGTGCCATGGTTTAGTTGATCAGATAGTGTTGGATGCTAGGTTGGACTCGATGATCTCAAAGGTTTCTTCCAACCTAGTTAATTCAATTCAATTCAATTCAATTCAATTCAATTCTATTCTATTCTATTCTATTCTATTCTATTCTATTCTGTTCTGTTCTGTTCTGTTCTGTTCTGTTCTTTCTCCATTTTTGCTCTGTTGTGATCCAGCACCAGTTTCTTGGGGTGATATTAGAGATGATGAGCAATGCCACCAAGCTGGAAGAGGAGAAACAATGTATCAGCACTATTGATATATAAACCTTCTGTGCGCTGTTTTGTGTTGTGAGGGTAACATACCTTTTATTTTCTTAAGAAAATTCTAGTAAACCATCTGGTAGATGTTTCCAAATATTAGTACAATTAGTACAATAGCAAGCCCTGACAGTCTGACTCATTTCATATGTTGTTCCTGGGGATGTCATGGACACATTTATTTGTAAAGATGCAAAGAGAAAGCCAACAGACAGAACACGGCCATGTTGTAAAGGGGCTCTGGAAAGAGCAAGTGTGTTTTGGAGTTCAGCAGCTGAGACTTTCTCCTCCTATGCTTTGGTATCCTCTCCTGATGCAGCTCCATCACACATCTGCAGTGGTAAATGTGGTGTGTGTACCTCTACCCCACACATATGTATGTGTGTGATGTTTGTGTGTAGGGATGATTTTGGCAATTGTTTTCAATTTCATGTATTCAAGAGGTGTATGCATGTCCTGTTTTCTCTTTAAGCTTGATATGTGTGCTAAGCATAGAATAAACAAGAAAGAAAGTAATTTGTTAAAATAAGCCTGGACGGTTAAAATATGAAAATCGGGAGACAGAAGGGTTTAAAATACTTTTCACCACATTTGTGTTCAATGTGTCAGTGTCTTTAGTCTTTACAAAGCAAAAAAATTGCTTTCCTCAGTAAAACCATCTGCTTTGGTTTCCTGTGCCTCAACAGTGATATGTGTATTATTATCAAGGCCACCCCAGTGGTTCTCTAAGTAGCCTTATTGCAGTGGTGGTCTTTCAAGTGATGGAAAGGTTAGACCAGGGCTTCTTTCAAGTGAAAGGTTTCCAGATTGATAAATTACTTATTGTTGTCATGCTTCTAAGGCTGACCTGTTACAGCATTGCAGCTTAAATGCAGTATCTTTTCAAATAGCACCACTACCAGAGTTGCCCTGACCAGTTCTGCTGTTGCAGCACGTTCTTCTTGTAGAACACTGAATGAAGGCACTTGTCAAAAGTAACTTTAAATGCATCCTGTGTTTCTGTGGATTTTTACTTTTCTGCTCTGTCTGGAATGTGTGGAAAACCAAATAAAATTATGACAGGTTCCATGCGTAGGAGATACACTGATGATGAATTGGAAGCAAACATGGATGCCAGCAGACAGACCATATAATGCAGTGTATAACCCACCTCTGCAGTCCATGTCCATGCATGGTGTAGGACAGTGTGTACTCATTAGCAATATGACACCAGGGTGAAACCAAACCAGTTTTCTAAACAGGGTCTGTTCCACCTTTCAGTCAGTCTTGTGGCAGCTTTAACTTGAGGCAACTGCAGGTGAGACTGCGGGAAAGAGGTGAACCTCCTGAGGGTGGTGTGATTGCCTGGATGTGGAGACACCACCCAGCCTGCCCAGGGTTGCTGCTGCACCCAGAGGGAGACCACTGGCCCATCATGCGATGGAGCATCTTCACTGGAAAGAAGATCTTCACACAGTTTAATAGCAAAGTTTGCACAAGTTTGTCAGTAGTGAATGTAAACCATTACTTTAAAGTTATTTTTTTCCCCTTTAGTCCATGCAAACTTTATGAATTTGGCAAGTGTGAAGCAGATTTGATGGCAACGTTCTCATGAACGTTCTCTAGCCTTCTGCATGCAAAACTCTAAATATTATACAACAAGGAAACCCTGAGTTTGTGGAAACAAATTATTGTGATATATGGGCGAGTTAATGCAAATGAAATGTGTTCTTTAATCAGCTGAATCACTTCAATTGGCATTTTTCTTTCTTTTGTTTGCTCTTTTCCCCCTTTCCTGAGTTAGGAAAGAACACAAGCAAACAGAAACCAAATCTCAACCAGTTGTGTCTGCCTTTGAACTCAGAAAACTGCCCAGGGAGGTGGTGTAGTCCCCGTCCCCGGAGGTGTTTGAAACAGGATTGGATGTGGCACTTGGAGACATGGTTTAGTTGTCATGAGGTGCTAGGTATTAGGTAATAGGTTGGACTTGATGATCTCTGAGGTCATTTTCAACCTGGTTGATTCTGTGATATTCTGTGAACTTTTATCCAGTCAGACAGTGTTTGGCAGCATCATAGAAAACGGGAAGCAGCAGCATCTTTTAGGGGTAAATGCTAAGCATCAGTAATAACAGGTGCTGCTACCAGCCCCACCTGCAATAACCCAGATAGTTTATTGACCACTCTATGATCTACAGATTTGAGTCTTGCAGCAATGCACTGCAGTTCTGCAAGAGCTATAGTGCAGAGCTGGGTTTAATTTTAATAAGGGGGGAAAGAAATCCCTTAAAACAGATCATTAAAATTTAATGAGGACATTTTTAAAACCCCATAATGGTTCAGTTTACACTGGAAGTCAGAAACAGTTAATGGTGTTGTTATGTCTGTGTGGTAACATCCTCACTATACAGCAATTGTTTTCATTTGAAATGAAGCCAGTAAAACATCATGGGCAGTGCATTCCCAGAACCAGAGTTTTCAGCCCTCCCAACAATTTCAGGTTGTTCCACTGAAAGGAGAAATGTTTCAGAGGATAAATTAAAATGTCAGGGCTCACTTTTATTGTCCTCTAGCTGTTAATATTCAGTGCATTATTAAGGAGGCTGGTTATCAGCAAGAGTGACTGCTCTCTCCTGATCTGGGTATGGAAAAGAAAAACGTGATATTTTAAAACGTTTTGTTTGTTCGAGTGGGAAACATTCTGCAAACCCACAGGGTGCACTTAACATGCCACTTTTAGTTTTAGCAGAAATACTTGAATTTTAGCTGTAGGTGTTTTTTTGGATGGAGCCTTGACCTAACAACCAACATTAATGGTCCAAAGATAGAGCAGCTGAACTTTCCAGTTGGCCGTCTTTGGCCGGCATTAAGCTTCCCCTGGGGAGGGTTGACTCGATTACCAGGTTAAGTATGTGAAGAAAGCTTATTGCTGTCAGGCGCTTGACTCCTCTCTCTATTCCTCTCAAAATCCCTGTGATTTCTGCAACAAGAGCAATTGTTTGTTTCCTCAGGGCTATGAGGAGTGTTATGTTTGTCAGGTAGGTGAGCAACATGATGTTTACTTATCCCCTCTCCCCAGTATGGCTGGGATGGTTTTGCCTGCAGCCATGGAAGAGGAGAAGGAAGTAATCCATGGATTCCCCACTTCATCCTGTGCCTGCAGCTTACCTGAGGGCTGTGTAAAACAGCTGGTTGCTCGGTCAGACCCTCCCAGTGCTCCCTGCTCTGTGCAGGTCAAGGCTGGAGGGGGGCAGCCCAGCAGCCATTCTTCCTCTCACGCCTCACTGATGCACAGTGTAACTCCTGATGCAGGCGAGCTTGGTGGATGTTTCATTGCCTCCAGTGAAATAAGGATTTTGATAGTGTTTCAGAATGAGTAGGGCTATGTATCTGCTTTCTACATTTTCTGTTGTGCAGTGGGATTAAAGGACCTCTGTTTCTGGATTTCCAGAAGCAAAGTTAGAGGATCCCTAATGATTCATTTGCAATGTTATCTGTCTGCAAGGACAAATTATTAGTTTGGGAGGGTTTTTTGTGGCAATGAACATAGCTGAGGCACATTTTGCCTGGCCTAGCAGCTCTTGTTCAGAGCATAGGACAAGCAGGGCAAACTCAACCATCAGGAAGCCCAAAGAATTGTGACCACCAGCCAGAAGCCTGTGCTGTGAGCCATGGCCTGGACTGCTGGGTCTGTAAGTGTTGGGTGTTGAGCCAGCTTCTTGAAGCTGTTACTTTTGTATTCTTCTGCTGTTAAAAGAACAGGCAGCACTGTGAAAATATGCCCACTCTCTGGCTTTGCTCTTATTAACAAGCCTTGTATTCTTTAGAAGCTGATATTTCTAGTGCAAGTTGTGCATTGTTATTTCTTGATCCACAGAGAGGCTTTATTTGGGTATTTATATATATATCAAAGATGTTTTCTTTCTTCCAAGTGCACTTTACACGTTGCTGTAAGGAGCAGTAAACTGCACTAGTTGAGTATTAGCTCCTTCTTCGGCCTTAACCTCTATCAAGTGAGGTGTTGCTGTACACAGTAACAGCTTACCAAGGCAACCCTGATGCTGTAATTCCAGGCACACGTGTTGCTTTTGGCATAATGAGATGTTGGCCCTGCTGCACTATGCCTTATTTTACAAGAAAAAAGTAATGCTTTGTGTGGCTAATGCAGTATTTTAACCTTATGCATTACAGGCATATTTCCCTCCTCAGCATTGATTTCTTATGCTGCATTCATTTCCAAACAAATTTCTCTCTTCCTCTGAGGTGTTTTAAATTCAACAAGCATCAGGTTTTTAATACATCCTATTCATTTTAAAGGGGAAATAATTGATGAGGGGGAAAATACTTTATATCTACCCTTTTCATTTTATTGCCAGTGTTATTGCTGATATCCAAGGTAGATATCTGTTACAGATAATGCCGGTTTAAAACTGTACATCTCCTGGATTACAAGGTGTCCTGGTTTTGCTGGGATGAATTCCCAGGCCAGCCATGGCTGCAGGCTGTTAGCAGTTTGGAGTCAGCCAGGGCAGCTGCCTTGAATTGCGTCCTGGTGAATCCCAGACCAGTGAAGCCATTATAAAGGGAGAAGTTTACTGAGAATGGTGCCTCTTTTTCCTCTCCTTCTCTCAAGGGTCACCGTTCTTGGAGTTGCTCACTCACCATCCTGGTTCCAAGGACTCTCTCTTCACAGAGAGTTGTTAGGCATTGGAATGGGCTGCCCAGGGAGGTAGTGGAGTCACTGTCCCTGGAGGTGTTCATGAGGGGATTGGACGTGGCACTTGGTGCCATGGTCTAGTAGTCATGAGGTCTTGGGTGACAGGTTAGACTTGATGATCTTTGAGGTCTTTTCCAACCTTATTGATTCTATGAGTCTATGATTCTATGACAGCTTTTCTATTTATTGTGACCACCATACCTTTGCTGGGCTGTGTATAACTTTGTATACTTTATATTGGCATTGGGATTTTTTTTTCCCCTCTTCCATTAAATTTGTTTTAATTTCAGCCCATGGCTTGCTTGTCTTTTTCCTGATCTTCTTTGCTGCCTGGATGGGGCCACGATAGAGCAGTTTAGCCCCAGATACTAAGTGTAGGCACCAGTGGAGCTGGGGTTATTGAAAGAGTGCCACAATGCACGAGACAGGATGGTCTGGAGACTGTGAGAGACAAAACACCACAGGTCTGCTTGCTTGTCTTTTTCCTGATCTTCTTTGCTGCCTGGATGGGGCCACGATAGAGCAGTTTAGCCCCAGATACTAAGTGTAGGCACCAGTGGAGCTGGGGTTATTGAAAGAGTGCCACAATGCACGAGACAGGATGGTCTGGAGACTGTGAGAGACAAAACACCACAGGTCTGTTCTCCAAGAAGCGAAAGCCCAAGAGGTGTTTGCATGCTGGACACTGTGCCTTGTACCACCACAATTTCTTGATAACTGGCAGCCTTGCTCTTGAATATTTGTGTTGAGAGGAGATTGTGTTTTAAGTGCTGTATTCAGACTGTAGCTGGGGAATCACCACACTATCTGTTTGTGCATGTTCCATCAATATATTTATTGGATGTTTTATTTCAGACACAATGCCTCATAGGCCTTTCCCAGTCACTCTTTGGCAGAGCTGGGTTAATGGTTGGACTTGATGATCTTGAAGGTCTCTTCCAACCAAAATTATTCTGTGGTTCCATCACTCTGATGCATCATCATGGCTTGCACCACTGGAAAGTGGCTTTCTGAATGAATGGTACTGGTAGCAGAAATGATACTGGCTTTCAAGGAGGAACCTGCTGTGAAGCAGGGCACAGTTGTGCTCTGCTTCTCAGGAATGCTGAGGTGGAGCACAAAGGAGCTTGCCTTCAAAGGATTGCTTTGGAGTGAAATCTTGTTCTAATAATACATTTATTGACTTTGGTGGGACTTGACCCCATCCATTAAACTCTTACATTTGTTCTTGGGGAGGCTGGCAGGAGAGAAAGAGTCTCTGTGCTTGCACAGAGCATTACCCTGTACACCTGTGATAAGAAGAGTCATAGTTTAGCTCTAAAAGTGACCCCAGGAGACATTAAAATTCCATTTAATGTGTTACCAACATAAACAGGAAGTGTAATAAAGAGTTTCCACCTGGCCCACGCTGTGCCAGCCTTCAGCTTCAAATGGACAGAGTGATGGAACTGATACACAACTGCCCACTCCCTGTAGTTAACTAAATTAGACTTTCCTCGAAGGCTTTTTCGTTGCTGATTTTTGTAAGGTCACATTTAAAGAAGGACATGTGTGTAACAGTGTACATGCAAGAGAAAAAGTTTGAGTAAAAAGTCCACCCAAACCAGAAGTGAATTCATCACTGTTGTTACCACATTCATCTTGGAGTGATTACAGAAAATAGAGTTAAATAATAACAGAATCCTGCATGTTTGCCATTTACCTTAAAATATACCGTGATGAACAAAACCAAGCCTCAGTTCCTTTGGCTTAATTTATTCATTTGAGCTTTGTGAACAAACTGTGTAGTCAAATGGCATGATGAGGATAGGCATCTAGCTGCACTGATTTGTAGCAGTCTGATCACTTGAATACAATGTGCCATAAACATTTCAGGTTGGAGGGGAAAAAGCCCAATCCAAATTCTGAAAACTTATCTTAATGTCTCGAATAGTTCTTTTTGTTCTGGAGATGCTTGTAAAGCAGCTGACTCCTAGCTGAGCTGATAGTTTTATTAGCAGTATCTTAAAGTGATCCTTTTTTTTTGCCTAGATACAGAGTTTCACTGGGATGCTGGTTCATGTAAAGTCCGTCACTGGATCAGCAAATACCAACCTGTCACTGCAAAGTCCAGCTGTGGTGGGTGTAGGAGAAAACTGCTGGAGCTCACACTTTTAGTACAATTTTTTGGAAGGAAAAATCATACCAACTTTTGTATTTCATGATGGCAGATAAAAACTAGAACATAGAGCTGCCTGTAAACAAGACTAAACTGCTGGTGTCAAGGCTCAGGATGAGAGCTAGCGTCTGGAATCCTCTCCAGCACCAGCTCTGCTGCAGCTAGAGCGAGCACTGAATAAAAGCAGAGAAAAGCAAATTTATCCTTGGGAGCAGCACAGCAGATGGTGGCATGCTGCATCCTCATATGGGGGACACCAAGGCAGTATAAGGTAAAGACTAAGACTCTGGTTGATAAGGGAATGCTGCTCTGGGACCGCAGTGAGCTGCTGCTGCATAGTGTGCTTCATTCTGCCTGTGAACAGAGCCTGAAATTCACCAACCTGAGAGAAGAACAAACCACAGGCACACAGAAAGTAGTAAATGTTTACCTTGGATAGCGATGATTTGTTTTCTTAGAGCGAAGAGAGATGAGGGAAGGTGGATGTGTTCAGTTAAACAGTTTGACTTGAGAATTGTCCTTAGTACTAATACTTCTGAAACCAACTGGCTCAGTGGGATCATCCACTGGCCTATGGATATTCTGCATTTCTGCATAATTAGTGACTTGTATTTGGCACAGGGAGCCAGCTCAGCCTGCCCACTCTGCAGGGACAAGACAGCAAACCCAGGTTCTCTGTGTAGCCTACCACTGCTACAATAAATACTTCTTTTTTTACAGCTGATAGAATGAGTTAGTGCTACACAGATTAGACCAAGAATAGCCAGGTAGTAGTTTCTCAGTTAGCAGAAGATCCAAGTCATCTTAAGCTGGATGGTCATTTGAACCTTAATGCTTCCCTGCTTGAGGACAAAGTGCACAGCTGGACTGTGGCCAAGACTTCCACAGGCATCTGATCCACCAAATGTGATAGACCTTCCTTCCAGATTTCACCCTGAAACTTAAACATTTACCCCTGGATGTCTTTTTACTCATGACTTTGATAATTCAGTTTTAATATTTTTAAAGATAACTTGTGTGATATTGTCATACCTGGTTTGTGTCCTCTTCTCCTTTACAACACTTAGAGATGATTTGGAGCAAGGCACTCCACGTGCGTTTTTGGGCTGCTGGTCCTTCTGTCGTGGGCTACAGAGAGTAACAGGAATGCAAAGATTTGCCTGACCAAGACTTTGTGTGCGATCTGTTGAGGTGGCATCTGAGTTGTTACTGAGATTTTAATAGCAGCAAGTCCTGAGTATTTAGCAGAAACATCCTTTCTGCCAGAGCACCGGAGATCATAGGTGCCAACAAATAAAAAGTGTCAGTTTGCTTAGGCTAAAACTTCTTGTTTTTTGCTTTTCAGTTGCTGGAACTTCTCTCTTTCTTCTGACAGAACCATAAATCCTCTAGTTCCCATAGTTAGAGAGGGAAAAACCAAATGCAAACCCTGAATTTCACTTAATGAAAAGGAAGAACAAGGGAAGTAGAAACCAGAGTATTTGATTATTATTTTTTAAAGCAAAAACACTTAAAGGAAAATAAAATTCTAATGAAAACAAATAATTTGCAAGGTATTGAGTTTCTTTGTGTGTACACACAACAGGAATTAATTGAGGTAGCTACAGTAGTATTCAGAAAAACCTTGCTGAGTCATGTGTCCAACAGAATTTTAATTAAAAGAGACCAAGAAGAGGGCCCAAGTAAGAATGAGCCTGCCCATGGGAACCATGTAGCTCCACACCTGAAGCAGGTCGTGTTCGTTACTCAGCGGCTCCTGTTAATGTGATGTTTGTTGCTTTATTTAGATGGACGTTTTGGCTCTGCTTGCCTTTGTTCTTGCTGTCCAGAGGACTTTGGCACATGTCACACTCTGTGTGGTGTGGTCAGAGGAGACTCACAGAAGCGCATCCACCCATGGCTTGCTGGCGGACAATGGCAGAACATCCTTGTCTTTGAAAGTGGCTCATCAGGAAAGCGCTGATCCTGCTGCTCTCTGTTGAGCTGAATGCAGATGAGAGCCGTGATTAACACTAATGAGCGGCCAGGGATTTATTGTTTGCTTAGAGATAAGGAATAGGCTTCCTTTGCTGGCACTTGCTGCCAAACAGCTTGATCCTAGTTCACTAAGCCTTTTATTAGTTATTGTTGTTGGGGCTTTTTGTTTTGTTTTGTTTTGTTTGTTGTTTGGTTTGGGTTTTTTGGGGGTTTGTTGTTGGTGAGTGTGTTTGGTTGGTTTTGGTAGTGGTGGTTGTTGTTACTTTAAGTGATTTCTTTCACCAAAAGCCTTTTCATCGCTTGGTCTTTTTTTTATATTCTATTTTTATTGCAAATTGTCTGAGCTGTTTGTCATTCGGGCCACAGTCCTCTGGAGGTCCTTTACGTGCATCACACATTCTGCGTCCAACAGTGCTCTTTCTGTTCAGCGCTTGCCCTCCTCCCCAAAGCTGAAATAAATCAAAGTAGGTTGAGACTCAGTCGCAATAAATCAAGACCT